>NC_060233.1:22041671-22687780 GCF_021155775.2 Neodiprion pinetum
CCCAGCTAGATTTTGTTCTTCCTAGAAATTTTTTTGTCGATGGATCATATATAGCTAGTCGCAATGCTTTCCAACGAGGGACTTTGGCCCGAGAACGTCTGCTACGCTCTGCTGTCTTGAAAGTTTCATTCTCAGACCTTTTCACCTGGTGACTCATGATAACACTAATTGTCAATTTGGTGCACAAGTTTGGGCTATGATATTTTGATGAGAAATGTTCAACGGCGATAGTCAATCATCGAAAATTTGAAATGAATAATTGTTCTGACATCACTAACATCTGCCAATATCGCGTTTTGAGCAATAGTAAGAAAATCACCACTATCGGACGTAAGCCCCACGGTTGCCAAACACGTACTGACTGCCACAGGCCACTGCTGCAAATTCGTACATAGAGTTTGTAGGTCGCGGACACTTCTCTGAAGCCGACAGCGTATTCAAGCAACGCGAGAGGGCAGGCTCTAGTTACTAGGAATGACCATAAATAATCGATTTTCGATTATTCGATTATTCCAATTATTCGATTATTATTTTCGATCAACGGGAGTAGGCATCGAAAAATTCATTTTTTTTTTTTTTGGATTACGTTACTACAATCTCTTCCAAACATTTTGTGGTAAGAAAAACTGCAAAATTCGCAAAGTTAAGCTCACGTCAGCGGGACTATAAAGGCTTTGACGTTTCAAAAAGGGTTGACCATTCAATTCGCGTTTATGAACAATTGAAAAAACATACGCAATTTTTATTATTTCTAACTTGTTTGTCACATTTTTGTCGGTGAAAATCAGTGGTGTACGTAAAAAAATATTAATAATAAAGCAAGATATTGCGAGCGTTGGAGACAACCGTGCGTTCGAGTGCAGTTCATATTTACACGCGTCTTTCTCGAATCAAAGTTTGTCATTAGTTTTGCCACGATAACTCAAAAACGCTTCAAGATATCGCCTTGAGTTTTCTTTTATATGAAGATATCAACTATCTCTACAAAGTGAGCTAACGTCTATGTCATTTTTTTTTTTTTTAAATTTCGTTGTTATTACAAAAAGGTCATTAATTTTTTAATGTTTTTTTTAAATTTTAGCCGCCAATTGTTTGCTTTTCATGTTTTTTCAAAAATTTTACATTCAGTCTGTAGAGGAACATCCCCTGAAGAAGAATGGTGCTTTAAATTTGTCGAAAACTTTTAGCGTTCACTCAGAATCGTGGAAATAAAGGAGCAGCGCATGAGACGCGTGGTCTTCTTTATCCGCCCATACCTCCCATAAACATTAATATTTTTAAAATTGCAACCACTGAATTTTATAGCCAAAACTCCAATAAAAATATCGTAGAAAATAAAATATATGTACATATTGTTTCCGTTCTTCACAAATGACATTTGAATTTTATTCCAGTTTCGACCTATTTTCGCTGCCCACTCCCCTTTAATCGATTATTTTTTCCCGATTAATCGAGTGTAATCGATTATTTTTCAATCCCCATTAATCAACTGACTGGGTAGTTTTTCCTCACAATCGGTTTTTGTTTTATACTTCAACGAACGATACAATATCACTTTACGTGATTAAAGTATCGATTATTATCATTGTCTTACTTACTAGGTACCTATTTGTTATAATAAGTGAAAAATAAATGAATATTTTTACCTGAAATTAAAGAATATTTTGAATGAAATTATAAATTATGAGAAAAAATAAATAAAAATTTCCTCTTTTCAGACTACATGCTGAAATTTACGAAATTTTGGTTTCAAAATTGATTTTAAACAAACACGAAATAATAGATTAATCGATCAATTCTTACCGATTCGATTGAGTCATGTTTGATTATTTTTTTGGACTCGATTAATCGATGTAACGATTATTCTCACATTAACTCAGTGGCCATCGCGAATAGTTACTATTCCATTCGCGACATGAAACGATGGCATCTGTTTCAAAATCTCTGACTGCTAGATACCGAATTTAGTATTCTCTAATTCTCGAATTGCATCATTGTCTTGCCGAGTATTCGTGAATGCAGAACTAGATGAATTATAATTTTCAGTTACAACCGAATTCTTTTTTGTGATTTTCAATCAATATATTGTTAGGGGACACGATAATAATTTTTAATAATTTACAATGAACATTCAATTATTCAAAAGCATTGTAAATCAAGATAAATTCTCGCTATATGTAGTATAAGAGCCAGCAAATGAACTGGTTACGTGAAGTTTCCTTATAACCTCACAAACACTGACGTTAGTGCTGGGATTATCATAATTCGCTTAGAAGTTCAGTGCCCCGTATACTTTTCATTTCTTCACGCGAATTTTGCGCATACAGATAATCAGCTTGCAGACACTATACGATAATGTACACGATCAACGTAACGAGTGTGGAGAAGTTTTAATGCTAGTAAGCCATTTGTATACATACGAGAATTATTTTATTGAAGAAATTATCTAATTTACCGTTTCCAGAATACATCAAAATTTTTGCGATCGAACGAATGGTTTTGTCTAATTTTTTTAGGTTCTATTTTGTTTTATTTATAGTTCTATGTTTTCAATTAGTAAACATATTCAAGCTATTCTCTCTCAATTGCTCATAATTCAATTTTATGTATAACATTTCATAGATAATACAATAATAAATTTCAAGTAGGTGTATCCCGGAGACCTCGTAATGTTAAGATGATAGAATAGATTCGAGTATCGAACGACTTTTTTCGCGCACCTTCGAAATGTTTATTGGATACCTTCTTATTTCTTGAAACATTTATTACATAAATGTAAAAACAAATTTCAATGTTTGAAATGAAATAATTTTCAGCAATATATCAAGAATATTGAAAAAAGGAGTTAAGCATTGGTCGAATAGTTCCGTGCTGAACGAAATACATATAGGGCATTCCAGGCAAAATAACACCGCCTGTGACCTTGACCATTATGTATACTTTATTTTCATTTTTGATGATACTCGTCACTCAAAAAACTCCTGAGAGATTCTTTTCATATTTATTTATCAACTCGGTTTTTTAGTCGTTTAAGCCATCTGGAAAACAATATTCTAATTTTTGAGAAAATTAATACGAATTCTGTAATTTGAAACAACGAGTAGAAAACCAACACGAGGGTAAGATATCGTTTTTTTTTTTTTTTTTAATTGCATTACTGAAATTTTTTTCGCTGTAATTTCGACATGAATAGTTAAAAATTTTTTGCGATTCATTATTATTTGATTTTGGGAAATACTGAGAAAAAATGTCCGCAAACAAAATGTTTCAACTAATTATGTCGTAATTGTTCGAATGGAAAAGGGCATAGCCGGGTAAGCATGTCAAAAGTGCCCCCGCTCGGAATGAATTCTGCAATGGAAGTGCAAGTTTTCTGCTGATGAATGATTGACCCATACCAAATTTAAGCTTTCTAACTCCATTTTACCCGAAGTTATCATAAAAAAACACGCGTTTTTCAGTCTTCTCGCGTTAAATCCGCCATCTTAACTCCGAAAATTATGAAACAAATCACAAATCTAGCAGACATCTGTACACGTGTGAAGGATTTTTTTTCAGTTTTTTCGGTAGCAAACTCGAGAGTCTAAAAATTGTTGAACATTTAGATTGCTGATATCCGGTGGATACTAATAAGTGACCACCTTCTCTTTTCGACATCTTGAACGTCAAGTCTTGTGTGATTTTCTGTGATTTTTTTAGATTTTTCCTAAAGGTGCGTCATTGTTAAAAAAATTAAAAACCGATATTTTTCATTCTTTTATAGTCATGACGCAATGAGTAGGGGAGCCCACGATGCTAAATGGGGATTTACTCGAGCGTCGTAAAGATCTATTGGGTGCACCAAAAAAAAGCTCTCATTCACTAATCTGACGATTTCGATGGGACGCAAACTCGCGGCCATTTTCATAATGTGCAAAAAAAATTCGCCATTTTGAAATACTCAAGCGCGTCAGATTAAGATATATATGGTTCATCTTCATGTTCTAAACGTACTGTCTCATAATCTGACGATTATCTAGAGGGATTCGACTGATCTGACAAAAAAAAATTAGAAAAACGGTTCACCTTAAAGGCCATCCCTGCAACTTCCCGCTAATTCCATTCCTGGGCGCTTAAAATCGTACTTATGACATTTTTGAGCTCAAAATATAATTTATGTGATATTTTGAGCTCGCTGAGTTCAAAGAAATAATATTTCTATGCATTTGAGCTCTCTCAGCTCGAAAGTCTGATAGAAGATTCATAATAGAACACTATTTTTGGAATTTTCAAACCGCAATAACTTTTGAATGGATCAACCAATTTTCACGCGGTTGGCACCATTCGACGCAGTTTTATCATCCTCATAAGCGATTTTCAGGTTTTCATTGATCGAACCGAAAATTTCGGAGTAATCCCGAAAAAACACTTTTTTCGGTTTTCTTTCGTTCACGATATCTCTCGAACGAATCAACCGATTTTGACCAGCTTGGTGGCAATCGACGTGGCTTTTTGATATTAAGAGCTGATTAGTTTTTGGAATCGATCGGTAGAGCCGTTCAAAAGTTATTCCAAAAAAACCACTTTCAAGAAAATTTTTTTTTTCATTTTTTTAAATCATTGAACTTAATTAGTTGAAAAGCTCAGGAAATAGCATGCAAATAAATAAGTGTATGCTTTTTTAGTAGAATACATGTATTTATAAAAAAATAACTTAAAAAAAAGCTTAAAAAAATTTAATGTTTTATAATTAATTGATTAATCATCATCTTCATCAGTAGAATCATCTTCCTCTTCTGGCTCTATTTCATCCTCAGATTGCGTATCTGTAACAAAAAGTCATTAAAATATTAAATAATTTTTTTTTTGTGAACAACGTGTTTTTTTAATTATTGGAGAAAAGAAATACCTGATTCTGGAGTATCTTCAAGAATATCAGGTGTTATGACTACATCTTCGTACGCTTTCGGCAATTGGTCACCTGCAAACCAGATCATTTTGTATTTCCCGTCGACAATTTTCCATCCGTAGTCCGTTGGTAAAAGATCAGTAATTTTTGCATTATGGGCATTACTCCATAAGCATGCAATGAATCTTGTGCGTAACACTTGCTGGAGTAACTCCGATTCACAGGGTGGCAAGTTGCACGCATCGTAATTCCGGACACTCAAGGAGAAGGGTTGCGATTTGTCTCTTACTTTGTATGTCCTATTGAAGATGACAATCCTGGCTTGATTGACATCGTCTAACTTTTTCAACCTATACAAGTGGCAAGTAAAAGACTGTATAATGTTGAAAGAATCCTGCACATTATGCTCCTTTGATCCCAAATCCAGAAATGCTTCTTGGAAAATTTCTGAATTCATTAATAATTGTAATGGTTTCTTTTTCCCTCGTCGGTATAATGCTGGGTTGAAATCGCAACCAGTGAATGCATGCAAAGCTGGAAGCGCTTTCGAAACTTTTGAACCTAATTTTTTGTAGAGAGCGGATACGTCAATGCATCGGCGGGCATTGCCAACTCCAAGATCCATCCAAACTTCTACTCTTGCTTGCAGGTGTTCCATATTTGCTAACATGATGACCACTATGTCAGTATCAGAAGTTCTGACAGTAATGGTATAATCTTCATTTTGTTGGCAAGCAACAAATGCTATCTTCGTATCCGCTTCTTCGTGATCAGGGCATGACAACTCATTATTAATGATGCGTGTTACTTTATTATTAGTAACAGAATATTCATAACACAAATCATGTATTATGTAAATTACCTTACTACCGATAATCGGTGCCATCTCCTGATCAGCCCAATGATCGATCAAAAACTTAACAATAGCTTCTTTAAACTTTATATTTTTTAAGTCTTTCGTAAATTCTGCTGTTCGTGTTTGTTGAGGACCGGAAATGTGGAATTCCTTATCATCTACACTACCTCGAAGAGAATGCTCATAATCCTTGATAGAGGGTGTGAAGTAGCGATCGAATACAATGGCAACTTTACTTGCAGCGTTATTGACAAGGCATTGTAATATTTTCTTTGACACACCTCCAAAACTACGGGGCATTTCTTTAAAAGTATTTAAAAAAAAGAAGCCATCTATAATTACAAGGTCAACTTGGGGTGGCGGTTGGTCCATATCTTCAACTTGTTTCTCTAACTCGTGAATTAGTACTGACTTATCAGTCTTGTTTAAAGAACCATCTATATGGCACAGTGATAACGGCATAGGAGTTATGGGAAAACAAAGTACTTTCTCCAAGTCTATACTCGTGTCAAGAGATAGAGCTAATAACCGTCCGAATAAATCCCGCTGCAATGTAACTTCGTGCACTTTTTCACCAATTTTCATTTTTTTTTTTCTTGAGGCTTGCAAAACTTAGCACCTTATTTTTTTTTACTGGCTGGTGAAACCTGTCTGAATTTAAATTACATTCCATTATGAATTGAACGCGCAGAAATGTTCCTCCAGACACTGTATTTAGTAAACAGTTTGTAATTTCTAGAAAAGCAGCTTGCCCCCTTGAAATGTTAAACAACAGATCCTTATCAATTGAAGAAGAGAATGGATTGATGGTCTGCAGGACAATGTTCGAAAAAGCTTCAATTTGGATGTGTTGATTTTTCATTCGATCTGGGTGTAGATCAGCAGCAATATCATGGTAGTTTCTGTCAAGCCCTGCACGAGTAAGCACATGAGATATGATTCTGGTTCGCGCTCCATGATTTTTAGCCCAACGTTGTCTAGCAGAAATTGAATTTGTGAGGTTAACGATTCCAGTAAGACGACGAGCAGCATCACCATTTATCGTCTGCTCTAGCGTGAAATCCACAGGAATTCGTGAGAAAGGCTTGCTGGTTCTTCTGATTCCAAACGAACCCTTAGCCATTTCAGATCGGAGGCCTGGATGTGTGTTATCTACATGTTGCAGTAAATTTATGTAGTACACTAGCCTTCTTCACTAATAGAAGAATAAGCTGACAATTTTCGCAATGGTATATATGTACAATTCTAAATCTCCAACTCTAATACTTTTAATGAATAAGTGGTAAAGATTTATAAAATCGATGTACATTGCGTAAAATTGCGCTGTTCTTCCGTGCTTGCCGTCTAATGTGTCTTCTGTGTATTCTTCATAAGATTGAATGAGACGTTGTGTTTCTGCATGCTGAACTTGAGGAGAGACATCTTCATGAGCCAAAAATGAGGTGAGATATTCGAACACTGATTCGTCAACTGTCAATTGCTTGTTTTCCAAAAATGCTTCGAAATGTAATTGTTGCAATGCCAACGCCATGAGAGAATGCAACGGTTTACATCTGTTATAATTTTTTCCGCTAACAAAACCTGGCACTGAACCATTAGCGATCAATTCACATTCAGTCATGATATTGCTCAGTCCACAATCCTCAATAAAAGTGCCAACTGCCTTAAAAAAAGCCAATTAAATATGAAAGGCCCCTAAATGAATAAAAATATTGTCAAATCTTGGAAATTTTTGTGCTTGAATACAATAACTAATGCGAGCAATAGCTAGATCATAGGTGATCTGGATGTAGGGAGCTTGACACTCATTTGCAATGTCCTGGCTCAATTCTAGAGTTTTCAAAACAGTTGAATTGTTGGTGGGAGATTCATTAATAGGAGTAAGATATAAAACTTTTTGAACTCGTGAATCGTCAATCAAAATCTTGCTGTGAAATCCTCCCCACATTGGAACATTCGATATTTTATACTTATGTAATAACATCCACGTAACGTCCAGCTGTTTCGACATACTTAAATTGTCTGGAACTTTATTAAGCTCTGAGATGTCTAGCTGACTCCAGGTAGTAATTTTTAATTTTTTAGTAAATGGATGCATTTCAAAAGTAACTTCTTCAAAAGCCCTGCGTTTTCGTTTTTTAGTTTTTGGCGTAGTAATGGAAAATTCTGGAAAACTACCGTGCACAATCTCATCGATTGTTGAATTTTCATTTGCAGAAGGGCTAAAAGATTCCAATGACACCGGATCCGGATTCTGCATGATATCCTGATAAATTATTCCCACCGTATCATGCAAAGTATCTTTGCCGTTGAGGGTTTCTACGAAGCGGTCGAAATTGTCGAATGCGACACCAGTATTCAAGTCCGGGCGACGTTGAATATCTTCAGGACATACGTGATCACTATTTACCGTTGAAAATGTCAGCTCAGTCTCTAGCTCTTCTAAAGTTGTGTAGGAGCAACAGTGCCCATATTTTTAAAGTATGTTAACAACTTTCTTACTGTTGCATAAGCTCTTCACAGCCAGACTTAGGGTAATTTGCATCGAAGTTTTAATTTTGTGACCAAAAGCTGCATAAATCAGATCTTGCCCAATGGAAAAAATAGAAAGTTCTTTTTTTTTCTATTTTCACGTGCTTTTCGAGATAGATGAGAAACATCACCACAAATGAAAGATTCCAAAAAACAAGAAGTTCTGGCACGTAATCGCACTCTCCCAATATCAAATCTTCAGCTGTACAATTTTCAGGCAATTCTCTTCTGGTTGAGTTAAGAATTTCTTCACGAAGTTGTGTTGCAACCGAACGGATAGTTTCTTTTACTGCCATCGTTTTAAATAAATCCGTGTAAGTTAAAACAGTGGTGGAGAATGGAGCAAGAAACTTTTTTTTTCAGCGTAAATTATTAGTATCTTACGGTTAAAAGTTTCCATCAATTTTCTTTCCAAGTGACGGTCTGAGAACGAAGAAATATTGATGGAATTAGATAATAAACTGCATTGCTGCTCCACCAATTTTTGATATTCTTTTTTTACGAAATCAAAAAACAAGCATTCACTATTCTTGACCACTGTTTCTTCTAACATTTCACAAAGAATAGTATACGCAGTGTTGGTAACCTTTTTTTCCTTAGAAATTCGCTATTATCATTCTTATAAACATCGCGTACGTATTGATCCTTGCAACATTTATGGTAGGGAATTTTGGTATCATCAGAGAAAGAACTGAGCTTTTCCAACATTAGTACATCATTTTGTTCCGTGGCCGCGTCTTTCAAAGTCTCAATAGTATTTAATCTATTGACAGCTAAATGAACTTCACGACCATTATGCCGTTTACGCTGTTTTTGGCAAATGAAGCACGTTTGTGATGCTGAATCCTCGTGAGCGACAGGCTCATCTGTACTGAATGAATTATTAGAATCCTCAAAGCCTTCCTGAACGTTGCTCGACTCTCCTGCTCTGAAAATTTTATAACAATAATTTAAGTATAACATAAAATAAAAATATTAGTAAAAAATTTCAAATTCGATAGAAATACCATTTAATATGAAATAATTTATTTATATTAATAATCAATTGTAAAAAATGGTCAATTAAATATTTTAGTTTTTATTTAACTTGATAATAATTTTTTTTAAATTAATATTTTTTCAAAAATATTAGTAATTTCATGAATTAAAATATTAGAACTTAAATATAAATATTGTAGTACCTATATAATATTATATTTAGGTATCTTTTTATTGAGTTCATAATTTTTTAATACAAACTTAATCATTTTGTTTATCGAATATAGTAATTCTATCCATATTTTTTTTAATTAATATTATAGAACATTTTAATAATTTTCCGGGACTTTGTTGGAAGCAGAAACATATATGTTAAATAAATAATTAATGATACTAAAGTTAGCCGACGTTTTTAATTTTTTGATTTTATTTTCAATAATTAAATTAGAACAAAAAAATATTTTTTAAAAATTGCACTTACAGTTTTTGAAGTTTTTTTACAAGTGAAATTTTTTTTTTATTCTTTTGTAATCATTTTTTCAATAAAAAAAAATTCTAAAAATTTTTATATGTCAGCGAACTTAATTTTCATATTAATTTAAATATTTTATAATTATCGATTGTAAACTATTGATACTTTGCAGCTCCAAAATTAGTTGATTTAAAAAAATCTTAAATAATATTGAATTAAATTCATATGATAATTAATGATTTTATGTGTGCCAATATTTTATTATGTGCCAAAGAAGTACAACTTCTAACGCGTGTACATGATTACACACACCACTTTTTTTTGTATAAAAGTTTAACTAAATAATTTTTTTCAATGAAAAAAATTTTCTTTAAATACTTGAGACTGAAATTAACAGACACTTGACAATTGTTTGATTTTTCTTTAAAAATAAACTAGACATAGAAAATTATTTATAAAAATCTCATTTATAATTTTTCAGAGCTTCTAAAAATGAAGTTTTTTAATAACATTATCTTACTAAAATTTTGTTGTTAAGAAAATTCTAAAAATTATCAGATGTCTCTCAATTTCAGTATTATAAATATTTAATAAATGAAGTCATATTAGCACTTACTCATCTGTCGATGTACCAGCAACCTCAGTAGACCAAGAATCTACAGTACGATGTGCTTCGGAACACTCTCCAGAATCAGGAGCATGTGTTTTGGAGCTATTTCCCGAAACTTCCGGTGTATTGTCATGTTCCACTACACTTTGATCTTGTAAATACTAAAAGTCTCGCGGTATTTTAATTGCAGTAAATAATTTATAGCACTGTGCGTGATATAAATCAATTAATGATGATTCCATCGACAATTCGAGGTCATCATATGTTCCTCGAGACTGTCGGAAAACCGGCTTGCTCCGACGATATTCCAAAACACTTACACATTTTTTTAATGTTTTTACCGTAAATTTTATTGTTTTTTGTAAGGTACTTTCACCACAAAATACACATTTTAAATTAATATTACTCATATTAAATATTTATAAACTTTAATTCACACAAATAATATTAAAATAGCAAAAAAAGCCAAAACGTTGGAAACACGTTGTAAACAGTATGCCACGAACGAGTCTTTATGATCAGCTGTGATGGCGTCATGGCAGCAGAAACCAGAGTGGGGACGGAGTGAGAGAGTAATAGATAGAGAAAGAGTGAGAGAGGAATAGAAACGCGGAGAAGGAAATGTAGGCATCACGCAGCTGCATGCATTTAACTTTATCGACGAATTTTTGTTATTTCGGCTTGCGGAAATCATCAGATTATATATTTTTCATTATTCTTGAATTATTTCCTTCAAAATAAAAAAATAGCTACGCTCGAGAATGTCGAGATAACGTTTTTTTTTTACAACTTTGTTGCCCTCCCCTTTCTTTACGTCACTCTCAAATTGTCAGATTAGTGGAATATATACTTTTTAGGATGTAATTAACTCACCCTACCTTAATCTGACGCGCTCGAGAATTTCTGATGGTCAATTTTTTTTTACTAATCTGATCCTGTATCCTTCACGGGCAGCCTTATATATGGGCCTCATGTTTCGTGGAGGTACTTAACCGGGTACAAGGTATCCCACTGTATATTAATCTGCCGCGCTTTAGTAAATCCCGAAATCCCCGCTTGGGCTCCCCTACGCTTACAATTAGTTTGTTGACGCGTTGACCAAATCTTTCAAGTAAATATGTGTACTTCATTCAGCATGTGTTTACCTCCACAACACTTAAACTGTACTTTGACCAAAAAATGCGTTCTTTTAAAAGGCTTGCATAGCCGATTTAGATATAATTCTAACGGAGAAACAGATATTGGTTATAGACGATTGAAATATAATTTCGGACCTTTAACTTTGTATTTTTAGCATTAATTGAAGTATTTTATTTTAGTAACACATAGGGTGTAAATTTATTGGTACCATTGGTCAACCAGACTATAAAATAGTGGAAAATAAAAAATAAATCAGTACAAAAAAATTTATTACTCACAAAGATTGCTTGAAAAATTAGTAACAATTATGTAAAAATCTACGATTAAAATTGTAGAATAATAAACTGATTGATATAAAAAGTAAAAAAAATGTACAAGCTGCAAAAGCGCAATTATTCAATGGGAATTGAAAAATTTAACAGTAAAAACAAGTCACATTGGATATGAGGAAAATAAAAAAAAAACGAATTTTTGAGGTCAAAAAAGCTCTAGTAAAATAAACAAATGAATGAATAAATCAAAACATTATAAAAATCCAAAAGCTTTTATGAATAAGAATTACGAATTGAGTGTCTTGATGATTGAAAATCATGTAAATATCTCATAGTAGTAAATTAGGTAATTGTCCACTTACAATAGTTCAAATACAAATCCCCAATAAAGTTTCCCCATGGCGAACTCCTTCCTGTAATATTTGAAAGGAATGTTTATAATTGATGTAAGTTACTAGTATTAATTACTGTACTTTATTACAAGAGGGTGATTTATATAATATACAAACTCTCTCTCAGCTATCTTGGCACCAATTGCCTTATCATTCGACGGCCCTTTCTAGTCACATACATAGATCACACATATACAACATCCTTTTCTTTTTTCTAGTATAAAATATTCTTTTACAGTTTCCTAAAAATAACTTGCTCTACTAACAATATGTCTCAAGATACAACAGTAAAAAATGCTAACGGATGACAATTTAGCGTTAGTAACATAATATACAATTTAAGGACCAAAATGAACTGTCCGGAGTAGACACACATTTGCGTATTCAAAATTATAATTAATTAGCCGCATGTTTCAACAAATAAATATTACAGTTTTCTACTAATGTTTATGCATGTCTTTCAGACTTCCCATTGCAACCTTGTAGTTCACAGTATGATAAACGAACATTGAAAATACGTGATTACATTGGATCGTACTTACAACAATCATGTACTTTTCCCGCTCCATCCATCAACTTGCGAGTCAAAGTTCGACTACTTGCGCTTATTTTGATTCCTTTCCAATTCATTGCTGATTATAGATGATTTTAGCTGTACAAAATTTCTCGCATGTACTAAACGCTCTGATCTATTTACTTTAACTTGAAGCAATTGTTTTTTAGGTAGGTTGGTTTTCTAATTTCTCGACAACGACGTGTGGTTATTGGATTACTTTTCACACTCTCTGTTTGACCCTGACTAACACTACAAGAAATCCCTTCTAGTTAGGGAGCTGGGTGCAAAAATTTCTATATGATCTGATCATGTGGCAGACGTTATTAATATCGATGTTTGTATCATAGGAAACATTAAGGACCGCGTCTGCCGCCATGGTGAGGCTGACCTTTTGAGTTGCGTCGCTTCAAAAATGTAAAAAAAAAGGGTGTGGTAAATTATTTGATCATATCTGCGGTTTGTACTGATGGTCAAAAACATCCAAAAAACAAAGAAAATCGAAGAGGCGGACATACAGACCTATAACTTTAGTAGTAATCGACTTTTTAATTTTTTTTTATGATTTGAAAAAGTGTATATGAAATGAACACTCAGCAGACCTTAATTGTTCGATTAAAGACAATGTGAAAAACCACAAAAAAATAGTCTGCCATCATGGTAAGGCTGACTTGTTGAGTTGCATGGCTTCAAAAATGTAAAAAAAAAAGGTGTGGTAAATTATTTGATCATGTCTGTCCTTTGGACTGTGGTCAAAATCATCCCAAAAACGAAGAAAATCGAAGAGGAAGACATCCAGAGCGCTGCATTTCCAAAGGCAGACCATTTAGGTATATATTATTTCAAACTCTACGCTCGCGCCAAGTTCCAAGCAAAAAAATTTGCGCCTACAAAGTGTCAATGAAAATAATTAATGTTACATGTAAACAATCGATAGGAGCAATTTTAAAAACGTGTTTCAAATATTCGGGTTCATACTATTATACAGGATGTCCCTAAATTGAGGGACAGGGACCAGCCAGCGTGATACCTGACTCAAATCCAACCAAGAATTTCTTTGCCGGAAGCTCGTCCGACGCGTAGTTTTTGAATTATAAGCGATAGCGTTAGGCCAATGAGAGTGCACCATTTCATTTGGTTTTGCCGCCACGGAAATTGCTGTTTTGTTCGTCTGGGTGAATTATTATTATTCGTTTACAAATTGAATATCGGCACCTCTCCTCTCTCGCTGTTGTACCCTTTCTCGAGCGCTGACCTCGGTATTGTTTCCGCGGCACACGCTGCCGGCCGCACACCCACGGACGCACACTCGTGTGTGTGAAAATAAGCGAATGCCCAGCTACACAACACTACGAAACACACATCTACGAGTGAAAATAAAAATAAATCTCGAAATAAATCAGCGGATTTAAGATTTAATGTTATAAAACACTTCCAATCATCGATGCATGCATAAAACTAGAGATTTTAGATGATTGATATGCCGTTAGGGTTCATAATTAGTCATTCAATCAATCTGGATTATACTTTCCGAACATTTTTTTGTGTCTTTGCAACATAACTTTTCCACTAGTTTGAAATTCATCATTGACATCCGATTTTTCAATAATGCGAGGGAAAAATAACTCGCTGAATTGACGTGTCAATAGGTTTGTAAATCAATTACAATTCACCCGAGTTAACACAAAACAACTGAATAAATGAGAATTCACTGAATCACTAAAAATGATAACTGAAATCATGGGAATTATTTGAGATATAACTGAATTAGGAAGAGTTGTAATAAGTCAAGTTACTTTGAATAACTTTAGATTCGTGCCAAAATTTTATGTTTGGAGAGAAAAATAATTAAATTCAAATAAAAAAGGAATTTTAAATCAAGAAGAAGAAAATTTTCAAATACCTGAATTCAAATGAAGCAATTTGAATTTAATAAATCTATCCGAATTTGAGGAAAAATAATAATTATTGAAAGAAGAAGATTTATCTTGACCTTGAAGATTTGTTGATTAATGTTATTCTTGGATATGAAGGTCACAACTCAAAACACTTTTTTATCGTGTTAACGTTTCGGCCCTGGTGGGGGCCCGCCTCAGAACATTTTATTTAAATATCTGTCACGAACAAAAATAAAATAATGTACAACTAGGTTTTAACAAAATTAGACATAGTGGTATAAATAATATGCAAGGATGTTTGAGCACGTATAAAAGAGGAATTACCTAGTATGAGATGACACTTCCAATTACATAGAATGCGTGTTGGTAATTAATGAATAAATAGCAACAATAAAAAACAATAAACAAAAAAAAAAAAAAAACCAATAAAAAACAAAAACCGAAACACACTACATTCGCGACACGTAATTCCCACGAATTCGTATTTGTTGTTAGTTTGGTAAAATGAAATAAAACACACCGCCGTTATAGGTTGAGTCCAGAGCACATAAGCACACGTGGAACGTCCAGTGTGTAGTGGGGGGAGATCGATCTCGATAGTTATCAGAGCAAACGCAGAGTCAACGGGTTAAAAGGAAACCAAAATTTTGTTAAGGAGGTAAAATCGAGAGCAAGCTCAGTCGGTAATGGACAATTACAATGGTCGTATCACAGAGGTGTAAATATTACTTAGATGTTCTATGTCTTGTTTACGGTTGACAGAATTGGGATGTGCAACAATATTGCACATTTCTAACAGTAGCCTATTGTAATACAACGGTTCGACGTCAATAATGCTGGCTTGAGAATAATTAAAGGAGTGGTCGAAATCGATGGCATGTCTCGTCAATGCAGTATAATTATCCTCGTGTTCTATGTAATTGGAAGTGTCATCTCATACTAGGTAATTCCTCTTTTATACTTGCTCAAACATCCTTGCATATTATTTATACCACTATGTCTAATTTTGTTAAAACCTAGTTGTACATTATTTCATTTTTGTTCGTGACAGATATTTAAATAAAATGTTCTGAGGAGGGCCCCCACCAGGGCCGAAACGTTAACACGATAAGAAAGTGTTTTGAGTTGTGACCTTCATATCCAAGAATAACATTAATCAACAAATCTTCAAGGTCAAGATAAATCGTCTTCATCATATCAACGGAATAAAACGTGGGAACCATGGGGTCTTTTCATGATATCTCTCTTGCATATGGAAAGACTTTGGCGGGGAAGCTGCGACGTTGGGCCACCATATCCGAGTCTCTGTTGAAGCTTGAAAACCACCGCATCTTTCTTCTAAACTGCAAGAAACGATCGATTTCACCTACCCATTTAAAATTCCCTAAGCTTATCTCGAACGTTATTAGTTTTAAAATGTCTAAGTCGCGTACTGTTTACCAACATAATGTACACAAATTTCAAAGGTCGTTACTTAATCTCGAGATCAGTGACGCTCACGCGACCATCATCAAATATCAAAATATTTTGTTGTCGCTTGAGAATGATATTTTAATTGAATTACCTGTTGAAGTGTCAAAAAAATTCTTCGACACACAACACCTGAAATTGGAACCGGCTTTCAATGCTTACAAGGCGGCTAACATCAACAAGTTAGCTAATCTGATTAATAACAAAAAACGTCCCACTTCTAATCCAATTGACTCAACCTTTGAAAATTGGATCGTGAACCTTAGCAATACGGATATTTCTGTCAATGTTACCGACGTGCTAAAAAAGGGACCCAAATATGGCATTCCTTTTGAGCCTCACTGCATCCCAACCAACAAACTTATCTCTGATTTCGAATCAAAGATTTCCTTCATTCCTTCTGATTCTCGTAATACGGCCCGCCAAGATTTTACCAACACTATAAAAAAGTTCATCAACACCCCTTCTCCCCTTCACGCGGACAAGAATATCCTTCACAAAATTAAAGAAACTAAGATCTTTCAAAATAACAACCAGGACTTACTTTTCTTGAAGGCTGACAAGGGAAACACGACTGTTGTGATGAACAAACAAATAGACGAGGATAAAATGTTGCAACAACTCTCCAACAACAACTCTTACAAAGTTGTTAGATACGATCTCACCTGTACCTTGCAACAAGAAGTCAAAAAACTAACAACGGATCGGTCTAAAAGCAAACTCATCTCTGATCAACTTAGACGTCAAATTGCAAAAACTGATTGCCTACCACCTAGAGCCTACGGGCTACCGAAAATTCACAAACCGGATACACCGGTAAGAATTATAGTTTCGTTCACTGATAGTCTGACTATTAATCTGGCTCGTTTCCTCAGTCAATGTATAGGTAACAACATCGTACCTCCCTTGTCACGTGTAAGAGATAATTTTGCTCTGGTTAATGCTATTAGGGACTTTCGTCTCCCACCTGATCATATTTTAGTTTCGCTGGATGTTGTGTCATTGTTTACAAATGTTCCACAAGATCTTGCAATCAACGCTGTTAAACAGCGCTGGCATCAGTTGGTGGACAAAATTCCGGTCCCACTTAACAAACTCTTAAAAGCATTGCACATATGTTTTAAGGCTGCCATATTCAAATTTAATCAGAACATATATGCTCAAACTTATGGTTTACCGATGGGCTCACCGCTCTCTCCAATTTTGGCGGATTTGGTTTTGGATGATCTTGAACAATATTGTCTCAACAAACTGGACTTCAAGCCTTCATTCTTTTTCAGCTATGTAGACGACATAATTAAGCTGTCCCTTCGGATACAGTTGCAGAAATGCTTTCTGTCTTCAACAGTTTCCATCCGAGACTACAATTTACCTCTGAATTAGAGTCTAATCACCGAATTAGCTTTTTAGATGTCCTGATCATCAATGATAACCAGTTCATTAAAACTGATTGGTTTCATAAGGCTACTTGGTCACAAAGGTATTTAAATTACCATTCTCACCATCCCAGATCATACAAAATTGGAACGATTGATTGCTTAGTTGACAGAGCGATCCGACTCTCAAGTATAGAATTTCACAAAAAAAATTTGTCCTTGATTCAGCAGGTACTAAGTAAAAACGACCATCCACCTCGCCTGCTCAACAAACATATACAGTTCAAATACGATTCCATCTTGTCATCGACCAGCCCTAACAATAATATCGATGTAACTACTACACAAACCAATCAAAAAAGCTATATTTCCATCCCATACGTCGCGGGGTTGTTTGAGTCACTCAACAGAACATTCTCTAAGTACAAAATTCAATTTGTGGGTAAATGTGCACATGATCTATCCTCGATGTTTGATTCGGGTAAGGACCCCTTACCCCTGGGTATGCACTCTGGTGTAGTTTACAAAATACCTTGCAACCAATGCAACATGTCTTACATAGGCCAAACTAGTAGGCAACTACACACTAGGATAACCGAGCATAAACGCAATATCCATGAACACGAGGATAATTTTACTGCATTGACGAGACATGCCATCGATTTCGACCACTCCTTTAATTATTCTCAAGCCAGCATTATTGACGTCGAACCGTTGTATTACAATAGGCTACTGTTAGAAATGTGCAATATTGTTGCACATCCCAATTCTGTCAACCGTAAACAAGACATAGAACATCTAAGTAATATTTACACCTCTGTGATACGACCATTGTAATTGTCCATTACCGACTGAGCTTGCTCTCGATTTTACCTCCTTAACAAAATTTTGGTTTCCTTTTAACCCGTTGACTCTGCGTTTGCTCTGATAACTATCGAGATCGATCTCCCCCCACTACACACTGGACGTTCCACTTGTGCTTATGTGCTCTGGACTCAACCTATAACGGCGGTGTGTTTTATTTCATTTTACCAAACTAATAACAAATACGAATTCGTGGGAATTACGTGTCGCGAATATAGTGTGTTTCGGTTTTTGTTTTTTATTGGTTTTTTTTTTTTTTTGTTTATTGTTTTTTATTGTTGCTATTTATTCATTAATTACCAACACGCATTCTATGTAATTGGAAGTGTCATCTCATACTAGGTAATTCCTCTTTTATACGTGCTCAAACATCCTTGCATATTATTTATACCACTATGTCTAATTTTGTTAAAACCTAGTTGTACATTATTTTATTTTTGTTCGTGACAGATATTTAAATAAAATGTTCTGAGGCGGGCCCCCACCAGGGCCGAAACGTTAACACGATAAAAAAGTGTTTTGAGTTGTGACCTTCATATCCAAGAATAACAATAATCAATAATAATTATTATTTGGACCAGAAAAATGAAGTCAAATTACATGAATAAAGTCAATTAATTCAACTTAAAAAAATATGATGTCATTCAAATTCCCAGTTATTCCCTCGTCGATTCAATGTGGGTCTGGAGTGGCAAGTAACGTTGAAATCGTTGAGATCAATGCTAGTGATGGCCACTTATCTGAGAATAATCAATGTATCGATTAATCGACTTCAACAAAATAATCGAACACGGCTCGATTGAATTGACAAAAATTAATCGATTTGGTAAATTTCTGCGTGTAGTCATAATATCAGAAGAGATATTTTGATAATTCATAGTCTTATTCAAAATATTTTTAAGTTTGATAAATTTTGAGTAATTAATACTTAAACCACATACATCGATACTGTATTGCATCGTTCGTATGAGTAAACAAGCGGCTTGAGGCTGACCGTGAGCCAGCGCTCGAACGTCCCGTTTTCACACTGCAAATTCAAGGTTCATGGAACAAATAAATATTAATATCCAATTCCAATTTTCCAACTACGAATTCAGAGTCGTGATTGACGATTCAAAAGCCCTCGCATATCATATTACATAAAAAAATATTACGATTTTTTTCATTTTGAACCACTAATAATGGATCGACCATCATAAATTTTGGAAATCTGACCTTGGATCGGTTACTGATGACCGGAAAAATCTCCATTTTCCAATTTCCACCAAAATCCGAATATTTTAAGATTTTTTTTCACCATGTGAGTTCGCCATTTCGAATTTTTCAAATCTAACCCCAGATTCGTGATCAGCGACCCCAAAATCCTCATGGTACCAATTTTCATTCAAATCCGTGAATCCATTCTCAATAATATGTAAATTTCCTTTTTTAAAAATTACCTCAATCAAAGACCCATCCGATGAGGGGGGATACCAACAAGATTTTTCATAGAAAAAAGAACATCTAAACATCGAATTTAAAAGCGAAAAGCGATGAGTCTCAGTATCCCTTCGTGCTTTTGCAGCCTATTTTGCGACGAAAAATGTATTTTATAGCCAGACAAATTAATGCTCGAATTAAATGGGATTTCGTAATTTCGACAATGCTTCATTTTACATGGAAACATCTTTTCTTATACCCGGACATTGCCAAATTTTCGAAAGAAATTTCGATTATGTAGACAGAGAGAAGCATTTTAGGGCATAATATTCTTTCACGGCAAAGAAGGAATGAATTCAAAGACACGAAAATTTAGATAAACCAACTGACTGATAAGTGAGTTATACTATACATTATTTCACTGAATAAATTATTGATAAGTCGGAAAAGGTTAATTTTGTTAAATTCATGTTACATAGATTTATTTGCACTGTTTTCGGCAACACTCAATTGTTCCATAAATCAGTTTACGGCGCTACAAATGTTATTGGATAAAAAAAATTCTCATGTTTTTCCCATTAGAAGTCACAAAAAATCAATGTACTCCAATTTCAGAAACATAATTTCAATCGTGTACCATGATTCTGTGTTATTATTACTAGGAAATGAGAAACATCGTACGGCACTCTGTTTTGTTTTCGGTGTTGACAACTAATCGTTCTTTGCGAAATTATTTGGTGGCTCTGAAAAGTGCCGTTTTTCATCGGGTCAGTGTGACGACTCGTTACAGGGGCTGCAGGTTCTCGAAATGGCCGCGAAGCCTACTTTGATGCAAAGCCTGCAGCGTCTAACTAAATTTTTCATCGCTCCATGAACGATTTCCGGAGTCACCGTCGCTGTCGCTTCCACGATTTTAGCCTCCAGAGCTTGCAAAGAATTCGGTGGGTCCTTGTACACGAATTCTTTGATCAAGCCCCATAGACAATAATCCAGAGGGTTCAGGTCAGGTGATTGCGGTGGGCAGGCGATGGGACCCCCACGGCCCATCCACCTCCCCGGAAACCGTTCGTTGAGAAACTGCCGCGTACGCGCACTGAAGTGCGCTGGTGCACCATCATGCTGGAAAGTCAGGGCGGCTCGGCGATCAAGCGGAACGTCCTCTAGCAGTTCCGGAAGCTGATTTTCAAGAAACTCGCGGTACGAGTTTCCATCCAATCTTGCCGGTAGAACGCAGGGACCAATCTGTGTCAAAAATTACCCCGTATTGTGTGATTGCATAATTAAACCATAATCCTTGCTCTATCACTGATTGCTCAAATATTATAATTATTAATAAAATATCTTGGCTGTAGTAATTCAACAAAGTCATTTTCATCAAAGGCAATGAAACACGTCTTTAATGAAATTTTTCCAAGTAAAGCAATAAAACTGTAGCAAATTAGTAGATAAGCAAGGCCGGTTCTGGATAGAAACACCTTCTTTACCGACCAAGCCGACCAGCGGTCATTTCGACGGCAGCCATTTTTTTTTGATGGCAGCCATTTTGATTTTTTTCGATGGGCGGGCAATTTTGACGATGGCCATTTTGACGGCGGCCATTTTTGATGGCGGTCATGATTTTTTCGATGGCGGCAATTTTGACGATGGCCATTTTGACGGCGGCCATTTTTGATGGCGGCCATGATTTTGTGATGGCGGCAAATTTGATTTTTTGATGGCGGCCATTTTGACGACGGTCATTTTTGATGGCGGTCATGATTTTGTGATGGCGGCCATTTTGACGGCGGCCATTTTTGATGGCGGCAATTTTGATTTTGTGATGGCGGCCATTTTGACGGCAGCCATGATTTTTTTTGATATATAGCCAATAGTTTGCCCCAGGCGAAAAATAATATTTTCCACGTACTTCGAATACATTCTTTTACGTTAATCGACCGGATGGTGACATCGCGATTAGATAGACAGGGAATGCCGATGACGATCCGTAAACTTTCACGCTAATAGTTTACCCCCAGAGCGAAAATTTCACATTCGAAAAAATATTAATAGAATTTATTGTATCGGAATCGTCCGACGGTGAGCGGCACGCGGTCAAAGGATTTCGGTGCGACGTTGAATTTGAGACAAACAATACTCGGAATCGTTCGACGAGTTTCGACTTGACGGCGAGCGGCCTGCGGACAACAGATTGCGGTGCGGCGTTGAATTCTGGAAGGTTCTGAAATAAACTCTTAACTAGCGGGACAGAGGTTCTGAATAAACGGTTGTTATTGACGATAAAAAATATTTTATTGAAAAAAACAACTCAAGATTACAGTTTTACATGAAATTCGTAATGCTAATGTATGAGTGTTCTTACTCAACGGTATCGCATCCATGCTTTAGACAATGAGAATGAATAACTGTTCGAGGAGATACCGATTGTCTTTTGTGTTTGAGTAAAAAATTTCGCAGTAACAATACGTTTTGGGCTGCACAGTTTGGACGTAATATAGCGTGATGCGTACAGTTTGAATTCGTGTCCGACATTTCATTCAACTTCTGCAACGACGGACAACTCAAATCCATCATTTCAACGACTTCAACTTTTTCACCCAGAAGTTTCTGCAGCCAACTTTTCTTCTCCAAACCTTTGACGTAAACTGTTGAAGCCTTACGCAGCAGCGTACATTCGATGGCGAAGTCGAGCTTCTCGAAAGGTAAATCACCACCTTCCCAGGATAGTCCATGATAATTCCGCGACAGCCACAAATTGTCGCTTTTGAACGGAGCACGTAAACAATTCCAATCGTACGGAGGTTCGAAGAGAAAAATTGACGGGTTGGCCTCTTCGTCGAGTGACACAACTGCCAACTCTTTTGGTGTAAAACCGGAACCCTGTCTTCTGAATCCTTGTACGTCGACTATGAACTCCATCGTGAAAAAAATACTGAATCGATTGTCACAACGTTCAAGGTTTTTATACCAATTTTCTCACCCCACCACTCAGCGGGTTATATTCAATTATACGATCATGTAAAATCAAGCAGTAGGCAGATGTACCGGTAGGAAAGTTATTCTTCGCCTCAAATTCGATACGAATATCTACCGGTCCAGATTTCAGAGCCTCGTTTTGTTTCGAACAGTCGATGAAAATCAAAGGTTCGTACTGTAGAAATTTGCTCTTCGTCAACAGAGGCTCGGGTTCTTTGCCGTAATAGGTGGCTTGAAAGTTTGCGTACATCTCGTACAGTAATGCAAAGCGATTGTGACTCATGTCCAAGTTCAGGTTACCGTACGGATAATACTCGGAATTCAAGAAGAGCTTGACGTCAGTAATGTTACAGTGATCAAGATGACTGGCATTTTTGCCGGCTTTGTTTTTTCGATTCGTTTGAAAACCGAGCATGACAAATCGCGGTTTTTCCAAATGGGTGGACGTTTTCACAGTCCAAACGTGTTTCGTGGTTGCCGGTAGCAAAGGATATTCGTACAACTCCCAACTGCGGAAGCTCATGGAGACTGGTGTATCTTTCTCAATGAAATTCAACAGTGCGATTTTTCGTTGATCCGAGAGCTTCACGTAGGGTACTAACCATTCCACCTGATCGATCACGATTCTAAAGTCTTCGTCTTGATTTTGAACGATGGCATTCAAATCACTTTTTGATCTTGTAAGAATCAGCTCGTGTTTCGCGTTAACGACGATCTTGCGATAGTCTTCAGCGAAGCCCAATATCATGCTCAAGGGAATAACTACGTCAAAGTTACCATCGGCATCAGTTAATTTTTTCGTTTCCTGAACATCGAGCCATCCAGCATTTTCCATAAGCCAACTTCGACCAGGGTTGAGCGAAGCGAAACCTTTCAGCAGGCTGGTCAGACCAACGTTTTTACATTTATCAATCTCTACGGCGTTGAGTTCGTACCGTACATCTTCGAACAAATGGCAGATGGCGTTATTGACCAAAGTTGTGATCGCTGCTGCGGTGCCGTCCGATTTGAGCAATTTTCCAGAGATATGCAGCGAACTCTTGCTCGGTAATACGCATAAATCCTGATGCTGAACGGTGATTCGAATCTCATCGCTGTTGTTGAAAGTTGACGATGCGTACGGTTTGTGTGCGTGTATTTCTTGGTGTGCGATTGATTCGTCAAAGACGACAGGTGTTTGAATGCTCAATATTTCCTCCTCCATGGTACGGAGCATACAACGAAACAGCAGAATCGCAGTTTTATTTGCCGGAAATTCCTTTTCCAAAAGGTGTCAGCTTTAGACCCAGAGCTATCAGGAACTCCACGTTTCGACGTGTTAGCGGTTCGGGAATCGATCGATGACTGACTTGATCGGGACATGCTGACTTACTGATATAACTCTTTTTGGTCAATCTGTTATATACAATACTCATCTTTTATTGCGATTTGATGTGCAGTCTCACAGTTATAACTTCTCCGCGAAAATTAACCAGATCTCCGTCTTGATCGACTAACCGAAGCTGTACGTGATCTATGGTCTTGACGGTGATCGGAAGGTAAATGACGTGCGACGGTACTTCCACGATCTTATATCCCGGTGGAACGATAGGGAAAAATTCGTGAATAGTATGCACTTTATGTCCATTGACGTAGGCACCCGTTGTAATGCTGCATTCGACTTGCAACGCGTTGACCTTGAGAATAGTTACAGGCATATCCGAATGGTGAGTTTGATTAGCTGCCAATACGCGCGGTGTAAATCCGAGAAGCTGACCAATAGAATCCTCAGGTTCCAAATCTACGATATGGTTACATTTGATTTCGCTGCGTAACGTATTATTGTTAGGCTTTATACTGATTTCAATGTCGGTATTTTTTAACGCGTCTTGAACATACTTTTCAATATCCTCAATTTCGTAGCTGCCAGTGGATATAGTGACTACCTTGTCGGCTACGTAAATTTTATTGCGACCGACATCGACGTTGGGAATGGAATTGAAGGTTAACAGTTCAACGAGACCGAGAACATAATTTTTGTTCAGAGCAAGTTCGATCGGAGGAAAATATTGCGCTTCGAGAATCGACGACGTTCCCGATATCGTTAATGTAAACGAATCATCCATGACTGCGAGTGCTCGACTGACGTTATTAAATTACGTGTCATGTTTATATAGCTTATCGCTTAGAAATTTCAGACACAAGTGTCCGCAATCGAATGTACCGTAATCTTGATACCTTTCGTCGTTGTACTTAACGCTACCAACACCGAGATATTTCACGAGGTCTAACGGCGGTTGAAGATGACCGAAACTGTCGAAGTAAACTACATCGCTGCCGCGTTTCTTATACGCAACCCAGTGTGTCCCAGGACCATCTTTATTGTCGAGATTTACTACAGCTGTTTCGTTTTTACGCGGCCCGGTTTTGGGCATTTCGTTGCGCATAAAGACACCTCGGAAGTATGGAATTTTCATGATTTTTGCATACTTCAGCAAATCCCAGTTGGTCAACGCTCGGCGTGGTAGCTTGACATTTAGTTTTTTGAAAGATGAAGACTAAAACCCTTTTTGTAAGGTTTGAGATGGAGACCTTTACCTAAAGCGATCGCTTCCATCGTTTTGTTATGCCGTTTGCTTACCTCCAATTCTCGTTTAGCCGCGCTCGCATCGTTTACAGCCTTTGCTATACCCGCAGCACCTCCCGCTAACGCACCCGTAGCGCTGAGACTGGCAAAAATAGGTATGAGAAAAGGTAGAAATCCGCCAACTTTTGAGGGTACCGGTAGAACGCGCGGTGATCGAACTTCATGTTTACCACCTTCTTTTTTCACAGCTTCTCGAGCACCTTTGAGTGCAGACTTGATGCTCGTTTTTGCGTCATAGCTTGGAATCATAGACTGTTTTGCCGCTCGTATGATTTTGTTCAAGAAAACGTTCTTAGGTTTTCGATACCCCATGCCTAACTTTGTTTTCACCTTCATCATGTTAGCTACAGCCCAAGCGGCTGCCTTCTCACCCAAATTTGCGTCCGTTGCGAGAACCCGTTTCCAAGCTTTTTCAGCTAATATTTTATCCGCAACGCTTCTAGCTTCAAGGTTCTCACGATGTTTCGAATACGCTATATCGTGTTCCTTACACGCTGCATCGAGAGGATTGATACCGGAATCGCCTCTCGCGAGTCTTTTCGACAACTTGGTGCCAGGACCGCAGTACTGGTAACCGGGAACATGCAACTCGATCGGAAGTTTGTTGATAATGCTATTTACCAAACCTTTCCCACTTGATCGCTTTTTTGACGATCGCTTACGATCACGTGTGTGCACAATCATGTCCGCTCCGCGACTGAGAGAAAGTTGTTATAAACGATGCATTTATGGAAAAATCCAGTCAGTCACGTTTGAGATGAGGTTCGAGACACAATCGGCCAAGCTGCCCGTGATGAATTTTGACAAATTTACACAGCAGAGTACAAAACGGAAAAAACGTGATGGCGAATTGTTGCCGAGTAGTGTACGTGCGGTATTCTGCGGACCATCCAACTGCGGCAAAACCAACGCATTATTTGCGCTTATAACGCATCCGAACGGCTTGAGGTTCGAAAACCTGTACGTTTACTCCAAATCTCTCAATCAGCCGAAATACAAGTTTCTGAGTCAAGTGCTCGAAAATGTCGACGGTGTTGAGTATTACCCCTTTAACGAGCATGAGCACGTCATTGCACCGAACGAGGCGCAACCTAACTCGATCATGATATTCGATGACGTAGCGTGCGAGAAGCAGGATAACATACGCGCGTACTTTTGTATGGGTAGACATCACGACGTAGACTGTTTCTATCTTTGTCAGACGTACGCTCGAATCCCTAAGCATCTCGTGCGCGACAACACCAACTTGCTGGTCTTATTCAAACAAGACGAGATGAATCTGAGACATGTGTACAACGATCATGTAAACACCGATATGTCGTACGTAGAGTTTAAAGACTTGTGTGCGGCGTGCTGGAACGGTGACAAATATGGCTTCGTAGTGATCGACAAGGATAGAGAGCTCGGTAATGGTCGGTATAGGAGAGGTTTTGACAATTTCATAAACATGACAAAAGAATAAAATACACGATCTTCGAAGACGACGGAACAGTAGCTTTCCAGAACTAGTTGTGTCAACATGCAGGAAATTCGTAAGGAAAAAGAAGTCTTGCATCGTATCGCTCAAGCGAGTAATGCGATTCGTCGTAAGCACAGAATCCTCAAGACGGGAAAAGAGTCGCTGCAGGAAACAATGAAGGATGTCTTCAAACCTGTGGTAACCCCGCTGCAGGCATTAGTCAATGTTTCTCGAGGTACGAAACTTGTCAAGGAAGAGGTGAAGGAAGAACTCAAAACTGAAACGAAGGATGAGCCGAAGAACGAAATAGAAGATTCTTTTGCAACTGCGGAGGAAGAGGATCAAACCGTCACGGAATCGTCGGTGAGATCAGAGGATGAATATCTTGAGATGCTCAACGATAAACAAAGACAGCAGGAGTTGGATACCGTGTACGGGGTACGGAGTCTTTCTACTGCCGGGCTGATGGTTGGTGATTCGCCGATAAGCTTCGAGCGCGATTCCGTTCGCATAGGCAACACGCTCTATCCGAAAACTCAAGGACTGCTGGAGCTGCTGTTTAATAAGACGCCCAACAGCGCTCACGTTACCCGCAACGACAGGGAGAATTATAGAAATATCCTTCTCGCAACAAATGCTCACAGAAAGTACTATAGCGCCACCGAGCCTATCCGAAACGCTCAGAGCGTCAAATTCAAACATTTAATTGCTGAGCTGCTGAATATTTCTACGTCAGGCAAAGACGTATCACCATCGTCACAGATGTCGAATCGTACGGGCAAAGGTGTTCTGCTACCTCAGGCTTGGGTTACTCGACAAGGTGTTAAAACAGATTATATTTTCTGGGACGACGCTAACGAGCTGGTAGAACGTCTTCGTTTACTCCTGGCATCTCAAGCAGCTGGGAATACAAGTCACAACAATGAAATTATGTCGATTCTGGAAGAATTGCGGGAAGCCGGAATCATTTATTAGCCAATTCTCGTCGACTCTGCAATCATTTACGAGATGAGCATCGACGTGTTTGGACGTCAGCTGAATAAAAACACAGCTGCGAGCACTCGCGGCCCTCCGGGTGTCGGGTTTCAAATAACAGCGGATGGGCATGACGATATATGGAACAAGAGACTGTGCAACGTCGCAGAACCCACAGCACCGAACAGTGCTGTAACTTTAAAAATCTTGAGACGAAAATTCAACGTGCTGCAAAAACAAATCGACAACCTCGATCAAATGACCAAAACTTTGGAGATCACCACGGAGAAAGCCTTGGATACCTTCTACACAGACCTTAAAACAGACAGAGACTTGTCGACTCGAAACGCGGAAATCATTTCCAAATTGGACACCAGACTAATAGCGTTGGAATATGAACGAGAAAAAGCAAGCACTGGTGACGGAACTGCATAAACCTGCACGCCGGAATTACCCACGTCGACGTGTAGACGTGCGCGGCATCGACGAGACCTGGCAGGCGGATCTTGTTGATATGACGTCGTACGCTGGACAAAACAAAGGTTACAAGTACATGCTCACAGTCATTGATATCTTTTCAAAGTATGCATGGACTGTACCGATAAAGAGCAAGTCTGGAGATGATGTTACGAAGGCAATGGAATCTGTGCTTGTCGAAGGACGGGTGCCGAAAAATTTACACGTCGACAGAGGAACGGAATTTTACAACTCGAAATTCGAATCGCTTATGATACGCTACGGAATCAAACTTTACTCCACGTACAGTAATTTGAAGGCTTCGATCTGTGAACGTTTCAATCGCACGCTGAAAGTTAAAATGTGGACACGGTTCAGCATGCAAGGAAGCTTCAAGTGGCTCGATATCTTATCTGATTTGGTTTCGGCTTACAACAACACCAAACACCGAACCATAAGAATGAAACCGTCGGATGTCACCGTTGCAAACGAGAGGCTGTTATTACGTCAGGCGTACGGAGGGCTTCGAGCGATACCTACCATATCGGCAAAAATTCAAATCTGGCGACAAAAGTTCGAATCAGCAAATTCAAAAATGTCTTCGAGAAAAGGTTACACTCCCAATTGGACGACTGAAATATTCACGATAAGTCGAGTGGAAAATACTCATCCTGTGACGTACAAGCTCAAAGACTACCGAGATCAACCCATCGCTGGTGGTTTCTACGAACAAGAGCTCCTCAAGGTTAAGCATCCGGATATCTATCTGGTGGAGAAGGTGCTCAAGAAGCGTGGAAGAAAAATATACGTTAAATGGTTAGGTTTTGACAATACACACAACAGTTGGATAAACGAATCGGACATGTAACTTTTGAATAAATGAATTTTTTTGTAAAAACGTGTGTGTCTCTTTATTTTATACCCGACACATGACAAGTATACATCTTTGTTTTTTTAGACAATCAACAGACATATGCATCGTTGTACAAATTTTTTTTATACTTCGGAGCGTTCTTATTAACCATCCTGCATAATAATATTTTATACATCATGGTACAGTTGAAAAAATTAAGCTCTACATAATAATACATCATGGTACAGTTATAAATTAAGTCTTACACAGATTACGGTAATTTATAAAGCTACGGTGCAGGCTTGTAACCCCACGGAAGCGTATCGGTCGTGTTTTGAAACACGATCCGCTTGTCGTCATTCCAGCTCAGTGCTACTTTCTGCTGTTCTACGGTATATACCTCATGCTTTCGACTCATGATCAAATGCTGATTTGAGGATAGATTTTCACGTTTCAACGCACAGTCCAAATAATCGTTGAAGGTTATTTTTCTTAACGCTGATCCTCTAACACCTTTGGCACGTTTGTTGTCTTTTTCATCTCCCAAGACTCGGAATGCGTACAATTTAGCTCGTAACCCTACAAATTCCGACATGATTTTCCCGTTATTCTCGTCTTTCATCAAGCCGAGAACTTTTTTGTTTGCTCGAGGTATTCCGTAAACGTTGTCAAGAGGATAATCCGACGTGTCGAATTTGTGCAAGTCCTCCTTCATGTGTTCGTATATGTCGGGGACGGTAAAATTGTAAATCAAACTGTCGGTATCCGTGTACATTAATTTTGCTCGGTTGCCAAATTTCTGCTTAATGTAATTGTAATGAAAATCATAGATGTATGTTTTAGATAGATCCAGGATGGAGAAACCTGCATACAATGGTTTATTCAATTTGACTTTCGTCTTATTCATTTCGACGATAACCATCTCTTTGTCGAAAACGGTGCAGCTGTGAAAATTAGGCTTGGCTATGGTAGCTCTCGCACCGTACCGTCCATCCCATTCGGTGATCAATCGAACATCTCTGTACTTTCGCACGTTTTCCATAGTTTTGCCAAAAACTGCGTTGTTCATTAGCTTGTAAAAATTTTTCTCAAATTCGTTGTCAGATTTTTTTCGCAAATCGGTATTTAAATCTATATATTTTTTGAGCCACGGGGTTTGCCTGAATTTGAGAACTCTGTGAATTTAAAGTAATTTTAAGCCTAATTGTAAGCATTGTTTCAAAACGCTGTAGTGAACAACGTAGTTTTTCTTGGAAAATAGCGTGGGCGTCAATTTTGACTGTTTATTGGTCGAAATCGGAGGTACATAGTGCTCCGGACACAATGGTAAATCCTTATGAGTTTCATGCAGTTCCGCAGGATATTCCAAATCTACCTCCAGCACGTAACCAAACTCTGCATCGTCCGAGATGGTAAGAACGTCGCATTGTCTGAAGTCTGATACCCATTCGAAGGAACTGTATGGCAGAGCAAAGCTCATAGCTGCACCGTACAAATTATTAACGTCAAAGTACATGAGATAAGATTCTTCGATCTCAGGATCGAATTCCTCTCCCATGTACCTGTTGTTGGCCTTTGCATATCTGTTCGAACACTGTGATACACCACCACGAATACCTTTTTCGATAAACATAACCATGTCTATGTCGGTGAGAAGCTCGAGTTCGATGCCTGTACATTTTAACATTGCATCAAACGACAGACCGGGCGCTGTGTAGTAATGTAACGGGTCCAGTTTGTACGTCGTCCAACAATTCTGTCGAAAATTTTGAAAAACGTCAGCCAGTAAAAACACGTCCGTCTGTAAATACAAGTCCGAATACTCTCCCAAAGTTTGGACGTTAAAAGTTTGCCATACGTCGCACGCGTGTGCGTAATCGTCGTCTGATATATTCCGGTCGTTTAATTTTGAATAAAACTGTTCTTTGGCTGGTAAATGTTTCTCCTCGAGCTTCTCCCAACTGTCTATGTATTCGTACGGGAAGACACCTTTCCTAGTCAATAACCGAAATTTGTTCAAGCTACTGCAGAATTTACGTGTTATTGTTTTTCGGCAATCGTCCAGATACGATGATAATTTATCGAGGCTGCTAGGCATGAAACGGTACGAATCTATGAAACGGAACGTTACATCCGTTCCCTTAACGAATTTAGTGAAGGAAATGTACTTTTCTTTGTTGACAGGTAATAGTTTAACAGTACCTTCGAATGACGTACCCAGGGCTTTGATCAGAAAATGCGAATCGTAACCCGAAAGATTGTGGAATATCACTGGGATGGTGTGCGAATTTTGGTAATTTAGATTACAGCTGCGGTGAGCAGCACCACGGTACTTTCCCGTGAAATGACAGTGATCCCGATGTTTCACGTCTGTGGGCGTAAACGGTTTTTCACAAATATGACAGACCGCCGACAAATCAAATTCGTTGATCTGATTGAAATTTAGTGGTTCCATCGGTACAACAGTCTTGTAATATCCCTCTAACGAAAGTGCCAATTCCTTTAACTCGTTTACAAACCATTGGATGCAAGTTTCTCCGCGATTAATTTTGAATTCTGAAAGCGAATCGTCAAACGCACAATGCAGATAGTAAGCTATACTATACGGAAGATGCTTCTGATAAATTGTTCTATTTTCCCCAAAACTTTCATGTGTGGGCTGCAGTAAACATTCTAGATCTGCGTAAACGCAGAACGGAACGGTTTCTTTGTGCTTGAAATTTTTAAATTTGAGAATCTTGTCCTCTTCTGTTGGCAAGATAACTTTGGTTTTATTCAAATTCATGCAATCAACTCGGTGCTTGATCAAACATCTTTCGAAATTAAAATGAGACAGACACCTATCGCACGTAATCCGTCACCCACTTTTTGAAATTGTTGAAATTTGACTGTCAACGATTTCAGAATTCCAATTGTAGTCAAAATTCTTGTCTTCTCCCCGATCGTTGAGGCGTTGTTGCGTAAGATTTTATTCAAAAGCCTGGTATTTTGGGTTCCGAATCGAATCCATTTTGCAATTTCTGCCAGTGACGATTTTTCAGATAAAATCTTGAACGTCGTTTCCATAATTTGTATTAATTTCAAACACTTTTCGGAATCCATGTTTCTTCTTCTTTCGATCTCACACACACTTGACAAAGATAGAGTTGCGAAGCTTCCTCTAGAATGACCGCTCTACGCTGACCCGGTCTCTTTTATGCTAATTGCGATGTCACCATCCGGTCGATTAACGTAAAAGAATGTATTCGAAGTACGTGGAAAATATTGTTTTTCACCTGGAGCAAACTATTGGCTTACAATAAATTCTAATAATATTTTTTTCGAATGTGAAATTTCCGCTCTGGGCTATTAGCGTGAAAGTTTACGGATCGTCATCGGCATTCCCTGTCTATCTAATCGCGATGTCACCATCCGGTCGATTAACGTAAAAGAATGTATTCGAAGTACGTGGAAAATATTATTTTTCGTCTGAGGCAAACTATTAGCGTGAAATCTAATTGCGATGTCGCCATCCGGTCGATTAACGTAAAAGAATGTATTCGAAGTACGTGGAAAAATATTGTTTTTCGTGTCTATCTAATCGCGATGTCACCATCCGGTCGATTAACGTAAAAGAATGTATTTGAAGTACGTGGAAAATATTATTTTTCGTCTGAGGCAAACTATTAGCGCGAAATCTAATTGCGATGTCGCCATCCGGTCGATTAACGTAAAAGAATGTATTCGAAGTACGTGGAAAATATTGTTTTTCGTGTCTATCTAATCGCGATGTCACCATCCGGTCGATTAACGTAAAAGAATGTATTCGAAGTACGTACTATTAGCGTGAAAGTTTACGGATCGTCATCGGCATTCCCTGTCTATCTAATCGCGATGTCACCATCCGGTCCATTAACGTAAAAGAATGTATTCGAAGTACGTGGAAAATATTATTTTTCGCCTGGGGCAAACTATTGGCTATATATCAAAAAAAAAAAAAAAAAGGCCGCCGTCAAAATGGCCGCCATCACAAAATCATGACCGCCATCAAAAAATGGCCGCCGTCAAAATGGCCATCGCCAAAATTGCCGCCATCGAAAAAATCATGACCGCCATCAAAAATGGCCGCCGTCAAAATGGCCTCCATCACAAAATCAAAATTGCCGTCATCGAAAAAAATCATGACCGCCATCAAAAATGGCCGCCGTCAAAATGGCCATCGTCAAAATTGCCGCCATCGAAAAAATCATGACCGCCATCAAAAATGGCCGCCGTCAAAATGGCCATCGTCAAAATTGCCGCCATCGAAAAAATCATGACCGCCATCAAAAATGGCCGCCGTCAAAATGGCCATCGTCAAAATTGCCCGCCCATCGAAAAAAATCAAAATGGCTGCCATCAAAAAAAAATGGCTGCCGTCGAAATGACCGCTGGTCGGCTTGGTCGGTAAAGAAGGTGTTTCTATCCAGAACCGGCCTTGCTTATCTACTCAAATTATATCTGTTTCCATGCATTATCAAACAAGCTTACCAACTCATCGCCTCGCATGCCACACCACACGTTGATACTCCAGCGAACTTGGTGGCTTGATTCCCGAACATTGTGCGGGTTTTCTTCCGCCCAATGATGGATGTTGTGGCTGTTGAAAACCCCGTCGTGATCAAAATTCGACTCATCCGTAAATAAGATGTTAAATACGAACATCGGGTCTGCTTGATGCTGCTCCAATATCCATTCGCAAAAAGCGGTTCTTGCCACACGGTCTGGACCGTGCAGTGCTTGAACCTTTTGCGAGTGAAATGGTTTCAGCTCGTTAGTTTGCAAGACCCGGTGTACGGTTGACTTATCAGTCTCGTGTTCCGCGGCCAAAACCCGAGTACTTTTAGTAGGCGCCCTCTCAACATCGTCGAGGATACGTTCCTCGAACTGTACCGTCCGTCTGGACCTCGGACGTCCAGCGTTAGAACGATCCGAGACGAAGCTGCCAGTTTCGCACAGGCTTCGCTCCAAGCGGCGGAAGACCTTCGCAGACGGATGCCGCCTCAACGGATACCGGTCCGCGTATTCGCGAGCTGCGTCCCCCGCAACGTTGTCACACCTTCCCATCATCAGCACCATATCGTACATCTCGCGATTTGAAAAATCCATCGTAAAGACAATTGTACTCGAGCGATGCTGAAGACAATATAAGCAAAATTTGCCAGTTGCCAGTCAAAGCGCGTTGTTTATAACAATTGACTCTCGAGTTGCTATGCAGCCGTATTACTTTCCGTACACAACGGGTGTAAAATAGATACGAATTCGATTGAAAACGAAAGACTTTAAACTTATTTCAGCAGCATAATATTGAAAATGTCTGAAAGTCGTTAATCTATGATCTGAATCATGAGTAACTACACGGAAAAAATGGAAAAATTACAATTGTAATAAGTGGCGCTTCGTAAATAAAACTGGAAAAATTACAGTTTGAGATAACATTTTTATGAATTCAATTTTAAAAATGAATTCTTACAGTTACAAATGTAATTTCACATTTTTAATATGTAATTTCGACAGAAAATGCAAAATTTACACCTGAAACTTTGATTTTTCAAGTTAGCTTTCGAAGTGCTACGTTACATCAAAAACTGTGAATTTTCCGTTCTTCTTTTTTCTGTGCACTGCAACTTTGAATTCGCGGCCAATCAGCTTCATTTGAGATTCTTAGTTACCCGGAAAGTAGTACTTGAAGAATTATTTCTGAATAATCTGGGTTTAATCAGTTAGTCTTCCATTCTTGGCAAAGGTTCAATCACTGTATGGGTCAGACCATGCGGAAAGAATAAATTCTTGCGACAACGCATTACAGCAGCATAAAGCGGAACCGCTGTTCATGTTTCATATTTTGTTTGCACGTAAGTAGAATTTCGATCTGGACGGAATGTTAAACGTCCACAACGTTTATCACTGGGCCAAATGAAATCCACGCAATGTTCGTAAGTCGAGCCATGAAGTTCGATGGATTATCAATGTGTTTTTGCAGCATGTTGGATGACGAGTTGGAAAGTGTGACGGCTCAGTAGAGAGCCGTGGTAAGAGTCAGTCGGTCACCCGCCGGTCCAGGAATAAGACATATAAGCTTGGTAACGCAACATTGTCTGATTTAATGTATATCATCGTGTATCCCTTCGAACGAGCATATTTTACGTTTACGTTAAAAGCGACGAACCCTGTGAGGGAAGCATCAAGTATAAAGGAACCCGGGGCCGACTCAACAATGTAAAACGACCAATAAAGAAAGAAAGATAAGTTCATGAGTATTTATTTTATAGTAACAAATGGATCTGTTACAAAAGCTTGCTTAATAGTTCTTCAATACAGACATAAATTGCTATCATCACATTGGCTTGATTTTGAACTTCATAAGTGGAGACCTGTTTTATGACTGTTCGGAAAAATTCATATGGAATATTTGACCAATCAATGATTCAACGAGCATTATGGATTGATTATACATTCAATCAATGCGGGGTTATTCGTACGACAGATTGGTCTCTGCTTTTTACGCGCAAGATGGTATTAAAGAACTTACCTGAAGTTTCTGAAAATCAAGCTTCCAGATCTGCTGAATAATCGTCTACTTAAACGTAGAGCACAGATATTCGTTGATCATGGTAATTTGTGAACGACAGATTTCAGGAGAGGTATAAGATACGCCGTAGACGCCGATCGCTTGGCCACTACGATCAGCGGATGTTAATCCGTTAAATTCTTTCGTGTAGAGCATGACTCAGAAGTACATACAAGGATCCACCTTATTTCTATGAAGCCCTGGAGAAAAAAATCGTGAAGGTAACGACAACGGCTACTCCGGACGTCGGTCGAAAAGTTATCGGTCAGCTGGTCGAATGTTGCAGGAGAAATTGCTGCCGTAGGAATAAGCGAAAAGCCGCATTTTCGAAGCCGCAAATCAATACTGAATGGAACGATTAGTTGTCAACACCGAAAACAAAACAGAGTGCCGTACGATGTTTCTCATTTCCTAGTAATAATAACACAGAATCATGGTACACGATTGAAATTATGTTTCTGAAATTGGAGTACATTGATTTTTTGTGACTTCTAATGGGAAAAACATGAGAATTTTTTTTATCCAATAACATTTGTAGCGCCGTAAACTGATTTATGGAACAATTGAGTGTTGCCGAAAACAGTGCAAATAAATCTATGTAACATGAATTTAACAAAATTAACCTTTTCCGACTTATCAATAATTTATTCAGTGAAATAATGTATAGTATAACTCACTTATCAGTCAGTTGGTTTATCTAAATTTTCGTGTCTTTGAATTCATTCCTTCTTTGCCGTGAAAGAATATTATGCCCTAAAATGCTTCTCTCTGTCTACATAATCGAAATTTCTTTCGAAAATTTGGCAATGTCCGGGTATAAGAAAAGATGTTTCCATGTAAAATGAAGCATTGTCGAAATTACGAAATCCCATTTAATTCGAGCATTAATTTGTCTGGCTATAAAATACATTTTTCGTCGCAAAATAGGCTGCAAAAGCACGAAGGGATACTGAGACTCATCGCTTTTCGCTTTTAAATTCGATGTTTAGATGTTCTTTTTTCTATGAAAAATCTTGTTGGTATCCCCCCTCATCGGATGGGTCTTTGATTGAGGTAATTTTTAAAAAAGGAAATTTACATATTATTGAGAATGGATTCACGGATTTGAATGAAAATTGGTACCATGAGGATTTTGGGGTCGCTGATCACGAATCTGGGGTTAGATTTGAAAAATTCGAAATGGCGAACTCACATGGTGAAAAAAAATCTTAAAATATTCGGATTTTGGTGGAAATTGGAAAATGGAGATTTTTCCGGTCATCAGTAACCGATCCAAGGTCAGATTTCCAAAATTTATGATGGTCGATCCATTATTAGTGGTTCAAAATGAAAAAAATCGTAATATTTTTTTATGTAATATGATATGCGAGGGCTTTTGAATCGTCAATCACGACTCTGAATTCGTAGTTGGAAAATTGGAATTGGATATTAATATTTATTTGTTCCATGAACCTTGAATTTGCAGTGTGAAAACGGGACGTTCGAGCGCTGGCTCACGGTCAGCCTCAAGCCGCTTGTTTACTCATACGAACGATGCAATACAGTATCGATGTATGTGGTTTAAGTATTAATTACTCAAAATTTATCAAACTTAAAAATATTTTGAATAAGACTATGAATTATCAAAATATCTCTTCTGATATTATGACTACACGCAGAAATTTACCAAATCGATTAATTTTTGTCAATTCAATCGAGCCGTGTTCGATTATTTTGTTGAAGTCGATTAATCGATACATTGATTATTCTCAGATAAGTGGCCATCACTAGCATTGATCTCAACGATTTCAACGTTACTTGCCACTCCAGACCCACATTGAATCGACGAGGGAATAACTGGGAATTTGAATGACACCATATTTTTTTAAGTTGAATTAATTGACTTTATTCATGTAATTTGACTTCATTTTTCTGGTCCAAATAATAATTTTTATTTTTCCTCAAATTCGGATAGATTTATTAAATTCAAATTGCTTCATTTGAATTCAGGTATTTGAAAATTTTCTTCTTCTTGATTTAAAATTCCTTTTTTATTTGAATTTAATTGGTTTTCTCTCCAAACATAAAATTTTGGCACGAATCTAAAGTTATTCAAAGTAACTTGACTTATCACAACTCTTCCTAATTCAGTTATATCTCAAATAATTCCAATGATTTCAGTTATCATTTTTAGTGATTCAGTGAATTCTCATTTACTCAGTTATTTTGTGTTAACTCAGGTGAATTGTAATTGATTTACAAACCTATTGACACGTCAATTCAGCGAGTTATTTTTCCCTCGCATTATTGAAAAATCGGATGTCAATGATGAATTTCAAACTAGTGGAAAAGTTATGTTGCAAAGACACAAAAAAATGTTCGGAAAGCATAATTCAGATTGATTGAATGACTAATTATGAACCCTAACGGCATATCAATCATCTAAAATCTCTAGTTTTATGCATACATCGATGATTGGAAGTGTTTTATAACATTAAATCTTAAATCCGCTGATTTATTTCGAGATTTATTTTTATTTTCACTCGTAGATGTGTGTTTCGTAGTATTGTGTAGCTGGGCATTCGCTTATTTTCACACACACGAGTGTGCGTCCGTGGGTGTGCGGCCGGCAGCGTGTGCCGCGGCAACAATACCGAGGTCAGCGCTCAAGAAGGGGTACAACAGCGAGAGAGGGGAGGTGCCGATATTCAATTCGTCAACGAATAATAATAATTCACCCAGACGAACAAAAGAGCAATTTCCGTGGCGGCAAATCCAGATAAAATGGTGCACTCTGATTGGCCTAGCGCTATCGATTATAATTCAAAAACTATGCGTCGGACGAGCTTCCGGTAAAGAAATGCTCGGTTGCATTTCAGTCAGGTATTACGCTGGCTGGTCCGTGTCCCCCAATTTAAGGACATCCTGTATATAGGCTCAACGCATCCGATGCAGACTCATCAGTCTTACACGATACGTGCAAGTAAAAAGCCTATAATTTTCATTTCTCTGACATACAATTGTTGCCTATAACCGTTAAAGTTATGACTGTCGAAGCGTATATGGGACTTGTGGAGAAGATGGAGGGGATGTACAATTTGCTGAGAGAGCAACCACCCGGAGAAGATAATGACGCTGTCATCAATCATTGGGCTGATATTGGAATTGCGAATATCCAAGTTCTACGGGATATTTTTATGCAACGAGGAACGACTGTTGGTGCGAAAATACGGATCCAACATATGATCGCACTCCTGCAATCTTGGGTGACAAAGATCAAACAGTTGCAGCAGCGCACAGTGGTGACGGGTGAAAATATCGGTACTTCTGCGGGTGTACAGTAGGACGATGTGAATAGTGTTTTTAACAGCCGAATCAGAACGGAGGTTGTCACAAATCTCCGTCACAAAAATTTGGACGCCTTTCTGTACGATGTGCAGCGCGTCGTCACCGAGAAGTTGGAGCTGATACTGCGCGAGGAGGGAAATGTGAAGGTTGACCTCATATTATCGTGCAAATTCGAAAATGCCAAGCACGAAGAGATCTCCACCGAAGTTAAGAGTTTCAACACCTCCAACGTAGCGATTCTTCTCCCATCGAGCGATATGAATGGTCGGCTTACACGTGCACGGGGTGATCTGCTATCAAAGGTAAAAGATTTCGAGCAACGTGATTCCGGCTGGTGTATGATTTAGATCCTCAACATCGCTGTGAATATCAATCGCTATCAGCCTCTCGCCGCGGGAGCTTCAACATTCATCGAGCTGCCATAAGACATTCAATGGAAGAAAGCGGTGGTGAACGTGAGGAACAAGGTCGAAAGATGTCTTTTCTGGTCCGACATAGCAGCCCTTCACCCGGGCAAGATCAACACCGATAGGACTCACAACTATCGTCGCCATATTTCCGAGTTGGACTGTACAGGTATCAAATTCCCTGCTACTCTACATGATGTGAAAAAGCTTGAGAGATTGTATAATTTGCGCATCAATGGAAATGGTATAGAATCTCAAACTTTTTCGCATCATGCAAAATCAAATAAAAGCGTCATCGTGCCAATTTATTTTAGTAAAAATTTGCATAGCATAAGCATTGACACGATCTATCTTCTAATAATTGAAAGCAATCCGAAAGACGATATGACTGGTGAGTTTGCACCGAGATTCCACTTTGCTTGGATTAAAGATCTTTCCCGATTGGTTAGCAAACAATTGTCTAATCATGATGGTCGACTGTTTTTATGTGACAATTGTTTGTGCCACTTTAGCGTAGAACACGTCTACGACAATCATCGACAAGATTGTATTATGCTAAATAAAGTACGCATGGAGTTTCCCAAGTGTCAAGATTGAGTATTTTCCAATTTTCAAAACAAAGGCACCGTTCCATTTGTCGTATACGCCGATCTCGAATGTATATTAATCCCTGAACCTGTAGATGAATTTGAAACTCGTAAGACTTGTGAAATTCAGAAGCATATCCCGCACAGTGTAGCGTACTATGTACATTGCGCGTACGATGAGACTTTATCGGAGTTTCACGGTGAACGCGGTGTCGATTGCATAGATTGGTTTATGAAACAGCTTATGGATTTATCAATTCAAGTAGAGTCACGCATCAAAAACATAATTCCGATGAAGTCTCTTACTCAAGTGCAACGCGATCGTCACATGCGCGCAAAGAATTGTTATATTTGCGAAAAACCGTTTACCCCTGAAGAGAAAAAGTGTTACGATCACTGTCACTTCACGGGTAAATATCATGGTCCTGCTCATAATCGGTGTAATTTGAATTTTAGAGAGTCGCACACAATTCCAATAGTTTTCCACAATTTGTCCGGTTACGATTCTCACTTTTTAATAAAATCCCTCGCGTCAACTTTTCCTGGTAAAATTACACTACTACCCATAAATAAGGAAAAATATATATCCTTTACGAAACGCGTCGATGGAACAATGATGCACTTGAGATTCATCGATTCGTTCCGATTTATGGCTAGCAGCATCGATAAACTTTCCACATATTTGACCGATACCTATAAACGCATAACACGCAAATTTTATAATAACCCGACTCAGTTCAGTTTGATGACCCGCAAAGGCGTTTTTCCCTATGAATACGTCGATTGTTGGGGGAAACTCGATGAACCGCGATTACCTGCAAAGAAGCATTTCTACTCGCACCTCTGCGATGCAAATATTTCAGACACCGATTACGAGCACGTAAAAACTGTTTGGAGGGAATTTCATTTAAAGTCATTGGGGGACTATTCAGATTTATATTTGAAGACTGATGTTCTTTTGCTTGCCGATATTTTAGAAAATTTTCGCGCTAGCTGCTTCAAAACATACGATTTAGATCCGTTGCACTACTACACTGCACCGGGACTTGCCTTTAACGCGATGCTCAAGCATACTAATGTAAATTTGCAACTTTTAGACAACCCTGAAATGTTGTTATTTATCGAAAGAGCCATTTGACGCGGCGTAGCACAATGTTCTAATGGGCACGCTCGGGCCAATAATAGATTCATGGGAACAGATTTTGATCTAAACAAAGCCGAATCGTATCTCACGTATTTTGACGTGAATAACCTGTACAGTGCAGCTATGAGCGTGCATTCACCAATCGGTTCGTTTGGGTGGGAGTATCAGCACATCGATATAACAAACCATCCGGACGATTCGCCGATCGGTTACTTTCTGGAGATAGATTTGGACTATCCTGTGGAACTCCACGAGGATCACCAAGACTCACCTCTTTGCCCCGAACATTTTACTCCTCCAGGTGGTAAAAATGCCAAACTCGCGACCACCCTTCACCCCAAAACAAAATATATATTGCACTATAGAAATTTGAAACAGTATTTGAGTTTAGAATTGAAATTAACGAAAGTGCATAGAATTTTGAATTTTGCACAATCTCCACGGCTCGAGCCGTACATCACTCTCAACACAGACATGTGTAAGCAGTCTAGAACTGAATTTGAGAAAAACTTGTATAAACTAATGAACAACGCTGTGTTCGGCAAGACTATGGAGAATGTGCGAAATCATAAAGATGTTGAATTGGTCACAAAATGGGAGGGAAGAGGTGGTGCGAGAATGTTTATTGCCCGAGCAAACTTTCACAGCTGCACCGTATTTGGCACTGATATGGTTATCATTGAAATGAATCGTGTCGAAGTTCACTTTGCCAAACCTATTGACGTTGGCGCATCAGTTCTAGATCTGTCTGAAATTTTTCTCTACGATTTCCACTATAATTATATTAAAACCAACTTTTCGAACAAACAAGCTATATTGATGTATACCGACACAGACAGCCTTAATTATCAATTCAGTATGCCTAATATCTACGATATCATCAAACGTGATGTAGATACAATGTTTGATACCTCGGACTATCCGCCCGACAATGTGTGTGGTATTCCCCTTAGAAACAAGAAACGACTAGGGTTAATGAAGAATGGAAATAACGGTAAAATTATGACATAGTTTGTGTGACTGCGAGCAAAGCTGTACAAGTTTACTACGGTGGGTGAGGATGAGGAAAAATATGACAGTGGCGTAAAAGTGAGTAATCGCGCCAAGGGTGTAAGAAATTCATCGATAAATAGCATCACGTTTGATGATTATAAGCGCTGTCTGACGGCTTACCAAGAGTTGACTCTTCCACAGTCTTTAATACGCAGCAAAAAACACGAAGTAAGCACGATCGTACAAAAAAAATTGGCTCTGAGTTGGCTGGATGACAAGCGGCAATTGATACCCAGACAGACCGACACCGTATCTTGGGGGTTTGTCCCAGCCCCCCAATAGCTGTATGATAAAACTGTGGACGTAGAATTGATGTAAATATTTGATGTTTGACGCCTCGGACGACCCACCATCGGGCGGAAACGTTTCACCATCAATACGAAATTTAATGGATTTGAAAATGTGAACTCATATACTTACTAATTATTTATTTATTATTATTCATATATCAAGCACTTATTGATATTTATTCGTTCACCACGAGAAAAGTTTTCAGAAAATGAAAAAAGGTTTTCCAAAAAATAAAATGTGTAATAATCGTGTGACAAAATTGCATATTGTCATTATTTTTATCATTATTATTATTATTATTATCATTATTATTATTGTTATTATTTTTTTTTTTTTTTTTTTTTTTCCGAGGAGTTGCGGAATCCAAGTTACGGATTCGCGCCAGTCATACGGGCTAGCGCGGATGTGGGACTCCAGGGTAGCCTACCCACTAAACCGCCACCTTCTGTGCAACGCTCCCAGCCAGGAACTATGGTGATATTACTTCTAGCTGGGAGCTCTGTCGGTGTGTTTTGTCAGTCTGTCCGTCCGTCCGTCCCGTGCAGGCAGTCCGTCAGTTACGTTACGTTAGGCAGCCGTCCGCGTTCTTACGTCGTAGAATTGTCTCTGTGTAGGTGGCAACAAGTTGCCACCTTTCTGTACTATGGAGCATCACCCCGACAATGTTGTCGGGAGTGATGCCTCCCACGACTGTCTCCAGTCTCTGTCGCAGTTCTGTCCAGCGGTCACATTCGAAGAACGTGTGTTCCGCGTCGTCTCGTTCGTGTCCGCAGTACGTACAGTTGGGCGTCCGTACTCGGTTCAGGTTGTGTAAGTATCGTCCGAAGTAGCCATGGCCCGTCAGAAGCTGGGTGACGTAAAAATTCACATCCTCAAACCCCCTCTGGTTCCACGGTCTCAGGTCCTTGATGAGTCGTCTCGTCCAGTTTCCCGTTGTTTCTTCCGTCCACCGTTCCTGCCACGTCTGTATCGTCGCGTCTCTTTCCGTCGTTGCCGCGTCCCGTCGGGTCACGTCCGCGTCTCTTCCGTAGACCCTCTTGCGCTCGAACGCGAGAAGGTCTATGGGAATCACGCCTGCCACTACCAGAACGGCCCGTGCTGAGACCGTCCGATAGGAACAAGCGATCCTCAACGCGCTTCGTCTCTGTACCGTCGTCATTGCGTGACAGTATTTCTTAGTCTTCAGGGAGTCTGCCCAGATCTCCGCACCGTAGAGGAGGATCGATTTCACCGTCGACATCAGAAGTCTTCGTTTCCCTGGTCTCGGTCCGTTCGTGTTTGCCATCAGGCGGCTTAGGGATGCTATCCTTTCAGCCGCCTTCTGAGCCATTCGTCGTATATGAGGCCAGAAGGTCATCTTCGTATCCAGGGTCACCCCCAGGTACTTGACTTTCCCTCTGAACTCGATCTCGTCCGTCCCGACCGTCATGCGTAATGTCGTCGGTATTCGTCTCCTGGTGAGAAGCACCAGTTCTGTCTTTTCCGTCGCGAGTTGCAGTCCGTGGTCAGTCATCCACCGTCCGACTCGTCTCATCGTCTGGTTCAGTGCGTATTGTGCCAGATCTGGAGTTCGCTCGACTGTCACTGCCGCCACGTCGTCAGCGTAAGCGACCAGGCGAACGCCGAGTGGGAGCTCCAGTCTGAGCAGGCTGTCGTATATCCCGTTCCAGAAGTCGGGTCCTAGTATGGAACCTTGAGCGACCTTCGCGGTAATCTGTCGCGTCACTTGGCCTTCGGTCGTTTCGTACGTCAGTCGTCTGTTCCGAAGGTAGTCTTCAACAACTCGGAGCAAGTAAGGCGGGACCCCGAAGTCGCCTCTCAGCGACCCTAGGATATCCACCCACCTGGCCGAATTGAAGGCGTTCTTAACGTCAAGTGTCACCAGCAGCGCGACGGGTCGCACAGCGTGACAATGTCTGTCTGTCGACCGGAAGGAGTCAACCACCTCTTGGATCGCTCCAATCGTTGATCGACCCCTCCGGAAGCCGAACTGCTGGTCAGAGATGCCTCCGCCGTCCTGTATCGCGTCCGTAAGTCGTGGTCGCAGAAGCTGTTCGTACAGTTTCCCTGTCGTGTCCAGTAAGCTCAGCGGCCGGTAGGCCGACGGCGTGCTGGGGTCACCCCTACCCTTTGGGATAAGGACCAACCTCGCCACCTTCCACCGGTCGCTGAATGTCCCTGTCGTAAGGCACGTGTTGTAGAGGTCGAGAAGTATCTCCGGCCTCAGGCTCGCCATCAGCCGAAAAACCTCCGCCGGTACCCCGTCCGGTCCTGGCGCCTTACCCCTCTTTATTGCTTTGGTCGCTCCGACGAGCTCCTCGGCGATGAAGACGGGGGGCGCCGCCGTCCCGTCGTCGTTCGTCGCGTCCGTACGCGTCGGGTGCGTCGGGAACAGTCCGTCGACGATCCGTCGTGCGATTTCAGCATCCTTGAGTTCTGGCGGGATCCGGGCCCCCAGCCTACCGGTCACAATCTTGTAACCGGCACCCCAGGGGTCGCGATCCACCTCCTCGCAGAGCTTCTTCCAGCATCGCGTTTTGCTGTCTCTGATGGCGTACGTCAGTCGTTTTCGTTTAGTCTTGTACTCGGCCCGCAGGGTTTTTCTCTCGGGTCTCCCTCCAGCCCTCGTAACCCGTCGTCGTTTGTCCACCAGTATTGTGGTGGTCTGTTACGTCCGTGCTGTCGTTTTGGCATTGTGCTGTCGCACAGCCGCGTCGTCAGTTTGGCCGTCTCGTCTGCTAGTCTTTCCGCCCTTTGCCGGCCAGTCAGCTTTGGGGGGACGTCGGTAATTGGGGCCGGCGCTGCCGCCAGCTCCGCCGAGAACTTCAGTACGTCGAGTTTGACTACGTTCCACCGCGGGGGGTGCTGGGTCCTCGTCCGTGTCGTCCTTGTCTCTCCTAATACTTCGAAGGCGATGCACTGATGATCGCTGGCCGCGTAGCCCTCGAGCACCCGCCACCGCCCTATTCGTGGCAGAGTTCTGTCCGTCGTCATCATTACGTCCGGGATGGAGTCTCCAAATCCCGGCCGTGTGTACGTTCGTACGTCTCCTGTGTTTGCCACCACTACGTCCAGCCTTGCGGCCATCTCCAGCAGCAGCCGTCCGCGTCTGTTCGTTACCTTCATGCCCCACTCGACCGCCCTCGCGTTGAGGTCCCCCACGACCACGAGGCCCCCGGGCAAGCCCCTGAGTCCGTCCTTGAGGAGCGCAACCTTCGCCCGGAACACCGCCGCAGCGCAGTTTGGGGTCAGGTAGACGCTGACGTAAGTGACGGCGCCCACCCTAGCCCAGATGTAGTCGTCCCCGACGCCACGAGCGGTTATCCGGGCTCGGGCAGCGCCCCTCACCCAGATAGCCGCCGTCTTGGTCTCGTTCGTAATCCAATCCTGCATTTGTTGTACGGCTTGCACAGGATCAGAATGTCGGCGTCGTGTTCGTCTGCTATCTGTGGTAGTAGCATGTCTGCTGTCCTACTGCGGTTCAGGTTACCCTGAACTATCCTGTCCGTCTTCCGCCACCAGCGCCACCACCGCCACCACCGCCACCGCCGCCACCGCCACCACCGCCGCCACCGCTGCCACCGCCGCCGCCGCCACCGCTGCCACCACCACCACAGGGGCGAGGTCCTCCTAGACAGTAGAGAGGGGCTGCAGGCGGTGTCGATAGCGCCTGATCCTAGTGACAGGGGGCACCTCCACCATCGCCTGCCATGATCAAAGGCCTTTAAATAATGATATTAATAATTGTCATAATAACAACAACAATAATAATTATTGCAGGTGGCGGGGGGGTTGAATCCTCCGTTCAAGAAGTGACGACCCCGCGTACATCGAGTGAGTCAAGTGAGACTGAAGTTGGCACAGGCCCAACAGATGGCCCCCGAGGCGGCCTCAGGAGGCAGATTGGGCGTAAAAACCTGGTCTGCTCGAGAAGTGACGACCCCGGGGTTTTCTAGTAAGTCGGAGGGGACGGAAGTCGGCACAAGTCCGACGGAAGGCCCCCGAGGCGACCTCAGGGGCCGTGCTATGTTCTGGCGCGTTACGGGGAGTCGCGCCCCCGAGAGACCCGTAGCACTTGGGAACTTTTATGGAAATGCACAAGGTAAACAACGACATACCTCGGGTGGTAGCCTCAGCACAGGGGAAATCCACCCTGGGTTCCGATCGGGTGAAAGCCCCGGTGGCCCATGGCAGCGGCACGGATTCTGAGGGCCGCAAATTGTGCAAGGACCAGGTGACAAAGACGGCAACAAAGACAGCGGACACGAAAACTGGAACAGTGGACAGGACGATACTGGGATACCAACGACGAGACAGGACGGACAGCGTGTCGAGCGAGGGCAGCGGAGCGAGTTGCGCTTCCGCTGTATCCACGATCGGCACGAAGACACGAATCACAGACAATATGGACCTGACGGACCTATTGTCACTGATCCACAGTACGGCGACAAGGATGGCCGAGGCAGCGGCCATCCAAAAAAACATGAGTATGTCCGTCAAACTGGGCATAAAGACTATTCTCGAGGCTGCCGACGTTGCGCTTAACAGGCGCGCTAAAGCAGCCCCGAAAGACCACAAGACGGACAACGAGACGACGGAGACGGACGTTGAGACTGACCAACGGACACAAAACACTCCGCGGACGAAACAGAAACGGGAGGCGACTGGAACCACTCCGGAATCCTCTCAGAAGAGGGCAACGGTCGTGGAACCGGTCGCTGACTGGCAGACAGTCACAAGGAAAAACAAGGAAAAAAAGAAACGGAAGACGCGGACGGACGAGACGAACGCGACAACGGACACGACGGCCGGGGCTGAGGGGCGCAGAGCGGCTCCCAAACACTGGGGGACGGCGGTGCTCGTCAAACCCGGGAACGACACGACGTACTCTGACATCGTCAGGAAGATACGGACCACGGTCGACCCTGCGAAGAGTCACGTTAAAGTGACGACTCTCAGGAAGACGAAGAATGGTCTGTGTCTCCTGAAGATAAAGACAGACGCCAACGGACGAGACGACTTCCGACGCGTCCTGCAGGACGCGGTCGGCGACGCAGGCAACGTCAGGACCGGGACCTCCAGGGCTCAACTGGAGATCATGGATCTTGACTGTGTCACGACGAGAAACGACGTAATACAGGCACTGCGACGGGAGACGGGACGAGACGCGGACTTTGGGGTCCATATCTTCGGTCCGAACCGGGCAGAGCAGTTTATGGCCATATGCGACCTAGAGTCGCAGGAAGCCAGAGCGCTGCTCGGCCGGGGACGGATCGGGATTGGATGGGTAGCTTGCCGCGTCTGACCACGACTGACGGTGACGAAATGCCACAAGTGCCTGGGATACGGGCACACGAAGGCAAAATGCAAAAATACAGACCGGACGAAGTGCTGCAGGAAATGTGGCGAGACAGGACATTACGCCACGGACTGTGAAAACAGACCGGCCTGCCCACTGTGCGCCGAGGTGGGACACGGCGATGCGGCGCATGTCGCGAGCTCCGGGAGGTGCGCGGTGTAGCGGGTTGCGCTGGAGGAGTGCAAGAAGCAGGCCGGAAGACGGACAGGATAGTTCAGGGCAACCTGAACCGTAGTAGGACAGCAGACATGCTACTACCACAGATAGCAGACGAACACGACGCCGACATTCTGATCCTGTGCAAGCCGTACAACAAATGCAGGATTGGATTACGAACGAGACCAAGACGGCGGCTATCTGGGTGAGGGGCGCTGCCCGAGCCCGGATAACCGCTCGTGGTGTCGGGGACGACTACGTCTGGGCTAGGGTGGGCGCTGTCACTTATGTCAGCGTCTACCTGACCCCAAACTGCGCTGCGGCGGAGTTCCGGGCGAAGGTTGCGCTCCTCAAGGACGGACTCAGGGACCTGCCCGGGGACCTCGTGGTCGCGGGGGACCTCAACGCGAGGACGGTCGAGTGGGGCATGACGGCAACGAACAGACGCGGACGGCTGCTGCTGGAGATGGCCGCAAGGCTGGACCTAGTTGTGGCGAACACGGGAGACGTACCAACGTACAGACGGCTGGGATTTGGAGACTCCATCCCGGACGTAACGATGACGACGGACAGAACTCTGCCACGGATAGGGCGGTGGCGGGTGCTCGAGGGCTACACGGCCAGCGATCATCAGTACATCGCCTTTGAATTGGCAGGAGAGACAAGGACGACACGGACGAGGACCCGGCACCCCCCGCGGTGGAACGTAGACAAACTCGACGTACTGAAGTTCTCGGCGGAGCTGGCGTCCCCCCAGAGCTGACTGGCCGGCAAAGGGCGGATAGACTAGCGGACGAGACGGCCAAACTGACGACGCGGCTGTGCGACAGCACAATGCCAAAACGACGGTACGGACGTAACAGACCACCACAATATTGGTGGACGGACGAGATAGCCGAGCTGCGGAAGAGTTGCCTGGCAAAACGACAACGGGTTACGACGGCTGGAGGGAGACCCGAAAGGGAAACCCATCAGGCCGAGTACAAGACTGAACGGAAACGACTGACGTACGCCATCAGAGACAGCAAAACGCGATGCTGGAAGAAGCTCTGCGAGGAGGTGGACCGCGACCCCTGGGGTGCCGGTTACAAGATTGTGACCGGTAGGCTGGGGGCCCGGATCCCGCCAGAACTCAAGGATTCTGAAACCGCACGACGGATCGTCGACGGACTGTTCCCGACGCACCCGACGCGTACGGACGCGACGAACGACGACGGGACGGCGGCGCCCCCCGTCTTCACCGCCGAGGAGCTCGTCGGAGCGACCAAAGCAATGACGAGGGGTAAGGCGCCAGGACCGGACGGGGTACCGGCGGAGGTTCTTCGGCTGATGGCGAGCCTGAGGCCGGAGATACTTCTCGACCTCTACAACACGTGCCTTACGACAGGGACATTCAGCGACCGGTGGAAGGTGGCGAGGTTGGTCCTTATCCCAAAGGGTAGGGGTGACCCCAGCACGCCGTCGGCCTACCGGCCGCTGAGCTTACTGGACACGACAGGGAAACTGTACGAACAGCTTCTGCGACCACGACTTACGGACGCGATCCAGGACGGCGGAGGCCTCTCTGACCAGCAGTTCGGCTTCTGGAGGGGTCGATCAACGATTGGAGCGATCCAAGAGGTGATAGAGTCCTTCCGGTCGACAGACAGACATTGCCACGCTGCGCGATCCGTCGCGCTGCTGGTGACACTTGACGTTAAGAACGCCTTCAATTCGGCCAGGTGGGTGGATATCCTAGGGTCGCTGAGAGGCGACTTCGGGGTCCCGCCTTACCTGCTCCGGGTTGTTGAAGACTACCTTCGGAACAGACGACTGACGTACGAAACGACCGAAGGCCAAGTGACGCGACAGATTACCGCGAAGGTCGCTCAAGGTTCCATACTAGGACCCGACTTTTGGAACGGGATATACGACAGCTTGTTCAGACTGGAGCTTCCACTCGGCGTTCGCCTGGTCGCTTACGCTGACGACGTGGCGGCAGTGATAGTCGAACGAACTCCAGATCTGGCACAATACACACTGAACCAGACGATGAGACGAGTCGGACGGTGGATGACTGACCACGGACTGCAACTCGCGACGGTAAAGACAGAACTGGTGCTTCTCACCAGGAGACGAATACCGACGACATTACGCATGACGGTCGGGACGGACGAGATCGAGACCAGAGGGGAAGTCAAGTACCTGGGGGTGACCCTGGATACGAAGATGACCTTCTGGCCTCACATACGACGAACGGCTCAGAAGGCTGCTGAAAGGATAGCATCCCTAAGCCGCCTGATGGCAAGCACGAACGGACCGAGACCAGGGAAACGGAGACTTCTGCTGTCGACGGTGAACTCGATCCTCCTCTACGGTGCGGAGATCTGGGCAGACTCCCTGAAGACTAAGAAATACTGTCACGCAATGACGACGGTACAGAGACGAAGCGCGTTGAGGATCGCTTGTTCCTATCGGACGGTCTCAGCACGGGCCGTTCTGGTGGTGGCAGGCGTGATTCCCATAGACCTTCTCGCGTTCGAGCGCAAGAGGGTCTACGGAAGAGACGCGGACGTGACCCGACGGGACGCGGCAACGACGGAAAGAGACGCGACGATACAGACGTTGCAGGAACGGTGGACGGAAGAAACAACGGGAAACTGGACGAGACGACTCATTAAGGACCTGAGACCGTGGATCCAGAGGGGGTTTGGGGATGTGAATTTTTACGTCACCCAGCTTCTGACGGGCCACGGCTACTTCAGACGCTACCTACACAACATGAACCGAGTACGGACGCCTAACTGTACGTACTGCGGACACGAACGAGACGACGCGGAACACACGTTCTTCGAATGTGACCGCTGGACAGAACTAAGACATAGACTGGAGACGGTCGTGGGAGGCATCACTCCCGACAACGTTGTCGGGGTGATGCTCCATAGTACAGAAAGGTGGCAACTTGTTGCCACCTGACAGAGACAATCCTACGACGTAAGAACGCGGACGGCTGCCTGACGTAACGCAACTGACGGACTGCCGGCACGGGACGGACGGACGGACAGACTGACGAGACACACACCGACAGAGCTCACAGCTAGAAGTAATATCACCATAGTTCCTGGCTGGGAGCGTTGCACAGGAGGTGGCGGTTTAGTGGGTAGGCCACCCTGGAGTCCCACATCCGCGCTAGCCCGTATGACTGGCGCGAATCCGTAACTTGGATTCCGCAACTCCTCGGAAAAAAAAAAAAAAAAAAAAATAATAATAATAATAATAATAATAATAATGAAAATCTATAATTTTTCGATACGATTATGCTCATTTTATTTTTTGGTGAACTTTTTTTTTCATTGTTACGTCCGTAAGTAGAGTTACTCCTGAGCGGTAAGAGTAAACTGGTTGGCTTCGCTTTTACGTTCCAGGTCAACCGGAAATCAGGATGAGGATTGAATAACGTAGGGATTGTTTGAGATATTACTTATATATTTATTTCGAGGAAGCTCAGATGGCGGTAAAAACGAAGTGTGCTGTATGAAGCTATGTAAGAAGTCTAGATGTGACGTTGTTGAGAGTTAGAATAGGAGTGTTCCTCGAGAAGTGAAACGTACGGGTGCAGAAAAGGTGTGACAATACTTGGAGTAGGGAATGGAATTTGATGAGTTGTCACGGGTTTTGAGTTCGCACTAAATATGTGGAAGGGAGAAGCAATGAGAGACGGGGCGAGAAAGTCCAGACTGAGTGAATAGGTAAAACTTTGTGTGTGTATTTCCGGGGAGAATAGATGTGTTGAGATCGGGGGGGTGGAGTCGACTTAAAACTATAAAAGATAGGTATAAAGTGGTTGTAGACGTTAGATGTGGCTGATCACGCCTCAGCCCTTAGCGTTGCTTAATTCTAGCTTAGTGGTGCGCGCGGGGGGGGGGGGGGGGGGCGGTGTAGGGTGACGGGGAGTGTGAGGGAGGAAGGGTCGGTATTGCGGGGGGAGGAATAGGGGGGAGGTGCAGATCGGCTGTAGATCGCAGGCTAACCTGGTGTCGTCGGTCGGTGTGGCTGGGTGGCTGTGTGGAGGGGGACGTCCTGCTTATCGCTCCGTTTTCCTTCTCTCTCTCTCTCTCTCTCTCTCTCTCTCTCTCTCTCTCTCTCTCTCTCTCTCTCTCTCTCTCTCTCTCTCTCTCTCTCTCTCTCTCTCTCTCTCTTTCTTTCTTGGGGGTTCGTGCCGGGTTACGTCGTTCCTTTTTGCGAGACGCGGTCGTACTGCTGGCTGGCGCTCGGCTCAGCCGAGCGTCGGTGGGCTTCGGGTAGCTTCGGGTGTTTCCCGACGGGCCGGGACTCACCCGTTCGGCTCTTCCCCGCGGGTTTGGGCTTTGTTGTGACTTGCACTCTAGGTGCAACGTCACAGAGCAAGCGCGATAGTGAATAGCGTGAGACTGCGTAGAGATAAGAGGACAGGACAGAGGCCATGAGATTAATGTAAGAACTGTGAGAGAGTTAGCGAGTAGGAAAAATAGAGGGAAGTGGTATGCTGGACGTAACACCCCCTCCGTCAGAGGGAGCATAGCGGTAGATATGGTCCCGAATATGGGAAGCAAGAAGGTGGAAATGTCATATACAGTAGTGAAACATGATCTCAAAGTATGAGCTTAAAATTAATTTTATAATTTTTCTTATTATAGGTAGTGTATGGTATTTATAATCTGAATATAATATGTTGTCCGTATATATGAAAATGATAATTGATGTGTGTTTACAAGTATGTAGTCGCAGTACGAATGTAGATTGAATATTGATTGATGCGTTTAGCAAAATTAGTTGGATATTTGAGGGTAAGTGTTTGTAATAGTAAGTTTATGTTTGAGATAGTATGGTTTATATTCTGGATTACGTATGAGCGTAAGGCATATAGTTATAATACTATGGTTACATAATGTTGTTTAAAGATAGGCGCCTAGGGTTAATGCGCATGGAAGCGGGTTAGTACACTTAAGACTAAACAACAATGATTTCTTTGATTCGCTGGGTACTAAGTAATACTATATTTTTTTTTTTCTGGTATATCGAGATACAGAGTTTGACTTATTCGTACAATGATATCGTTTATGAGTGTAGATATATTTTGGGCTAATTGTAAACTAAGGGTATAAGATCGTCATTACAATCATTTCAGTGCAGTAGTGTACACAAGTATTTATTTTACTTATGTCTGTTTGACAGCGCAACAGCAGATCTTGGTAGCAATATAGTAGTTGCCTACTTGTAATAAGGTTTTTGTAAGGTTTTAAGTACTGGTGGGTTTAAAGGAAGCGGAGGTGATGTGTGAGGAACTGCATGATGGGTTTCTACTTCGTTGGGAATGGGTAGGACAGAAGAAGTAGGTGGGTGGATAATATTTAGCTCGATTGGATTGCCATACCCTGTTTGTTGGTTGTACTGTGTTTGCTATTGAAGGGATAATGTCGGATTTTACTATGTATGTACGATTTTCAGTTTATTAAGATGAACTATTTTTGTTTTGTTTAGCGTGAGGTATATTTCGGCGTTAACGTCATCTATGATTCGTTTGATTACATACGGGCCTTTATAATGATCTTGGAATTTTGACCTTGTTTCGTTTAATAGGTAGACAGTTTGTCCTACTTCAAATCGTTGTGGGTTAATCGTTCTGTCGTAGTGTTCTTTACTTTTCTGTTTAGCTTGTTTCAGGTTCAACGCGGCGCGTTTACGGATGTCTGTGAGATTCGCTATTAGATCGAGGAGGAATGTATCGTATGTATGCGTGGATGTGTTGCTTAGTATCGCATCTGTCGGTAGTTCAGCTTCCGAGCCGAAGATCAGCTGGTGAGGTGAATAATGTGTACTGTCGTGTTTCGCTGTATTATAGCAGAAAATGGCGAAACGTATGAATTCATCCCAATCTTTATCTTCGTTGGTGTAATGTTTGATGTATTCGGTAATTACAAGGTGACTTCTTTCTAATGAGCCGTTTGATTGCGGTCTATAGGCGGTTGTTCGTAGTCGTTTAATTTTGAAGAGCTTGCATATTTTTTTGAAAGCGGTACTCATGAAGTTTCGTCCCTGGTCAGTGAGTATAGTTCGTGGAGATCCATAGCGCGTGATGTATTCTTTAGCGAATACTGTCCCTATCGTCTTTGCCGTAGCATCGGGAATTGAAATGGCGTCTAAGAACTTGGTCAGATTGCACTGGATCGTCAAAAGGTAGCGGTTATTCGATTTCGTAACAGGGAGTGGACCAATCAAATCTAGAGCTACTTTGTCAAAGGCCTCTGCGGGCGTGTCAGTGATTGCCATGGGTAATTTTGTTTTGATCCTGACTAGTTTTTTCCTCTGGCAACTGCCGCAAGATCTGATGATATTTTGAATTTGCTTTTTCATATTTGGCCAAAAATATTTTGCTCTTATTTTATTGAAAATTTTTGTAACGCCTTGGTGTCCTCCGATCAGTGACTCGTGGTACTCTTTGATCATGTCTTCGCGTAATCGTTCGTCTGGTATAATTGTAGTATTTCTACAAAGTGTTACTCGAATGTCTGAATCCGCAAAAATGTGATAAATGAGTTTTTTAAAGATAGATCGTAGAATATCATCAACTCCTGGTCCTGACATGGGGAATTATATGGACCGAATGTCTAGTCCGGACAAGATAATCCTCAAGTTAACTAACGTGTAGAAAATGTCGTCAAGTCTGCCCGGGTCTGATTGACGTGGTTTCACTACGAGGGTAAATATGTATTTGTTGTTTTCCAACCGAGTTTTAATTACGTCGGATATTTCTGGATTCTGGTTTTGAGAGGATTCCATGCTTATTAGATTTCCGTTCATCAACTGTTTTTCTAGTCCTTCTGTCCAACCACAATTAGCTGATACGAAATGAGCGTAATTATCGCACAACATGAAAAGTCCGTCATTAGTTTCGGTTACGTTGGGTGTTGGTAATATGTCATTTTGATTTTGTATGAAGTAATCTAAGCAACAAAAGTTGTCATTGTCAATATGGGGGCGGTCCGGTTTTCGCTCTTCGGGATTGTCGCGACGTTGTGAGCCTAAAGGTGGTAGCGTTGGCGTAGGTACAACGGAGGCATCGCTATCCGTGTTTTCAACAGCTGACTCTGGATCATTTGTCACGGAGTCACTCTCCGAGATATCAGTTGGGTAGCGCAAGGGAGTAGAAACCGGAGCATGTCTTGGAGCTGATCTAGTGCCGGTCCGACGCATTGGCCGACGAGTTAAAGGGGGAGCAGGGATTCTGGGTGTTGATGCGTCTGCTTCAGATTCAGAAGATGTCGAGTCATAAGTCGGGTTTTGATAATTACAAATGGTGATCGTTATGTCGGAGTCTTTGAATATGTAATGGATCATCCGATTAACAAGGTTCCAGTCACACGTATCTAAGCCGCAGCCTAGTTTTGGAATCGAGAGCGATTTGACTTTGTCTTGTTCTAAACAATTCTTTAGATTTACTAGGGCGTTGAACAGTGTTCCTTCAGTTGGTTTCTGGTAGTGGTATTTTTTGGTTACTAGATTGTAAATGAGGCGGTTATCATGTGGCAGTGTCAATACGTTCGTTACTTCAGGGTCTAGTTGTTGTAGTTGATCTTGGGTGATTATTTTCCTATTGATTAGTCGTCCCGCGACTCCTCGTGATGTCTTGCAGTCTGCCGAGATGCAGTGGGCTAGGTTTTCTTGTCTGTCGAGGAGATTGGCGCGTATCTCTTGAATAAATTTACTATGCGTTAATGGTAGGTGGTTGAGATCTGTTACGAATTCCATGAATCGAGGGGCGTAATTTCGTGCTTTACTGGTAGTGGCTTCGGGTGTCGGCTTATTCAGTGTGTCGAACTGTTCTTCACGTATTTTAACACTACGACCCTGGGGCTTACCGGAGTTTTAGTGTGATTTAGATGAGGTGAGTGGTTGAACTCGTTCCGTAGTTTGCTTGATCGTTTTATCGACTACGATCGGTGCCTCCGTTGCGCTGCTATTGTCAGTCATACTGGCACTTGAGTCAGAGGTAACAGTAGAACTCGAAGTGTCTTGTAATGCTTTGTTTCGTCTTCGTGGGGAAGGGCTGGTGGATTCATGTGCAGATCCATGCGCTCGTATTGGGTGCTGGTCTACATGTTTCATTCGCTTGTGAGCGCCGGTAGATGAAGATAGCGTATCCGGTTCGCGAGCGCGTGTTGGATGTTGGTGAGCTATTTTGGTGAGTTTGTGAGCGCTGGTAGACGAAGACAGCGTATCTGATTCGCGAGCACGTGTTGGGTATTGGTGAGCTACTTTGGCGCGCTTGTGGGCGTCAGTAGATGAGCATTCTGTATCGGGTCGTGGCCGTTTTGAGGTAATAGGTAGAATTCGGAAATTGTCGACAGGTGGATTTCTGGAAAGCGCGTCTGCGTTGGACTTCGCTATTCCTTTTTCAAGTTTTGTGACGTACGAATATTCTTCCAACTTCAGTCTCCAGTGCATTAGACGAGAAGTCGGGTCCCGTACGTTTTTTATCCACTTCAGTCGTTCGTGGTCTGTTACCAGGGTGAAGGTTCTACCGTAAAGGTAAGGACGAAAATGTTTGACGGCATGAACGACTGCTAAGAATTCTTTTTCGGACACCGAGTAATTGATTTCGGCCTTTTGTAACACCCTCGATGCATACGCGATTGGTAAATCCTCGCCATCTTTGTCTTGACTAAGTATTGCTCCTATTGCATACTTTGAAGCGTCGGTTGTTAGGATGAAGGGTTTTTCGAAGTCTGTATACTGCAGTATCGGTTCTCGACACAGACTATCGCGTAGTGTTTCGAACGCAAATTGATGTTCTGCTGTCCATAGGAAAGGGCTATTCTTCTTTAGCAAATTATTAATAGGTCTAGCAATTTTTGAAAGGTTAGGAATGAATCTTCGGTAGTAGCCTATCAAGCCTAAAAATTGTTTGATCTGTTTAGGATTCTTGGGAACTGGGTAGTTTTTTATTGCTGATATCTTCTTGGGATTAGGTTTCAATCCATTTTGAGTGATGACGTGACCTAGGTATGCTACTTCTTTACGCAGAAATTCACATTTGTCTGGCTGCAGGGTTAGTCCTGCATCAGACAATCTCTTCATGAGTTTCTGAAATTTGGTTTCGTGCTCCTCCAAGGATCGGGAGTAAATGACTATATCATCCAAATAGACAAACATATCTGTACCCTGTAATCCCGATAGAACCTGATCCATTAGACGTTGAAAGGTGAATGGGGCATTTTTTGAGCCAAATGGCATTCTAGTATACTCGAAATGGCCGTGAGGAGTCGGAAAAGCGGTCTTTGCGCTGTGATCGGGATGCATTGGAATTTGGTGGAACCCGGAAGCCAGGTCGAACGTTGAGAAATATTTTGCGGAGCCTAGCTGATCTAGGATATCGACGATATTTGGTAGCGGGTAAGCGTCGCCAATGGTTTTTTCGTTCAGTTTCCGGGAGTCAATGACCATTCGCCACTCCTTTTCGCCGCTAGCATCTGATTTCTTGAGGATGATCCAAACCGGAGAATTGTAAGGAGATGAAGAATGTGTGATAATGTTCTGATCAAGGAGTTTGGTCACTTGTTTTTGTATTTCGTCTTTGTGTACTCTTGGGTGTCTGTATTGTTTGGTATGAATTGGTGCGTCATTGGTAGTAGGGATCGTATGGCTGACTGAGTTTGTATGTCCCAGGGTGTCACCCGGGAGGAAAAATAAATGGTTGAATTTGATAGCAAGATTAACTATTAATTGTTTTTCTTCGTCGTTCAAATGATCCAATCGTAACTTTTCTTTCAAAATCTCAAGGCGTCTCGAATCGTAATTTGGGGATGTGGGAAGAACGCGATTCTCGATCCTTTTTTTTTTTCGTGTAAGACCTGTGCTAGTAAGACCTGTCCGCTGCTTGCAGTACTTGTACGCGTTAGGTGTGTTTTTGCACTAAGCGTGGCGGTGCTCGCAAGTTCATCGACTTCTTCTAGTGTTACGACTGGTCTTCTTATTTCCACTGCTGATTCGTTGGAATTTATTGCATAAACGTAAGCAAACCCTTGTTGGTTGGTAACCAGGGTCTGTCCTAGGAATATGTTAGCGCCTACTTCCAACTGTTCTATGAATCCCGTTTTTACCGAGGGATTCGAAATTTTTAGTGCAATCACCTGAGCCGTTCGTGGTGGTATCAATATGTAGTCTTCGTTTAGGAGTTTGAATGGTTTGCTAGTATTGTTCGGTATTATTTTTTCTGTTTCGAAAGATATCGTTGCATTTTCGTTCCGTAAAAATATCGATCCTAAGATTCCGTCTTCTTGTATCGGAAACAGATCGTCGACTATATGGAATATATAAAGGTTGTCACCGATTCGAATGCTAGTTGTTCCTACTACTTTTATTGGCTCATGTATAGCACTGGTAACGTGGATCTGACCTTCGAGTAATTAACACGGAACATGCGGATGTATTGCTCCGAGTTTAATTATGTTTACGTCAGCACCGGTGTCAACTATAAATGTGCTGGGTTGTCGTGTGAGTTCACCGGTGGTTATTCGAACCTTCGGTGTTTGTGTGACAGATGTTATGAGGATACGCGGTGGTGTTTTTGTGTTGGTTCTATGCTTGTTGAAGGGAATAACGCCGGTTTCGCGAGAGATAAGGTAGTTGTTTTTGAAACAGATAGTCGCCTTTTCCGAACGTAAAAAGTCTGCACTCAGTATACCGTCATCGATGATAGGGAAGGAGTTATCGACAAGATGGAATTCGTGGCGTGTATTAGCTAACTCGATGTAGAGACTTCCTATTGTTCTAATGGATTCTTCCGTTATCCCTGAAATCTGCCCAATGTCCGTCTTTGTGACGTGGACTCTTGGGTCGATTTTATCGATTTTTAACAAATTAATATTAGCGCCAGTATCTATTATTAGTGTCACGTACCCATTCAAAGACTGCGGGCATTGTGTTCGAATCTGTGGAGGGCCAGATTCTATTTGTACGGAGCTGACGTTTGGTTTGGACGCTGCTCCGGTTTGAGGGAGGTCGATGCGTCCGCGCGACCATCCCTGAACTCGTTTAAATGGCTCGCGTTGCCTGAATATTCGCGATGTTGCTTTGCTTCGTATGAAACTTCCGGGTGGATTCCTGTATCGCAATTCTCGTTCGAGTAGTCTTGTGTTACGTAATTAACCCTGAAGTTCGATCGTGAAGGATTTGGTGTGTTACATTGTTGTGAGCGTTGACTGTCATTTCGCGTCTGGTCTAAAGGTTGGTTTGTCGGGTCTCTTGCTCGATATTGGGTATTGGGATTGTTCTGTTGTTGACGATTAGTGTTATTTCGGAAAACTCTTGAATTTTGGTGGAATTTTGGATTCTGGGGATATTGGGAACGATTTGAGCGGCAATTATCGTTTGAGTGGCCTTTGCCACCACACTGCGTGCAAGTTGTGTTGTTGCGCTGCCTTGTTCTGCACTCTTCTATACTATGACCTGCCTTCTTGCAGTATCTATACACTACTAATACGGAAGGTTGTTCAGGACAATATTTATCGATGTGATCGGTTAATTTACATATACTACATTTTATATGGTTTTGTGTTTCGTAGTTAGTATCACGGTATGAGGCTAGTTTAAGTCTATCTGATAATAGTTTTTCAGTCTTGGTGGCCGTGTCCATAGCCATTTGTAGGGTTTGTGGATTCTCATGAGCTACTCTCATTTCTAATTCGTCTAGTAATCCTTTGATAAATCTTAGTCTTGCGGTCTCTTTGATATTTTTCTTTAGCACTTGAGCATCACTGATAGATTCTGAGGCATCTATTGATTCGCACGCTTGTCTTAACAGATGTCTTATTCTAGCACCGTAATCTAGAACACTCTCGTTTCGCCTCTATGCCGATTGTGCGAGGTCTAGCTGGATATCTGGGAGGTGTTGTTTAGACACGTAGGCCTGTTTTAGGCAGTATAGCAAATCTCGAAGAGAATCCGGATTATCTGACTCCATATATTTACTTGCGTCGCCTTCGATTTTCGTGCGAATAAGTGTGGAGAATAAATTCAGTTCTCTGGCTAAGACAGCTTGTTTTGCGCATTCTACTTTAGTTATGAATTCGGATACGGGCATATTAGTGCCATTGAACGTGGGAATCAGAGCTAATGCATCTTTAAGAGGCAGGTGCGGAAAAGTGCTTTCGGTAGCCATGTGGTAAATTTTAATCTAGGATTTGTCGACTTACAAAGTAAAGATGAAAAGGAGGAATGAAAGAAAATGTTGCCTTTTTCCGTGAGGATGTTGGTCCAGCGATTTCGTGTCTGTAGGCGGTGATGACGTCGGTGTGGGTTGTGTTGTACTAGAAGTCGTGAAGAATGGAGATGTCGTCGTAAGAGCAGCATAAGATAGTTTTTCAGCAATGTCGATTTGGAGATACGGATTTGTCTGTGACGTTCGTGTGAACCAGAGATCGTTGATTGCGTTAAACGTAGAATATGGCTTTCAGAGTGTCTTCAACACCATCACACAGTGGTATTACTTTTCTATTAACATCACTGAGCTTGCACACTTCAGAACCGGTCTATCAGATGGCACTTCATGCGTAGCACACACGTAAAATTGTATCACTGGATTTCCGGAAAGCGAAGGCCACCGCTGCCACCAATGTTACGTCCGTGAGTAGAGTTACTCCTGAGCGGTAAGAGTAAACTGGTTGGCTTCGCTTTTACGTTCCAGGTCAACCGGAAATCAGGATGAGGATTGAATGACGTAGGGTTTGTTTGAGATATTACTTATATATTTATTTCGAGGAAGCTCAGATGGCGGTAAAAACGAAGTGTGCTGTATTAAGCTATGTACGAATTCTAGATGTGACGTTGTTGAGAGTTAGAATAGGAGTGTGCCTCGAGACGTGAAACGTACGGGTGCAGAAAAGGTGTGACAATGCTAGGAGTAGGGAATGGAATTTGATGAGTAAGCGCGATAGTGAATAGCGTAAGACTACGTAGAGATAAGAGGACAGGACAGAGACCATGAGATTAATGTAAGAACTGTGGGAAAGTTAGCGAGTAGGAAAAATAGAGAGAAGTGGTATGCTGGACGTAACATCATTTTCGGAAATTTTTCTTCGTTTTCTGGAAACTTTTTTTACGTGCTAATTAAATGGGAAAAATGTTTTCTGGAAACTTTTTTCACGTGCTAATTAAATGGGAAAAATGTTTTCTGGAAACTTTTTTCACGTGCTAATTAAATGGGAAAAATGTTTTCTAGAAACTTCTTTTACGTACTAATTGAATGGGAAAAATGTTTTCTGAAAACTTTTTTTCATTTTCTGAAAACTTTTTTTTGTTCTCTGGAAACTTTTTTTCATTTTCTGAAAACTTTTTTTACGTGTTAATCAAATGGGAAAAAAGTTTTCGGAAAACTTTTTCTCATTTTCTGAAAACTTTTTTCGTTTTCTGGAAACTTTTTTCCATTTCCTGAAAACTTTTCTCGTGGTAAACGAATTAATATGAATAATTGTTCAATATATTAATAATAAATAAATAAATAATTGATGAATATATGAATTTACACGGTATTCGAATTTCAAAACTTCCATCTGCTCAATATCGTATTGCTGGCGAAACGTCTCTGCTTCATGTAGTATCGCCCTGGGTGTCAAACGCATATATTTACCACGGTTCTATGCCCTCTGTTCCAGCCTACGGCTAGTTCATTGCGGGGTTGCAGCACACCCTCCAAGTTCTGGTGCCTGTTTGCCCAGGTATCGGATATATCGATAAGATTATGCCACTACTCGAACGAACCGTATGGATTGTTTACGTCAAAATACATGAGATACGATTCCACGTTACTAGGATCAAAATCTTTTCCCATAAACCTGTTATTTACCCTAGCGTGTCGATCAGAATATTGAAAATTTACTCCCGCGTATTTGAGCATAGCATCGGAGGCAAGTCCCCGGCACTGTGCGGTAGTGCAACGGATGTAAATCACATGTTCTGAAACATCTGGTCAGATCGCCGTTTTGCATTTATCAATCTCTATAGTTCTCCATTGGTTCTAAATGGAATTCTTCCCAAACATTTTTAGCATGCTTGTAATCGTCGTTTGAAATATTTGCATTACATAGGTGTAAGCAGAAATGCTTCTTTACAGGTAGCTGAGTTTCATCGAGCTTCTCCCAGCAATCAACGTATTCATGGGGAAAACGTCGTTGCCAGTCATCAAACTGAAATGAGTCTGGTTATTGCAGAATTTACGCGGTGTATGTTTATCTGCATCATTCAAATATGTGGAAAGTTTATGGAAAGGATGTTGCTAGCCACAAAAATCAAAACGAATCGATGAATCTCAAGCACATTATTGTTCCATCAACGCATTCGCGAATGAGATATATTTTTCCTTATTTATTGACAGCAGCGTAATTTTATGGGGGAAAAGTTGATGCTATGGATTTTAATGAAAATTGCGTATCCAATAGGGCTGATGAATTGTGTAAAACTGATGGAATTGTGAATCGTGTTAATGTTTATAACGGCCAGGAATATGAATATTTTTACATACGTTAATTCTAAATTAATCTGTCTTGAAAGACATGTCAGAAATCAAATTATTGCTTTACATAATGTCATCGTACTACAACAATGCGGATTGGAAAATATTGTGATGCGTATCGCACTCGGAAGACATGTCAGAAATTTAATTATTGCTTTACATAATGTCATCGTACTACAACAATGCGGATTGGAAAATGTTGTGATGCATACCGCACTCTCGACAGCTCCGCTAGAATCTACTGAATTTGTATTTTCAAACATGAATAAGCCCGGTTACATCACCTATATTGCATGAGAAGTAGTACGTGTAACAAAATGAGAACCAGTAGACTACTGAATAATTAAAATGAGCGAATGTTACTAAGAGCTTCCCTGTCTCTAGAGGAAACGGAAGTCTTTTCATGTTACTGGGAAACCTGCAAAAGATCAAGTTATATTAGGTTGGCTAGGTTGTACAATCTCGAGTTGGGATAGGTTATATTAGGTTGGGTTGTAGTGTCTTGGGTCAAGTTAGGTTATGTCAAGTTGAAGTAGCCTTGACGTAGGTCAGGTTGTAGAAACCTCGAGGCCGTCGCGCCAACCGCGAATTGCTCAAGGATCATTAAACTATCGAAGTTAGCGATCAAGCTTGATCGAATAAATCATTTCAGAAAGTATTTTATCAATTTAGGTTAGGTTGGGCAGTCTTGGATGAGGATAGGTTATATTAGGTTGGGCTGTAGTGTCTTGGATCAAGTTAGGTTACGTTAGGTCAAGTCCTACCGTCTTAGGTCAGGTTAGCTTTTACTCCGCTGGGTTAGGTCGGGTTAGAGCTATGGATGATATAGGCAGGGAGGACTATCTCCGCGTACAGAAAGTGTCCGTAAAGCCGAGGCAAAGAAATTGAGATCGCGTCGCTGCGTGAAAAATTGTATCCATTTTTCAAGCTTCACTGAGTTGACGAGTTATAAAAGTACATAGTTAGAAAAGAAAAAAAAATGGTTCTCGAATTAGAGAAGATTTCTGTTAGTACCGAGTTTCATCATCTTGCTCATTATAAATGTTCCTATCGTAACACGCTTAAGAGTTTTTGAATCGTTTAATTATTTGTGTTTATATGTGCGAAGAAAAAGTATTCAAGTTTTGGGAATTCTTTATTTTGATTTATTGTTCATTGTTCATGATAGTGTTCTGCGGCACATGGTTTTTGCTCGTTTTATTCGAAGTGTTTGTGGAAAAGCTGGTAGTACGCAGTGTTTGGCGTGAGAAAAATCTTGTCTTGCCGACTCTTCATCGCATGAAATGTGCACATGTAGTTTTTGGGTTTTATGAGTCGTTGAGTAGCATGGGACATGTGGTGGGATAAATCGGTCATTGAAAAGCAGTGTAAGAGTCTGGACATCACACGTATAGGTTCACACATATACGTGTGGTGTCGATCATCGTGAGGCTGCGAGAATGGTCAGTCTGTCAGTAATCGTCAAATCATCCACATCTATGTAATGGCCGTCTAAGACACACGACCGAATTTTTAACTATTTATTTATTTGTTTTTCTATTGTAACATTTTCGAACCCTGTTGGGAAAGTGACGAAATTCAGCATCCGATATTCAGATTGATTAAAATAAACAACATATAAGGACTGACGATTCAATAGAGCGGAAAAACATTTACTTTTATCGTACGACGCCTCCAAAAGATAAGCGTTATTTTTAAGTATTTATTATTATTTTATTTTATTTCATCCTCCATCACGATTCCTGACCAATTTTTTATCTGTCTCACCATTCTTATTATTATAAAATGTCCTTCTCTATAATGCATTTATAGTACTTGGCTTGGCAAACAAGCAATTCGTTACAGCAGGTAGCGAACAGTGTTTGGTGTCAGAAAAATCTTGTCTTTTCCGCTCTTGACCGGCTGTTGTGTGTACACACAGTTTTGGGTTTTACGACTCTTCATAGCGAATAAGTCCGAGCCTGCACATCCCCAACCATATTTGCGTGGGGTATGCAACGAAAAAAAAATCGGCAAACGAAAAGCTGACGAGCTCTTGAGAAAATTTTCTCTTAGCTTATACCGCCTCCCCAGCGTCACTCTTTTGTCTGTATGTCACGTGGTGCATGCTCTACGAATGATTGCTCGGCTGGTTTTTGCTCGGTGGAGGGTGGGTGCGACTCCTTTAGTATAAATTCGAACAGCGGTTTGAAAGTACTCTAGTAATTTTGAAAATCCTTCGTGTGAAAACAGGCGTTTTTGATAAACTGAGCTGTGAAAAAGAAAAAAAAATCGGTGTTCATTTGAAAAATCTCAAGACTTCAACGAGTTTATATTTTTTGTGAGTACTTTATATAATACACATATATATGTATATGGTACTACGTCAATCCTCTTACGATACTGTGAATGTTGATTTGAATTCCGTAATGATTATCGCATTTGATTAGTATGTTAACAAAAGTTTTTTTCGATTTGTTTTAACTTTTCTGTATTCCCTATTATCGTATCCATAAAAAAATTCTGGAAAAATTTGAGAATCGTATTAAAAAAATATGAATGGACGGAAAAGAGGGCCATCAGACTCCCCACCCAATTCACCACCACGATCGCCAACTTATAAGCGGGTGTGCAGAGAGGTGGCTTACGATGAGGAGGAGGATGATGATGAAATGATTAATAGTGATGCCGATACGCTGATTATCGATACCGAGCAACGTAATGACAACAGTGCTGGTGATGATGATCGCGAGTTTGAGCAAAATTTGGCTGGCGAGCATCATCATCATCTAGAATCATCACCATCACCGACTGATCGGAGGATAAGGAGGATGAGGAGGAGGATGAGGGGGAGGCGGAGGTGGAGGGTGTTTGGAATGGCGGTGATGGTGATGAGGAGTGGGTGGAGGTGAATGTACGGGAAGTGGGCATTGAGTTTGATAATGATTTTGACGGTTGCGAAGACGTACGCATCGGATTCGGCTTACGTCTGGATGAGATTGATCAAATCCGTCAAATGCTGGGAGACATCGATAGAGCTGACGATGATGGTTATTATTCGGACGAGGATTGGTGTGTAACACTACATTGAAATAAAATTCTAGTATCTTCTACACCTTCTCCGTATCACTCATTTTGAATAGGTGGAAACTTTTTTGACTTGGAGATTTATCATGGATATAAATGATGAGTGCAGCAGCATCAACTTTTCTATTTCGGCTTGCTCTTTTTACAGATTTTTCATTGCGAATCAATTTTAGAAAGAAAAAAAATGCCATCGCATTCAAGTAATGATGACGATGAGTGGTCGATCGTTGATTAGGGCGAGGATGAGGAGGCTGAGGAAGAGATAATTATAGGCTTTTCCGAAGCAACACGCGAGTTCTCGTTGGAGGAGCTTCGGGATCTCGTTGAGGACGCGCGAGTTGCTCGAGTGAGACCAAACAGCCGACATTATATAAATTATGGTGATATATGTATGGAAATAATTGTAGAAAAATGGGCGAATGAAACTATCGTAATAATTATAGATGTCGAAAATAGCGATGATGATGATGATGATGATGATAATGTTAGCGAACAGGATAACGATAATGATTTTATGGATTATTTCGAGGAATAAACCACGCTAAATTCATAATTATTGATTATATATTTTTCACAAGTAAAAATTCATAACATTTACATTTTGTACGACGAGAATAGGTGAAAGTTATGAAGATATATATTTGTAATGCATCCTATTTCTAGATTATAATTTTATCGAATAGCAAATTTTTTTAATTCTATGTATAAGCTATGATATAATTGAGATTAATTCTATTGAATATTCTAAATATAAACCCGAATATAATTGTATATATTGTGATAAATTCTATTGTTATTTTGGTAAATATTGTCCATATTATCTATACACACGATTGCAACCTAGACAGTCTTTAATTAGAGGATTCGGTCGATCCACGATATCGCTATCGGGTCCTGGTGTGTAATGTACGCTACATCTGCGGAAACTTGCGATGACGTAGTCCATTTTCATATTCTCTGGTAGTTTATCCCACGCATCATTGATGGAGTTTGATGCGAACGTGCGGATAAATTCTGTTGGTAAAAAAGCTATATCCTCGGACATCATTCCCCTTAAACCGTCCAATTCTTTGTACAGACGGAAGGATTTCTCGAGGGAGCTGGTACACTCCTTCGAATACCAACTCCTTAGTCGCTGCACATTTTCAAAGGCGCAATTGTATGCCGGGATGTATTCAGAGTTGTCATCATACCAAATTGAGCCTGGCGCTGCTGCTTGCTAGAGGTTATTCGCTGGAGAGTATCCATGGTTCGCGTCATGCCACGGCGCCGCTTCCATATACCTCAATTTTTCCATTTCAGGGGGTATGATATGCAAATCTTCCATATTAATAACCCTCGTTGTACCATCGACGATCTCCGTCAGCCATGCTTTCTTCTCCGCCCCTTTGACGTATACGTAACACGCATTTCCAACCATTTTTCTCATAATCTTCGTCACATCCTCGTGAGATTTGTTGCCCGCGTTCCATGATATTCCGTGGTGATTGCGTGTCAACCATACATTGGTAGCTCTACATTCAAGTGGTAAGCTTGCCAAATCATAGGGCGGCTCGAAAACGATGTAATCCAGACCCGACCCGTTTACATTCATGACTGCGACTTCCTTGGGTACAAACTTCATGTTATGACCGATAAAACATTGCACGTCTAGGATCATCGCCATGTTGAGGAGTGGGAATGTTGCGCTCGATTATATACTGACGGATAGTACGTGGAAGACTGACTATTCCATCTCCAGCACACCCGCTTTTATCCCCTCGTGGATGAATTTTGTGGAAGTAGAGGGGGGTCGCATAGCTTATTTATGGCACATCACTGCATGAAAATTCAAACTTGTTGAATTCTCCACCAAGGTCTTTCATTTGCAGATGATTTTCCCTGGCCATGCTGCACATTTCACTCAGCTTACTGGAATGTTCTTGTAGAACTCTTACAATTCTCGGTGGTATGAAGACGTTGTATTCTCCATCCATCGTCGCCAGAACACGTACCCCAAATTTTGTTTCGAACAGTCGTAACCCGATGACGTCATACACTCCCCCAATTTCGAGTTCTGACATCTTCTTGGTTGGCAGATTCTCCAGGCGGCTGACGTGGTCAACTTTTGCTAGATCCATGGCGTTTCGAGGTTATTTCACAAGCGAGAACAGTTTACAATGAGGAATACGATGAGAACAGAGTGACGATCACGATAGACGTACGCTTTATATACCACCCACCCCCCACTACAATTTTCTATTAGACAAGGCTCGACAGGAATTATTTTGTGTTGTGTGTGTGTGTGTGTGTGTGTGTGTGTGTGTGTGTGTGTGTGTGTGTGTGTGTGTGTGTGTGTGTGTGCGTGCGCGCGTGCGTGCGTGTGTCAAATCCTATGAAAATAGCCATCTTGCGGCAAACCGCGAAAATGATCAACGGGGGAGGGGGTAATGTCGCGGATTTGGCGGTGGGGGGGAGGGGGGGGTAGCGCCACGGATTCAGAGGGGGGGGGGGGGCGGCTAGGGGGGAGCCAGGGAGGAGTGCCGCGGATTTGGGGGGGGGGGGGGGGGCGTGTGCTGCGGATTTGGGGAGGGGCTAGGGGGGAGCTAGGGGGAGCGCCGCCATCTTTGATTTTGAACTGTCATATATACACTACTTATTACGCCATGTGGAATAACCGCGTCAGCCCGGGAAAGCGCGAAACAATAGTTCTCAGAAGACCAGCAAGATTTGTGACCAAAGCCAAAAGAATCAACAATGACAACTTTGTCATAGAGACGTTCCACCCAGTTACAAGAGAACTCATCAAAATTCCGACTAAAAACACCGTAAAATATCTGGGCATGATCATAGATTATTTGGCCAAATGCAATGAACATCTAGACACACAACTGGTGAAAGCGCGCAACACTCACAAGTCCCTAGGAAGACTTTTCTACAACCGTTTCATAAGTGATAGAGCAAAAGTAATATGCTACCAGCTACTTATAAGGCCACTGCTAACTTACGCAGCCCCTGTCAACTGGAATCTCGGCGCAGCGCAGATGGAAAAACTCAGGCGTTTCGAAAGATCTTGCTTGAGAACAGCGCTCAACATGCACAGACGCCCTGAAACTGACTACAAAGAAAGAGTCAGCAACAAGGAGCTGTATGACGCTGCAAGCATGTCCAGAATTGATAACCACCGAATCAAGCTGACCAGGGACTACTATAGCAAGTTCAACGACACTAACAACGAAACCATTCAAAATCTAAAGACCACAAGCGAAGATCTAAACTTAAATGCTCAAATGTGACTGCTTCAACTACAAGCATTCACTTCACTAGATAAGCTCGGTTACATCGAAAGCAGCAAAAATGTGCCCACAATCTACCACAGAAGTAGGCACAAAAGCAACAAGGACATAGACATGAACTCGTTTAAGCTGAAGGCGATTAAATATGCAACGGCAATACCAGAGGCAGACGAGTCAGATTTCCACAGACTTGACCACCACAAGTACTGGTGGACTGACAAAGCAGCGAAGAACTCACTGAGCTTACGCGCAGAAAAAGAAGACTTGCTTAGACTAATACAACGTAACAAAGAAGTGATGTTAATTTAACAAAAAGAAAAAAAAACTTTTTTGCAAAAAATATTATTATTTTTGAATTCATAAAATACTCCGCAATTTAATAATAATAATCAAAGTCCTTCAGACTAAATATTATAAGTAAAATTATAATAGCAGCGCAGCTGCATTATGTACATATGTAAATGATGTGAATAATTTTAGTTTTTAAGTTCAAAACGCAAAAGATTATAGCTAGGGTTTTTCTTTATTGATAACTTTTTTCCCCGACAACTGAACAAAAAAAAACGTCAGACTAGGATCACAAAGCTAATATCCTATTTAATAACATGAGAATTTTCTTTTATTACATAACACAGAGACAGACTGGGTCCGAGTGCTGCTAACCACAGCCTGAGACCAAAATAACTAATAATGAAGAGATCATAAGCTTTTCTTATTTTGTTTATATAGCCTAAGACACAAAAATATGTATCGTTAAATTGAATAAATAAACTTTAAACCAAAAAAAAAGGGTTTGGTGAAACACTCTGTCGCTGTAATATATATTTCAAACTGTTTCTTCCACTTTTTCCAGTTTTCAGATACATTCCCTTCAAAGCTGAAAGGTTCAGGTGGTTTTAAAACAGACAAATTTACACTCTGCATCATAACTATATTGTCCACGACTACGTATTCCCCAGAGTCAGAATTAGACGTTGAGTCGTTCTCGTTTTTGCGGTCTATCGATGTTGGATTAACGCGTGGCTGTTTCTACTTTCAGCTCTCACTATATCCGGCCACTGTTTTTTATATATTTTCTGTGTTCGAGTCCTATTGACTGCGCCATGTAATATTTGGAAGAAATGTTTATAATCGATGTAAGCTACTAGTATTAATTATTGTATTTTATTACAAGAGGGTAATTTATATACACGCTCTCTCATAGCTATCTTGGCACCAACTGCCTTATCACTCAACCGATAGTACCCATCTGAAGAGACAGAATGGAGATATATGTTGTTGCTTTCTGTAAAAATTAATTAAGAAGACAAAAGGGTATTGCACCAATAATTGCAGTAAATCGAATAATATACAAATGAAGGAGAAGTTAATAGTTATGTTTGAAATATTGCGGAAGGAAAAGGAACTGTGGAGGTGGGAAAGGAAAAAGATACCCTTGTGATTTCAACAAACTCAATAATGTAATAGACACAGGAATCTCACAGGACTAATACAGGGATATTAATACAACGATAATGCAGGAATAGTCACATAGCAATAATCAATATCGGAATACATTCATAACCATTGAAGGGTTATTGTCACGTTAGAACGACAATCTTTGGAAACGCGCAACAAATAAGTTATGAAGTTTACTGACTCTTACAAATAATTTGACGTGTCAAATAGTGCATTATTTTTACACTGGTCACAGCTTCAGTAGGCAAGTTAATCACGGAGAACATGCGTATTTCTATGTAGCCCTTGGTTATTTCTTTCTGCTGTATAATTCGGAATCGGTGCGTGTGAAGGAAATTTTCGTGCAACGCATCGGGCGAAATTTAGAAGTGAACTGAGCGCCTCAGAGCGGAATAACAGTCGCACATGCGGTATTTCACTCGGTCATCAAGCTGAAAAGGAGGGAAAATGTCAGAAGACGGAGAAACGAAGTATCGTATGCCCCTTTTCGACGGCAACAACTTCGGAAATTGGAAGTTTCGAATAGAAACGCTATTCGAGGAACTCGACCTACTTCAGTTCACGGAGAAATCTCCAGAAGACATGGCAGGGGAAGAAGCAACCAACCAAACATTAGCACAGCTGAAGAAGTCCGACCGAAAATGTAAGTCTCACATAATTCAACGAATCGCCGACAACCATTTGGAATACGGTAAAGACAAAGAGACCGCGCGCGACCTCTGAAAATCCCTGAAAGAAACCTTCGAAAGAAAAGGACTAGCGAGCCAACTACCCCTAAGGAAAACACTCCTGACCCTCAAATTTAATCCTGAAAGTGAAAGGTTAGCGTCATTTTTCTTGAAATTTGATAAACTCATCAGAGAATTGCGACAAAGTGGTGCCATCTTGGCCGACTCAGACATTGCTTGTCATCTGCTGCTCACCATGCCAACCGAACTTGACGCGGTAGTGACAGCTATCGAAACCTTGAGCGCAGAGGACGTGACAGTCGCATTCGTAAAATATCGGTTGCTGGACAAAGAATCGAAAAAGCGGGACCAGCAGAGTGCAAGAAGATCGTCGAAGAACGAGCAGTCCACAGCATTTGCAACCGAAAGAGGATCGGTTTGAAAGCGCCTTGGCGGTCGAGGGGGTAGGTACTCCAACAGGGGGAAAACAACCCAGAGTGAAACTTTTCCATACAGATGTCACAGCTGCGAAAAAACGCGTACTCGCCATGCCTGGGCTGAGCCACAATCTCTTATCATTAAAAAGATTGGAAATCAACGGCTTCGAAATAACCTTCAAAGATGGAGTCGGGACTGTCGAGAAAGACCACAAAATTGCAGCAATCGCCACTCGAGAAAACTCTCGACTGTACGTGCTGGACTTGAGGAGGAGGACAGTCGTCGCCAACCTTTGTAACGGTGCCACAAGGACACAGATCTGGCATCAACGTCTCGGGCATCTAAACTACGACACCCTCAAGCGCCTGCCGGCACTGGCTGACGGAATCGAGCTCGACGGAAATACAGAGAGGCTAGTAACCTGCACAGTCTGCATTGAAGGGAAGCAAGCAAAACTGCCACATCAGCAGCGACGACAGCGCACCACCAGACCGCTGGAACTCGTCCACAGCGACCTTCTTGGATCGATCTCGCCAAATTCCAGAAGTGGAAAGCGCTATCTACTGCCGGTAGTAGATGACTATACACACTTCACCGTCGCATACGCCATGGGAACGAATTCAGAAACATTTCGGCATCTCAAGGCCTACGAGGCGATGGCGACGACACATTTGAACGTCAAGCTGAGCAGATTTGGCTGCGACAATGGCACAGAATACGTCTCAAAGGACTTCATCACCTTCTGCGAAGAAAAGGGAATCCAAATGGAGTTCACTGTCCAGTACACGCCACGACAAAACGGAGTCGCGGAAAGGATGAACAGAACCGTCGCCCAACGAGCAAGGTGTATGATACTCAACTCCAAGCTCGGGAAAACTTTCTGGGACTACGCGACACTCACCGCAGTCTATCTGATCAACCGCAGCCCGACCACAGCCTTAAACCCTGTTGAAAACATCCGATAGAAATTTGTCGGATTTGTGTCGGATTCGACGCAGATCAGACACAATTTCCGAAACGATCCGGACAGCACTAGACAAGGATAGAAGACCGTGTACGGATCCTAGTCGGGACTGTCGTGAACGAAGTCGGTTCGCGGCTCGATGCCCGAAATTTTCAAAGTCCAAATTATCGAGTTTGTCGGAACGTGTCCGATTTCCATTCCCACGTCCCGATTATTTTCAAGTTTTTAGTCCAGATCGTCGAGTCTGTCGGAACGTGTCCGGTTTCCATTCCCGCGTCTCGATTAGTTTCAAGCTTTCGTCGAGCCTGTCGGAACGTGTCCGGTGTCTGTTTCCGCGGTTCGATGACCCTAAATTTTTCAATGTCCAAATTATCGAGTCTGTCGGAACGTGTCAGGTTCATATTCCCGCGTCCCGCATCCCGATTATTTTCAAGTTTTTAGTCCAGATCGTCGAGTCTGTCGGAACATGTCCGGTTTCTGTTTCCGCGGCTCGATGACCCTAAATTTTTCCAAGTCCGAATTATCGAATCTGTCGGAACGTGTCGGGTGGGTGTGACGTGGATTGAGGGAATCGGTCGTTTATTAACACACATCATTATCAAATTGATCAGATCATACGTTTATTATCGTTATACTAGGCTTGTTACAATAAGAATCGGTGTCATTCATCAAATTTACATATGTCTATGCACAAGAACCAGGTGGTATATAATAATGTTTTAAGAAACAACAAACAACAGTCAATATATAACGACACCGCACACACTCCTGTCGCCAATATCAAAAGTAAAGAGGTCGAGTCAAAAATGCTTTCTTACAAATACGCGAGTCACTACATCTATATTACAAAATTGCGTAAGCATCCGCCTTTGAAATGGCCGCACGAATGTTAACCCCGTATGCATGGAGACTTTACTCTAGTCTCCATGCCCGTACGCTTAACGTACACGGCGGTTATTATTATTTTGGTTTCGGTGTGATTTGTGATTAAACATAAAAAAAACGGTTTGGATTGTTAACAAGCTAAGAGGTGTATGCGCGCAATACGATAAAGTATATCAGCAATTTCACAAGGATTGCCGAGATAAATTAGGATTCGTTTTCGTGTACGCGCAGCGTGGTTACATCACAAGATGGCCGACGATGATCAGTCAACAAGGACGGTATAAAAAGCGGTCGAGCGTGCCGTTACAGGCGTTATGGCGTTATTCAGAACAATGCTGGACGCGTCGGTACAGGAAATACGCGAAAGTGTCGCCGAAGATTATGAACAATGTGCGTGTTTAAGACTTTTTCAAGTTATGATTTTGATACGAGCTTAATAATTGAATTTCAACATATTTCATTTGATTATTCGTCACGTTGAGTTGTTTGTTGTTTGAAATGCCTGTACGGCGATACTTTTAGTTTAATGTGAAATGTTGCAAATCATATGGTAATCGAGAGACAACTGATAATAATATCGGAGAAATATATTATGTTATTGTACTTCTAATCAAATCTTTATAATTACGTTCAGTATTAATATCCGTACAAATTAACCTTATATGACGTTTTATATGTATTGTAACCAATTATTATGAGGGTTAATTGATAATGATGAGATTGGTTACCCTACGGCGCAGTGACTGACCTGAATAATTATATGAAGATGATTTATCTTGACCTTGGAGATTTGTTGATTAAAGTTATTCTTGGATATGAAGGTCACAACTCAAAACACTTTTTATCGTGTTAACGTTTCGGCCCTGGTGGGGGCCCTCCTCAGAACAATTTTATTCAAATATCTGTCACGAACAAAATAAAATAAAATAATGTACAAATAGGTTTTGACAAAATAAGACATATTGGTGTAAATAATATGCAAAGGTGTTGAAGCAAGTATAAAAGAGGAATTACCTCATATGAGATGACACTTCCAATGACATCAATGCGTGTTAGTAATTGATGAATAAATAGAACAAAAAAGGCAATAAAGACAAAAACCGAAACACATTGCGTTCGCGACACGTAACTCCCACGAATACATAATTATTGTTGGTTTGTTAAAATGAAATAAAATACACAGCCGTTATGGTTGAGTCAGCGCACATAAGCACAAGTGGAACGTCTAGTGTGTAGTGGGAGGAGGTCGATCACGATAGTTATCAGAGCAACGCAGAGTCAACTGGTTAAACGGAAAACAAAATTTTTTTTTTGTTAAGGAGGTAAAAGCGAGAGCAAGCTCAGTCGGTAATGGACAATTACATTGGTCGTATCACAGAGGTGTAAATATTACTTAGATGTTCTATGTCTTGTTTACGGTTGACAGAATTAGGATGTGCTACGATATTGCACATTTCTAACAGTAGCCTATTATAATACAAAGGTTCAACGTCAATAATGCTAGCTTGAGAATAATTAAAAGAGTGGTCAAAATCGATGGCATGTCTCGTCAATGCAGTATAATTATCTTCGTGTTCATGGATATTGCGTTTATGTTCGGTTATCCTGGTGTGTAGTTGTCTACTAGTTTGGCCTATGTAAACCATGTTGCAATGATTGCAAGGTATTTTGTAAACTACACCCGAGCAATTGACCAGGGGTAAGGGGTCTTTGCCCGAATCAAACATCGAGGATATATCATGTGCACATTTGCCCACAAATTGAATTTTGTACTTGGAGAATGTTCTATTGAGTGACTCAAACAACCCCGCAACATATGGGATGGAAATATAGCTTTTTTGATTGGTTTGTGTAGTAGTTGTATCGAAATTGTTGTTAGGGCTGGTAGATGACAAGATGGAATCATATTTAAACTTTATATGTTTGTTGAGCAGGCGAGGTGGATAGTCGTTCTTACATAGTATCTGCCGAATCAAGGACAAATTTTTATTATGAAATTCCATGCTTGAGAGTCGGATCACTCTGTCAACTAAGCAATTAATCGTTCCAATTTTGTATGATCTGGGATGGTGAGAATGGTAATTTAAATACCTTTGTGACCAAGTAGCCTTATGGAACCAATCAGTTTTAATGCACTGATTATCATTGATAATCAGGACATCTAAAAAGCTAATTTGGTGATTAGACTCTAATTCAGATGTAAATTGTAGTCTCGGATGGAAACTGTTGAAAACTGAAAGCATTTCTGCGACTTTATGCGAAGGGACAGCTGTAATTATGTCATCTACGTATCTGAAAAAGAATGAAGGCTTGAAGTCTAGTTTATTGAGACAGTGTTGTTCAAGGTCATCCAAAACCAAATCAGACAAAATTGGAGAGAGCGGTGAGCCCATCGGTAAACCATACGTTTGAGCATATATGTTGTGGTTAAATTTAAATATGGCAGCCTTAAAACATATTTGCAATGCTTTTAAGAGTTCGTTAAGAGTTCGTTAAGTTAAGTTTACCAACTCATTTAAAATTCCCTAAGCTTATCTCTAACGGGATTAATTTTAAAATGTCTAACTCGCGTTCTGTTTACTTACACAATGTATACAAATTTCAAAGGTCGATACTCAACCTTGAGATCAGTGACGCTCACGCGACCATTGTTAAATACCAAAATATTTTGTTGTCGCTGGAGAATGACATCTTAAGTGAATTACCGGTTGAAGTGTCAAAAAAATTCTTCGACACGCAATACTTGAAATTAGAACCGGCCTTCAACGCTTACAAGACGGCTAACATTAACAAGTTAGCTAGTCTGATCAATAACAAAAAACGACTCAATTTTAATCCAATTGACCCGACCTCTGAAAATTGGTTAGTAAACCTCAGCAGCACTGATATTCCTGTCAATGTTATCGACGTACTAAAAATGGGACCTAAATATGGCATTCCTTTTAAGAATAACCGCATCCCAACCAACAAACTCATATCGGATTTCGAATCAAAGATTTCCTGCATTCCTTCTAATTCTCGAAATACGGCCCGGCAAGATTTCACCAACACAATAAAAAAGTTCATTAACACTCCTGCTCCCCTTAACGCCGATAAGAATGTCCTTCATAAAATCAAGGAAACCAAGATCTTCCAAAACAACAATCAGGACTTGCTTTTCTTGAAGGCGGATAAGGGAAACAAGACTGTTGTGATGAACAAACTAATGTACGAGGCTAAAATGTTGCAACAACTATCTAACAATAATTCTTATAAAGTTGTTAGATATGATCTCACCTCTACTTTGCAACAAGAAGTAAAAAAACTAACATCTGATTGGGTCAATAGCAAATTCATCTCTAATCAACTGAGACGTCAGATTGCAAAAACAGATTGCCTACCACCTAGAGCTTACGGACTACCGAAAATCCACAAACCTGATACACCGGTACGAATTATTGTGTCCTTCACTGATAGTCCGACGATTAATTTGGCTCGCTTCCTTAGTAAATGTATAGGTAATAACATCATACCTCCTTCGTCACGGATTAGAGATAGTTTTGCGTTGGTGAATGCTATTAAGGACCTTTGTCTGCCAGCTGATTATATTTTAGTTTCACTGGATGTTATATCCTTATTCACTAATGTACCACAAGATCTTGCAATTAACGCTGTCAAACAGCGCTGGCATCAGCTGGTGGACAAAATTCCGGTCCCACTTAACGAACTCTTAACGAACTCTTAAAAGCATTGCAAATATGTTTTAAGGCTGCCATATTTAAATTTAACCACAACATATATGCTCAAACGTATGGTTTACCGATGGGCTCACCGCTCTCTCCAATTTTGTCTGATTTGGTTTTGGATGACCTTGAACAACACTGTCTCAATAAACTAGACTTCAAGCCTTCATTCTTTTTCAGATACGTAGATGACATAATTACAGCTGTCCCTTCGCATAAAGTCGCAGAAATGCTTTCAGTTTTCAACAGTTTCCATCCGAGACTACAATTTACATCTGAATTAGAGTCTAATCACCAAATTAGCTTTTTAGATGTCCTGATTATCAATGATAATCAGTGCATTAAAACTGATTGGTTCCATAAGGCTACTTGGTCACAAAGGTATTTAAATTACCATTCTCACCATCCCAGATCATACAAAATTGGAACGATTAATTGCTTAGTTGACAGAGTGATCCGACTCTCAAGCATGGAATTTCATAATAAAAATTTGTCCTTGATTCGGCAGATACTATGTAAGAACGACTATCCACCTCGCCTGCTCAACAAACATATAAAGTTTAAATATGATTCCATCTTGTCATCTACCAGCCCTAACAACAATTTCGATACAACTACTACACAAACCAATCAAAAAAGCTATATTTCCATCCCATATGTTGCGGGGTTGTTTGAGTCACTCAATAGAACATTCTCCAAGTACAAAATTCAATTTGTGGGCAAATGTGCACATGATATATCCTCGATGTTTGATTCGGGCAAAGACCCCTTACCCCTGGTCAATTGCTCGGGTGTAGTTTACAAAATACCTTGCAATCATTGCAACATGGTTTACATAGGCCAAACTAGTAGACAACTACACACCAGGATAACCGAACATAAACGCAATATCCATGAACACGAAGATAATTATACTGCATTGACGAGACATGCCATCGATTTTGACCACTCTTTTAATTATTCTCAAGCTAGCATTATTGACGTTGAACCTTTGTATTATAATAGGCTACTGTTAGAAATGTGCAATATCGTAGCACATCCTAATTCTGTCAACCGTAAACAAGACATAGAACATCTAAGTAATATTTACACCTCTGTGATACGACCAATGTAATTGTCCATTACCGACTGAGCTTGCTCTCGCTTTTACCTCCTTAACAAAAAAAAAATTTTGTTTTCCGTTTAACCAGTTGACTCTGCGTTGCTCTGATAACTATCGTGATCGACCTCCTCCCACTACACACTAGACGTTCCACTTGTGCTTATGTGCGCTGACTCAACCATAACGGCTGTGTATTTTATTTCATTTTAACAAACCAACAATAATTATGTATTCGTGGGAGTTACGTGTCGCGAACGCAATGTGTTTCGGTTTTTGTCTTTATTGCCTTTTTTGTTCTATTTATTCATCAATTACTAACACGCATTGATGTCATTGGAAGTGTCATCTCATATGAGGTAATTCCTCTTTTATACTTGCTTCAACACCTTTGCATATTATTTACACCAATATGTCTTATTTTGTCAAAACCTATTTGTACATTATTTTATTTTATTTTGTTCGTGACAGATATTTGAATAAAATTGTTCTGAGGAGGGCCCCCACCAGGGCCGAAACGTTAACACGATAAAAAGTGTTTTGAGTTGTGACCTTCATATCCAAGAATAACTTTACTAAATAATTATATATTGAGAGATAATAAAAGAGAAAGATATGATTTTTGGGCGCCAGACGCACATGCGTCAGAAAATAGATAATTAGAGAAAAAGATATAGATACAGACAAGATCAGGTTCTACGACGGTTTTGCACAGCTTGCTCAGTATAGACAAGATAATGGTAGAGGGACGGGGTTGAATCCAATAGATAAAATAAGAAACAGGTGAAGCAGAAATAGTATCGAATATATTGGCTAAAAAGCGATAAATCTTAATAACAAGCAAACAACTGAAGAGATTGAGATACAATTAAGATAGGTGAGATAATGAATCTACAGCCAGAGAAAAGTTAAGCGAGAGATTTAAGAAATGACAGAATCTTTTCCGAATAAACGAGAGATATGCGTAGGATCGCGATACTATGATTCGAAGTAATAATTAACACGGTTTTATAATAAATGGGCATAACAGAAAAAGACATACGGTACTTAAATTAAGCATTGATCAAGCAACCCATAAAATATGAGAAGCGATTATAAGAAACATGCGAAATACAAAAATTGTAATAGTTATTACATTACCAGAATTATCAGAGATATAACAGAGGCAGGGAATTATTAATTGCGGGGTAAATTCAAGGAAACAGGTCAAGTAGAGAAGGATTATAAGATATAGATACTAACAAATAATACGTCGTCTCTAGTTTGCGATACGTGCGAGAAGAAAGAAAGATAATATTCGGTACGGTAAAAGATAATTTCGGGATTAAGACAATTAATACTCAAGAGAATTAACACGCAACATACGACAAACCAAAGAGACTACGGAAAACTACGATCAGCGGTATTAGCGAAGAAAATAATGAAAAAGATGTTATTCGATACGGCGCGGCGCAATACTCCAAAGTCAAAAGAACGACGAGCGGGACCGCGCGGCGATGTAAGATCGCTCACGCGGTACACTTACTAAGATAAATTAATCAAAGATAATAGGTGAAGAAACAGTATGAATTAATCAGAGAAAGTATAACGAAATAGTAATGCTCAATAGCTAAGATAGGAATTGATCATTTAACAGAACACGCTGCTATACAGCGATATTAGATATTTAGGTATTCTAGAAGAGAGAGATAACAAGATAAAGCAATAGTCACTAACAATGCGTAAGTAAGAGTCAACCAGTCGGGAAGTTACTTGCAATAAGAAATAGAAAGGGAGTAAGGTACGAGCCCAGGTGGCTCATGCAGACCAACTGCAAGATAGAGAGAGAGAGAGATAAATATACAATATATTGCAAGTAATTTCGTGGCTCCACAAAATAGAAAAGGAACCTCACTTGCGTGATAAGAACATATAACCGGCACCGAAGGTGCGGTAAGAAAGCGATAAACTGAACCTGTTGATAGCGGTAATAATACTAGATACTACGAGAGCACGTCTTTATTAATCGAGAACTGAACGTAGAGTGTCGAGACGAGCGATGATCCTGATTTTCGTCGTGCTGCTGTCATGTGATTCTTCCTCAGATTTGCATTATTCTAATTGGGCCAGCAGGTTGCGTAGGTCTGGTCTACAGGTAGGCGGCGATAATCCCTCGCCGCTTGTTTTTCTTCTTCCTCGCTGACAGGTATTGAGGTATCGGGACGTCGGAAGGTGGTCGGAAAAGTTTACCCTCAGCTGTGCTGTGTCGTTGGTGAGAGGGGAGGTCGTACCGCTCATGTGTTGCGATATTGAGGTGTGCGATAATATTACGTCACCGATCTTTTGGACTTGCGACCGACTGTACTTCACTCCTTGCTTTACTGGTACTCCCCGTTGTAGCTATTTCGTTGGCGCTGGATCCCGGCCCTCGCTCATTGAAACCCTCATGCCGGAACGATCTGGTGGTGATGGTCCTCTATTTGATAGACAACGACTTAGTAGATGTCATGGTCGGTTCAGCTCCAGGCTGATAAGTATCGTCGACGGGAGGCTTTGTTGTGTTTTTAACGCACAGCCCTGTACGCCATCCGGCGATGCATCCGAGCGGTAGAAGCATTGATTCGTGGTTCGGCTCCTGGCCGATAAGTCTCAAATAGTTGGAGGTACTGTTTGTGCATCACGCACGACCCTGTTCACAACTTAGATAGGCATCCATGGGGAGTGGTATCAGCGGTATTCGTTCGTCTGTAGTCGGTGGTGGTCGGTGTTGAGCTGGTATATGACCCCTGTCAGGCAGTGTCCTGGTATCTTGAAGCGTAAGTCTCGTAGATGGTTCTCGTAGAGCGTTACAAAATTAGAAAACAGAATAGAATTAGCTTAATAGAGTTTCACTTAAAGATAACTAGTCGTTCGTTTTGGAGTATTGGCCTCAGACGTGCTTTCGTTATTTTTAGCGATATTCGTACGTAGGAAAGTGCAATAATTAAACCATGTGACGCGGTATGAAATATAACGTCACAATGTGTATAGTTTCGCACGGATCTATCGTATTGTTGAAGAACTATCTCTGTTTGATGATAGGTTGTCCTTACAGCAGTTCTATGCCCTCAGTTCTATCCTATGGTCAGTTCAATGTGGGGGTGGTGGTAAACCCCTCAAGGTATTGCGTCTGTTTGTCCAGGTACCAGTTGCATATTACAGTCTTGCCAACTCAACGTCAATTTTTCAGTACAATGGAACTAACTTCATGTTTTTTACTACGTATTAGGCATTGTGGTATGGACCAACTCTTTGTAAGCCTCCCCATGCAAAGGTTATAATCGTTAAACGTGACGGTTTTCAACGTTGCACTTTCGGCATCCTTGACATGTTTGCTCACTTTGATGGTAAATGTGCGCAGTTTTACTTGAATCCTTGATGAATTCGGTCATAATTTTTCCATTATTCCCATCCTTGATCAGAACCCGAGGTGTGAAATGCTCGAGACAAAATAATCAAAATCTTTGTGATTCTTGTGAAGCTCTATAGGATATTCGGATATCTATCGGTTCAGGATGTAACCGATCGGTGGATCGTCCGAGTGAGTCGATATATCGATAGTATTGTGCCACCACTCGAACGAACCGTACAGATAGTTTACGTCAAAATACTTGAGATACGATTCCGAGTTACTAGGATCAAAATCTTTCCCCATAAACCTGTTATTTGCCCGAGCGTGTCGATCAGAATATTGTAAATTTACTCCCGTGTATTTGAGCATAGCGTCGAAAGCAAGTCCCGGCACTGTGTAGTAGGGCAAAGGATCTAAATCATATTGTGACGGGTTTTGAGTCCGCACGAATAATGTGGGGGGGGGGGGGGGAGAGACAATTAGAGACGGGGCGGATGTGAAAGGTAAAACTTGGTGTGTATATTTTTGTGAAAGGGGTCGACTTGAACTAAGGGGTACAAGCGGGTTATAGACTTGAGCGGGGGCTGATCACGCCTCAGCCCTTAGCGTTACTTAATACTAACTTACAGATACGCGCGCGGGGGGGGGGGGAGTGTGGGAGGTGACGGGGAATATGAGGTCGGAAGGGTTGGTATTGCGAGGGGAGGGTGGTGTAGTGTGACGGGGAGCGTGAGGTAGAAAGGGTTGGTATTGCGAGGGGAGGAGCAGATCGTCGGTAGAATGCAGGCTAACCTGGCGTCGTCGGCGTGGGTGTAGACTGGTGTGCGTGTGACGGTGTGTGTGTGTGTCGGGGTTTCTTTCTCTCTCTCTCTCTCTCTCTCTCTCTTTCTCTCCCTCTTCGTTTCTCCTGGACTTTGCTTCGGCGACGTGGTACTGCCTCGCAGGTCGGGGTCGTAATGCCGCTGGCGCTCGGCTCTGCCGAGCGTCGGGGGGCTTCGGTTATGTTCGGGCCTTTCCCGACGGGACAGGACTCACCCGTTCGGCTCTTCCTCGCGGGTTTGGGGTTTGTTATGACTTGCACTCTAGGTGCAACGTCACAATTTGTTTTGAGACATCTGATCAGATGACCGTTTTGCATTCATCAATCTCTATAGTTCTGCATTGGCTCTGAATGGAATTCTTCCCAAACATTTCTAGCATGCTTGTAATCGTCGTTTGAAATATTTGCATTACATAGGTGTGAGTAGAAATGCTTCTTTGCAGGTAGCTGAGTTTCATCGAGCTTCTCCCAGCAATCAACGTATTCATGGGAAAAACGTCGTTGCCAGTCATCAAACTGAACTGAGTCTGGTTGTTGCAGAATTCACGTGTTGTATGTTTATCTGCATCATTCAAATATGTGGAAAGTTTATGGAAAGGATGCTGCTAGCCATAAAAATCAAAACGAATCGATGAATCTCAAGCACATTATTGTTCCATCAACGCATTCGTGAATGAGATATATTTTTCCTTATTTATTGGCAGCAGCGTAATTTTATGGGGAAAAATAGATGTTAGGGATTTTAATAAAAATTGCGTATCTAATACGGTTGATGAATTGTGTAAAACTGATGAAACTGTGAATCGTGTTAATGTTATAACGGCCAGGAATATGAATATTTTTACATACGTCAATTCTAAATTAATCTGTCTTGAAAAACATGTCAGAAATCAAATTATTGCTTCACAAAATGTCATCGTACTACAACAATGCGGATTGGAAAATGTTGTGATGCATACCGCACTCTCGACAGCTCCGCTAGAATCTACTGAATTTGTGTTTTTAAACCTGAATAAGCGCGGTTACATTACCTATATTGCATGAGAAGTAGTACGTGTAACAAAATGAGAACCAATAGACGACAGAACAAGTAAAATGAGCGAATATTACCAAGAGCTTCCCCGTCTATAGAGGAAACGGAAGTCTTTTCATGTTACCGGGAAACCTGCAAAAAATTCAGTTTTATTAGGTTGGCTAGGTTGTATAGTCTCGAGTTGGGATAGGTTATATTAGGTTGGGTTGTAGTGTCTTGGGTCAAGTTAGGTTATGTTAAGTTGGAGTAGCCTGGACGTAGGTCAGGTTGTGGAAACTTCAAGGCCGTCGCGCCAACCGCGAATTGCTCAAGAATGGTTGAACTATCGAAGCTAGCGATTAATCTTGATCGAATATATCATTTCAGAAAGTATTTTATCAATTTAAGTTAGGTTGGGCAGTCTTGAATTAGGATAGGTTATATGAGGTTCCCCCACAGGGTCGCCACCTTGTCGTGGTGTGGGGGGCTTGAGGCTCACCGTGATGAACTGTTGGAGCGATGCCGGCGGGGCCCCGGGCCTCAGAAGGTCCTACCATGCCGGTAAGGTCAACAGGCAGCGGAGAGTGACTAACGGTGACCTAAGGGAGGGACCCTGACAAAAACCCAGGATGGGGGTATTAGGAGATCAACAATTATGGTGCAAGGGATCGGAGCCCTAGTGCCGGCGGGGAACGTTGGTGACCGAGCAGGCCACACCCCGTCGTCATCATGCGACTGCAAACAACTAAACGTACACACACACACAACAGGAGGAGGAGCGGAACTTCCGTGCAAGGAAGCCCGGACATATATTACACCTTGGACAATGAGACTATCCTGACTCCGGACCTCAGAGCACCTACGAGACAGCAGGAGGAAGAAAATGAGGCTTCCATAGAGCACTGGATGAACCCAAGAAACGCTATCAAGAGGGCCAATGCAGTAATCGAACAATTGCCAGACATCGGACTGAAGATAGGCAAAGCTTACGGGCGAAGCCTTAATTTGAAGAGGGAGGCGCGGATAGAGGCGCCAACCTGTCCACACGAATTGAAATGGAGCTAATGGACGCAATCAACTGCCAGAAAACGGAGGAGGAAACAGAGAGAGTGCAGACCCTCATTATGTGCTGGCCGGGTAGAATCGGGGCAGTGATGTACAGGGTCTCCGAATCTAGGCGCTTTAGTGGGATCATTATAAGCGAAATGGAGCAGCTGAGAGACCAAGGCCAGTGGGTGATAAATAGATGGAGTGAGAATGCCCCACTAGACTTGACGGATGAGGAGATTCAGGAAAAGAGAACATCCTGGACGGCTCCAGAGGACAGGCGACCTAAGCGCAAAAAAAATATAGAAAGTGACGGCAGCCGGGAAGCGGCACAGGAGAGCTCGGGCGGCCGCAGACCCAAAAAGACTCAGGACACAGCGGAGAACGGGAGGGGGTTACAGCTCCAGCCCCCCCCCCCCCCCCCCCCCCCCCCCCCACCACCGGAACCCAAACCACGGGAAGCAGAGGGACACCGTATAGCTTGTACACCCGGACAGCCAACAATAACGGCCATCAGGGAAACCGCCACCCACACGGCAACGTCCGCTCCGATGGGGACAGAAGCAGAGGAGGAGGGGTTACGGTGAGAAGGTGAAGGGAAGGAAAGGAAGACTGTGCGTATACAGGCTGAGGGTAGGACCTACCTTGATCTCATCCGAAACCTAAAGCGGAGGATCCGGACGGATGACGTCAAGGTCAATGGCATCAGACGGGCGAGGCTGAACGAAGACGCGCTGGTAACAGTCGTAGGTCAGACGGACGTGGCACAACTAGTGCTCAGGCTACAAAACGAAGGGATCGCCGCCGAAATCGTGGGTGAAAGGACGAAAAGGGCCATAATTCAAAATATTGAGGCTAACACAACGGAGGCAGAGATGACCCAGGTGGTGGACACAGCCACAGAAGGCCAAACAGAAATAGTTTTCCTTAAGAGTACACCACGGGGCACCCTCACGGCGTGCATCAGAGCCCCGGGAAAGATAATCGACGCCCTGATCAGGCTGCGGCACGTAAAAATCGACTGGACACGAGTCCGTACTAGGGAGTACAAACAGGATAAGAGGCGCTTCAGGTGCGGTACAGTCGGGCACACGGCAGGGTCATGTAGTGAAGCAGACAAGGTCTGCTTCAGGTGCAAGCAGCCGGGGCACATAGAGAAAGATTGTGAGCGGCAACCCGCGGAGAACAAGGGGTCGAAGGCTGCCACTCCCCCGGCACCGACCACAACGAGAGAGAAGACGGCGAAGCAAATCAGCGCGGAAGAAAGAATCCTGCGTGGAACACGCACTTTCAGATCATGCGGGGTCCAAACATTGATACGGGAGGAAAGGGCTACACCTGCTAATAGGGCCAACACCGTCGACCATCCCTGGCAAGGTGCCTTCAGCTACGCAGAGGCCGCCAGGGCTAAGCAACAGACGAGGAACCCATCACCGTATACCACACCTGTGGCCACCGCTGCTGCGACGGCCAACGGAGGACGGGAGAGGACCAAAGTACAAGCGGCAGGGCAAATCCCCGAGCAAGGAGTGAGAAAGAAGAGACAACAAAGGGAATTCGCGGTAATGATCAGGGTCGAGGGGGAGGTATATGAAAGAACCCTGGAGAGAATTAAAATGGGTGTCCCACCACCGGAAGGCGGGGGCCTGCGGGGCATCAGAAGGAGTAGGGACGGGTCCCTCCTAATGGTATGCAAAGAGATGTCTACGGCCAAGAAAATGGCGGACCTGGTGGCAACAAAGCTAGGGGATGGGGCCGACGTCAAAGTACTGGGTGACAGGGAGACAATAAAGATTCGTGGGCTGGACGCACTAGTGCAGGTGGAAGATATTCGAACCGCTCTGATCAACAAGATACCAACGGAAAGGGAGGACAGCGACCAGACGGAAGTTCTACGGATTATTACCTACCCTAGGATGGAGAGAGCCGCCATCGTAAAAATCAGTCGGCGCACCTTACAGGCCCTGAAGGGGAGAGACAACGTAAGAATAGCTTGGACCACGGCCAGAATTATCATTGGCCCGCAAGGGGTACGCTGCAGGAAGTGCAATAGACACGGGCATAAGGAGGAGGTGTGCCGTGGCCCTGGGGGGCAGGGATGGCGCAGAAAATTGGTAAAAGGGACAGAGCGCAATAGGGTCCCACCAGGAAGTTCCCCGCAGGGGACGTGCCAAGAGGTCGCGGAGATCGACAGTTTAGCAGAGCAGGGAACCGCTTCAGTGTGGAATAGCACTAGAAATGAAGTGTCCCCAACCGTCACCGGGCAACAACAGCAACAACCGGAAACAGAAAATGGCGGTGAGTTTCAACTTTGTACAAATTAACTTGAACAACTCGAGAGCTGCGACCGATCTACTGGCACAGACTACCATAGACCAGCGGACAGACGTGGCCATAATCAGCGAACCTGCTAAAACAGGCAGAGGCTTGGGCAGGTGGTATAGTAGCAATAATGGGAAAGCCAGCGTCGTTATTATAAACAAAAACCTGTCCGTAAAAAAGCTGGTGGCGGGTAGGGCCTATGTGGTGGTCGAAGTAGACAAAACAGTGATTGTAAGCTGCTACCTCGCACCGAATGAAAAATGGAGTGATTACGGGAGACAGGTGGCCGAAATAGAAGATATACTGCGAGCCATACTTCACGAGGGTCCGACTGGCAGAAAGAGGCATGGGGTCATCCTGGCTGGAGACCTGAATTCCAAATCAAGGATATGGACTGACAGGACTGACCGGCGAGGGACGAGGATCGAAGAACTTATAGATGCTCTGGACATGGTGTGTTTGAACCTAAACGGAGAGCATACCTTCGAGCGACGGGGATGGTCCACGGTGTTAGACGTCACCATAGCAACACCGGATGTAGCTAGCCAAATATCAGGCTGGACGGTCCTGGAAGTAGAAACCCTTAGTGACCACAGGGCAATATGCTTCCGACTTCAAGGCAAGGAGGCAGCGACAGGGCGAAGGCGACCAACACAGCAGGATGGCACCCGTAAATGGATCCTCAAGAAGCTCAATGAGGCTAAGCTGAAGCGGTGTGCTAAGGTGAAAACGCCTCGCAAGGGGGACCCTGAGGATATGGCGGGGGAGCTGACAAGATCCATACAAGAAATATGTGATAGGGTCATGCTAAGGCGGTGTCACGGCGGCGGAAGGAAGACCGTCCATTGGTGGAACGAGGAGATTGCGGCAGGCAGACAAAGATGCGTAAAAACAAGAACGTTTCTGCAAAGGGAACGAAAGAGAACGGCACGTAAGGGGGAACAGGTCCCCGAAGACCAGGAGGACAAGCTCCGGGGGGAGAGACGGGCACTTCGCAAGCTCATAAGAGCAAGCAAGGGCAGAGCCTGGGATGACCTCATACGGACCATTGACGACGACGTATGGGGGAAGCCATATAAAATCGTTACAGGAAAACTAAGTAACGCCAGTGCGGGACCTTCGAATATGGAGGAAGCGATGGAAGTGTACGCCACGCTGTTCCCAGCGGGACCGACTTTGGCGCCGAGCGGCGAGGACGAAGGACGACACGAAGACCAGCGAGAGGCAGACACAGCTGACGGCGGACCTTTAGGTTACGCCGAAATAGACAGGGCAGTGAGGAGAATCGAGACGGACAAGGCGCCGGGACCCGATGGCATTTACCCCGAAGTGGTGAAGAAAATTTACAGGGTGAACCCGGCCCCCTTTGGCGAAACGATAAGCAGGTGCCTCGAACGGAGATACTTCCTGAAGATCTGGAAAGAAGCGGAGCTGGTCCTGATACCGAAGGGCCTGGGAAAAGCCGGCGGCGAAGAAGAAGAAAAAAAAAACAGCGATACAGGCCGATCAGCCTCCTGAGTGTCCTGGGCAAAACGCTGGAGAGAGTTGTGGATGACAGAATAAAAAGCCACCTAAAAAATAATGTCTTCCTCAGCAAAAGTCAATACGGCTTCCGCGAAGGCCTCTCGACGATCGACGCAGTGGACCGGGTGACGACGGCCATTATACAGAAAACTAAGAGGAAAGGCTGGGTGGCAGGGGTCTGCATCGACATAAAAAATGCGTTTGGGTCCATCCCCTGGCCAGAGATAATGGAGGCAGCGGCAACGGCCGAGCTTCCGGAAGACCTAACAGGGATCCTCAGATCGTACCTACACGATAAGCACATCTAGATTAGGGCAGGGGGGAAGAGAGTCACGGCGCAACTGACAAGAGGCATCCTCCAAGGCTCGATACTGGGGCCAACCCTCTGGAATCTAGCATACAATAAAGTACTTTCAAAAACCTATAACACGGACATGGAGATTACCTGTTACGCGGACGATACCTTGATCCTGGTGGAGGGACGGACAGGGAAGGAAACCGCAGAGAGGATGTCCCGCGCAGCCGCGGAGGTCATAGAACAGATTGAAACGCTAGGCCTTCAGATCGCGGTAGAAAAAACAGAGGTGGTCTTCTTTACGAAGAAAAGAGCTCCACCACCAGATACGGTAAAAATCAGAGGAAAAGAGATCCATGCTACCAAAAGTATGAAATACCTAGGCATTATTCTGGACAAGAAACTAAACTACTTGGAGCACCTGGACATGGCGTCGGCCAAGGCCATAAGAGTAATGAATAGCATCGGGTGGCTTATGCCCAATATCGGGGGACCGAAACAGGTGAGACGGAAGCTAGTCGCACGCGTCGGCGAATCCATCGTAATGTAAGGGGCTCAAATCTGGGGCGAGGAGGCCAGAAAGGAGACGCGAGCCAGGAAACTCAGGGTGGTTCAAAGGGCATGCGCACTGAGGGTTGCGTCGGCGTACCGAACGGCACCCAATGAGGCTCTTACCGTAATCGTAGGTAGACAACCTCTGGAGATAACGGCGCAGAAATGGAGGCGGCAGTGGACCAAGGGAGGAGCGAGACGGGAGATGGAAATCAACCAAACCCCGAGGCAGAGGAAAGAGGAGATGAAAAGAGAGGCGGAGGAGGCAACGTCCTGGGCGAGACAAGAGTGGTGCACCAGGTGGAGGGACCACCGCAACACCAGTAATTGGACTAGGAGACTCATAAAGGACCCGAACAAATGGTTGGACAGGACGCATGGGGAGATAAATTACCATCTGACGCAGATGCTTACCGGACACGGGACTTTCAATGAATACCTGCACAGATTCTGGAAACGGACAGCGGCAGGATGTGGCTACTGTACTGCGGCCACAGACAGCGTCGAACACACAATTCTTAGGTGCCAAAAATGGGATACAGTGAGAGGTCAATCCTGGAAGAAGAGGACAGGGGCAGCCCTAAGCCCGAACAACATCGTCGAGGAGTTGCTCTCCAGCGAGAAAAGGTGGAAGGAGATTGCGGCAATAATTTATGAGATCATCTCAACCAAAGATAAGGACGATAGGAATAACGGCTTCTGACAAAAGAAGACCATCTTTTAAGTTTTAAAAAATTTTTACTCACTCACTTACATAATGCATTGTAGATATTGACATGTTCTATCATCGTCACTTACTTCTATTTCTAATTTAAACTATATACTAATGTATAATACACCTATTTACCTATTCTACCTATTTTACCTATTTTACACACTAACTATTTGTTTATCTATTTACTCTAGTTATTGATTCTATTTATTCTATTTATTTATTCTAACTATTGGACATCACCTCTACATTTTTAACGTATTGACTTACTCCTAGCTACTCATACATGGAAGAAACACGGTTTCTTTTTTCAAATCACAGAGAGACATAGATAAGAGGGTGCTCAAAATGAAGGGACTATAGCTTATATAGCAGAAAGATGTTCGAAACCGAGAGTGCCTTACATCCCTTGGAAGGGGGTACCCCGCGTCCCCACGGGGAGGGGCTCCCGACCAGGGGCGACTGCCATAGCCGGTCCGAAGCCCGGTTGAGAAAAGTAGACGGGCCCAACTGAACCTAACTTTGTCCCCTGCTGGCTACTTCCGACGGGCGAGGTAAGGGTGCCCGGGCTGTCCCCCCGAGGGGGGCACGCCACGGTGCCACATCGAGTACGTTGGATCGGGTGCAAGACGTAATGCCGAAAGGCGGTTCCTTGCCCCCGAGCTGAAGAACTCCAACTTGGCGCTGGATCTTCAGCACAAGAAAAAAAAAAAAAACAAAAAGGTTATATTAGGTTGGGTTGTAGTGTCTTGGGTCAAGTTAGGTTACGTTAGGTCAAGTCCTACCGTCTGAGGTCAGGTTAGCTTTTACTCCGTACAACACAGAAAATCAAGTTGACCGAAACCCGATTCCGACTAAGCGTTAGGTGAAACTCAGACGGCCGCCCCCGAAGCTCCGCACCAGGACGTCGTATGCGTACCACAATCATGTGGACTCTAAATCCAAGGGTCATTACTACGCGAGCAATGATAGCTCTTGCGACGACCTTGGAAGGGGCGAGTATCGAGGTCCTCCTAGACTGCGGTAGAGAGGGGCTGCAGGCAGCCTCGACGTCGATAGTGGCGGACCCTGGTGGCAGGGGACACCTCCGCCATCGCCTGCCGTGATCAAAGGCCTTCAAATGATGATAATAATAATAATAATGATGATGATGATAATAATAATAATGATAATATACAATTTTTCGATACGATTATTGCTCATTTTATTTTTTTGGTGAACTTTTTATCATTTTCGGAAATTTTTTTTCGTTTTCTGGAGAATTTTTTTCTTTTTCTGAAAGCTTTTTTTTTGTTTTCTGGAAACTTTTTTTACGTGCTAATTGAATGGGAAAAATGTTTTCTGGAAACTTTTTTTACGTGCTAATTGAATGGGAAAAATGTTTTCTGGAAACTTTTTTTACGTGCTAATTGAATGAGAAAAATGTTTTCTGGAAACTTTTTTTACGTACTAATTGAATGGAAAAATGTTTTCTAAAAACTTTTTTTCATTTTCTGAAAACTTTTTTTTGTTCTCTGGAAACTTTTTTTCATTTTCTGAAAACTTTTTTTACGTGTTAATCAAATGGGAAAAAAGTTTTCGGAAAACTTTTTCTCATTTTCTGAAAACTTTTTTTCGTTTTCTGGAAACTTTTTTCCATTTTCTGAAAACTTTTCTCGTGGTAAACGAATAAATATGAATAATTGTTCAATATATTAATAATAAATAAATAAATAATTGATGAATATATGAATTTACACGGTATTCGAATTTCAAAACTTCCATCTGCTCAATATCGTATTGCTGGCGAAACGTCTCTGCTTCATGAACTATCGCCCTGGGTGTCAAACGCATATATTTACAACGGTTCTATGCCCTCGGTTCCAGCCTACGGCTAGTTCATTGCGGGGTTGCAGCACACCCTCCAAGTTCTGGTGCCTGTTTGCCCAGGTATCGGATATATCGATAAGATTATGCCACTACTCGAACGAACCGTATGGATTGTTTACGTCAAAATACATGAGATACGATTCCACGTTACTAGGATCAAAATCTTTCCCCATAAACCTGTTATTTACCCTAGCGTGTCGATCAGAATATTGTAAATTTACTCCCGCGTATTTGAGCATAGCATCGGAGGCAAGTCCCCGGCACTGTGCGGTAGTGCAACGGATGTAAATCACATGTTCTGAAACATCTGGTCAGATCGCCGTTTTGCATTTATCAATCTCTATAGTTCTCCATTGGTTCTAAATGGAATTCTTCCCAAACATTTTTAGCATGCTTGTAATCGTCGTTTGAAATATTTGCATTACATAGGTGTAAGCAGAAATGCTTCTTTACAGGTAGCTGAGTTTCATCGAGCTTCTCCCAGCAATCAACGTATTCATGGGGAAAACGTCGTTGCCAGTCATCAAACTGAAATGAGTCTGGTTATTGCAGAATTTACGCGTTGTATGTTTATCTGCATCATTCAAATATGTGGAAAGTTTATGGAAAGGATGTTGCTAGCCACAAAAATCAAAACGAATCGATGAATCTCAAGCACATTATTGTTCCATCAACGCATTCGCGAATGAGATATATTTTTCCTTATTTATTGGCAGCAGCGTAATTTTATAGGGGAAAAGTTGATGCTATGGATTTTAATGAAAATTGCGTATCCAATAGGGCTGATGAATTGTGTAAAACTGATGGAATTGTGAATCGTGTTAATGTTTATAACGGCCAGGAATATGAATATTTTTACATACGTTAATTCTAAATTAATCTGTCTTGAAAGACATGTCAGAAATCAAATTATTGCTTTACATAATGTCATCGTACTAAAACAATGCGGATTGGAAAATGTTGTGATGCGTATCGCACTCGAAAGACATGTCAGAAATCAAATTACTGCTTTTACATAATGTCATCGTACTACAACAATGCGAATTGGAAAATGTTGTGATGCATACCGCACTGTCGACAGCTCCGCTAGAAGGTAGATAAGCAAGGGGCGTTCTGGATAGAAACACCTTCCTTACCGACCAAGCCGACCAGTCCGCCTATAGTTTGCCCCAGGCGAAAAATAATATTTTCCGCGTACTTCGAATACATAACCAGGTGACGTAACCATGTGACGTTACCGGTTGATGTGCCCACGGCGGTCATTTTGAAAATAGCGGTCATTTCGACGGCAGCCATTTTGATTTTTTTGATGGCGGCCATTTTGATTTTTTCGATGGCGGCAATTTTGATTTTTGATGGCGACCATTTCGACGGCGGCCATTTTTGATGGAGGCCATTTTGATTTTTTTGATGGCGGCAATTTTGATTTTGTGATGACGGCCATTTTGACGGCGGCCATTTTTGATGGCGGCCATGATTTTTTCTGATGGCGGCAATTTTGATTTGGTGATGGCGGCCATTTTGACGGCGGCCATGATTTTTTTTTGATATATAGCCAATAGTTTACCCCAGGCGAAAAATAATATTTTCCACGTACTTCGAATACATTCTTTTACGTTAATCGACCGGATGGTGACATCGCAATTAGATAGACAGGGAATGCCGATGACGATCCGTAAACTTTCACGCTAATAGTTTACCCCAGAGCGAAATCGGAATCGTCCGACGAAAACAATATTCGGAATCGTTCGACGAGTTTCGACTTGACGGCGAGCGGCCTGCGGACAACGGATTGCGGTGCGACGTTGAATTCTGGAAGGTTCTGAAATAAACTCTTAACTAGCGGGACAGAGGTGGAAAATATTATTTTTCACCTAGAGCAAACTATTAGCGTGAAAGTTTTACGAATCGCCATCAACATCAGGTTCTGACGTACAATCGATGACACAACATTTCGGTAGCTTCTAGAAGTTTCTCAAGGAATACGGATATAAAAGGCTGAAATTCAGGCCCGAAAGACAGTCTTGCACCTTCAGCTCTCATGAATAGAACTCCAAGTAAAGCAGAACTAAAACAGCGAATCGATCTGTTCCTAAAAAATATTCACGACTTGAAAACCATTGTGAATCAGAAGTCAGAACTAAGCACAGTGACAAAAAAGTTTGCAAATCTAAATTTATCAAAAAACACGTAACTGTTGAACATTAAAAAAAATGGATTTCACAAAACTGAACAAAGTGGCAAGCATGACCGAATTTCTACCGACAAAGAAATTGACCGAGCTAGAAATTTTCAAAATATACAAAGTCACCAATATTCGACGAGTTCAAACGAGGTTTGGACAGCGTATCGTCACAGATCTGAACGACGAATTCAGCATATTCTTACCGGCACGGATTGTGCGAATGCTCAACGAGGACGAGACTCAGTACCAGAAATTGATGCAGACGACGGAGGAGGAGCGGCTGCTCTTGCAATATCTGGGCGGCCAGTATGGGCAAATCGAGTTCAAAGATGCGTCGGCTCTCGCCTAACTTGTACACCGTACCAGGACAACGTGTAACAAGCGGATCGTGTTTCAAAACACGACCGATACGCTTCCGTGGGGTGACAAGCCTGCACCGTAGCTTTATAAATTATCGTAATCTGTGTAGGACTTAATTTATAACTGTACCATGATGTATTATTATGTAGAGCTTAATTTTTACAACTGTACCATGATGTATAAAATATTATTATGTAGGATGGTTAATAAGAACGCTCCGAAGTATAATAAAAATTTGTACAACGATGCATATGTCTGTTGATTGTCTAAAAACAAAGATGCATACTTGTCATGTGTCGGGTATAAAATAAAGAGACACACACGTTTTTACAAAAAAATTCATTTATTCAAAAGTTACATGCCCGATTCGTTTATCCAACTGTTGTGTGTATTGTCAAAACCTAACCATTTAACGTATATTTTTCTTCCACGCTTCTTGAGCACCTTCTCCACCAGATAGATATCCGGATGCTTAACCTTGAGGAGCTCTTGTTCGTAGAAACCACCAGCGATGGGTTGATCTCGGTAGTCTTTGAGCTTGTACGTCACAGGATGAGTATTTTCCACTCGACTTATCGTGAATATTTCAGTCGTCCAATTGGGAGTGTAACCTTTCTCGAAGACATTTTTGAATTTGCTGATTCGAACTTTGTCGCCAGATTTGAATTTTGCCGATATGGTAGGTATCGCTCGAAGCCCTCCGTACGCCTGACGTAATAACAGCCTCTCGTTTGCAACGGTGACATCCGACGGTTTCATTCTTATGGTTCGGTGTTTGGTGTTGTTGTAAGCCGAAACCAAATCAGATAAGATATCGAGCCAGTTGAAGCTTCCTTGCATGCTGAACCGTGTCCACATTTTACCTTTCAGCGTGCGATTGAAACGTTCACAGATCGAGGCCTTCAAATTACTGTACGTGGAGTAAAGTTTGATTCCGTAGCGTGTCATAAGCGATTCGAATTTCGAGTTGTAAAATTCCGTTCCTCTGTCGACGTGTAAATTTTTCGGCACCCGTCCTTCGACAAGCACAGATTCCATTGCCTTCGTAACATCATCTCCAGACTTGCTCTTTATCGGTACAGCCCACGCATACTTTGAAAAGATATCAATGACTGTGAGCATGTACTTGTAGCCTTTGTTTTGTCCAGCGTACGACGTCATATCAACAAGATCCGCCTGCCAGGTCTCGTCGATGCCGCGCACGTCTACACGTCGACGTGGATAATTCCGGCGTGCAGGTTTATGCAGTTCCGTCACCAGTGCTTGCTTTTTCTCGTTCATATTCCAACGCTATTAGTCTGGTGTCCAATTTGGAAATGATTTCCGCGTTTCAAGTCGACAAGTCTCTGTCTGTTTTAAAGTCTGTGTAGAAGGTATCCAAGGCTTTCTCCGTGGTGATCTCCAAAGCTTTGATCATTTGATCGAGGTTGTCGATTTGTTTTTGCAGCACGCTGAATTTTCGTCTCAAGATTTTTAAAGTTACAGCATTGTTCGATGCTGTGGGTTCTGCGATGTTGCACAGTCTCTTGTTCCGTATATCGTAATGCCCATCCGCTGTTATTTGAAACCCGAAACCCGGAGGACCGCAAGTGCTCGCAGCTGTGTTTTTATTCAGCTGACGTCCAAACACGTCGATGCTCATCTCGTAAATGATTGCGGAGTCGGCGAGAATTGGCAAATAAATGATTCCGGCTTCCCGTAATTCTTCCAGAATCGACATAATTTCATTGTTGTGACTTGTATTCCCAGCTGCTCGAGATGCCAGGAGTAAACGAAGACGTTCCACCAGCTCGTTAGCGTCGTCCCAGAAAATATAATCTGTTTTAACACCTTGTCGAGTAACCCAAGCCTGAGGTAGCAGAACACCTTTGCCCGTACGCTTCGACATCTGTGACAACGGTGATACGTCTTTGCCTGACGTAGAAATATTCAGCAGCTCAGCAATTAAATGTTTGAATTTGACGCTCTGAGCGTTTCGGATAGGCTCGGTGGCGCTATAGTACTTTCTGTGAGCATTTGTTGCAAGAAGGATATTTCTGTAATTCTCCGTGTCGTTGCGGGTAACGTGAGCGCTGTTGGGCATCTTTTTAAACAGCAGCTCTAGCAGTCCTTGAGTTTTCGGATAGAGCGTGTCGCCTATGCGAACGGAATCGCGCTCGAAGCTTATCGGTGAATCACCAACCATCAGCCCGACAGTAGAAAGACTCCGTATCCCGTACACGGTATCCAACTCCTGCTGTCTTTGTTTATCGTTGAGCATCTCAAGATATTCATCCTCTCATCTCACCGACGATTCCGTGACGGTTTGATCCTCTTCCTCTGCAGTTGCGAAAGAATCTTCCATTTCGTTCTTCAACTCATCCTTCGTTTCAGTTTTGAGTTCTTCCTTCACCTCTTCCTTGACAAGTTTCGTGCCTAGAGAAACATTGAATAATTCCTGCAGCGGGGTTACCACAGGTTTGAAGACATCCTTCATTGTTTCCTGCAGCGACTCTTTTCCCGTCTTGAGGATTCTGTGCTTACGACGAATCGCATTACTCGCTTGAACGATACGATGCAAGACTTCTTTTTCCTTACGAATTTCCTGCATGTTGACACAACTAGTTCTGGAAAGCTACTGTTCCGTCGTCTTCGAAGATCGTGTATTTTATTCTTTTGTCATGTTTATGAAATTGTCAAAACCTCTCCTATACCGACCATTACCGAGCTCTCTATCCTTGTCGATCACTACGAAGCCATATTTGTCACCGTTCCAGCACGCCGCACACAAGTCTTTAAGCTCTACGTACGACATATCGGTGTTTCCATGATCGTTGTACACATGCCTCAGATTCATCTCGTCTTGTTTGAATAAGACCAGCAAGTTGGTGTTGTCGCGCACGAGATGCTTAGGGATTCGAGCGTACGTCTGACAAAGATAGAAACAGTCTACGTCGTGATGTCTACCCATACAAAAGTACGCGCGTATGTTATCCTGCTTCTCGCACGCTACGTCATCGAATATCATGATCGAGTTAGGTTGCGCCTCGTTCGGTGCAATGACGTGCTCATGCTCGTTAAAGGGGTAATACTCAACACCGTCGACATTTTCGAGCACTTGACTCAGAAACTTGTATTTCGGCTGATTGAGAGATTTGGAGTAAACGTACAGGTTTTCGAACCTCAAGCCGTTCGGATGCGTTATAAGCGCAAATAATGCGTTGGTTTTGCCACAGTTGGATGGTCCGCAGAATACCGCACGTACACTACTCGGCAACAATTCGCCATTACGTTTTTTCCGTTTTGTACTCTGCTGCGTAAATTTGTCAAAATTCATCACGGGCAGCTTGGCCGATTGTGTCTCGAACCTCATCTCAAACGTGACTGGCTGGATTTTTCCATAAATGCATCGTTTATAACAACTTTCTTTCAGTCGTGGAGCGGACATGATTGTGCACACACGTGATCGTAAGCGATCGTCAGAAAAGCGATCAAGTGGGAAAGGTTTGGTAAATAGCATTATCAACAAACTTCCGATCGAGGTGCATGTTCCCGGTTACCAGTACTGCGGTCCTGGCAGCAAGTTGTCGAAAAGACTCGCGAGAGGCGATTCCGGTATCAATCCTCTCGATGCAGCGTATCAGGAACACGATATAGCGTATTCGAAAAATCGTGAGAACCTTGAAGCTAGAAGCGTTGCGGATAAAATATTAGCTGAAAAAGCTTGGAAACGGGTTCTCGCAACGGACGCAAATTTGGGTGAGAAGGCAGCCGCTTGGGCTGTAGCTAACATGATGAAGGTGAAAACAAAGTTAGGCATGGGGTATCGAAAACCTAAGAACGTTTTCTGGAACAAAATCATACGAGCGGCAAAACAGTCTATGATTCCAAGCTATAACGCGAAAACGAGCATCAAGTCTGCACTCAAAGGTGCTCGAGAAGCTGTGAAAAAAGAAGGTGGTAAACATAAAGTTCGATCACCGCGCGTTCTACAGGTACCCTCAAAAGTTGGCGGATTTCTACCTTTTCTCATACCTATTTTTGCCAGTCTCAGCGCTACGGGTGCTTTAGCGGGAGGTGCTGCGGGTATAGCAAAGGCTGTAAACGATGCGAGCGCGGCTAAACGAGAATTGGAGGAAAGCAAACGGCATAACAAAACGATGGAAGCGATCGCCTTAGGTAAAGGTCTCCATCTCAAACCTTACAAAAAGGGTTTTAGTCTTTATCTTTCAAAAAACTAAATGTCAAGCTACCACGCCGAGCGTTGACCAACTGGGATTTGCTGAAGTATGCAAAAATCATGAAAATTCCATACTTCCGAGGTGTCTTTATGCGCAACGAAATGCCCAAAACCGGGCCGCGTAAAAACGAAACAGCTGTAGTCAATCTCGACAATAAAGATGGTCCTGGGACACACTGGGTTTCGTATGAGAAACGCGGCAGCGATGTAGTTTACTTCGACAGTTTCGGTCATCTTCAACCGCCGTTAGACCTCGTGAAATATCTCGGTGTTGGTAGCGTTAAGTACAACGACGAAAGGTATCAAGATTACGGTACATTCGATTGCGGACACTTGTGTCTGAAATTTCTAAACGATAAGCTATATAAACATGACACGTAATTTAATAACGTCAGTCGAGCACTCGCAGTCATGGATGATTCGTTTACATTAACGATATCGGGAACGTCGTCGATTCTCGAAGCGCAATATTTTCCTCCGATCGAACTTGCTCTGAACAAAAATTATGTTCTCGGTCTCGTTGAACTGTTAACCTTCAATTCCATTCCCAACGTCGATGTCGGTCGCAATAAAATTTACGTAGCCGACAAGGTAGTCACTATATTCACTGGCAGCTACGAAATTGAGGATATTGAAAAGTATGTTCAAGACGCGTTAAAAAATACCGACATTGAAATCAGTATAAAGCCTAACAATAATACGTTACGCAGCGAAATCAAATGTAACCATATCGTAGATTTGGAACCTGAGGATTCTATTGGTCAGCTTCTCGGATTTACACCGCGCGTATTGGCAGCTAACCAAACTCACCATTCGGATATGTCTGTAACTATTCTCAAGGTCAACGCGTTGCAAGTCGAATGCAGCATTACAACGGGTGCCTACGTCAATGGACATAAAGTGCATACTATTCACGAATTTTTCTCTATCGTTCCACCGGGATATAAGATCGTGAAAGTACCGTCGCACGTCATTTACCTTCCGATCACCGTCAAGACCATAGATCACGTACAGCTTCGGTTAGTCGATCAAGACGGAGATCTGGTTAATTTTCGCGGAGAAGTTATAACTGTGAGACTGCACATCAAATCGCAATAAAAGATGGGTATTGTATATAACAGATTGACCAAAAAGAGTTATATCAGTAAGTCAGCATGTCCCGATCAAGTCAGTCATCGATCGATTCCCGAACCGCTAACACGTCAAAACGTGGAGTTCCTGATAGCTCTGGGTCTAAATCTGACACCTTTTGGAAAAGGAATTTTCGACAAATAAAACTGCGATTCTGCTGTTTCGTTGTATGCTCCGTACCATGGAGGAGGAAATCTTGAGCATTTAAACACCTGTCGTCTTTGACGAATCAATCGCACACCAAGAAATACACGCACACAAACCGTACGCATCGTCAACTTTCAACAACAGCGATGAGATTTGAATCACCGTTCAGCATCAGGATTTATGCGTATTACCGAGCAAGAGTTCGCTGCATATCTCTGGAAAATTGCTCAAATCGGACGGCACCGCAACAGCGATCACAACTTTGGTCAATAACGCCATCTGCCATTTGTTCGAAGATGTACGGTACGAACTCAACGCCGTAGAGATTGATAAATGTAAAAACGTTGGTCTGACCACCCTGCTGAAAGGTTTCGCTTCGCTTAACCCTGGTCAAAGTTGGCTTATGGAAAATGCTGGATGGCTCGATGTTCAGGAAACGAAAAAATTAACTGATGCCGATGGTAACTTTGACGTAGTTATACCCTTGAGCATGATATTGGGCTTCGCTGAAGACTATCGCAAGATCGTCGTTAACGCGAAACACGAGCTGATTCTTACAAGATCAAAAAGTGATTTGAATGCCATCGTTCAAAATCAAGACGAAGACTTTAGAATCGTGATCGATCAGGTGGAATGGTTAGTACCCTACGTGAAGCTCTCGGATCAACGAAAAATCGCACTGTTGAATTTCATTGAGAAAGATACATCAGTCTCCATGAGCTTCCGCAGTTGGAAGTTGTACGAATATCCTTTGCTACCGGCAACCACGAAACACGTTTGGACTGTGAAAACGTCCACCCATTTGGAAAAACCGCGATTTGTCATGCTCGGTTTTCAAACGAATCGAAAAAACAAAGCCGGCAAAAATGCCAGTCATCTTGATCACTGTAACATTACTGACGTCAAGCTCTTCTTGAATTCCGAGTATTATCCGTACGGTAACCTTAACTTGGACATGAGTCGCAATCGCTTTGCATTACTGTACGAGATGTACGCAAACTTTCAAGCCACCTATTACGGCAAAGAACCCGAGCCTCTGTTGAGGAAGAGCGAATTTCTACAGTACGAACCTTTGATTTTCATCGACTGTTCGAAACAAAACGAGGCTCTGAAATCTGGACCGGTAGTTATTCGTATTGAATTTGAGGCAAAGAATAACTTTCCTACCGGTACATCTGCCTACTGCTTGATTTTACAAGATCGTATAATTGAATATAACCCGCTGAGTGGCGGGGTGAGAAAATTGGTATAAAAACCTTGAAAGTTGTGACAATCGATTCAGTATTTTTCCACGATGGAGTTCATAGTCGACGTATAAGGATTCAGAAGACCGGGTCCCGGTTTTACACCAAAAGTGTTGGCAGTTGTGTCACTCGACGAAGAGGCCAACCCGTCAACTTTTCTCTTCGAACCTCCGTACGATTGGAATTGTTTATTCGCTCCGTTCAAAAGCGACAATTTGTGGCTGTCGCGGAATTATCATGGACTATCCTGGGAAGGTGGTGATTTACCTTTCGAGAAGCTCGACTTCACCATCGAATGTATGCTGCTGCGTGAGGCTTCAACAGTTTACGTAAAAGGTTTGGAGAAGAAAAGTTGGCTGCAGAAACTTCTGGGTGAAAAAGTTGAAGTCGTTGAAATGATGGATTTGAGTTGTTCGTCGTTGCAGAAGTTGAATGAAATGTCGGACACGAATTCAAACTGTACGCATCACGCTATATTACGTCCAAACTGTGCAGCCCAAAACGTATTGATACTGCGAAATTTTTTACTCAAACACAAAAGACAATCGGTATCTCCTCGAACAGTTATTCATTCTCATTGTCTAAAGCATGGATGCGATACCGTTGAGTAAGAACACTCATACATTAGCATTACGAATTTCATGTAAAACTCTAATCTTGAGTTGTTTTTTTCAATAAAATATTTTGCATCGTCAATCACAACCGTTTATTCAGAACCTCTGTCCCGCTAGTTAAGAGTTTATTTCAGAACCTTCCAGAATTCAACGTCGCACCGCAATCCGTTGTCCGCAGGCCGCTCGCCGTCAAGTCGAAACTCGTCGAACGATTCCGAGTATTGTTTTCGTCGGACGATTCCGATTTCGCTCTGGGGTAAACTATTAGCGTGAAAGTTTACGGATCGTCATCGGCATTCCCTGTCTATCTAATTGCGATGTCACCATCCGGTCGATTAACGTAAAAGAATGTATTCGAAGTACGTGGAAAATATTATTTTTCGCCTGGGGTAAACTATTGGCTATATATCAAAAAAAAATCATGGCCGCCGTCAAAATGGCCGCCATCACAAAATCAAAATTGCCGCCATCAGAAAAAATCATGGCCGCCGTCAAAATGGCCGTCATCACTAAATCAAAATTGCCGCCATCAAAAAAAAACATGGCCGCCGTCAAAATGGCCGCCATCACTAAATCAAAATTGCCGCTATCAAAAATGGCCGCCGTCAAAATGGCCGCCGTCAAAATGGCCGCCATCACAAAATCAAAATCGCCGCCATCAGAAAAAATCATGGCCGCCGTCAAAATGGCCGCCATCACTAAATCAAAATTGCCGCCATCAAAAATGGCCGCCGTCAAAATGGCCGTCATCACAAAATCAAAATTGCCGCCATCGAAAAAATCAAAATGGCCTCCATCAAAAATGGCCGCCGTCGAAATGGTCGCCATCAAAAATCAAAATTGCCGCTATCAAAAAAATCAAAATGGCCGACATCAAAAAAATCAAAATGGCTGCCGTCGAAATGACCGCTATTTTCAAAATGACCGCCGTGGGCACATCAACCGGTAACGTCACATGGTTACGTCACCTGGTTATGTATTCGAAGTACGCGGAAAATATTATTTTTCGCCTGGGGCAAACTATAGGCGGACTGGTCGGCTTGGTCGGTAAAGAAGGTGTTTCTATCCAGAACCCCCTTGCTTATCTACTCTAGAATCTACTGAATTTGTATTTTCAAACATGAATAAGCCCGGTTACATCACCTATATTGCATGAGAAGTAGTACGTGTAACAAAATGAGAACCAGTAGACGACTGAATAATTAAAATGAGCGAATGTTACCAAGAGCTTCCCTGTCTCTAGAGGAAACGGAAGTTATTTCATGTTACCGGGAAACCTGCAAAAGATCAAGTTATATTAGGTTGGCTTGGTTGTACAATCTCGAGTTGGGATAGGTTATATTAGGTTGGGTTGTAGTGTCTTGGGTCAAGTTAGGTTATGTCAAGTTGAAGTAGCCTTGACGTAGGTCAGGTTGTAGAAACCTCGAGGCCGTCGCGCCAACCGCGAATTGCTCAAGAATCATTGAACTATCGAAGTTAGCGATCAAGCTTGATCGAATAAATCATTTCAGAAAGTATTTTATCAATTTAGGTTAGGTTGGGCAGTCTTGGATGAGGATAGGTTATATTAGGTTGGGCTGTAGTGTCTTGGATCAAGTTAGGTTACGTTAGGTCAAGTCTTACCGTCTTAGGTCAGGTTAGCTTTTACTCCGCTGGGTTAGGTCGGGTTAGAGCTATGGATGATATAGGCAGGGAGGACTATCTCCTGGTACAAAAAGTGTCCGTAAAGCCGAGGCAAAGAAATTGAGATCGCGTCGCTGCGTGAAAAATTGTATCCATTTTTCAAACTTCACTGAGTTGACGAGTTATAAAAGTACATAGTTAGAAAAGAAAAAAAAATGGTTCTTGAATTAGAGAAGATTTCTGTAAGTACCCAGTTTCATCATCTTACTCATTTTAAATGTTTTTATCGTAACATGTTTCAGAGTCTTTGAATCGTTCAATTATTTGTGTTTATATGTGCAAAGAAAAAGTAGTCAAGTTTTGGGAATTGTTCATTTTGATTTATTGTTTATTGTTCATGATAGTGTTCTGCGGCACATGGTTTTAGCTCTTTTTATTCGAAGTGTTTGTGTAGCATTTTAATTTAAATTTGGTTATTTATCCTTGTTTACAGTATCTGCTGAGGACTCTAGAGTCCCTAGGGTGGGTCAGTATAAAGGATTTTAAGAAACGCCGTCAAGGTGGGGCGGAAATTCGAAGCAAAATTGCATATTTTCGAGGGCTAGCTGACGACTGCCGATGGCAGGGTGACGATTTCATAGACTTCTTCGGCATCAGATGGTTGATCGATGGGTGGTGGGGGCAACGCTGCCCCTTTCGATTATTGGGATCACCCGGTGTGTCACGCGCCGAAGGCATTGTGGGCGGTTTACCACCCGAATTACTAAACATCTCCCCCAAAGCCTCTTGTTTTAAATGTTCTAAAATCAAAACAAGGGTTATATATCGACCCGTTATATATCATATTTGATTGTGTCTATGAATTAAAACTCATTTCCTCTCCAAATAAATTGTAAGTTAGTTATAGATTATTTTCAGTTTTAGCTGTAAATTTTTTTAAATATAGCGTCGTTTATCTTAGTTACATAACGTTGGTAAAATTTGGTTCGATGTTGTGTCGTGATCTTTTTGTTTGGGGATTCTTCTGAGAAATTTTTAATGGTATTTTGACTTACTGAAACGTTTGTGCTATTCGTAATACCGTTTATTGTTTGCATTTCCACGTCTTGATTTTGATCTTGTGCTCGTCTAGTATCGTTTGATTGACTCGGTATTTTTACAGGATCGTTATCTATGCATGTACGGAGATTCAATTATTGCTGTTGTTGTTGTTGTTGTTGTTATTGTTATTATTATTATTGATGATAATACGTTACACCTGTATGCATAAGGGAAGAGAATGTGGAGATATTTTGTATAATTGAATATTTTATTGTAATTCTTAGACGATTCACAGTTTCCGTGTAAAAAATGTGCATGCATCGGGTTGCAAGCCGGTGTGTTTACCGATCCAGGATTGTGAGTGGGGAGAGGTTGTGAAATTGATCAATATGGCTGTTCATGTTGCTAATCAAAAATCAAAAACCTGAACACCCCCAACCATCGTTGGGTCATGTGATGGGGAAAAAATCGGTCATCGGAAAAGCAGGTAGTGGGCAGCGCGCAGTGGTGACTGGGTGGAAGGCTACAGTGATGGACCACTGCAGCCATCAAAGAATAAAAAATTTTATGACAAAACAAGTCTCAGCCTGCACACCCCACCCCTTATCAATGTGGGGGCATGTGATGGGGAAAAAATCGGTCAACGAGAAAAGCAGGTAGTGAGCAGCGTTTAACGGGGCAAAAATCAAAATGGCTGCTCATCTGACTAAGCAAAAATCAAAAACCTGCACACACCAATTAACGTGGGGCATGTGATGGGGAAAAAATCGGTTATCAAAAAGCGTGTAGCGAACTCTTGGGCAAATTTTTCCAGCTTATGCTGTTCGCGCGTTACATTTTTGCCTGCACATCACGTGGTGTACACCCCATGGACGATTGGCTGGTTGGTTTTTGCTCGGTGAAGGGTGAGAGTGTCTCCTTTCATACAAATTCGAGCTGTTTGAAACTTCTCCAGCATTTTGGAAAATCCCCCGTGTAGACAAAGTGGCTGTGGCTCTCTCTCTCTCTCTCTCTCTCTCTCTCTCTCTCTCTCTCTCTCTCTCTCTCTCTCTCTCTCTCTCTCTCTCTCTCTCTCTCTCTCTCTCTCTCTCTCTCTCTCTCTCTCTCTCTCTCTCTCTCTCTCTCTCTCTCTCTCTGCACAGTCGCGGTGACGGATAGACGTGTTTGGAGTTGCTCCGTCAGGAAAGTGAATAAGTGTGCATTTTGCTGCGTAAAATACAAGCTATAATGATAGTATAGATCTTGCCTTAATTACTGGTTGTTATTGAGGTGCTTCTCCATTTTTTCTGGGAAGTGGTATTCTTCGGAAACATCAAACAATAAACCCTTCGACCGGTGGAACGGCGTGCATCACCTGGGCTCATTGACAGTTTCATAGTTCGGCTCCTTAGTTTGATTATTGTGGGTGTTCGGTCCTCTATGGATGTTGAGTGCCTGTGACTAATACATGTGGCTCAATTTTTATCAACTGCAAGTGGCGAGGAAGTGGTACTCTCTTCAACACTTTCTATTGCACGTTAGACAATTTAGCAGGATCGCTCGTTGCCGTTAAGGTGTAACGGCTGACAGTTTGACTTCGGTCAGCTGACTCAATATCATTGGCGCCTAATATACTGTGCTTGGACTGTTGTCTTGTGTTGACCTTCCTTCTCTTACTGTAGGCGTAATACAGACTAGTCATCTCTCTGTGTGCTGGTGAACATTACACCTCACACCACTCATTGCTGCTCGACCATTATGAGTCTAGATCAAAATCGGTGTCCTACTTGTAAAAAGTTTACTTCACCGTCTGGCTCCTGCACTTCTGGCCAGAATAGAAACCGATGCCTGGATCATTTTCTATGCGTAAATCTACGATGGCTGGCACTAGCTGTGGAGGATCGGACAGTGGGGCCAACTCGAATTTGCAGCCTTCGTTAGCGGACATCATGAAGGCTATCCAGGCGAATACGGCGGCACTGCACGAGTACAAGGACAGTCAAAATCGACAAACAGCGGAGATTATAAAATCATTTGAAGCCTGCCACGAATCTGCTCAGGCTAACTCTAATAAAATCGCTGGATTGGAAGCCAGGCTGGTGGAATATGATGCACAAGGTAAATCCACTCGGGGTTCTCTGGCCGAACTCAAATTGCAGATGGACGCGCTGGAAGTCGAGAACAATAGGCTCCACCAAAAACTGGCCCTCAATTCGGTTGAGATTAGAGGGATTCTGGTGAAGTCCAATGAGAACCTCTACAGTATCCTCTATTCAATTGGCAATGCACTTGGATCAACCCTCGATGCTGCAGATGTCAGCTCAATTTATCGGCTATCATCCAAAGATTCAGCTCGTCCACCTCCAATCACAGCCGTTCTCACGTGTCATGATACAGCTGTGAACCTAGTAACTTCCATCCGGAAGCGAAGGGGTAAACTAACAACGCAAGACCTGCAATGGAAGGACAACGAGGTTCACGATATATTTTTCAGCGAAAGCCTAACTCCTTTATCGCGTAAGCTCTTTGCTGCGGCAAGGACAGCCAGGCGGGCGAAAACTGTCATGTATGCCTGGACGAAGAATGTCAACGTCTACGTGAGAGAAAGGGATGGGGCACCACTTATACACGTCGTGAAAATTACAGATATACCTACTATATCTTCATAGAAAATAGTCCTACTCACTCCTGTTTCTGCCAACTTATTCGCTTACCTGATTGTATTAGGAAATGGGCTCTACCTGTTAAACTTTTTTTTTGTCTTGTATTTACATTACTTACGTTGCGCGTTAATCCTTTTAGTCCTTTTGGCTTCCGTCTTTGACCTCTATATGTATATGTATGATCACTGTGTATACTTATGCCAGTCGGTCTAGCTGTGCTAGGTTGGGCTATGTCTCATCGATTTGTTTTGTTTTTCTTGCTAAGTATTATATTCTGAATGGCTATGTGTAAGTATATTGATATCTGTCACGTGAACGCCCAATCGTTGGTATCTCATACTGATGAGTTTCGGGGTTATTTCTCCTCAAAACAATATCATATCATTGCCGTACCGGAATCCTGGCTGAAACCTCAAATAGCTGATCAGGCTGTTCACTTGCCGGATTACAATATTCTTCGTTGCGATCGCACTGGCATTGGTGGAGGAGGTGTAGCGTTATATGTACATAGATCATTGAAGGCGAAAGTTCTTGTATGCTCCTCTTCTGCCTATTCTGCAGGGCCGGAGTTTTTAATTGCTGAAATTTCCAGCGCATGTAGGTCTAAGTTGGCCTTCAGCGTAGTGTATCGTCCGCCTAAGATTGGCTACATGTCAGACTTTGAGGAAGCTTTCCTGCAGTACAGCCAAGCCTATAAAAGTAAAATTGTCATGGGTGACCTTAATGCAGACTTTTGTTCGAATAGCTTTGATGCTAATAATCTTAAGTCATTTTTTTCAAGTGTGAGTATGGATATTGTTCCTTACCGCCCGACGCATCACACCGCTACAAGCAGTACATGGCTTGACGTCTGCGCGGTTAATGACCTCTCCAAAGTCTCGAGTTATTCACAATAACCTGTCGCCTTTTTATCAAGTCATGACCTGATTAGTGTCAGTTTTCTGTTTATTTCTGATAAGATTGAACCACGTGAAATCATATATAGAGACTTCAAGCTCCTTAACTCCCAAGCCTTTAAACTCGACATTGAAGCCTGTGACTGGTCGCAGATATTCACTGCTACCTCGATTGGCGCCAAAGTTGACCTACTAAATACTTTCGTACTAGAGACAATAAATAAACATGCTCCAGTTCGTAGCGCCCAGCTAAGGCGTCCTCCAGCTCCTTGGCTGGATGACAATATTAGGACGCTCACGAGAGAGCGGGACGCTCTCTACAAAGCATTCCGGAGAACTAGGTCACTTGTTGTCAGAGATAAATACCGAGCCCTGCGTGGTCGTGTCAAAGCCATGATTTTAGCTGCAAAAAGCAAACACTACATGTCGAAGTTTAGAGTACTCAAAGATCAGAAGTCAATATGGCGCGAACTTCGGAGTATTGGAATGGCCAAATCGAATGAAGACAATATGTCTGAGAATATATCTCTAGAAGATCTGAACAACTTTTTCGCTGAACCTTTTGAACATGACAGGCATGCCAGTACTGTGGATAAACTAGCTACAATGACGTAGCGCCTTGTACCCTTCAGAGACGGTAACTTTTATTTTTATTCAGTAACTACGGAATGTCTTATGTGTAACTTGTTCAAGTCAAAATCTAATGCTAAGGGTATTGATGCTATTCCACTTGCCTTTCTGAAACTATGCATGCCTGCTATACTCCTTCCTATACTTAATATATTTAACTTCTCGTTGACAAACAGTGTCTATCCCACACTCTGGAAAAGCTCGCTTGTTCGGCCTGTTCCAAAGATTAAGCACCCTGGTAGTAAGCAGGACTTTCGGCCTATATCCATTGGCTGCTCACTTTCCAAATCGCTCGAGCGAATAGTCTTCGACCAAGTTTCTGATTATCTTGACCTTTATGGTTATCGTGATCCGTATCAATCGGGATTCAGGAAGGCGTATAGTGCGCTATCTGCACTTATTAGGGTCACTGACGATATAAGGCGTGCCATCGATGATAGGAAATGCACAGTGCTTGTCCTTTTCGATTTAAGAAAAGCTTTCGATATGGTAAACCATCCACTCCTTGTCACTATGCTTGCAGACCTTGGATTATCTAGCTCGGTCTTGAATTGGTTTCTCTCTTATCTATGCGACAGAAAACAGGCTACTGTAGGACATGACGGCAATCTCTCTTCATGGCAAGATGTCTCATGCGGTGTACCTCAGGGTACTGTTCTAGGGCCTCTCCTCTTCTCTATTTTTATTAAGGATATGCCCCTCGCGCTGAAGCACTGTAAGCATATGATGTATGCGGATGACTTACAGATATATTTACATTGTTATCCAGATGAGCTTCCTCAGGCTGTGGAGAGAGTTAACGAGGACGTTGCGACGATTCATGACTGGGTGCTGAAGAATATGCTATCACTCAATACCTCTAAAACGGAAGCACTCATAATTAGCAAGGCTCGGTACCGCAGCTCAATTGAATCATCGTATGTTCCTCCTATCGGGGTTAAAGATGAGGTTATCCCGTACGTCGTCCAGGCCAAGAATCTGGGTGTTATCATTAACAATACTCTGACTTGGTCGGAACACGTGCTGTTTATCTCGCGGAGAGTGCATAATACTCTTTAGCAATTAAAATCCAATAAAGAACTTCTGCCAACTCGCTTGCGGTCCTCGTTGGTAAACTCGCTGATTTTACCTCTTTTCGATTACTGTGCATTAGTTTATTGCGATTTAACAGCTGGTCTGGAGTTCAAGCTAAAGCGCGCCCTCAATTCTTGCGTGCGATTCGTATTTGATGTGGACAAATCTGAGCATATCAGCCCATACTACCGTATGCTTGGATGGCTTGATTTGGCTGATAGGCGCAAGTACCTGTTGGGAACTTTTCTGTTCAATACTATGAGTCTCGCGTCACCTAGTTATATCTCTGATGAGTTGGTTTTCTTGTCAGCAATACGTCACCGATTCACTAGAGGTGACCCAAAGGATCTGTTTGTTCCTTTACACCGAACAACTGTATACCAAAGATCGTTTCTTGTATTGGCTTGTGTCCTCTGGAACTCTTTGCCTACCTCAATTCGTGAATAATCTTCCGTAAATGTCTTAAGGCTAAAGCCTAGGGAATATTTGGCCAGTAATACTGTTTAATTGCTAACTGATACCACCTTCGCCTAATATAATTTAATATGTTGATACTTAATGCATAACTCATACACATATATATATATATATATATATGCTTTGTAGGATTAGCTTTTAGCTGACCAGTTTTGGTAAGGCTCCTCTGATTAGTGTATTCTATTTAATAAGCGCAGATTTAATTTAGATATTTTTTTTTACATATTGTTACATGTTCATTTTTTATTTTTATTTCATTTTATTTCACTTTATTTTATTTATATTTCATTTTATTCTATTTTTATTTTATTTTATTTTATTTTTTGTTTTTCTTTCACCGACAGCTGTACATGTTCAGTGCATTTGTGTTGTCCTTAGGGGGCACATTGCTTCCGGACATTTTGAATAAACGCTTCTCTCTCTCTCTCTCTCTCTCTCTCTCTCTCTCTCTATCTCTCTCTCTCTCTCTCTCTCTCTCTTTCTCTCTCTCCCTCCCTCTCTCTGTTCCTATCTCTGGTAGTTAGACGTGTCACAGTGAGCTCCGCGTTTTATCTCACATATTAACCAAACTACGTATCAGAAAAATTCGCGGCGTGTACCATTCGGTGGTTGGAGTCTATGTGTTTCAACTGCGTAGATTTCTTGACCCTACGCAGTGCAGTTTTACATAATTTCTGCAACTAAACATCTTCGTATAATTTGTGGCATTTCAACGGGCCATTGATGTTGTTACGACGCTGACTGTTTGTGTGTAGAAGACTTTCCGATATAGGTGTGTTGTGTATTATTGTTTAGCCGTCTATTAACGGTCTGTGCTATAATAATCTACTGTTATACACATCTACACTATCTGACCGTCTCACTCCTATTTGAACTTTGGACTCGCTATATCTTATTTTCGTGCTTCTCTCTCTACGTGTGCGTTTGCCTCTCCGTTCGTGAGCTTCTGCCACTGTGAGTGTGTGCACCATACGTCTCGCTCGAGCCTCGCGTACTCCTCCGCTGTGTATACGCTTACCGCTGTGTGTATACAGCAATACGCCAGCTGTCAACTGTGGAATCTGCTCGAAGTTTTTTGGGACGGATAACATCGTACGTTTGTGCTTGGTGGAGACGCATGGCGTCCATGGGGAATGCCTTGGGTGCAAACTCGGGATCTCGTCCGTGTCTGTACTACCTCCGGCCTCCGGTGTTACCTGCTTTTCGTGCCGAAAACGGTCAACCAGTGTGTCTAGTGTCTCAGACGGTCCCCCTAATACATCCGAAGAGCGTGACATACCGGCTCTTAGTAATCAAATAGCTGTGTTCTCAAATCTAATCACCTCTCTCACTAATAAGCTTGTGGGCATTGAATCCACTTGTTACGTGCCAGCCGGTATCCACGGCGGCGCCCTCTCTGCGCTCTACCTGACCAGCGTGCAGTTACCATAAGAGAGCCCTACGTGCTCTTACCGATAGTCGTAGATTAATACCAACGCACTTAGTTACCATCACAACGTCCAAATTCTTATATCAACAGTCCTCACACGCTAGATTAACCGTTATTTCATCAGTCAAATTCATAACATACATGTTATATATATATTTTTTCCCATTCAACCGTAATAACCCAAAATAATAAACCTGCAACAGTTCAAGATAACCAAAAAGACAAACACCGGAAACGAGGGAAGATAAATCACGGATAGCTCACAGAGAAAGAAACCCCTATTCCCAGAATTCAGGATAGCGCCCTTATTTTTAACAAAAACAAGACCAGTCAGCGCTTCGCCGCTTGCCTCTCTTAACCAACCACCTCGCGCCAATCCACCACCGAGATCCCACGCACGAACCAGAAACCTTACCCCCAACTTTTTCATCATCCTCAACCAATCATCCGAGACCCGCGAGAAACCGCGACTCCTTTTGAACTCCTCCTATTTTCCCTCTAAGTCAACCTTCCCAAAAACAGAATAAGTAGAAGAACTTCAGACATCATAGAGTACAGATCAGACCTCTACCGAAATCCTAGAATAAAATCATTATAAGTCATTCAGAACCTTCGAGACTTGTTAACAGTTTGTCACTGCGATAGTGATTAACACCAATCTGTACCACGATTGTAAACCTACCATCGAGAACTAGAAGGAGACCGTTAATAAATGTGTAATTAACCCAAGTGTTGTCATAAATAATTATTTCAATCACGCATAGTGATGGTTGGCACGAGCCCTACCTAACAAACTCTCAGAATTGTAGGCGAGTTGAACGAGAAGATCTGAGGAGCTGATCAGCGGATTCCCGAGATTTACATACACCAACTACGTAAGTCAGGAGAACAATTTAAATCACGCGGCGAATCAGAGTCGACTCGAAACGTTCCTCTCGGAACGTAACACACTATCAAAGTCATTCCAAAATTATCGGAGGAGCTCGACAAAATCGAAAATGTTTTCGGGGATATAGCATCCATTAAAGAACAAGTTTCCGATTTCGACGAATTCCACTCCGATGTTCGCGATTGTCTGGTAAGGCTGCATTCTGTCTCGAACCGACTAGATAACATCGAAGGAACTACAGCCTCACTGTCCGAATCAGTTGACACCTTGTCTCGGCGTGCAGGTGAAATTGAGCAGCGTCCTTCTCCCACAGGTGTACCGCCCCTGGATACCCGAGCTCTTGACCGTGTTACACAGCTGGAATGCGCTCTACACGCCTCTGATCTCATTATCACGGGCCTCCCTGAAGGTCATGTAAACGATCATGACCAGACTGTTCTGGACGTCGCGATTGACCGCACTCAAATTTTGGAAGTAAGGCGCATGCGTTCCACAAAAACCACAGAAGCTGAGCCTTTGCTATCGAAGCGTGAATTTATAAACCAAGCTCCCCTTATCGTCATCGATTGCTCCAAGCAGGACAAAACATTAAAAATTGGACCTGTGGACATTTGATTAGAATTTGACTCTAGCATCACGTTCCCACCACACACTTCTGCCTACTGCATGATCTTGCATGACCGCATTGTTGAATATAATCCGATTAGTGGTACTGTAAAAAAATTGGTATAAGTCAGTTTTGGAATAATAATATGTTCAATTAATATGGATATTGAAAATATTATGTATGTATAATTTCACTCGTTAAAATTTAGAATAAGATAATTTAGAATAGAATAAGAAAACTAAGTGTAATTGATGTTGAATAAAAAAATTGTTAAAAGCATTCAAAACGCCATTTTAAACCTTCCTTCAGGGGTCATTTCCTGGAATTTTTTCAATAGATCTAGCGGGTTTTTACCCTATCCGATTTATGCACGGCTTTCCGGCGCCAAACAAATCTCGACAGGAATTATTTTGTGTGTGTGTGTGTGTCAAATCCTGGGGGGGTAGCGCCGCGGTTTTAGGGGAGGGGGCAGCACCGCGGATTTAGGGGAACGGGGGGCTAGGGGGGGAGCTAGGAGGATGCGCGCCATTGTGTGGTCCAGAACTGTCATATATACACCACTCATACAAATGTTCAAGAATTTTCAGACGCTCGAGTTTGCTACCGAAAAATCTGAAAAAATCCTTGATATGTGCGCAGATATGTTCTGTTAGATTTATGATTTGTTTCATAATTTTCGGACTTAAAACGGCCGATTTAACGTGAAAAGACTGAATTTCGATAAAAAAACAGTTTCGTTGAAAATTATCAGCAAATTTATATTGTTATAAACAATTAAAATGTTTAACTCGATTTTTAACAATTCATCCCACCACGTAGCGCGCTCTTAGTATAAACATCGTATTCCACGTAAAATTTTCGATCAAAAAGGCATTTTTAGTTGATGGATAAATTGTTATTACTATTGGAAAAAAATTAATTTATCTAGCGCGGCACGTCACATCGCCGCGCGGATTCCATTGCACGCCTCATTTTCTTGCTTCGTATCGTTTGTATATGCAATAAAAATGCTAATTCTATATTTTTAATTAAACAATATTATTTATTAGCAAAGAAGAACAATATATAATATATATGTGGCTTTCCACGTCAGATTGACCTGCGGAAAAGTCTCTTCGAATCTGTTTAAAATTCGTGAAAACTTTCTGTTACTTGTCGAGAGTGTTTGTGATTTTTTTTAGATTTTTACTCCACAACACTTATTATTAGACGTTAGCATTCGGTATAATATCTGCGGAAATCGGAAACGTCCGAAGTGTAATTAAGTATTACTCGTAAGCTATTGATTGTATAAAAAAAAGTTGCACATGAAAAAGTTTCAGTTTTGAGTGAACTTCAGCGCTAAATTATGCAAAAAGGTATCGTGGCCGCTGAAACCCCGTAAAAGCTCAAAGAATATTAGTTTCTGAGATTTCTCAAAAGCGGCATAATTTCTTTCGACAAAAATTTCAGAGCATATTCCTTTCTTACTGTTCAAAAACTTGTGTAAAATTCATCATGGGCCGGGATCTGGTTTTCAAGGTATGATTTTTTTTCAGAATTAAAAAGATAAAAAAAAAATTGTCTTTATTTTTTTGTTCAATCTTTTATAAAGTCTTATTTACTAATAAATAATATTATTTTATCAACAATATAGAATAATCATTTATATTTATATTACAGAGAAAAACGATACGAGGCAAGAAAATGAGGCGTGCAATGGAATCCGCGCGCCGATGTAATGTGCCGCGGTAGATAAATTAATTTTTTTTCAACAGTAACAATAATTTCTCCATCATTCAAAAATGCTTTTTTGATCAAGAATTTGACGTAGAATACGAAGGTTATACTAAAAACTCGCTACGAGGTGAGTTAAAGATCGATTTAAACATTTTAATTATTTATAACAATATGCATTTATTAATAATTTTCAATGAACCTATGTTTTTATTACATTTCATTCTTTTAGCTTTAAAATAAAAAAGAGAACTATCTAGCTCAAATAGAACTGGAGTTATGAATTTTTTAAAATGAGTCTCCCCGCCGAAAATCACCAGATTCTCAAATTTTCGACCCCCTCTATTTTCCAAAATATGTGAAAAAAAAAATCCTCGAATACGTATCTCTTTTTTTTCGATGTAAAACCAGTAAAAAAAATTCAGCTGAATCAAAAATGTGTCGGTCAGAAAGGTGTTCGGTTTGCAAATAAATGTCTCAATGCTTAGGCAGATGTTGACCACGATGCAGTAGATAAGGGACGAAATTACTGCATTACGGGATCAAATGGCAGAGTTGGCAGAGTTCACCGAGAGGTCAGAAAGTTAAACAGAAACTGGACACATCACTGAAGACGAGACTCGAGTTCACAATTGGAAGAAGTATTCGAGGAATAGCACAGAATGCCTTGTGCGTGTTGGCGCGGGTCGGATGGATAGGTGGGAGGGCAAGCGCCATTTTTATAACAAGCAACTTGATAATTCTCGATATACGTACCTAAAGGAAGCGTTTAACTGGATGCTTGAGAGATAAGGGAAGACTATAGTACCGATTTTTAGCGCACCCCAATGAGAAATGGGATACGAAATGCGCTCAGAAGAAAAAATAATTATAGATCAACGAAAGAAATTGAAAAACAAAATGAAAAACTGGAGAAGTTTTTGTGATCTAAGGCAGCTGGTTACATAGATAATTGCATCTACAGGGTGGTTGGGAGCAGAAATGAAATACGGCAAGGATTTATGTATTCAGATTTTTATTGAACATTGTCATATGATGAAAAAGTAGGATTATGTATGGTGGCTAAAACAAATATGTACCTATAAAACTCCGAAAGGAGAGTTTGACTGAATAACTCGTTATTATTATTTTCGTACATGCATAACGACCGTTTTAGCGTTTTCTTAACTAGTACTTAAATAGTACTGACTTCCAGACACAGAGAATTCAATTAGTTCTGAATAAAATCTGGTGAAATTAAGAGAACGCGTTACACTTATTGTTAGCTGTAACAGAACTGGGTTGAAGTCAAAAATTGTTAACGAAAGTCAGGTTATACTATACTATACTTGACGATGGAAATTACAAAGAAATGGCCTCAAGTTCTCAAACTTCGAACTGATATTTTGATCAGCACCCATTGTTAGTTTTATTTACTGCGTTGGATTTGAGATGAGTTCTTAAGATAGTAAAATTGTCGCCAGAATCGAATTTTATTGTACAAACTACAACCTGCGTCTAATTTGAAATATTTTCCTCTTCATTTCATTTTGCTCCGTCATATTATATTTTGACTATTATAAAGCAAATTTTAGTGGAGGTGTTAAACTTTTTTCGAAATAGAAACATGCAGTTCAGTTTTATCCTCATAATTCTATAAAAGTATTGGGGGTTCAACGTTTTAAAAAAATTTCGATTATTACCTTATTTGAATGAATATTAGAACGTTTGGTTGCTAATTCTGGTTGATAGCTTCAGCCGCGTCAATAATAGTTGTAAGAGATAATTTAAAAGGTCAGCAAATCTAAAGGGATTCCAAATTCTTAGGTAAAGATCTTAGTACTAATAAAACAGCAATCAAAATTTGAAGTAAGTGCACGTGATTTTGAAAATAAATCAGCAAAATGCAAAATTTGTTAGCTGAAAAATCTCGCAACGTCGGCTAAGTTCATTTTGACGTTGAATTTGAGACATGAGTCGGTAAGTTATAATTAAGGTTATAATTAATGTATTTGAATATCCCGAGGTATATTAATAGGTCGTTAATAAGGCGGACAGTTTGCATCTGTAACGCCTGCAACAATGCAATCATGCTCACGCACTCTATCCGACTTTGCTGCAATGAGTCCGCAAAGCAGAAAACTAATGTTTCGACGTGGTCTATTTAATTGTAAGTGGAGTGTCTCGTCAAAAGGTTCAACAGATTAACCTGTCTCTAAAATGGGGGACTTTCTGGCATTGAATAACGGATGCGGCCAGAATATTTTACAGCTTGTTTCGCGTGGAAATGCTATTATAGCTGAATTGATGCGGCTAAAGGATTACGTGCCGCCAATTTTTAGGTTAGTATTCTCTGTTCGTTTATACCTCTTCATTCTCATATCGTCATTCTGCATATGCATGTAAAACGATATCACGATGGTCATGCTCATATGGAACACCTTCAGCAATTTCCAATTCACATAAATAATACATCCACATTAAGTTCTCACTGAGGCGTCAAACTGCAAATGAGGTATTCATTATTCTATAAACGTCCGTCAATCTCACTATCATAACTTGTCCCTTACACCAATTTATAGGCAGGCGGATCAACGTTACAGCCAAATCATCTTGGACTTCTCCTATTTCAAGGCTGCCGATGCGTATGAGCATAAAATAGAAAATGATTCTGTGAGTCAAAATTGTAATCGAAGCTATAGATGGATGTATTATATCAGAATATAATAGTTTACTCACTAACCAAATGGTCTGACAAACCCAGGTATCGCAGGAACTGGACGAAGAGATGCGTGATACATTTTCAGATATTCTGACTAGATTTTATTTGGCTTTTGAAAGCATTCACAAGTATGTTACCGATTTGAATGCTTTTACCGAAGAATTGGAGGATGGAATATACATACAGCAATCTATCGAAACAATAATGCTCAGTGAAGAAGGAAAGCAGTTGATGGTATGGACATATTGTATGTGTCTGGTCAGCTTTGTTTACTCGATATTAAGGAAGTTAATCAACCAAATATGCGGATAGTGGTCGCAAAAAAGGAGAGAATTTTATTTAAAAATATTTGCAAAAAAGATGCTTACTCATTAGAGATATAATGTAATTTAAGTTCCAATAGTCGTTAGCTTTCTGCTGTATTCCAAAGCAAGGTTATATTGCTGCATGAACTCAATTCTGAATATTATTTTTAAAACATATGTGATTTAATTTTGTCTGAAGCATATTTTCATGTGACATTTTGGAATGATGGAGGAATTATTCCTGGTGATTAAGAATGTTAATTCCAATGGATACTATGCTGAACAGCTTTCAGCTGTGTCAACTTTTTCAAACTGCGCTACAATTTTTTGAATGTGTTATGACTCGATTTGCAAACAACTTCACTTCATCAGATTATTATAGCATGTTCTTTTTTTGAAATTCTCTTCAGAACAAAGAAATCAAAAACGACTTTTTAAGCTATCCCACTTCAAAGAAATTTCCTGTTTACTAGAGAAGTCGGAGAATCTTTTGAGTATCTAAAATTGATCATAGTTTGTAATAATATAACAATCTTTATACAAAATATTTATTCTGATCTCTTTTCTACAACTAAAATTCCATGATTTACTTGAGAAAAAAGTAATAATTCATATATCGAATATGAAAGACGAAAGCAGGATTGCAGAAATTACTTTGAACTCACATCTGTTTCACATAGAAATATCTGATACAGTAAATTGTTGAAAGCAAAAGTTTCTGTTAATTCCGAATTTCACGAAACGAGCGATGTTTTTCATTCCTGGACGCAGTTGGTTGCCCGCAATAAACAGCCAGACAAAGATCAAGAATATAAAAATTCAAACCTTTCGTAATCCCTGATAAAAAATTTCAAAAACTATTTGCTTTCCCACTCATGATCGTACATGATGTAGCAAACTGAGCAATAATATTGAAATCGTCCTTGTATCGCAGTGTGAGGCAGTGTATTTGTACGGAGTCATGCTTTTGTTGGTTGATCTGCACTTCGAAGGACCAATTCGAGAACGGCTGCTTGTTTCCTACTACCGATACAATGTACAGCATATATCAACGACAAGGGTAGATGATGTTTGTGTCCTACTCAGATCAACAGGATTTAGCAATGCACCTTTCAAACGCCCTGCAAACTATCCGGAAGCATATTTTAAGTAATATTTTCCCTCTTTGATTTGAATTGAACATTCACAAAATTCTAGGTTAAAAACTCACAAAATAATTTTTTCGTATACAGACGAATTCCGCTCAACACTCTTCTTGTTGATCTCGTAATAAGTCGCCTTCGCTCGGACGAAATATACAATCAAAGTCTGGCTTTTCCTTATCCAGAACATCGGAGCATGGCGCTAGCCAGTCAGGCTGCTATGCTAGTCGTGGCTCTAGCCTTCAGCCCGTCTACGCTTCACTCTCAAACTTCGATAATGAGAGAAACAGTCGATAGATTTTTTCCGGATAATTGGGTGATCAGTATATACATGGGGCTAGTCCTGAACTTGTGGGACTGGTGGGAGCCATATAAAGCTGCAAAAAATGCTCTCAATAACACGTTTGAGGTTTCAAACGTGAAACAAATTGCTCAAAAGTATGGGCAGAAGTTAAAGGTATGCATACGATGTCTGTACGTTATTCTTCTAACAAAATTCAATGCTAACAAAAAATGTTGAGTAAGTTTCTACCTGTGATTTTCAGAAACAGGTAGCCGATACCAAAGAATTCCAATTAACCAAAAGAGTGGAGGAAAATGCAATCGGAAATACTGTCAAGCTTGTTCGTGACTGTAATGTTACTCTTCATTGGATCCTTCTCCACACCTCAATGCCTGGTATGTTCAGCGAAGGATCCAAACGATCGCGGAGTATCCGCCAACTCGTTATACAGGAATCCAAATACATCGCCATTGAATGTCTCTGGCTTTTGCTTAATACTGCTCAACTAGAGCAAGATGTTAAACAGATGTACAAACAGGTGAGACATGTTAATGGCGCGTATTATTTCAAATAATGGTTATTGAAGAAATGAAATATCTCATTTATAATTTTCATCCTGCACTTTATTTTACACCAGTCTACTTCTACTTAGTGGAACATTCAGCATCTTTGAAATGTTGTACATTGTACAATAGAGTGAAGTGAAGTCAGATTGAAAATAAATTTCCCAAATAAACTCAGTAGGTGTGAAATGATATTTTAAAGGCATTCGAGGATAATGAAATTGTACGGAAGGATTTGCTAGGTCATATTTATTCTACTTGTGAATCTTTTCACTTTGAAGATGTCCAACTTTACAGTTTGTCTATTCGGTTTAAGCACAGCAGATGCTGGGGTTCTTAAGTAGATTTGTGGTTATAAACTCTGGCCTCGGCTTTTAAAAAATTGAAATATCCAGTAAATTCAATGTTCTTTTAGTGAGTATTAATTTTCTACACAGCATTATTTTATGCAATGCAAGGTGAGATTGAAGCGAATAGATATACTGCAGCTGGTGCCATTTCCTCCATCCATTTCCTTATACTTAGACACTGTAATACTAATGTAGAGTCTTAAAGAAAGTGCATCATGAAAAAATTAGTTGCCTTAACTGCTTTGTCAGATAGTCACTTTGTTATCTTTACATTTTGTTTTAATACTAACTATACTTGAACACCTACGCAGCTGCTGACTGACAAAGAAACAATTTGGACTCGTCACAAAGAGATTTGCGTTGAACGTATTTCTGGTTTGGCAGAAGTGTTCAGTGGAAACAGGCCGCTAGATGGGGTAGAAAAGAACGAATGCTTGCAGATATGGTTCAAAGAGATAGGAAAACACGTTGATTCCCTACAGCAAGACGAGGGAAGAAAGATAGTGCAGCTGTTTCAGGCCCTGGAAGAAGTTCAAGGCAAGTTGATTGTCTATGGTTTTTTGTTAATTGTTCAGAGATTGTTGTAACATAAACTTACAGAGTTTCATCAATTGGAGCATAATCTACATATATCTCAGTACCTCGCTGACACTCGTGATATACTGCAGCGTATGCTTCGCACCAGTAGCATAACTGAGGATGTAATGATCGCCTTAAACATCGTAACAGACTGTAGCTACGCATGGAACATTATGGAGTCTTTCATAAGCATCATGCAGGAGTGTATTAAAAAGGATCCACCGATGGTTACCAAATTGAAACCCCTTTTTTCGAAGGTATTATTCTCACTTCCTGATATTGCTCAATACTCATTTTATTAGTAAAAAATGGTAATATTTCGCATTGATGATTTCTAAAAAAAAATCGTAAAAACGTTGTGAATTATGTCCACTGAAAATTGACACACACACGGTCAAAAAGTAAGAACCATGTTATTGGTGAAATGAGGTTTTTTTTCTTAACCTTGAATCCATATCTCAACTGCAGTTCCCATTGAGTTCAATTATTTTTTAACTTCTTGTCAAAAATTCCACATTTTCTATTTACTGTTTACTGATACAGTAAAACCTCATTTAAACGTTAAGCACTTGTACGTTTTTCTTGTTTATACCTTAAATTTTTCTTCGTCGAGGCCATTTGTGCCTATGAACCATGTGAAAATATCTCACTTGCAGGTTTCTCGTTTAACGTTTGGCACATATACTCTACGTTAACCGTCTCATAGCACTGTTCTCTAACTGTTAAACATTATTGCAGCTGATTTTTAAGTCCAGTCTTTCGATTTGATGTTTGCCTACCGCTAATTAACGCACGCGTTTTGATATTTCGTGTTCTTATCTACCGCTGGATGACGCAGGTTGACCTATGTGGCTATTGCTATCCCAAAGACGTTTTGGCAAGTTCAGGTCAGCACCATATCTACGGAGAGATAATTTTTACTTACCGTCACTATATTAACTTTAACCATTCGACAACTAACTTATTTTTTGGATTATGAAGAACACTCTGGTTCAAAATGACCCTGTTCCATTTTTGACATGTTACCTGTCAAATGTATGAGTCCAATCTACCTCAAAAAATTCAGAGATGTAATTTCACTATCTTAGAATGTGATAGTGTAGTTTGTATGTATAAATATAAGTCATAAATACGAGAAAAAATCTGGAAGAGGAAAATTTTTGAGAAGAATTACAGTTTTAGAAGAAAAAGGTACAAGTTAGACCAGCGCAGTATGTTTTTGAATGTTTAAGCTAGCTGTGAAATGCTCGAACTAACTCTAATTAGTCACTTGGGGTGAATATCACCAAACACATTATTCAAACTTCTCGTAGAGTCCTTTAGTATCATAACTTTGCCGATGTTTTACAATATTTAAACAATCAATTGTGATTGGGAAAAACTAAGAGATCTTTTTCTGCGACCCTTAATCAATACCTGGATATTTTTATTAGATTTTTAGAACTCATTGTTGAAGCAGGATATCACTTTTGGAGCTAGGGTGAATTTCAGCCTGTGTGACTGTTATGCGATTTTACTGAAGTGTTACCAATTAGTGTTAATAATATTAGTTGGCAACATTACATGACAGAATAATATTTATAAAACCACTGGAAATCATGAATTTTTCATCTGCTAATCATGAAGGTTTGAAATATTTAGATATTTCGCTTCAACGTTATTCGCACTTATACGTAAATATTGCCATATCCCTTGAAAAACGTATAACTGAAGTTTCACTGTATTTGAAAACAATGAACTATTTAAGATCAATACTTACATGAAGGAAAAGAAGTGAAAAGTTCAGGTACACACAATATATATAAGGGGTACGATTAGGTACATACTTGATATATTTTTAAGACAAGGACTAGTGTGAAATATCATAAAATAATCAAATTAATTAAACGAAAGCAAAAAAATTGTTATGAGAATATTACTCCTTGCAGATGGCATCTGCATTGGAAACTCCACTACTACGTATAAATCAAGCTCACAGTTCAGATTTGTCTTCAGTATCACAGCATTACAGTAGAGAATTGGAAGTATTTGCCCGACATGTTCTTCAAGTTATTCCAGAAACAGTGTTTGGCCTACTTGCACAGATTGTCGATTTGGAAACCAATCATCTCAAAGAGATACCTTTGCGATTAAGCAAGGATAAACTGAGAGAATACGCACAGTTGGATGACAGGCTCAAGGTACAAAAATTAAATTGTCCTCATCATGATCTCCTTATTAAGTCCCCTTTATTGCTACAGGTAGCTAAGTTAACGTACACTGTATCAGTTTTTACGGAAGGGGTGCTTGCCCTAAAGAGTGTTTCATTGGGTATTCTTCTGGTCGATTCTCACCAGCTACTTGAAGACGGAATAAGGCAAGAGCTTGTTGAAAAAATAACCCTTGCCTTGCACAGTGGCCTTACATTCGATGCAAAGTCAAAGGTAATTAAACAGTTTCATTTTTATTTTCCCAGATCTAAGTAGGATCAAAATTAATTTTTTACGACTTATTTTCTGGTAATCTTGATTCTAAAAGACTAGTGAATTGCTGAAAAAATTGGAAGAGCTCGCGGTGGTAATAGACGGCTATCGCAGATCCTTCCAATACATTCAGGACTACATAAATATCAACAGTCTCAAGATATGGCAGGAAGAAGTGAGTCCAATATCTTGAATTGCGATGACACACTTTGCCCTATGTATTCAATCGTAATCGTAAATCGTAATAATAAAGATTTTTCTTGCAGATAACTTTTATAATAAATGATGCAGTTGAACAGGAATGTAAAGGGTTAATATGGGTACCGGGCAGGAGAAACTTGCAAAAGAATAAAATAAACAGTCTGCTAGTATCAAACGATTCCAACTCTATCAATTTCATGGGAAGAATTGTACGCGAATTACTACGCGTTACCGATCCAAAGTAAGTTTGAAACAATTTCAGAGATACAGGTATTCAACATTGTAACTAATACGTATCAGTATTAATTATATAATTATAGGTTAATAAAAATATGTACGTATTATTCTATCAGGACCACTGTGTATATTGAACATACGATTGCATGGTACGATTTGAAGACCCAGACGGAGGTTTTGAATCATAAAATCTTCTCCGGCATATTAAAAGCAATGGGAATACCTGGTTTAACTGGATTAGATAAGCTGATATCCTTTTTGGCATTTACCGAGATTGAAAAGTGTATAAACTACTTAGAAAAAGGATTTCAAGATAAAGTTTGGATCGATGTGTTCAACGAATTTAACAACATCACAGAGAATACAGATACACCAAAAGGTGAGATATTCATATTTTTTACACCTGTGCTCCTGTTAAACTGAGTATATATTCCAAAATTTTTCAACCTTTACACAATAGCTGATATTTCTTTTTTTATTTTAAGGGAAACACTATCAGACGATTTCATCACGCTGCGCGAAGACTTGGCCGCCAATGCTAGATTGGGTTTTGAAAATCGGACACATGCAAATGCTGCGTAAAAAAATAGCTTATGAATTAAACATTGCTTGCAAATTCAATGCCAAACAAGTAGAAATGTCATTGAGGACATTCAACAAGTATGTCCGTTATGTTAAATTACTTGAATGGTTCACAACATCTACGTGTTTCTCGTATACATTCTCCTAAAAAAATATGTGACTATTATTATTAATCTTCGGCATGAGGAGGAAAAACATATATAATAACATATTTGGCTTATTGCAGCGCAATTATATCGGAAATATGCAGTAATCGTGACTGGGATCAGCAGGACCCAGTGCGTAAAGATCTTTTGTTTAATTTGAGCACCAGATTGAATTGGGCAGGCATGAATGATCCGTATGAGAAACAATACGTTAATGCTACGAAAACCAACAACATTGAGATGATAATATTTTTACTCACTGTATCGCAGCTGCCGAAAATTTACTATTCCAGAAAACTTGGTAAGTACACGGTACTAATTGCACGTAAACAATTTATTTCGTTGTCATTATATATGGAAAACTACACCTATTTTTTATTGCAAGCTTGGATCTATTCGAATAAAATCAGGAATATTTACCGCTTGAATGTAACCTTTATTTCATATCCGTAAGGGATTACATATTTTCTATAATTAAAAAAAAAATATAATCAAAAATTATTTTAATCAATCTTGAGGTATGTGAGAGAACAATATTTGAACTATGTTTCATAAACTTTTTATCCAAAAATGTTGAAAATTCAGTCGTTCTGAACTGGTTTTCGGAAACCCAGTATTTCCGCGGTGGACACGACAGTTTCTGCTTGCTTCATCCGAAATCAAAAAAATGTAATATTTTCTGTTAGTAAGTGAGTATTGCTAGTGAATGAACGAAGGATTTTAAAAATGAAATTTGAATTTCTGGCAGAGCTTTTTGCAAAAAAGTGCGATCTTCGGTACACTTTACACCATGTATTGCTTTATAAAATAAGTTGTCATCGAAAAAAAAAAATCCTTCGTTCATTCACTAGCTATACTCATTAACCAACAGAAAACATTTAGTTTTTTGATTTCGGATAAAGCTAGAAGGAGTTATCGTGTCGACCGCAGAAATACTGGGTCTCCGGAAATCAGTTCAGAAAGACTGAATTTTAACATTTTTGGATAAAAGTTTTACAAAATTTAGTGCAAATATTGTTCTTTCATAGACCTGAAGTTAGATGAAAATAATTCTTTTACTACATCAAAAAAAAATTATATAAAAAACGAATTTTTTTAAAGTTCAAGCCCCATGCAACTACTTGGGGGGAGGGACTCTGCAAAAATTTTGATCGTAGTGAGTTTTTCATTTTTGACATGATTAAAAAAGATGTTATCTGGTTGGAATGAATTTTTGATCACATTTTTAGTAATTTCAGATTCGGAAATCTCAGTGTTATCGAAATTTCACCTGACTCTCCCCTCAAGTTAGCAATTAGATGAATAGGTTATTCTAAGAAATTGAGAATATGATCATTGGGATGAACAGTTTCTGAATTTGTTTTCGAATTTTTTGTCCAATAAAATTCCTGGTTTGTTACAAATTTTGAATACAGTTTTCAATTATGATTCATTGTCTTACTGAGTCAATGCATTGTCAGAATATTTTATACAAAAAAAGAAATATAAGTAAAATGGAGATGAATACATAAATAAATAGAATACCTGAAATACACACCTATCGTTAATTGTAAAAGTGATTCACTTTTGTTACTTTACTCAGCTAGTCTTTTGAGCAAAAAGGCTCAAGATCCCGTTGATGCAGTCGTTTTCGTCATAGGAGTTCAGACCATACTACATCAATGTAATGCTGCCGCAAAAGAGGATTATGTATCACATCTTTGCCAATATATCCTGTCCTTTGAGATCAGCGATGGGTAAGTACTTTTCTTCGTCATTACACTCATAACTCAATTGGTGATTTACGTATCTAAATATTGAAATGATGTTTTAAAACTTATTCTCACCAAAATATTCAAAATACACTTGGTTTGACACGATAAGTGACTCTCAAAAAATGCTATCGTTATTTTTTCCAACTTGATCGTGAACTGTGTAATGATTTTTTTAATAACTTCTCGGAGATTCGTGCTTTCCATAAGGCTACTCGGTGGAAATGTATATACATTAGGGTACTTTTTTTCGGACTATTTTTTTTTTGGAGCGTACTCCTTAAGAAACGATTTGAGTTATAGAACCCGGTACGGAAATTATGTGAGGAGTAAAATCAGGTGTAACACGAAAACTTGAGGCGTTATAGAAAGAGACAAACATATATATTGAACGTGCAAAAGAATGAGATGGAATACATTACACAGCGTATCCTATACTCGGAGTCTCCTGTTTGTGCGGTGCTTCGTAGTCTCACTGTGTAGTTCACTACCTCTGGTCTGAGAGTTGAATGTGTGCGTATGTTTGACGTGTGTGTTGTGTGCCTGCGTATGAATTTATAAGACGTGACGTTATCACGTCAAAATATTTGAAAATATGGGAGAAATTGATTTAGATGATAATGAAGAAGAATCCGAAAAACACATCGATGCGGTTAATTGGTAAGCTTATCGTTTACATTTATGAATAATATACATTTAAAATACGAACAACTAGATCTTTTATTTAGTGGTTTTATTATTTTTGATTAATTGGTTTAATATATTTTATTCAACGCATGCCCGATTCTAGCGCTTTCTCATGTCTGCAAAGTAAACCTCTAAGTGGCTGTTTATCGACCGGCGCTTAATAATATTAAAAAATCAAAGTAGATTTCGTCGTTTTCCACCGAGGTCGTATAATAGTGCTATTATAGGGGCAGTAGGAATAGCTTTAAATTTACGTGCGTCCAATAATGGAGACTGGTCGGTTATCTGCGCTCTACAATTACCATACAAGCAAGTTCAATTTCCTGTAATTTTTACCAAGAGTGTTTGTAGAACGGTTAGTATAATAAAAACTAATCAGTGTTATTATCAAGGTGCACTATTTGATTTAAATAATATTATATTTAATAGTAATTGAAGTAACCTGTTAATTATTAAACTTACTCTATTAAGTCCTAAAGAAATCTAGACGTTTGCGCCGTGACGCTAAACAGCCACGGACTTTACTTTGCAGATTATAAGAAATCGCTAAAATCGGGCATTTATTGAATAAAATACAGTTCACAGTAGCGCACTTAGGTAGTCATTATCCGGCCAGGACAATTGTTTTAGCAGTCATCTCCGGGTTACATGCACGGGCCTTAGGCTAAAAACATTGCCCTGGCCACATAATGACTACCTTAGTATGCTAACTGTGAAACATACTATTCTATTTATATATTATTTTCATTACGTATATTAACCCTTAGCGGCACACATGTTTCCTTACTTACTGTCGACTTGAATTTTGTACTCGAGGGTTTTTGGGGTCGCTGATTATGAATCTGCACTCAAAATTTGAAAATTCAAGATGGCGGATTTAATATGGCAGACCAAACGTGCAAAAACTCGTTTGACGAGAGCGAAAGTTCGTACTCGGGGGTTTTCAGAGTCGCTGATTACGAATCCGCACTCAAAAGTTGGAAATTCGAAATGGTGGATCCAATATGGCGGACCAAAACGCAAAAAGTCGTTTGACGAGAGCGAAAGTGGGTACTCAGCCGTTTTCAGGATCGCTGATTACGAATCCGCACTCAAAAGTTAGAAATTCAAGATGGCGGATCCAATATGGCGGAGCAAAACGCAAAAAGTCGTTTGACAAGAGCGAAAGTTCGTACTGAGGGGTTTTTGCGGTCACTTATTACGAATATGCACTCAAAATTTGGAAATTTTTGAAGTAATATAAATAATCCGAATAATTACAGATACATGTTTGTTTCTCTTATCACTTTGCAAGATGCGTTCATTTACCCTCCTTTCTATTCAATATATATCACAATCATCGGTCGTAAGGAGTAAACTCCAGTCGTGCATCGGAGCTGACACACACACTTTTTTTTATTAAATTTTATAATTAAATTTCCTACAAATGTTCTATTAAAATTTTTTTTTTAAATTAACCTGTGGGTTGAGCTATCAATAAAATAACAAGAAGAAAACAAGAAATTTTGACAAAATTTGACTTTATTGATCTGTACTGCCTCACCGGTGTAAGTTACAGTTAAGTCGTAATGGGCACGTTTGTGGAGCGCTTAAGCCTGAGTAATTTCCAAGTTCGGGCGATATGATAGCACAAAATGCGGCCAAGTTATAGAAATTTGAAAAAAAAAAATTTAATTTTACATGTAATTTAAATGAGAAATCTTCTCACGTTCTGGGAGAGTACTTAATACTAAAATTAAGGGCTCAAATTTTGAGGAAATTTTTTTTAAGCATTTCCAACAAAATTTCAGGTCGAGAGCGAAAAATAAAATAGTCCCAAAAAAAAGCACCCTAATATGTATATTAGTGTTTCAAAAAAAAATTAAGGGATTTTTCTTAACGCTACCTGATAAAATGCCTGTTTGGGACCTAAAAAATAGGCCGAGGAGCCAGGGGCCCCGTCAGCTGCCGGCAGGTGTGGATAAACTATCTCTCTGAGTGAGACTTTTTTGTCACACTTATTTAAAATCTTCATTCACGTCAGGGGGTTGTTAAAAACCGTTCAAACCGTCTGACAATTGACATATATTTTTTAAATTGTTTATTGAATATACCATAAAAATTTTAGGATGTCTAAAGTATATTTTTTGGGTATAGTAATTAAATAAATTCGGGGGGAGGGTCAGGTCATACTTTAAAACTCAAAATCTAGTCTGGGATTGTTATTTATATATTACAAAGCTACTAAAACAGAAGATCAAAAAAATTCAACTTGCCCAAAAGATATTTTTTGGGTTCATTTTTTTTCAAATCTAATAGGTTGCGCAGTAGCAAAATAACCACAAGACCTCTACCAGACCCACCATTCCAGATGCAGCCATAGTAATAGTGTTGTTTTTTTTATTATTTTAACGTGGGCAAAACACCTTCTCTAAATTTGTCATCAGCTCTTGGACTATTAGTGTTTCTGTTTCGAACGCTATGGCAGAAAAGTGGAAGTTATTATATTCTCTACGTATTTCAAAGCATGTGGTATTTCTTTTACCTCGCAAACAATTTGGTGCAACTGATTTAAACAGTTACGCCTGCAAGCTCCGGTTAGATCAGCAAAGTATACATGGCATTCGATCGATGTAAATTTTTTGTTGGCTAGATTCATGTAACTCATTTTATGTGAAGTACCTAATTGTTTTTGTCAAAAAACACGCGACTTGGAGGAACAATACATAAAATTCGAATGAATTGATATTTAGTTGACTCAATTTCGGAAACACATCAAAAGGTTCATTTCGAATCAATACTTAATTTACTCTATTGCGATAAAAAAGACTTTTGTTGAATCAAGGGATTCGCTTGACTAAACCACTTTGACAAACTAACTAAATCAAAATTGTTGAATTGAAGTCATCGTATTCAGAACAATTAAGGGATACTAGATTGAATAGAATTCTTTTTCCTCCCTGCACGCTCGGGAATCGCGGGATTATTTGAATATGTATTATATTGTTGGTATATTTTTATTTTTAAGTTTAATAATTTGCAAAAGATGCCCCCCGCCCCCCGATGGTGTCCAGGACACGTACCCAACTTGCCCCACCACGCACTGGTACGCCAGTGTATGTCACTGTTGTAGCCTTCGATTCGGCTGATCGTCGTCAATCAAGCATCGTAGATGGGTGCGTTTTTACGTCTCCTTTCTTCTTTCAACCCACTTATCCTTTTCTCGATCCATCTTTCTCTCTATCTCCCTTCATGCGACAAGGGGAATTATTCAATCAAAATAATCACATTTCACATTCGGCTGATGATCCTCAATCAAGGTTCGTAGATGGTTGCTTTGTTACATTTCCTTTCTTCCTTGAATTCGCAATCATCATCTCCGTTTTCCCGCATTTTATGTACACAATAGACAGACCTTCAGCGTAATAAATTCACGATAAAAAAACATTATTTTTTCCTTAATTTTTCTTTTTTACTATGGTACTTTTTATGATAGTAAAATTGTGAAACTATTATTTTTACAATAATACGATTTCTCTGATAAGATTCTTCGGTAACTCGTATTTTTTCAAATTTTCTCAACGGTACGCCGTAGTTAACAAAGAAGAAAACCACATTTTTTTTGTATAAAAACTGAATTATTGAACAAGTTTTCGTCGTATTATTTCAAATTGTATTCTGTTCTTTCTAAATATTTGGTATATATATCTCACTATCTATAAAAAGATCTTGTTGAATTCATAATCTTAGCTTTTGAAAGACGCATGAAGTTTGCATTTATTCACGGTACTCTAATATAGTTTACGAAATAAAGAGCTATTTTCAATTATTATCGTGGTCCAGATCACCGGGAAGGTGGTTTCCGTCGTCCAGGACCAGCGCTCCGTGGTATTCGAAAGTCTTGTAGTTCCTCTTCATGGTTTTCGGAGTCTAGATCCTGCGCTCCGTAGTTTCACGCATATACCGTGTCTGCATAGGGTTTCCTCTTAGTGACTTTGAAAACAAAGTTTTCGACGGCATATATTAATACTATAATTCAGACTACTGTAAAGATTGATAAATGTTTTTATCCAAATGTCCAGATAAAAGCGGATACGACATTTTTGATCCGTGCCTATCGTAAATTTTGTTGAACAGATAACGATATAATCGGGTGGATTCAAAATTTTCCTGTCCGTCTCTGTTTCAAATTTTGATCGACAATACAGAATGAGGACAAGTGGACGTATGGATTTGGGATTATCTAATGATCGCCAATCACGCTTCGATGGTTTCTTTTTTCGGTCCTTAGTTCTTCCTTTATTTACTACCTTTCTCTCTGTATCTTCGTCTGCCTCTCTTCGTCTCTCTGTCACTTCAGAGATCTGCACAACGCATTACCATAGACTCACTGCTTCCCCGCCTCGTGAATGGCTTTTGTTTGATAGAAAACGTAATTTATAAATAATCTATTAATCCCTTTAAAATCGTAAACGCAATATACTTACTAATTTTATCCAGGCGATCCACCAATTATGGAATTCAGAAAATCTAACTCTACTCAATCTTTTGCAGATATTACATTCTAGACCAGAAAAATCATTATAAAAACTTGACTTTGGAGTTTGATCATTGAAATCACTGATCTTATTCGCGGTTCTTTTACAATGGCTGAATGTTACGAAAAAAATCGAAATGTTACCGAAACTAAGTTGGAAGCACTAGGTTACCAAACAAATACAATTCGAATATAATTAACGAGAAAATGATAGCTAAATGCTTTTTTGTGGTAGTATAATTTACTTCCTGCTTTGATAAGCATCTGCCTTTCATTGAGATCAGAAATTTCTCGCACATTTTATTGACTGGTAGAGCAGTTTCTTTGGGCCACAGTCACTTGCATCAGTTGTCAATTAGTCCAGTCAATCCGTGCTCAAAAAGGGGGTAACCGTGCACTTTGGGTAGGCAACGATTTTTTTTTTTTTTTGTATCGTAAGGTCAGCCGTGAGTGTAAAACCGTGTTTTCGGGACGGGGGGGTGTTGTCATTCAGCCGCCATCTTGAAATTAAGGGTGTAATTCTTTTTTCGATATAAAAAAGCTAAAAAGCATTTTTACTGTAGGATTTCAAATTTCTGAGTTATCTCACCTTACAGTACTTCGTCTCCTTATTTATCGTATTTTTCTGCTGATAATATGTTTATTATTGATTTTAGATAAAAAAATTATAAAATAAAGTTATAAATAATTGTATAAGCTACAAAAATGCTCTTCACAAAATTTTTGTCAGCCTCACGGTTCCGGAGATATATCGCAAAAAGAATTACACCCTTAATTTCAAGATGGCGGCCGAATGACAACACCCCCCGTCCCGAAAACTCGGTTTTACACTCACGGCTGACCTTACGATATAAAAAAAAAAAAAAGAAATCGTTGCCTACCCAAAATGCACGGTCAAAAATTATACACAAAATATTTATTGACAATTTCAAAAATTCGCCATTCTATAACAGAAAGCAGTAAGGGTTTGGAAAGTCTTATAAATCATCTTGCTTTCGACTTGAGCAAGAATTACCGATGTACATATTTTAGTCCAGTCAATCCGTGATTTTTGAATTTAAATTTTTTTAAAAATAATTTTTGAATCACGGATTGACTGGACTAAAATATGTACATCGGTAATTCTTGCTCAAGTCGCAAGCAAGATGATTTATAAGACTTTCCAAACCCTTACTGCTTTCTGTTATAGAATGGCGAATTTTTGAAATTGTCAATAAATATTTTGTGTATAATTCTAAATTACAGAGGAATAACTTACATTATTTGGACAGACTCTTAGTGATACATAAAGTATTCGGTAGAGGAGTGTCACAAAAATTTTGAAACTTCTACATTTGCGGTTGCGTATATCCTGCACTCCGAATCGATTTGATTGCAATTTAGGAAAGAAAATGCACTGTTCAATGAAAATTCGATGCAATTTTGTTGATTCGCTGGAAGTTCGAACTACTAAAAACATTTACAATTCTGAGAATTTTCCACCAATTTTTATAAAATTTGATACACGAACTTTCGTTTTCAATGTAGGTGTATTTGTTTCTCTGTCGGTATCATTCGCCACTTGGAAATTTTACACGTACGATAGTTTATCCGGGTCTCTCCTGTTCGAACATCTGATAAACTAAACCGAGTTATTGAGGACTAACATCGCCTGGAATTTGCCTGGATACGAAATGTCTATTTTCATTCGGAGTATGCGAAAATATATTTTTGAATTTCAGGACAAAATTGAAGATTCTCAAAACACGCTATTTTTGATTTTCAAATTCTTTAAAAAAAACACCGAGAAGAAACCGCAAATTTTCACCCTTGAATCAACATGAGACGAAATTTATTTGATTTATTATTATTTCTCAAACAGAATTTACACATATTGTAGTTGAATTTATTTTTGACCGTCATGATTGTAATTGCACTGACTTCGAATCTCGCGTTTTTCTTCCTCCATCCTTTCATGCCACAAGGGGAGTGAATTAATCATATTCATCACATTCCACTCCATTTAGACGAAGATTTTATACTGGGGTATACAAACTATACAACTTCAAGAGCAATTTATGCTATTAATAACGACCAATCGTTTTGTAATATTCTAATGAACTTATGAAGATATAAGTATGAATGATTATTTTGATATAATGTCGACGATCCGTACATTTCACTTACCAGATTATAAAAAGTTACATACCTATGCTCCTGTTGTTACATACAATATTCATTGTATCGAATTTACAGTTCGAAGAACGCTCAAATCCTGGAGGAAGAAGGTATCACCGGACTGAACTACTTAGAGGAGTTCGTAAAGTACTCCAATTTACCAAAGTCAGCTATACTGAAGCACATTCCGCTCATTCTCTTGGATCAGTATCACACGAAGACTATGAAGTAGATTACGTATAGATCTTTAACTGAATGCGAATTTATCCAAATATTATTGTACAGAGGTGTAAAAAGTTTCCGATGAGAATAAGATCTTAGAAAATAATTATACACGTGTACAGTATAGACATATACATATATCGACCCATATTTGTGCAAAATCACGCATATGTGTAATTCGCATTAGAATGATGATGCTAATGCGATCAGTCGAGCTGGAACAATAAACGTGTTGCTAACAGTTCCTAAGGCTGTTGGTCTTATATAAAACGCAGTACCCATCCTTGAACCAACTTTTAACGTTCTAATGCCGCACTATGACAAGGGGAGTAGTTTTTCTCGTCTGTATTCCAACCTCTAGTCACGAGCACGAGTTGATTTACGGTGTTCCTATCGAACGGGGAAAACCTATTAATCCGAAACAGTGCAGTACCCTGTCACAACCAAAACTTGACCTGGATCTAAGACACAAGAAAAGTCCCAAGGATCTTCCGTCATTAATCAGTAAATCGAGAGCTGATGTACATGGTGAAGCCATCAGGAATACCTCTGAAAATGAGTTCATTTCAATGGAAACGGTAAGTGACACAGCTTTTACTCTTTATTACACTCGTGATTACCATTGTTACACGTTACATTTCAATCTAGAGGAATGGTGAAATATCTGGGAAAAATATGTTTCGTAAAAAAATGTGTTAGATGAAAGTCTTAGGGTTTTGAGGAAAGCATAAGATTGTGCTACCAACAACCTTCTTATTGAATTTTTCAATCAGTCAAAGAATTTTGTTGCGATATGGAATGAAAAAGAATGAAGCTTCCCCCGTGAAACAGAAAGTATTCCGAGAATAATTTTTATTCTATGTGCTCACTTCCATAGCCATTGAATAGATCATAAGTAACGTGTTTTTGAATACTGATTGATTCAGAGCTGTATTTATTAAATACTAAAATTAGTACTACGAGTGCGGATTTGCGTCAGGGCAAAATTACCATTTTTTGGGAAAAGTCTGGAAAAGTCAGCAAATTTGCTCTGGCTTTGAGTCAAATGAAAAAAAAGTAAAATAAAATTTTACTTTCAGTTTCAAAAACTCAGAAGTTATGGTGCTTGGTTTCAGAGTTGAGGAGTAACGCCAAATTCCAAATTCGAAATAAGCGAAAATCGATTCTTATCGTTGATCACCCTACATTTCAGTACAATAGCGGTAATTAAAGCCTCAAACTGAAGATTTCACGTCATTTGGTACAAAGATAAATGCCCTCATTTCCCTGTTTCATTTACCAGTAAAATATGTTTGTAACCTCTTCAAACTGAAAAGAACCTTAACTTTAAAGTTATTAAACTTAGTAGCAAAAAATTTTTTTCCATTGGTCTCAAAATCAGCCCTGATCTTATGTAATAAAACCAAAAGTTTTCTTATTAAACAATCCAATTGTACGGCGGCCTTCACGGCACCTTATTGCATTCACTAATAAGTAAGAAAGTTTCTACTGGCGTCAGCTTGTGTCGCCTTCCATAGTGTAAAAATAGTGTCAGAAGTATTTATGTATGAAACCTATTTTTTCCCGAGATATTTGGCCATTCCATTTAACACGGGACAACCACATGTAACTCTTCATTTAAGTTGTACGGCACTAGCTCATTCTAAACGCTTTCAGGTTTTAGACGAGCTTTTGAAACGACTGAAAGTAGAACACGTCGTTTGGTGCAAGGATAAAGGAAATTTGTATTACGAGGTGAATAGGTATTTTTTACTATTTATTCTGTTATTTGAATGGAAATAGACTCAGAAAAAAAATGACGGTAAGGTATCAGCTTCTTATATCCTTCTTTTAATCAATGTACGCAGGTTATTTTTCCCATTCCATCTGGTGATCCTTGCGAAAATTGTTTGCATTCTTTGACTGAGCTTGGGATTGGAGTGAAGATGAATTCCATAGTAAGGTAAACCAGAAGAAGTTGATAGAATTCGTGATTTACTCCTTCGGTGTCAGTAGTCTCATCTGACATAAAAAATCGTCGTGTCCCTACTACTAGGCATCACACCATACGATGCACATCGTTTTTCCGCGATTTCAATGAGAATTGGTATTTGCACATTTCTTAGGTCAGGGATAACGAATTTGAGGTCACATTTACAACATTCAAAATGCTACAACAAATATAGACGTTTTTTTTCAATATCAAATTTTTTTAGGTGAGGATTTTAATCCTGTTCTGGTACTCGCAGATATTTCACAACGTAAATTATAAATTTAAAGCCTGACTTCCAAATCAGCTAAATTTTGAAATAAATATACGTTAAAAATTTGAAGTCCGGTGAATTTTTATATATTGCATTGTATGGGCATATTGCAGTTGCTACTTTAGAAGTCTCAAATTTGTATTCAGAATTCCTTCAGCGCTTGAAAAATCCGTAGTGTACTGTGTTCCAGTAAAGTTTTAACAAGTTTTCAGATTTTGCATTTTTTAGAATTACAGTAGTGATTTTACCATTTTGAAATGAAATTTGGCATCAAGTTCTTAATTGGCGGTTCAAATGACGTAGAGTGTCTTAGAGGCACCAGATTTCATCAAAATGCGATAACTTTTACCTCGTGTTGACAGTGGAATTCCGTTTACCACCGAAAGGGTTAAGGTTAAGGTACAGCTTGGACAATCAAAAATCATACCTATTTTTAGGAGTTTTTGTAGACGAAACTGAAAACACTTACAGCAATTTGAGTTTGAAGGCTTTGTGATTTATAGTTTGAAGAACATTTAAAAAAAAATTTATTCAAATTAATAACAAAATGGCGGTATGGCGCATATAACTAGCAAACGACTTCGAATTCGAGAGCTTTTGTGGCGCATCTCCTGTCATTACTGTCTAACTTGTAACAGATAAAAAAAAAATTTTTGAGTCAAAAACACTTTTTCGAACTTTCTTCAAATATATACGATTATTAACACAAACTTTCATTTTTCGACCAAAATGAGTGTATTTTTGTAAAAAAAGAATTGAACTGAAATTCAAAAATCTAACCCCGAGCTTAAATCGATAAAGTTTTAATCTTTCGTCACTTGCGCTATGAGAGTGATGACGCCCTTTAGACAAAAATCGCAATGTGTATAACTATATGGGTCATTGTGACTTCATTTTTTACCAATTCTCTCTTTGAAATGTTTACAATCGCTAGATATACTTTAATTTAATAACTATTAATTTAATGTATAAGAAGAGTATATTTATATATTCAACAAGATCGTGAAAAAGCGGCACAGTGCTCATTATAGCGAGTTGAATCGTCGATTCACTTTTTCCCACCACCCGGCCAAACTTGACTCAGAACCTCTCAACTGACAGTAAAGATGGCCGATACATGCAGGGTGTTTACATAGTCTTGAATTTAAAGGTGAGTGTATTCGATATATTTCTTTTCAAAATGAACGATTAAGCTATTGAATATAAATATTTGATTCCTATATGGTGTCGTGGCAACGTCACGTTTCATTTAACATGGGCGGTACAGTGCTCGCCGCGCGATGAAATTCGACCAGCAAACAAGCGCGAATAATGATAGGTAAAAGAATGCGTCAAAATTTCAAGTCGATCGGATAAAACTTAATCGAGGAATCTGCGCCACTGGATTAAAAACGTGGTCTCACGCTACTTATATACACCATGCCGCTATTTTGTTATTAATTTCGATGTTAAACTTCTAAAATATGCTTGAAACTATGAATAATAAAGCCTTCAAACACAAATTGCTCTGATTGCTTTCATCTTAAGAAAAAAACTTCTATAAATAGGTATGATTTTAGATCGTCCATGCTGTACCCCCCTCCTCTTAAGTACATGTTTAGTTATTCGACAGGCTAATGATAATATTATACGTCATTTGATTTTGTTTCAGCGTTATACCTACCCAGTGCACTTACAATGGAATGGGAAATATGCTGGCGACAAAGGAAGTCACGAAGCAAGTATTTTTTCTGGTTCATGTTACGTATAATTTATCACAAACTTTCTCAAATATATTTTTCAAGTATATATTTGATTCGCAGTATCGCATGATCCTTCAGAGAATTAATTAAGACTCGATTTATTTGCTGTTAATGACAAATAAGAGTCTTTGAAAGGCAATTTCGGAGTTTCTTAAAGGAAAGTTATTCATATCTCGAAAATCGTCAAGAAATGTGTGCTTTTTTGAAACGTGTTACTATGCCGACGTTTCCCGCATTTTAGGGGCTAAGAAGTGCACAACTGAGATACTTTGCGCAATTTCAGAAAGAGTAAGGAGTGTAATGAGCCGTCGTGAGACTGTTTTTATGTAATACTGAGGTCGCTAGACAAAAACTATGAGTTACAACAATTTTGTAAATGAAAGATCCTCTCACGATTAGCTGGGCGGTTTATTTAATATAGGAGGAAAAGTGAGTTTACTCGGTCGGTAAAGTTAGGAATACTACATGCCCTTAAAATGCGAAGCTTTGATAAGGAGTTAGTGAAATAACAAAAAGTCGGGAGTCATTCGGTATCTTGTGGTATTTTGCCTATGAGGTTAGGAGAGCCGTTAGCTAGCACTTCAGTCATGCTGAAGTAAGCAATGAGATAGCTACACTCAGCAACAAAATTAACAGCGCACCCGTCACTCGGCGAAATAATACCGATTTTCAAACTGCTGTAACTCAATGAAATATTATCGAAAAAAATCATTCAGGGGGGCATTTTGAAGGTTTAAACTTCATCTTCGAGATGGTTTTTGAAAATTCTCCCCACGGTAATTTTTAATCTCGTGGCGTAGGTTTGAGTGCCGGGTTGCGAAATGCCAGAAAAAAACAAGTTTTTCGAAGTTCTTTACGGGGCGTTCAAAGAATCGCAGAGAACTTTCCAGACAACCATTTTGTAATCTGGAATATCCTTTTTAAAATGGTTGCTGGACATTTGTCGCACAATTTTTTTTTGCTGAGTTATTCAACTTTTAGTGACGCAATGTCAATTATGGTATAGTCCGGGAGGTAGCGTTGCATTTTAGCTAGTGTTTTTACGCCGATCGATTACGATCTTTTTCAATAGATCTCGAATCACTAATAAGTGAACCGACTGTCAGCTGACGCACCCGCGGTGGGTGTGGGTGTGGGAGGTCGCGAAAGTAGTAAAAAAAAAAAAATCACGCAATAGTACGCCGGCTGAAACTTTGTTTAGAAATAGTTGACATTATACTGAGCTGAAATAGTGATTTCGATACTAATGCGCGAAGGTGGCAATGCCCGCACAAGCGTGAAGGCGCAGCACGAGTCCGGAGACGAGTTGAAGGTCGAGTGTGGCGCATTCACGCGAGATAGGCATTGCCAACTTTCGCACGTGTATCGAACTCTATTTTTTGCTACACCTGTAATGGAAAGTCCATTTTTATGCACCATTTACAAAGAGTGACAAACTATTCCATCGGTGGCGCTAGTGCAGCTGTGTGCGAAATGCGCAACTGTGGATAAAAGCGCGACCGTCTTTTTCTCACACCGCTAGCAATGCGCGAAAGTTTTTCCCGCACATGTGTATAAAAGACTACGTTCCGTGCTTATAAATGGTGCATAAAAATGGACTTTCCATGCAGGTGTTGCAAAAATAAATAGTCAGCTGCATCGTGTAGAGGGGACTATACGCCAGCTGCTCGCATGAACTTGTTAAAAAAATTCATAAAATAAAGTTATAGTAAGCCGAATGAAATTTAACTGGGTGATTGTTTAAAGAATTACAAGTACAAAAACAATAACCAGCTGCGTGTTTAGCAGTGGAAAGACCGTCAGCTGAGGCAGTAAAGTTTAAAAATATAGTCCAGTGAAAATAGGTTTCCACTTTGCATGAATTCCGTTTTCGTTTTTTCTTGGTTCAATCATTGGGGGGGTCACTGGGAGTCCTCAAACCAAAAGTCGACCAAATCAGCCCCTTGCTATCGCCGCAATCTTGAATTTTATGAAAAATGGTTTTTCCTGAATAACTCCGCTGTTTTCAATTTTAACGATAAATAGTGAACACAAAAGCTGTAGGAAATTCAATTTCCTACAACTTTGGTTATTGAGTTTTTTTTTTTCAAAAAATGGATCTTTTTCGAATTAAACCTGAAAATAGCGGTGAAGTAAAACTATTGTATTATCTTGTGTACTTTTGACTTTAGGGCATAAATGAACATGAACAAACTTTTCGAGAATTAAATTTTCAACAATTTTCGTCCCCACCGTTTTTTTGCTACGGCCAATATTTAAGGTAGTACGCCAACGGCAAAGAAAAAGAGGACCGTCAAAACTTTTGTTTCGATGTGTGAACGTGTCTATATGCGCGCGCGCGCGCGCGGTTGCGCGTGTGCGTGTGCATGTGCGTGCGTGCGCGTGTGCGTGTGCGTGTGTGGTGCCAGTACAGAATCCAAAATAGAAAATAAAAATAGGTTTAAAATGAAATAAAATGAAAACTGTTGAAAATTTAATTCTCTTCAAGTTTGTTTGTGTTCATTCATGCCCTAAATTCAAAAATAAACAAGATAATACAATAGTTTTACTTCATCGCTATTTTCAGGTTTAATTCGAAAAATATCCATTTTTTGAAAAAAAACTTGATAACCGAAGTTGTAGGAAATTGAATTTCCTACAGCTTTTGTATTCACCACTTTTCGTTAAAATTGAAAATGGCCGAGTTATTCAAGAAAAACCATTTTTCATAAAATTAAAGATGGCGGCGATAGCAAGGGGCCGATTTGGTCGACTTTTGGTTTGAGGACTCCCAGTGACCCCCCCAACGATTAAACCAAGAAAAAACGAAAACGGAATTTATGCAAAGTGGAAACCTGTCTTGACTGGACTATATTTTTAAACTTTACTGCGTCAGCTGACGGTCTTTCCAGCGCTAAACACGCAGCTGATTATTGTTTTTGTACTTGTAATTATTTAAACAATCACCCAGTTAAATTTCATCCGGCTTACTATAAGTTTATTTTAAGAGTTTTTTTTACAAGTTCATGCGAGCAGCTGACGCATATTCCCCTCTACACGATGCAGCTGACAATTTTTTTTCAGCTCAGTATAATGTCAAATATTTCTAAAAAAAAGTTTCAGCCGGCGTACTATTACTTGATTTTTTTTTTTTTACCACTTTCGCGACCTCCCACACGCACACCCACCGCTACTTCTGCAGCTGACTGTCGGTTCACTCATTAGTGATATAAGATCAACTACCGATGTTAATATCAGCCGGCGTACTATGACTTATATTTGCAACGCTACCTCCCGGACTGGTAGGATCGACGAGTAGGCCTACAGACTGATTTGGCGTGATCCAGGATGCACCGCCAGGAGGTACAGTTTTCCATGCATCCCGTGTGTGTGTGCGTATGTGGACAGCAGTGACCAGGACCCATAGCTCGTCACTTCCACGGTATTATGTAAGCGGTGATATGAAGTAGGGGTGGCAATACCCGATTTTGCACACACACACGCACGCACACACACACGCGCGCGCACACGTCCTACTTACACACACAGACACGGGATGCATGGAAAACTGTACCTCCTCGCGGTGCATCCTGGATCACGCCAAATCAGTCTACGCCTACTCGTCGATCCTGTCCTTATTGACATTGCGTCACTAAAAGTTGAATAGCTCAGCGAAAAAAAATTGGGCGACAAATGTCCGGCAACCATTTTAAAGAGGAGATTCCAGACTACAGAATAGTTGTCTGGAAAGTTCTGTGCGATTTTTCTAACGCTCCGTAGAAAACTTTGAAAACCTTGTTTTTTCTGGCGTTTTGCAACCCGGCACTCAAACATACGCCACGAGGTCAAAAATGGCCGTAGAAAGAATTTTCAGAAACTATCTTGGAGATGAAGTTTCAACCTTCAAAATGCTCCCCTAAATGATTATTTTTGACGATTTTTCATTGAATTACAGCAGTTTGAAAATAGGTATTATTTCGCCGAGTGACGAATGCGCCATTAATTTTGTTGCTGATTGTGAGTGTAGTTATAGTTTTGCTGTGAAAATGGCGGCATAACGAGAAGTAGCATGGGAAGATAAGAAAAAATTGAAATGACACGTTGTTCATTCAAATAAAGATTCGTTCCATAATTTCAGCATAAATGAGAATTTATACATCATGACTGCGGTAGAGACCCTGAACGAGTTTTGGCCGTGCAGTATTTATTCGAAATATTTTACAGAAAATATTTTGAGGACAAGAACGCGTGGAAGGCTTTCGTGGAATCCATACGGTCAAAGTTGACTGTACAACAAGTTGTCGACGGTGTTCAAAGCGGTGGAGATCTAACGTTTGACTATATTCTCCTCGTTTTAACAGCTGAGTATGTGAAAAAATTTAAGAATTTATAATATACAAGATTCTTGGAGAAAAAACCATGTTTTATATTCGTGTTTCTACTTGTTTCACACATTTCGTCACATCAGTGGACACAAAAATTTATATATTTATTTTCAACCATTTCGAAGAGTGAGAAAAATACAGACACCGTCCCCAAGAATATTCCCTTATTTGAGGTTAAAGTGGGCGACAAACTTTCCCAGTTTAGAAAATGTTATTCAGCTTCAGTAATCAAAAAGTTATTAACAATCACATGCAGCGTTGCGCATGGTGCACCATTGAATGTTGAACATGACTCCAGTGAAACAATTCATTTGACACAAAAAAAAAAAACGGTTCTACAATTTGGAAGTAATTCACTAAAGCATTTTGGGAGTACATTTTCGAAAAAATTAATTTGGAACCCGTTTTATCTCGCCAACTTCGCTTTGGTTCTTTTTTCCGTCGCAAGAGTTTTATTTAATTTTTTTCTTTTTTCAAAATTTTTTCCCGCAATGTCGCTCTTAAGGGGACCTTGCAGTCTAGCGGGTGAAAATTTGACTGCTTTTCAACATTTTTTTTTTAATATAAGAAATGAACAATGTTATTTAAATGTTTTAGGTATGTTTTATTACTTATAAATTTTACGAAATTGGAATTTAAAAAAAAAAATTACTTTTTCATTATTTTAAATATAGTGCTGAAGGGCCCTTCGAAAAAAGTTGACCTTGCTGCTGTTAATTGATTTGGTTCTCCACTTATCTGAAATCAAAAAATTATTATGAGTATATTTATCGCAGGAACTAAAAGGATAAATAATTTTAAAAAATGACAAAATGGCGTATTGTCAAAATTAGAAGTCGGAAAACAGCCTGATTTTAACAATGTTTTGCATATAAAAAAATTATTAATATTTGATGGAAAATTTTCGTTTTAGTCCCTGCGATAGCCGCCAGTGTACTTAATAACATATTTTAACTTGAGATGAATCGGTCGAGTATTTTTTTTTTAATTGATCAACATAAGACAGAAAAAAGTAGTTTCGAGATAAGCGCGTTTAAAATTTCAAATAAGTATTTTCTCAAAAAAATTAGATTTAAACGTGTACTTACATTAATCTGCAATTTCAGCACCATACAATATCCCTTCATTCTTCTCATACTCTTCTCTCATATTTTCACTACAACTCAGGTAGACAACTCAGGTAGCAGCTGCTATTCTATCAACAATAGAACTATTCACTGAGCGGACCGACCCTTCTACTTACTTTGGCGCCGACCTTCAATGGCCTGTAAAACTTGAAATACTGTGAATATCATTACCAAATTTTCACAGTATATTCTCAAGATACTATACTTTCGAAGTAAAATGTACGTTGCTTTGATATTTTCAACGCGGCTTATCGATATATTCGATCCCACCGATTTGCCGAACAATGTCTTTTCTAAAACTGTTGACAACTGCTCGGGAACTTCCATATATACGTATTCTTCGAGTTCATCGTTTAAATACGTAGTTACCACGTCCATTTGATGAATTTCTAGGTATAGTTCCGTGGATAGCACTGCTAATAAGCGTATGGAGGTTTTATGTACCACTGGAGAGCAGGTTTCGTGAAAGTCGTCTCCAGGTCATTGTGAGTAACCCTTTGCTACAAGCTCACATTTTTCTTTGCGAGGTCTCCTTCGTCTTTCGTGTGGAAGGTGAATCTTCTACTGCTCACCTTGCGGGAGCTCGGGCGTTCTACAATTTACCACGTATTGCGCATTTGCACTAGATACTCGTTCTCTGCGACTTTTCTCCATGCTTCCGCCTCTTCGGTGTTCATTGCGTCTTGCCAGGTCGCATGGTGTTCAATGATCACTGCCAGGTTCGCGGCTTCACATTCTTTGGAAACGTTGTTCCGCTTGATTTCCGTGCCTTCCATCTCGGTTTCATCGTCGTCGTCGGTGTCGTACGTTATTGACGTACTGTACATTTTCCAAGGTCTGCCAGCTGAACCTCTGACCTCTAATCTCGGTTTGCCTCTCTCACGTTTTGACGGATCTACACGCAGTTCTGGGCCGGTGGTTTTTTCCGTAATTCGCGTACTCGATCACGTTGCGATAATACACGAACCTCTTGATCTTCAGCGCGTCTCTCGCGTGTACCGCGTCTTGCGTTATCGGAAAGCGGGTTCGCTATCTTAATCTCGATTTCAATGTTTTCACTGAATTGTCTGTCATGTCCTTCATACCGACCATGGGTGCTCATGTGCTAGCACTCGTGGTTGTGCAGCGGGAGGACTTGGGTTCGAATCCCCGGCCTGTCAATTAAGTCCTAAACGGCAACTTGCAAAAATGTAAGACGGGTCACGCCGTTCAGGCGCCGAGTTCCTGGACAGTGCATTGGACTCGGGTCTTGCTACACCTGGACAAGATTTTCGGCAGTTTCCCTTGTCCCACGTGCAAATGCGGGTGTTTCTACTGCTACTACCTCCCCCTGCTATACTCATTTCTTCTCTTGTACATTGCAAATATAATTGTGATAAAAAAAGAATTATTGTCATTATTATAATTTTTTTCATCGGAAGACTTATATTTATTTTGAAAGCAAAATTCATCTACAAATTTCATATCTCGACTCACTATTAGTTTTCGCGATTTGGGTGACCACAATCGATGTGCTTTCGATTCGTTTGAATATCCCACTAGAATACATTCTTGTGATCGCAAGTCGAATTTACCTTTTGTTTGTTGTTAATTCAATGCTTACGCTTTAGTACTTAATGTTCTCAGGTGCACTAACGTCGGTTTTTTGCCTGCCTATGCTGTGTATGACACTCCACCGTTTAGAGGTTTCGCTATGCATCGATTTCTAATATAATTCATTGCATTTATTCCCTCGGCCCAAAATATTGTGGGAGTTCCCGCTTGCCTCGTCATGCCGTTTCCACGAGTGTTCTATTATTTCGCTCGGGTAGGCCCTTTTGTTATGACTTAAGACGTACTGTCAAATGTCTTTTAATTCTGTGTTTTTGCAAAAGCGCGTTAATTCATGGTTGCAATATTCTCGACCATTATTCGATTGTATTGCTTTCATCTCTTTCCCGATAAATATTTCCGCGGCGGCTTTGTACACTTGAAACGCGCTCAGCATTTCTGATTTATGTTTTATCATATACATATCGGACCATCACGACTTATCGTCTATAAATCTCACAAAGTATCTAGCTCCATCAAGTGACATGTGCCTCATTGGAACTTATGTCACTGCGTATGACCTCGAGCAATTCACGCCTGCGTTGCTCTTCACTTTTCGGCAAACTATGGTAGCTTCGTTTTTCACATATACACACGTCACACGTTGATAGCTTTGCGTCTGATTTTGCCTCCAAGTTGAAAACTATACCGCTATTGACCATTGCCCTTAGGTCTCTCATTCAGGTGGACCATTCGGCAGGGTGGTGACAGACCGGGAAAACTGGGAATAGTCAGGGAATAGTCAGAGAATAGTCAGGGAATTTCGTCTATCGGGAAGGGTCAGGGAAAAGTCAGGGAATTTTGATGAATCACAGGGAAAAGCCTACTTTTTTTGTAAATTGTTTTCAAACTTCAAGCATGCTTCGTAAATTTAGCTAACATAAGCTTGCATTTTTTCTTCTTGTTTAATCCATCAGATATTAGTCATTAGATCATGTCCCAAGTAAGCTCGTTTTCGGAAATGGTATTATTCAATTTCTACTCCCCCCACGCGCTAGCCCGTCACTTGCGCTCACTGATTGCCGACTCGCGTACCGGACTGACAATCAGCGTCGTGCTGCTACATGTCGAATATTGCCGAGTCCTGCCGAATTACCGCATGCCGTAAATTGTGTATTTGTGCGGTGTTAAGTTTGAACGGCACTTTGCCGGGTCTAACGCGGTGTGATCCTAATTCATTAGTGAATTCTCGTGCAACAAAAAGTAAGTTTGTAGCCCTTTCTTTCAATAATAACAGTAGCCATAACATACGCAGCAGGATCAACATCGTTAACATAACTAAAGTCTTATATTTATTAGTTTTACAGCGTTGGATTCTTTGGGCGTGAATTTAATGTGATACATAGCATGTAAATAACGCATCAATTGTTTCAAAACATTGTTCATCATCAAATAGGGTAATATTAACAATCTTCTGTAGTTGCAGTTTATTTTATACAGGCGTGCAGTTCGTATTTAAAATTTTTTTCACTTCCGAATGAAAGTGACTCATCGAAATTATGATGATGAAATACTATTTTCTTTGTAAGAAAATCAACATCCGAAATAAATTGATGTTGAAATTCATACGGTTTTTAATCGAAACTTCATAATTATTAAAATCAATAATGATTTCACATACATTGCTATTTTTTCAAATAATGATTTGATAAATTACCTGATTATTCGGTTTATTGGTATACAAATTTTTCTTTTGAAACAGATGAAGGTGTAACATCATGTAGTCGCTTGTGATCTTAGACCAAAGATGACCTTGAAACAGACGCAGTTTCGGAAGAAGTGGCTGCAAGATGCAGAATTTTCTTCGTAGCTGCAAGAAGAAAAAGGCCCACATCGTGCACGCTGTTCGATATGCCGATATTCCTTTAGTCTCGATAATATGGGCAAACGTGCCCTAAAATCTCATTTGGTAAGCAAAAAACATCAAGAAGCTGTATCCATATCTCGATCAACGATGTCACTGTCAAGTGCATTCTTGCGTCCATCATCTATAAAGTTAGTGCCAGCTCCTGAAGTATCTTCCACTGCATTATCTTATATTGGCTACAGCATCTGCATCTGCTGCCCAGTCTTCACCCGTTAAAGAAATTCTTGTGCCTGTGACGAAACCGCCCGTTGTTTCTCCTTCCTCAACATCCATATCCACAGTTTGCCGTAGTACATTAAAAACCTATCTTTCAAATGATAAGGTAACTGAAGCTGAAGAGCGCTGGTATCTTTAGAACGTGACGAAGCATCGGTCATTGCGATCTGCTGAGAAGGTAGAATTATTCGTATCATGTTTAGCAATAGTGAAATTGCAGCCAAAATGAAGATGCATCGGGACAAAATGGCGTACATTACCGCGTATGCATTTAAGCCTGAGTTTCAAAATCAGTTCCTTCATACACTTCGGCAATGCGCTCACTACATTTTGGGTTTCGATGAATCCGTGAACAAGATATCGCAAAAACAACAAATGGACCCAACGATCTGGTTCTGAAATGCGCAGAAAAAAGAAGTTTGTGCCCGCTATTTACATCAGCTTTTCTGCAAAAGACTACTGCGTTGGATTTATTGGCAGCTTTCACCAGTGTAGTCTCGTCTCTAGGACTACCTTTGACCAAGATAGTGCAAATATCGATGGATGGACCAAATGTGAATTTAAAATTTTTCAAGGAGCTACAAAATAATATCCGAAAAGATGAAACTGATGCTACTGTTCTCAACATGGGGAGTTGCGATATTCACACTATGCATTGCGCTTCCAAAGCTCGAATCAATGCAACTGGCTGGGAAATCATTCAATTTTGGAGGGCCATACATAATCTTTTTAAAAATCTTCCTCCGTGACGTGGAACATACACACGATTGACTTCATCTACAGTATTCCCTATGAAGATTTGTGCTGTAAGGTGGCTGAAAAGCAACGCAGTTGCACAGCGGGCACTGGATATCAATTCACATTTGAGAACGTTTGTAAAGGGCGTCACGAAAGAAAAAATTACTTCTTCTTGCGAGAGTTTTAAAATCATCCAGAAAGCTCTCACCGATAAGCTGCCTCCTGTCAAACTGCCTTTCATTTACACATTGGCATCCGATCAAGATCGGAATCATTGGATCTTGAACTATTTATGCGAGAGTTTCAAACGGATATTCTTATGGCGCCATTCCTACACTAGCCCTTGCATATATTCTTCAAAACGTAATGGACCGTTTTGTAAAACCAGGAATACTGAACGAACGTTCTTCTTTGGAATCAGTGAATTTGAAAGAAGAAAAAAATTTATTACCTATATAGAAAATCAAGATAGGCCATGCCACTAATAATCATCTGAGAAAGTGCGAGAACTTATCTGATCTTGACGTTCTAACTTTCCGGAAGAAATGCAAAACTTGCCTGTTCGCTTTAGCAACAAAGTTGATGGAACGATCTCCTATTAAATTTCGCCTGACCAAATCAGTTTCGTGCTTGGACCCAACCGTTGCTGCTCAAACAACTATTGCAAACAACCGGCTACAAAATCTTACCATACTTGATGGCAACAATTGGATGTCTGGCCAGAATGCCAATGAAACTTCCCGACAGATTTCAGCGATCTGCTTATTACCAGAAGTTCAGGATGAGCTAAAAGATTATCATCGACAAAATGAGTAGTTGGATTATTTTTCGGTCAAAATTTTTGATTAACAACAAACTGTTACCATCACTAAAGTAATGAAGGTGGTAAGGGTCTTTTCACACGCAAACGCCCAGTTGGAACGAGGATTTTCTATTAACGCAGACTGCCTCTTAGATAATATGCGAGAAGAAAAATTGGTAGCTAGGCGCGTTACTTGCGACGCCGTTTCTGCGATAGGTAGCGTTTTCAATGTTCCTATAACAAAATCTTTGCTTCATGATGCTCGAAATGCTCGGGCGCGATTTCAAGAAACAAAAGAAAAACGTTTAAAAGAGGACAAAGAGAACAATGAACAGTTTCAATGGAAGAGGCAAGCAGAAAAGCAAATGAAGGAGTTGAAAGAAAGAAAAGCGACAATTATGGAAGAGACTCGAAAAGAAGTCAACATGATAGAGAGTGAAATAGAAGAAATAAAGAAAACAGTAACAGTAAAGAAGTAACGACAGCAAAAAGATTTCCATGTTGATACATACAGATTATGTTTGTACTGTACCTAGTATATTATGTACTGTATGCCTAGTATATAATGCAGTCAACCATGCTTTTGGACATTTCTTGATATAAATGTGTCTAGTTTCTATTTTTATCTAGTCTGCAATATTTCTTCTTATCATTTCCGTACTTTAATTGCATATGTATGATATGTTCCTTGTTTAATCCGCCAAGTAATGGACAAAGTATAAATTGTTTTATTTTGTTCGAAATTTATGTATCATCTGAGCCAATATTAAAATTAATATTATGTTATGTTAATAAATATTTCTGTAAAACGAAGCAATATTATTTGTTCTTGTATTCAAATTTATATCTTAGAGATGCACAATTTCTGGAGCTTTCTGAAGTCGAGAAAATCGCCTAACATTACCTGAAAAAAGGTCAGGGAATTCTGGAGTTTTTGACGGGAAAAGTCAGGGAAAAGTCAGGGAATTTTATTTGACCAAAATTTTTGCCACCCTGTTCAGCAATGCCATTTGTTTATTTCACTTTGTGTATCGATATTTGTCTCGACCACATTTACCGAGTCCGCACATGTCTTTACATCATATACATAGATTGACCACTTTTTCCGCGCGCACAACTACAACCTTGTCTTTGTCCATCAATACATTGTTATTTCGACGGAATATTACTTCATAGACCTCGTCATTTATTTTCGACACCGATAGTAAATTTGCTATCAAGTCCAACACATACAACACATTTTCGTTCACTGTCTTTTGGCAACTTTATACGATAACTGGCAGTTTAAGGTCTCCAGCGCCGCTTATCTTCGTTAATTCATTGTTCGCAAGATTCAATGTTCTATTCACTTGTGATATATTTTTAAATAAGTTTTTATCTTCGCTGATATGCGCCATACACGTACTGTCCAGACTCCAGTCGATCTTTTTGTCTTGCTCTGGATTTGACATAACCATCACCATGACGTTCAATGTATAAGAATTGTTTAATATTTATATTCATTTAATTTACCAATAAATTTTACGTTTATTTTATAAGGTACGACGAAAATAGCACAATTTCTTTTATTCCTCTCTTTATATACATATATAAAAAACACGAGCCGTCCTTAAGTTTAATATTCATTCGTTCATCCATTCCATCATTCTTCATTCCATGTGTCAATTCTTTAAAAGGTTGTATATTGTTAAAACGATAGATAATGCTCTTTTCATCGATGCACTTGACTCTTGGATTTCACTTTATTTATTTTGTTTCCTCCTTTTAAATAGTCTCTCTTTGATTTTGATATGGTTTTTGGAGTTTTTACTTTTTGTGTTTGAAATGTCTATCTTGATGGTAACTGTGCTTTTACAACACGTTAGTCGATCTTTGGTATCTGATGTTCTATTACCGAGACTGGAACCTCTGTACTTTGTTCTTCCAAGAGAGTCGTTGACCAAGAGACCCGCTTCTTATGAAGATAGTTGAAAGTGGTGAAGAAACACACCACGTGTCCCACTCCCATCGGTTATACTCTCATCAGCTTTCGTTGTGACCATTTATCGGGTATATTCAAATCGTTATAAATGCTTTATTTTGTCTGCAGTACGATTTCGTTGATACATTATCATTTTCTTCTTCGACTTATCTCGCACTTTGCTGCGCGCTTATTAGATATTTTGATCTACATCATTTCGCGATATGTCCATGTCTCCCACACCTGTAAGACGCAGTTTGGCGTCTCTGTGCATTTATTTTGTATTGTCCTTCATGACCCTCATAATTTTCTTCTGATCGCTTCACATATATAACGTCATGCTCCGCTCGATCAGCTCTGGCCTTGCGCGATTCGTATTCTTACAATATTTTTGCTCGTAATTTGTTTGGAGCTGGAATCTTGTCTTACGTTCTCAACGCATAACGGAATGTATCGTACGATTCCAGCAAACTATACAGAGTGTCCCATTTTAACTTATACAGCTGAATAACTAAGAAAATTGCAGGCCAATCAAAAAATGTTCCAAATAAAAGTTGTCGGGTATCGAGGGGCTGACTAACTATGACCTTCACTTTGGAATTGACCTTCATTCTTGAGGTTTTTTCGAAGTCAACTTTAGTTTTTCATATTGCAACACCTACTTTTGACTTCGGATTTCGAAAAAAATACGAAAATCTACATTCAGATGGGCATCTATGTTAGGACTTAGAGTGACCCCAGGGGTCATTTAAAGGTCAAAGGACCCCGCACGTTTCTTATGGGAAGTGGCCCTTGGTGAAATTTTCTGAAATTGATATACGTTATTCTATTCGAGCTCCCGATCAAAAGTCTCCATGGGCACAAAGTGTAATAATGGACAGATTTCGAGATATCGTGGGTAGAAAGTGAAGTTCGGCATAACCTCCAATGTAGAAATCGTCGGCCCTAAAATGACTTCTGGCTTTATGTTTGTGACGGACAGGGGGTTTTTGTGATTTCCAAATTCTAACCTAATGTCGGAAATGACAATTGTCACTTCATAAGTGACATCCAACCTTTTAAATGCATCAAAATCACTTAAAAAATACTGGTAGTACGCGCGTTCCAGTAGTAAGGTTAGATAGTCCTTTGGCTGCGGGCAGTTCGTTGACCATGAAAGGTCCGTTGACTTTTATGACGGTATGCGAGATATTTTGGGTCGCTCTACCCGAAAAAATAGTCTTAGACTGTAAATGTGGTCCGTTTTTTTTATTGGCCGTTTTTGTGAATTTTTTGTGGTTTTTCGTTTTTTTCTCTAATGAATCGACTTTTCTGGGCTGAATACTTTACACAAAAATTATAGAGAATTCAATTTCGCACACTTTGGATTTTTTTTCTCTAGCTACGTTTTTTCGCGGGGAGGCTTAGAATGTTTTTAATCCGACTTATTGTTCATATCAATATCTCACTCCAAGATGGAGACACTAGAGTTGCCAAAATGAACTCGATTACATAATTCACAATTTTCATGGAAAGTTTCCTGCCGTCATCCGCAAAAATCCGGGAGATCACTGAGGAAAACTGCAGAAAATGTTAGGAATCACCCCCAGTGGGGTAACTTAGCTAATGAAAAAAAATTCCAAAATGTTCGTAATTGAATTCCCTATAACTTTTATTTGAAGTATTTTGCCCAGAAAAGTTAATTCATTAGAGAAAAGCACGAAAAACAGCAAAAATTACCAAAAACGGCCAATGAAAGCAATGGGACCACATTTGGACTCTAAGGCCATTTTTTTCGTATACAGCGACCCAAAATATCCCTCATATCGTCATAAAAGTCAATGGACCTTTCCATGGTCAACGAACTGCCCGCAGCCAAAGGACTATCTAACCTTACTACTGGAACGCGCGTACTACCAGTATTTTTTAAGTGATTTTGATGCATTTAAAAGGTCGGGTGTCACTTATGAAGTGAAAATTGTTATTTCCGACATTAGTTTAGAATTTGGAAATCATGAAAACCCCCTGTCCGTCACAAACATAAAACCAGAGGTCATTCTAGGGCCGACGATTTCTACATTGGAGGTTATGCTGAACTTCACTTTCTACCCCCGATATCTCGAAATCTGTCCTTTATTACACTTTGTGCCCATTGATACTTTTGATCAGGAGCTTGAACAGAATAAGATATATCAATTTCAGAAAATTTCACCAAGGGCCACTTCCCATAAGAAACGTGCGGGGTCCTTTCCGCTTGATGCAGAAAAGCTGATAAATCGTGATATTACTGTTTGGGTCAAAGAATGCCACACAAGCATGCACATCTGTGCGAGTAAGAATCGCAGAGATGAGTTCGCCTTATTAATAAATCTTTGACTTGTGCCTTAAGTGACGGAGTCATGAAATTCGTTATTTAATGCATTAGTTTGGCCTTTAGGGTCATTTCGACCCAGAAAAAAATACATATCATTCGTAAAGATCACAGATGTACGGCATTGTTAGACCCAAACAGCAATATTGCTATTCACTAGTATTCCTGCATCAAGCGGGAGTTTGACCTTCAGATGACCTCTGTCATGGCTTTTTAACTGATTGTAGAATTTCATGCTTTTTCAGTATCCGAGGTTTAAAGTAGGGGTTGCCATTTGAAAAAGGAAATTTGACCCACAAGTAACTTCAAAAATAAAGGTTAATGCCTAAATGAAGGTTGGGTCAGTCGCTTGATACCCAACAACTTTTATTTACAACAATTTTTCATTGGCTTGCAATTTTTTGAGTTATTCAGCTGTATAAGTTAAAATGGTAGGATTTAATGAGCATCACAATGATCAAGTTTCAGATATAAATTTACAGCAGAACGTTGTGGCGAGGTTATCGTGAAAAATGGTTTGGGTCTGGGTGAAATGTCGGTCAGTGTCGGTAGTAGGAATCTGTGTCCAGAGCTATCCTTGTATTACTACTTTTTTCTTTTACTAGATTCTACATTCTCCACGATAAATATCACTCAGAGTAACGCGGATTCACGAGCCATCTGCTCTAAGAAACCCGCGAAAGTTACAGTACATAATTAATTATAGAAGATCACGCATTACTGGATTTGACTCGAGACTACAAATCTGCCTTAACTGTCCGTTACGGCGACAACCGGGATATTGTTTTTCTCAGTGCGCTTCAAAGTTGCGATAAAAATTAAATCATAATTCGATTAACAAATTTTATAGGAACAAGAAAAAGTTGATGAGCAGTGATTATTATGACTAGCTTATAAGTACAATTTAGAAGTATAAGAAGGCTAGACGCATTTATCACATATGGTTTCTTACTAGACTAAACTAAGATAGTTGACGCCATACCGTCCAAATTTTCACAGGCTTGGTTTATTTCTGTACATGTAAGTAAAATTTCACCCGAATTTTGTAAGAACTTCATTTCATCATTGGGTTCTCGTTAAATTCGAACCGCCACCTTTCTATTCTATTTTTATGTTCTATTGTACCTTTAGGATTAATTTCATTTATGTGTTTGTAAATAAATGGTTCTGAGGAGCGCTCTGCTCATAAGACCGAATCGTCAACAATTAACCCTTAGTCTGACCTTTCACACCGAGAAACGTTTTGCCATTATCAGTTATTTCTTCATTGCGTATTCTTACAAATTTAATGGAACTACCATTATTAGATTGATCAATAAACTAAAATTTTTGCAATACACTTACATACATGAGTTTTCCATCCAGTATCAGGTTAAACAACCAATTAGGAATAAGTAATGAAAATTTTGCTACTCATATCGATTTAGTTACAATTGTGCGCGCATGTGCAACTTGGCAGTTTTAGACCAGGGTCGATAATTTTTGAAACCAAAAAAAATAATAGTAGGATGAAACCCATTGGAAAAGGAAGAGAATATAACAAAAATGAAAGGAAAAATAAATTACGAGCAATCTGTGGTCGGGAAGTGTTAGGGGGTGAGTTTTTAAGGGTAAAAAACGGTTTATCTCGATTTCCGACAAAACTACAAGTCCTATGGAAAAAAGTTGAACAGCAAAGTTGCAGGTAATAAAAAGATCTACAACTTTTGTATCAACACTTTTTTCACATAACCTCAAAATTTATGTGAAAAATTCAAATAACCAAGTTTTTGGTTTTTTATTTTTATCATTTACAAAAAATTTTTTCTCACGAAATTTGGTGAAAACTTACTTTTTTATGTCCCAACCACACTGTGATTTTTTTGATTTGAAATATCTATTTTTTCACCTTATTTTGACTTTGTTAAGAAATATGAGTACACACATGTGTATCATATACGTCTGTAACAGCGAGCGGTGTCCTTCTGAGAGCCTAAATATATATATATATTTATACGGTGCGCGTGAAAGGTGTGATCACGTGTGTGATTAAGCGTGAAGCTCGGTCGTCGACAACGAGAGAGAAAAGAAAGATTAGTACGATTATCTCTCTGCTAAGCAGATATAACAGGCACAAAACCAAAATTGTTCTTCTATTGATAAATAAAGTTCATACTATAATTAAAAGACAGTCAATATAGATTTATTCATACCCTGAAAATATCAACAGACTTAATATCGAAAAAGCACCCTAATTTTCAATCGAAAATTTTCACGTCAAAATATCTGCTTTTTCGAAAAAGTCGGTGGGCTTTTTGTTCGTTTAAATCTACTACTCTAAAACTTTCTGATGATGTAAAAAAAAAATATACCCCACTATGGTAAATGTTCTCAGAAAATGCAAAGAATCGAAAAACACTCGAATCCGAATTTTTTTTTTTAATCATTATTATGTACAATTTTGAGCTATTTATTAAAATTTACTCTTTAATTACTCGAAAAACGTAAGATTCCATGTTACATTGATAAACAAAAAAATTGCAAATCGAAATATACTACTATAATTAACAACCAAATAAGTTAATAAAGTTAATATGTAATAAGACATCTACAATATTTTGAGACAATTGTAGAATCTTCTTTAAATTATATGCGTAGATGCCTATTTATTGTTATTTTAAGATAACTTATATACCTGAGTGACCTACGGAAATTTTGTTTTGGAGGACATCAGATTTTTTCTCATGGCGAGAGTATTAATGAATGAAAAATTTCCCTGTTCATCTGATCTCGGCGTCGTTCGGATGATTCCGCTGGACGGTAGCGCCCATGTTAGTTTACATATTTACACAAATCTACTTATCAGTGTAAAGGAATGTGATCAGTTGTGTTATTCATTTGAAAACACTATTTATTAAGAAAAAAAATTTATTATTTAAAAATAAATAACTTTTTTTTGTTTTTTAAAACTTATCTTATTGTTATAAATAATTAAAACGCATTACGATTTTTACAAAAAAAGACTTCAGAAACTGTGTGATTTAAATCCTCTTTAAATCCTATCTTTAATATTTGGAACAACTATTTTCGCATGTTTTTTGCAGTCTTTATGTTTCATGGATTTGTAATTTTTTTGTTTATCAATGTAACATGGAATCTTACGTTTTTCGAGTAATTAAAGTGTAAATTCTAATAAATAGCTCAAAATTGTACATAATGATTAAAAAAAAAAAAAATTCGGATTCGAGTGTTTTTCGTTTCTTTGCATTTTCTGAGAACATTTACCATAGTAGGGTATATTTTTTTTTTTACATCATCAGAAAGTAGAGATTTTAACGAACAAAAAGCCCACCGACTTTTTCGAAAAAGCAGATATTTTGACGTGAGAATTTTCGATTGAAAATTAGGGTGCTTTTTCGATATGAGGTCAAAATAAGGTGAAAAAATAGATATTTTAAATCAAAAAAATCACAGTGTGATTGGAACATAAAAAGGTAAGTTTTCACCAAATTTCGTGAAAAAAAAAATTTTATTGTAAAAGATAAAAATAAAAAACCAAGAACTTGGTTATTTCAATTTTTCACATAAATTTTTAGGTTACGTGAGAAAGTGCAGGCACAAAAGTTGTAGATCTTTTTATTACCTGCAACTTTGCCATTCAACTTTTTTCCATAGGACTTGTAGTTTTGTCGGAAATCGAGATAAACCGTTTCTTACCTTCAAAAACTCACCCCCTACCACTTCCCGACCTCAGATCGCCCGTAATATATTTTTTCTTTTATTTTTGGTATATTCTCTTCCTTTTCAAATGGGTTTCATCCTACTATTATTTTTTTTTCACTTTTTACCATTTTCAAAGGCTTCAGCCCTGGTCTATTTGTCGAAATGGCATAAAGATTATATTCCGTATTGAACTGACCATAATATAAAATGAAAATTATTTGTACCACATTCGTAATGTATTGCATAAATTTTGCTTCACCTGGATGCTTGCAAATTGAATGATACCTTATGGCGGATTCAAACCTTAGAAACTGATATGCATGTATACGTCATGTGTGAAACTCTATTATTACCCCGCAATACCTTATCGGCTATTAATACAGCACAAACTAGCTGACATGGTTGAGTAAAGAGTACTATTCACTTTCAGTATATAATAGTTCATACATATTCGCACGTAGTAAAATTGTGATCAGGTTAGGCGGCGACAAATGCCGAAGTTGTGTAGGGTAATTAATACTCAACTGACGCACGCCGCGTTACGGACATTTGGCGGCGATTCGATATCGTGTATCTTTATTTTGAAGTCTATTATCACAAAGAAACTGTGACCTGAAATTGTTTTAATAATACATAACCTTCTTTTGAAATTGTGTCGAATACATTTAATAATATTCGTAGCAAATTTTCATGAAGACTTTGATCTACAGTGCATTTTCAACTTTGCGATTCTTACTTGATTCATCATAACTGATCATGATGACATTTATTTGCCATCACCAACAAAGAACTGAAAACTTCATCCAGATTTGATTTATGTCTGTTGTTATCATATCGATTTCATCTACTCCTCGTAATTTATTTTATGAACAAAAGTGAATGTTACAAAAAATGGTGAAACACGAAAAATCAGCGTATTCTTATCATCTAAATGAAGAAAGTTTTCTTTTTCCTTTGATTCCAATCTCGAACTTCGGCTCATAAAAAAGTTGTATCAAAACTTCTCACCGTTGATTAAAATATTTTTCAGTTGTCTTGCTGGTCTCGGCCTGGTAGAAAATAGTGCTACAAATGTTGTGGCGGCAATGCTGGTCTCACCATTGATGGTTCGTTATATTCAGGAAAAATATCAATAAAATTATACATTCATGTCTAATGCAACTTTATATTTCTTCAGATAAACAAATTTCTACATCAGATCATCCTTTTTTTCAAGCATTTTCAAATAATTCTCTCATAATTGGCTATTCCTAACCCATATGCAGACCGAGTGAACACTTCAGTTTTTAACCGATTTTACTGACTTTCTGAAGAGGTCTCTTTTTTATTTCATGTGTGATTATACATGAGTGCTTCAAAAGTGTGTGAACAGATAATTTAAAAAGGTCAGAATAGTATCCTAAGTGACCTACAGAATCTCTTCAATATGTTTCTTTACTTATCGTTAGTCTTGCAGAACCCGTGTAATATGGGATTACATATGAATTCGAAAATACCTCTGTGGATACTCATTAAAATAATAACTCATTAAAAACGGTGTTCCACGGTTAGGCTCCTACCGAGATGTCACAATAATGTTTTTGTCCTTCCATTTACTCTCAGGGTCCCGTGATGTCCTTAACTTTCGGGACAATAATAGCCGACAGACACTTGCAGAGCATTGGCTTAAAAAGCTTAATGGTCGGTATATTCGTGTCCATAGTATACGGTTTTATATTTGGTCTTGTTCTGGGAACAACCGAGATGCCATGGGGGTATGGCGACTGGCCAACCGACGAGATGAAAAGCAGGTAAATTTTTACGATTGAACGAATTTATCTAAAGTAAAGTTTAATCCCAATTATGTGAGTTGTACCGTCCAAACAGATGAAATACTAGTTACATTATTACTGCTTGACCGTGGTACAGTCTATTTGAATTGAAAAAACTTTTAACATCCACTATCTGAGCCGACATTTCTCTTAGTCCTCTATGCCACATCAGCATTACTTTTAACTCTTGGTTGTCACACAATCTAAGAATTACGTAATTGTCACAGAAGGTTTATTGGACTCCAGTGTGGAAATGTATGAATTGTTGCGAAAAATGCCAATGTTTTATTACGAAAATTCTTCTTTATATACATGGACACATTTTCTGACAAGTTGCATAGCACTTGAAATGGAATTTCAATTTAAACTTCTCAAAATAAATGGTTGAAAACATGTTTGAAATTTTTTTGACTTCTTTGTGACGGGATAAATGACTGATCAGGATTAGCGGCTATCAATGGCTGCATCCATACCTAGCCGCGATGCTATTACGGCATATTTTGGGTTCGTAACCCATCGCCAGGTTATACGGTAAGAAACTGACTAGTTACAGTTTACCATATGCCGTGTGCAACTGGTAGCGAGAGAGCACCGCTAAAATAATTGCGGTTTTTTGATACCGACACTTTTGAAGAATTACTAGTAATCGGATCTTCTCTCAATTCTTGATCTAGTATTAATGAACGCAGGACAATATGAGCTAAAGGTCCAGTTTAAGTTTACTCTAGGACGGACCTCGATTAAGGAGTAACACCGATGTAAAGACAAAAGAAAAATGGTTTGATGAAAAGGTAATAAGTTGACCACATTTAAGGAAGCTATTAGGCGTATATTTGAGTGCAATACAAAAAATGATGATGAACAAATATTAAAAAATGGCAATAATGGTGCCGTTCTCGCGAATCACGTCATCCATGCAGGATTACATTGATTTAATTTGCTGTTAGGGGGCATCCATTAATCACGTGAGACTCACGATGGGGGGGAAGGGTACTTGAAAATATCACGATTCATCACATGGGGAGAGGGAGGGGTCTCGGGCAATATCACGTGTATTTTTTGGTGCATTTTTTCTAAAAACCCCGAGCATATTTACAGATTTTTATTGGTTTTATCACATTGTTAATCCATGCAGGCAAGTAGTCGATCGGCGAGAAAAATCACGTGATAACGGGCAAGGGTGGGGAGGATTCACCAAAACCTGATGTGTGATCACGGAGGAGGAGGCGGGGGGGGGGGGGGGGGGGGGGGGGGTCTAAAATTGATTATAAAGGCATCACGTGATTAATGGATGCACCCTTAGATGCAGTTGAAAGGAAAAGTGGTATCAACGATCGAGGGACATCCTTTAATGATTATGCTTGCCGGACAATCTCGTTGCAACTCCAGTAAGGTTCCTCGACAGAAGATGGGCTTCTCTGAGAGGAGAAAGTTTCTGGGCCTAAAGATATTGGTTTTCCAAACCACATGTCTTTAAAAAGTAGACACCGGGGCTAGATTGGCCGCAAAAGAAATACCAAGACTCCCTGTGCATGGTTACCTCCAATTTTTCTCAGACTACGTAAAACTAGAAAAAATAGGGCGAAACAATTTTATTTTAATTCATTCAAGACTGTGTAAACGCATCATCAGCTCTCGGTCATTTTTTATATAAGCCGTATATGTCTTGCTTTCTTATTGAAATTTGGAAATTGCACTCAACTCATTTTGTTGATGTAGACTATAGCGATCGTGTTGTCTACGTGTGTGAATTTTGTGCAAAACATTCTAGTGCATGCAGTACCGATACTGAATTCACATGAAAACTGCTTTAACAAACTTCATTAACGGTTGCACCGTTCAGCGCGGCAATATACTTCCCATCCAAACAGTGCAGAATCTCAAAAAATTTCTATGATATAACTTTCATGCTAAGTAAACCGCATAGTTAAAAAGATATCACTCATCTACAAATTCAGATCCAGGATCATTAGTTTGGAAATTTGGATTCTCTTGAAATAGCTACCATTAAAATTTTTAAAGGGTGATAGTTTTATTCTTTAAAATTCTTTAGTGTGTAAGGTGCCATACTCTATTGCTGAGCAGCCTACGATCAACATTCTAATGAGGTTACCCAACAGTCTGATTCTGCAGTTCTCTTTTTTAGAAAAGTTAGCTACTACCTAACAGTTTATTTGCCTATCTACCTAGACGTATCTGAGTCATGACTGTCTATCATAAACCCTACTAATTTTATGATTTGCGGGTTAAAATTAACATTTATTCAATTTGAGTACAAAGTAAGATGACTCTATCAAGCTTCGCGGTTGGATTATGTTTTTCAAGCAATTCCTCCGAATTTGTCTTGACATCAATATGTCATGAAAGAAAGTAACAGATTCCAAGTCCCCAGATTTAAAAAAATGTGCCCGAGTAAGTTAAAGGACGGTCCTCAAACGGGCCATGGATATTAAAAACACGAATCTTTCAAATCAGTTGTGCCTATAGAACCATTTTCAAATCTTTCATCTTAAAATGTGGACGAAGCAGGAATGCGTTAAACATCTTGAGGTTGAGAATAAATTTCCAGCCCCATTTGGCTTGTCAACTGAATATGAGGGTAGAAATTGATCTTCGCATAGTTTACACCTTGTTGCCACTTTTCTTGTAGCGAAGTCATCTGTTAGGTTTTTAATGGCTACTCATTCTGTCAAAAAGAGAAAAGGCTTCTTTGGGGGAACTCTTCGAGATGGTGTATGCATCAAAGAGATCTTTTACTCTTTGGCTATTAACAATACTAAAGTGTCAGAGGTAATATCCGCGAGCTTATCTAAAAAACAACATAAGCTCTCTACGATTCTTACTTCCAACATAGAGCTTGACGAATATTCTGGTTCTGCCCCCCACCCCTCCAGCATAAGTCCTGAACCTGTAATAATCTTCCTGAGAATCCTAACTTTTGGTATTTGAGTCATACCGTTTTCTCCAGAGGCCACTAGAGTTTAAAGTTGTCACCAATCGTGGCTTTGTTGGTGCGTAATACGACGATTCTTTAATGCCTGCATTATATTCAAACTGGTTCCTGCTGGTGAGGTTCCTGGAAAATCTCGCAACATTTTGAGCAGTCTTGAGTCTCTCATTGTCAGTAAAATCCTCCCGAAATAGAGGAGTAGCAACATTGTTGCTCTCGGCGAACCTTCTCACTATAGGATTCAGTGGTGTGGTTACGGCTGATCGCCTTGTCAAGGCCACGTCGTGATGTAAATCACTCACGATTATTGATGCGTCGCTAAAAGAAGTGGAGATTGTTGAAGTTTTTCTATTTCAGATGTTGCATCCTTATTCTCAAAGAGCTACGTTGAAGCTGTTCTAATTTTACCTATTGCGACTCCTCATTGGTTTTTGCAAACTGCGGTAGAATAGTCTTTTTTGATAATGAATAAATCCACTGCGGACTTTATTTCTGGATTCATCGTTTGGGCCTCAAGACAAACAAATAGTTTTCTGGAGCTAGATAATTTTTAGTAAACTTTAGTCGATACTTCTTCGCTTTCCTATACCTTCAGAAATCATGTTCTTTCAACGTTCAATTAACACTTCTTGTTGTATAGGGCCTATTGGGTCTTTCCTCGATAAGACTTCACCTAGTAAAGTTGAAATACCTAGCTCGAGGTAGGATATCTCTGCCGATACATTTGTTTAATAGTGCACTTGTTATTGTAGCATCCTTTGCATCGCTTATCCGCATCCTCGTCTGTGTTGCTCGTTAACCCTTTCGCTACGGACGCATTCTACGTCGCGCCGTCCCCGCTGACCGAGCAGTCGCGGCAAGCGTCCGTACTTGCGGAACAACTGCAAGCGCCCGTCAGACGCACAATACCAGGCTATCTTACGCAGAGCGAGTGCAGTCGCTCGTAAATAAAATGCTTAAAAAATTATAACATAACGTTCGGTTACCATGGTCACCGTTCGTACATAACGAGCGTCAAATGTTGGGTTACCATGGTCACCGCTCGTACAGAGCGAGCGGTAGGCGTTGGGTGACTATAGTCACCAATCGGACAGAGCGAGCGTCGGGCGTTGGGTGATCATAGTCACCGATCGGGCCGAAAGGGTTAATATTGACAAACTCAAATAGGTATCACTGTAAAACGCATAAAAATTTTACATAACTTACAACATGGTATTTTTCCTCATCCTGAGACAGGGTTGGTTAATCTGGTGAGAATTCGAAGCTTAATACTATTCACGAACATGATCACTTATTCTCGAGACTCTGTCGATAATGAAGGATCCGTAATAATAGCTGGACTACTGTAACGTCCCATTTTTGCGTCAACCGCAGCTGTCTGGAACGGATGACGTCCTTTTTTTTGAGCGGAAATATTTGTCTCGTTTGGATGTAGAAACATCTCTACGTTCAATCGTATTACTTATATTGCTCCAGGTTGCGAAGATGGGAGGACAAATTGGTCATGGGGTGTCTCAGACTGAAGATAGAGATTAGACGTATACCGCTTCCAATAAAGTGTAACCGTGTCTCTTTCTATGAACTAAGGCGTTCTTCGGGTTATACGCCCGTAACCCGAAATGACGCGTGCACGCACGCGCGCGTCTGTGTGTGTATGTGCGAATGGGTATATATGTGTGGATGATGTGCAATTCTCTCGAGAAACTCCTGCGAGGTCGCACTGATCGAGACCAACGCTCGGTTCGGGTTTGCAGATCAACGCGTGGGAGGGACGTGATCGGTCGATACCAACTCTTATCAACGTGCAAGCTTGTGGTGGCGGAGAGTCGCTCTCGTGGTTTGATTAGTGAACGCTTTATACAAATTCCCAGGTATCGCGAGTGTCGTCGCACTGAAAGCCCTAAGCACCTGAATACAATTTGTTAAGCCGAGTGACCGAACCCGACCAACCATTATGACCCACCATGCAATTATGACAATGTGATGGCCGGCCGTTATCTAGGTCTTTTGTGGGTACGGTTGGCATCAAACCTCCAAAGATCACTAAAACAGTTGCTCTGACGATGCGTAATGAATGGATAAGGCCTACACTAGAGTTCTTCAAAAAAAAAAAAAAAATTTTGGATTTTTCCTAACGCTACCCGATAAAATGCCTGTTTGGGACCTGAAAAATAATCTCAAAATTTGAGCCACGTAGCTTATGCGTAAGCACTAGCGCAATTGATTGTTCGTTTTTTTTTCACTTTTTCCTAAAAATCTCCCAAAATATAACATATATGACAAAAAGTTTTGGGACATCTTTTATGTGAAATTCAATTTACCGTTAAAAAAGTCTCTTGTGATTTTTTCATATATTGCGTATTTATCAAAATATTTACAAAATGCACAATTACAACTTCAAATATTGACTTTTCTTTTCCAAAACAATTTTTTTTTGTCAATTCAGAGTCAATCAACAAGAGGGATTCGATATGAAATTATTTTTTTTATTGAGAGTCGAAAATTAATATATGAGATCTGAAGATTAAAAAAAAAAAATTGTTTTGGAAGAGAGAAGTCAACATTTGAAGTCATAATTTTGCATTTTGTAAATATCTCGATAAATACGCAATATATGAAAAAATTACAAGAGACTTTTTTCACGGTGGATTGAATTTCATAGGAAAGATCTTCTTAGACTTTTTGTCAAATATGTTATATTTTGGGAGATTTTTAAAAAAAAGTGAAAAAAAAAACGAAAAATCAATTGCGCCAGTTCTTACGCATAAGCTACGTGGCTCAAATTTTAAGAGGTTATTTTTAGGTCCTAAACAGGCATTTTATCGGGTAGCTTTAAGAAGAAACCAAATTTTTTTTTTAAACACTAGTCTACACCTTGGTGTCGTATATGTATAAGTGGAGACAAGTCGTCTGTGCACTGTAATAGTGCATACCCATGAGTACTCTTGTAGTTATATAAAAATATAACACAAAGTTAGTTTTATATTTAACATCGTGACTGTAGCGGAGCATTACGAAAATGAACGAAAAATATAAGTGCGAAAACACATAAGTAATGAAAGTAATCATGAACAAATTGTAAACGGATGGTTGTATAAATCAAAAACGAATAAATGTAGCTTGATATCGGCGCCAACTACCGATGTAATAAAGTGAAATAGATAAAAACAAGTGTAAGTCATATGTGCTAATAAAACGATAGGTAGTTATTAGATTTATTAATTGACATTTGCGAGAGAAGCACTAAGAAATAATGAGAATCTCTATTGAGAATAAAGGCATGGAGTAATGAAATCAAATGTTCGATAGAAGAATTATAATGTGAGAACAAATCAGCTGAGAAGCCTAACCTCATTGTTTGGATCGGCGGATTAGCACGAATGCCCAACCGAAACTTCGGCATCGGCTACCTTCGGCCGCATCTTTAGCTTCGGCTAAAGATCAGCCGAGGGTTTGGCCAAAGCTGAAATTTTTTGTCAGCCGTCGAAAACAGACGAACTTGTAAAACGCGCGCGAATTGCGTGCCAAGTTAGGTACTGTTATCTTATTTCGTTTCAATAGAAAAATAAATATATAAATCTTACTGATTACTTTTTCTATTACTACTATCATGCATAATACCAAATAATTCCCACACGATTTACATCGATATTATTATGGTGTTTATCCAATATTACAGAATTTCTTACTAAAGTCAAACCTTTAGCTTCAGCTTCGGTTTCGGCCGAAGGTTACGGCTAGGGCCGAACAATCGGCTTCGGCCAAAATCTTCGGTTGGATAGTAATTAGCACCTGCAAAAAAAAGTGCGGAATGAGAGTTTTCTACTGTCGGGCCCGCGCCTGTTTATATGCCGATATGGCGTATTCCTCTCTTTGTCAGCATGCTAAATTTAGCTCCAGGTGTGCTATAGTTATCGTCGAAACTTCTTTTGTATTCCCGGCTTTCTCACGCTTCTTTATTCTAATCCTATTTGGTATTTCGGCCCACGTGCTTATTTAAATAGTTTTCATTCGTTATCGTGTACTTGGTATCTAATGTATCGGTGCTGCAGTAGGCTAAGCCATACGCTGGTCTTGACTGGAGGATTGCTATTATCACAAGAGCTGGATGACGACTGGAAGGAATATGTTGATATCATTCTAGTTGTCGACTGTTTGTTGATTAATTTGAGAGAGTAAGGATATCATAATGCTTGATATGTTTCGGGTGCTACACCTTGATAAAGAATCTGAACTTAATTTCTGCGGTCACAACCTCCCTTGTCTCGGCCTGTCAACCAAGTACTATCTTATACGCGAACGACACTCGTCATTACCTCTGCTATAAGATCGGCTGTGATAGCCAGGTGGGGTACGGTGATGCGAAGGTCGCTTTACAGATCCCGTAGATCACCACAAGTACTGCTTGTCCGTACAAAAAGCGATTTATGATCTATCGTTTTTACTTCACGCATTTATCGTTGGCGGAAGGCAACAATGCTGAATGTTCTTTTCTGACCTTCATGTTTTCCGTGAATAGAAAAATTTTTTTCGCTTGTGATGACAACTTTTACTCGCACTCGAACTCAAAATACAAACACGGCCATCTACTTACAACAATTCTGCAAGAAAGAGGAAATTCGTGACACCGTAATCACGTTCCTGTGAACAGGACTGCACAGAAGAACTTACCAGTGATGTGGCATTGAGTGATTTTTAATAACGACTGGTTGCAGCTGGTCGCTGCTACTGGACGCATGCGATTGGTCATCTATTTTCGCAGACGCAATTTGATTGGGCCCGAGACCAACTGTTGGTAACCCAGTGAGATAAATAAAAATCAGCTATCAGGAAGTAGTGCGGCTCGAGTAGTATATGGCGTTAGAAGTTTTCTCAATTTAAATAGATTGTGACAGGACCAATCAAGAAAAAAGTTACTACCATTTAATCTGAAGGATGGGACGACGTCAATTACCTTCATTAACTATGATACCCGTTATGAACTTTTTCACGGTTCAGAGGCAACTACAGATCCCTGTGGATGGGTGTACTATGGGCGTTACCATCAGGTACTGGGGTTGCTGTAGCACTTCTCCAAGGCAGCAACGGACCTTTGATCGGTGTTGCCATTTCTGCCTCCTTGTTACCGCCGGTTGTGAATTGCGTAAGTTTTCCTACGCCTTATGTTTCTTATCAACCGTTTGGTAGACTTAATATTCCAACATCGTAGCGTGTCAAACGTTGTTATAACTGATTATGATCTATACAGGGTGTCCCTAAATTGAGGGACACGGACCAGCGAGCGTGATACCTGACTGAAATGCAACCGAGAATTTCTTTACCGGAAGCTCGTCCGACGCATAGTTTTTGAATTATAAGCGATAGCGTTAGGCCAATCAGAGTGCACCATTTCATCTGGATTTGCCGCCACGGAAATTGCTGTTTTGTCCGTCTGGGTGAATTATTATTATTCGGTTACAAATTAAATATCGGCACCTCCCCTCTCTCGCTGTTGAACCCCTTCTCGAGCGCTCACCTCGGTATTGTTGCCGCGGCACACGCTGCCGGCCGCACACCCACGGACGCACACTCGTGTGTGTGAAACATAAGCGAATACCCAGCTACACAATACTACGAAACACACATCTACGAGTGAAAATAAAAATAAATCTCCAAATAAATCTAAGGATTCAAGATTTAATGTTATAAAACACTTCCAATCATCGATGTATGCATAAAACTAGAGATTTTAGATGATTGATATGCCGTTCGGGTTCATAATTAGTCATTCAATCAATCTGAATTATGCTTTCCGAACATTTTTTGTGTCTTTGCAACATAACTTTTCCACTAGTTTGAAATTCATCATTGACATCCGATTTTTCAATAATGCGAGGGAACAACAACTCGCTGAATTGACGTGTCAATAGGTTTGTAAATCAATTACGATTCACCTGAGTTAACACAAAATAACTGAATAAATGAGAATTCACTGACTCACTAAAAATGATAACTGAAATCTGGAGAATTATTTGAGATTTAACTGAATTAGGAAGAGTTGTAATAAGTCAAGTTACTTTGAATAACTTTAGATTCGTGCCAAAATTTTATGTTTAGAGAGAAAAATAATTAAATTCAAATAAAAAAGTAATTTTAAATCAAGAAGAAGGAAATTCCCAAATACCTGAATTCAAATGAAGCAATTTCAATTTAATAAATCTATCTGAATTTGAAGAAAAATAATTATTATTATTTGGAATAGAAAAATGAAGTCGAACTACATGAATAAATTCAATCAATTCAACTCAAAAAAATATGGTTTCATTCAAATTCCCAGTTATTTCCTCGTCGATTCAATGTGGGTCTGGAGTGGCAAGTAACGTTGAAATTGTTGAGATCAATGCTAGTGATGGACACTTATCTGAGAATAATCGATGTATCGATTAATCGATTTCAACAAAGTGATCGGACATGGCTCGATGAAATTAGTAAAAATTAATCAATTTGGTAAATTTCTGCGTGTAGTCTTAATATCAGAAGAGATATTTCGATAATTCATAGTCTTATTCAAAATATTTTTGAGTTTGACAAATTTTGAGTAATTGTTACTTAAATCACATACATCGATACTGTATTGCATCGTTCGTGTTAGTAAACAAGCGGCTCCAGACCCACATTGAATCGACGAGGAAATAACTGGGAATTTGAATGACACCATATTTTTTTGAGTTGAATTAATTGAATTTATTCATGTAGTTCGACTTCATTTTTCTATTCCAAATAATAATAATTATTTTTCTTCAAATTCAGATAGATTTATTAAATTGAAATTGCTTCATTTGAATTCAGGTATTTGGGAATTTCCTTCTTCTTGATTTAAAATTACTTTTTTATTTGAATTTAATTATTTTTCTCTCTAAACATAAAATTTAGGCACGAATCTAAAGTTATTCAAAGTAACTTGACTTATTACAACTCTTCCTAATTCAGTTAAATCTCAAATAATTCTCCAGATTTCAGTTATCATTTTTAGTGAGTCAGTGAATTCTCATTTATTCAGTTATTTTGTGTTAACTCAGGTGAATCGTAAGTGATTTACAAACCTATTGACACGTCATTTCAGCGAGTTGTTGTTCCCTCGCATTATTGAAAAATCGGATGTCAATGATGAATTTCAAACTAGTGGAAAAGTTATGTTGCAAAGACACAAAAAATGTTCGGAAAGCATAATTCAGATTGATTGAATGACTAATTATGAACCCTAACGGCATATCAATTATCTAAAATCTCTAGTTTTATGCATACATCGATGATTGGAAGTGTTTTATAACATTAAATCTTAAATCCGCTGATTTATTTGGAGATTTATTTTTATTTTCACTCGTAGATGTGTGTTTCGTAGTATTGTGTAGCTGGGCATTCGCTTATTTTCACACACACGAGTGTGCGTCCGTGGGTGTGCGGCCGGCAGCGTGTGCCGCGGCAACAATACCGAGGTCAGCGCTCGAGAAGGGGTACAACAGCGAGTGAGGGGAGGTGCTGATATTTAATTTGTAACCGAATAATAATAATTCACCCAGCCGAACAAAACAGCAATTTCCGTGGCGGCAAATCCAGATGAAATGGTGCACTCTGATTGGCCTAACGCTATCGCTTATAATTCAAAAACTATGCGTCGGACGAGCTTCCGGTAAAGAAATTCTCGGTTGCATTTCAGTCAGGTATCACGCTCGCTGGTCCGTGTCCCTCAATTTAGGGACACCCTGTATATGGTGTCCCGTAACAGTAGCATAGCAAGGGGGGGTCTACACGCAGATTCCTGGTAGCGACACTTACTGACATTCTCCCCAGACTCAAACCCATTTCCGCTCCGCGCACCCCAGACGCAAACCCTCGAAAGTTACCCCCACTCTCGTCAGATAAAACGTGCTCTGCCGTACCGACTCGAGGTCAAAAACATGCATCCTTACCGACAGTCGTATCGGTCTACGGTGAAAATCGCACTGCTTTGCCGGCAATTCTTATCGATCGAGGGTCCAAATCGTGCTGTTTTACCGACAATCTTACCGACCGAAGGTCAAAGTCTGTAGTGCTCGCCTGCCAACGGGAGAAGGCGCAGCGGGGGCGAGAACTTGTTTACCGTCCCGCATTCTTTTCCCACGATAGGACTGCTGATGTGTAACATTAACCACTCCAAATTCCTTTCCCAGGGTAGGACTGCTGATGTGTAACATCAACCACCTCACATTCCTTTCCCACGTTATCAACCACGTGACATTCCAAAATTAATAGTTCGAAGAATTGTTTTTTATCCACTGGGATATCGCTGATGTGTAACATCAACCACCCCCACATTCCTTTCCCACGTTATCAACCACGCGACATTCCAAAATTAATGGTTCTGAGAATTGTTTTTCACTTATTCGGATGTCGGTTTGATATCAACCACGTGACATTTTTTGGCTTGTAACTGCCGTGTGAACTCAACGATGAATTTTGAACGGGTTCAGTCAAGACCAGAATGCAAGGTGGACCGATAGCCGCGGTACATTCAGAGCCATGGATCTGCGGTGTTGGGTTACTATCGCTCTGGGAATGCTAGAGGGTGCGCACGCATACACGAACGTAAATCTGTAACATCTTACCAGGTCCACCGTTCGTATGAAATAGGTTAGCACGTGAAACTTGTACATCAGTCAGACTGCTATTCTTGTGAGACGAAAACCTTAGAATCATCATGATACGTAATAACGAATTTACCGACGAAGAAGTAATTATCGGATTTAGCAACGTGACATCAGAGTTTTCGCTACAAGATCTTCGGTGGCTCGTTGAGTGTGTCCGGAGAGCTCGTGTGCAACCGCACAGACTACACAGGATATATTTTCAGAACAAAACGTTGATCCTGACTTTTCAAAAATGGCAAAACGAAGTAATTGCAGTGTTATCGGACACTGAACCGGGTGACGATGAAGGCGAAGCCGATTTGATCGAGTGTCGTCAGATCAACGAGGAGTAAGAAAGAAACCGAACCGTACACATCTAATGTTACCCACACAATCGAAGACACATCATTTCGGTAGCTTCTAGAAGTTTTTCGAGGATTCTGTGTGGGAGGAATACGGCTACAAAAGTCTGAATTTCAGGTCAGAAAGACAGTCTTGCATCTTCAGTCTGACGTTTGATGCGATGTTAAAGTGTACCGACATCGAGCTCGAGCTTCTCACCGACATAGATATAAAGCAGAACTAAAACAGCGTATCGATCTGTTCTTAAAAAATATTCACGACTTGAAAACCGTTATTAACCAGAAGTCAGAACTCAACAAAGTGACAAAAAAGTTAGCAAATCTAAATTTATCAAGAAACACATAACTACTGAACATTAAAAAAAAAAAAGAATAGATTTCACAAAACTCAACAAAGTTGCAAGCATGAACGAATTTGTGTCGACGAAGAAATTGAGGGAGCTGGAAATTTTTCAAAATCTATAAAGTCACCAACATTCGGCGAGTCCAAACTAGGTTCGAGCAGCGTGTCGTCACAGACCTGAACACCGAATTCAGCGTGTTCTTACCGGCACGGATTGTGCGACTGCTGAACGAGGACGAGACCCAATATCAGAAATTGCTGCAGACGATGGAGTAGGAGCGGTTGTTCTTGCAGTATCTGGACGGTCGCTACGGTCAAATTGAATTCAAAGATGCGTCGACTCTCGCTTAATTTGTACACCGTACCTGGACAACGTGTGCAGCGTCTCCAATTATTCTACGTTGCATAACCTTTAAGAAAATTGTATACATTGTTTGACAGAGCTTTTTATTTTATACCATTTTATTTTATACCATTTAATGGTACGACGTTCTGTATTGAATAAAAAAATATATGTATTTATCACTCAGCGCTAAACCATCCTGTCCACCTTAATCTCAACAAATTGTTAGTAACAGCAATTCGGACTTTCTATTTTATACCATTTAATAGTACGACGTTCAATATTGAATAAAAAAATATATGTATTTATCACTCAGCGCCAAACTATCCTGTCCACCTTAAACTCAACAAATTGTTGGTAACAGCAATTCGAATCGACTTTTACAATCTGAGAAAGTGCTATTTTGAACACCGATGAGCAAAGACGAAGGTTTTCTAAGCTACGTTTTGAACCTCGTAACTGTAACGTGAACAGTACGATGAGATTTCAGCGGACTCAGTCAAGGACAGAGTGCAAGGTCGACCAACATCTGAGTTAGCGTACGTTTAAAGCCGCAGGTCCTACGGAGTTGGGTTACTATCGCTCTTGGAATGCAAAACATGATGACGTTGGTGTACAGATTAGTCCAGAATGAGATGCAAGGTTGAGGCGCAGTTGAGATTTCGTTTGACAAGTTTTTATTAATTTTATAAAAAAAGTATTAAATATAATATATAGATATATATTCGGTTTCTCAACATAATTTTGCGAAAGGTTTCAACGATCGGAGAAAAGACGAGAATTATCACAACGATTGGACTCTTGAAAGTGCTGGCGGAAAAATTCAAACGTCTTCAGAAAACGGATGGAGGTACGCGGTCGACCAAAATAATACTTGGAATCGTCGAGTTTCGACTTGACTTTGAGCTGCCCGCGGTCAAAGGATTTCGGTGCCACGTCGAATTCTGGAAGTTTCTGAAATTCGGAATTAAAAACGGTTGGTATTGATAATAAAAAAATATTTTATTGGAAAAAAGTTAAACTAGTGAGTACGAGAGAGAATCAAAATACGATGTCGTTCAAGAATCTGTTCTATGCGACGTTGAATTCTGGAAGTTTCTGAAATTAACTCTTAACTAACAGGATAGAGGTTCTGAATTGAAAACGGATCGTGAAACAATGACTATAAGATATGGTATTTATTTAATGAAATTGAGAATCTGTTTCGTGGAGCGAGATGTCCCCTGATTCGTCGTAACTTAAATGTATTAAAATATTATCGAAGACAAAAAAGGTCTGTACGTTGTGTGACTATAATGATCTGGTACTTATCTAAAGAAATTAAAAATCTGTTTCGTAACTTGAATGTTGTGACGTGGATTTTTCCCGCTCCTCGGTCACTCGGAGAAAATGACCGAGAACTTACCGCGTGCACAATAATTTGGCGTCCACGATGTACCCTGGATCTAAAACAATATCGCGAAGTTTTGTTGGGCGCCTGGCGTGATTAACACGCCTCGAAATCATTAATGCGCTATTCCTCGGGCATATCCTCGATAGCTCAGTACCGTGGAGAGGGGAGGGGTAATTTTTAGAGAGAGAGAGAGACACTCGAAATGCACACGCTACTTAACAGAAGTCAAATAAAATCTCATATTTCCCAATAGCGGTGATACAAAACAAAAAAAAGATAATTCAAAAGTCGCTCATCGCGAGTCTAAAATTAAACAGAAAATTACACGTAACCTACTCTATTTCTTACTGTGCCGCCGGCTCCGGACTTGGCGGCAAGTTGAATACATTGGGAACCATGATCTGGGGAAGAAAAAAAAGGGTATATTCAGAAAATTTGAAGATGTTTCAGTAGTTGAAAAATGTTCAGGTGAGAAACGAATTCGGAAGCTATTGAGCTGAGTTTGGAGATTTGTGAGTAGTTGTAAATGTTTTTAAAATCACTTGAAGTTTCCTAAATAGTTTGAAATATATCTAATTTTTTGAACAAAAGAAGTGAAGGAGTGTAATAAATTGAAAAAAATTTACTTCAGGTAGCAATTTGTATAAGGACTTACCGTTTCTTTTCTGGCAAAGTATATATTCGAAGACGCAAGACACTTTACACCACTTGAGTTTGACTGCCAATGAGCTGGTCCAGGACTTGCAGTCTTATATAATGAACCCTTGTGTTTATGTTTTGCAAACGTAAAAAATGTGATATCGTAGGGTGGTCCCCATGTTCACCGAATTTCGTTATCTCGATTCATGTAATTGTTCTGGTGCGTACCGCTCCACGCACCCGGACAGTCTCGCGCGTTGGGCGAATCGTCATTATTAACAGCAGAAATTCAAAAATGGAGAAAAGTCGGAAGTCAAAATATTCGGCTTCTCAACAGAATTTTCCGTAACGGTCGTACTTAGTTATATGATAGATGTTTGACTCACTTTCAGATCAGAACTCACATACTTTCCGATATTCGTTAATCTGTCAGGTTACGATTCGCATTTTCTGACTAAAGCATTGGAACCTAAATTGACGGTCAAATTACTTACCAAGCAAAACTACGTTATTCATCATCGCGTTTGAAAACAATTTTTAGAGTTAGGTTCAAACTTAGTCAAAATTCATCGAGTTCTCAAGTTCAGACAAGCAGCGTGGCTTAAAAAATACATAGATTTAAATACAGATTTGAGACAAAAATCAAACATTGAATTCGCGAAAAATTTTTATAGATCAATGAACAACGCTGTTTTTTTTTGGTAAGACAATGGAGAACGTTTGGAAATACAGAGATGTTAGATTGATCACGAAATGAGGTGGAAGGTATGGTGCTGGAGCTACTATAGCCAAACCAAATTTCCACAGCTGTACATTTACTGTACATTCTTCAATGAAAATATGATAACAGTTGAAACATGTAAAAACGAGAGTCAAACTCAGCAAACCAATATATGTAGGCTTCTCCATTTAAGATCTTTCAAAATCCTTTATTCACAATTTCCATTATAATTACGTTGAAACGAAATTTGAACATCAGACAAAATTAATGTATACCGACGCGGGTAGTTTAATATACCACTTCACCGCCCCCGATATTTGGGAATTTTGATCTAGAGACATAGGAAACTTCATACCATCATACCGTAGCACTGAGCTGAAATGCGAATACGAGCTGATCGCGTTAGGATGGTTGTTGTCGGCTGGGAACAGAGCTGCGGTGACCGACCAAAGAAAGCAGTAAGAGTCGTTGTTACGTATGATGACGACAGCCTTCTTATGTTGAATATCCTTAGAGAATGGTATGCATGTGAACACACCTCCTCGTACTAGTACGTACTTGTTAATATTCACAATCAAATTGATTATTTCGATCAACGGTCAACCAGAGTCTTTTTCTCGGAAATTTACCACTTTGGACAATACTTCTGGTATTTTGAGTTCCAAATCGAAACCATTTTCGAATTTCTGTCGGTGAAGATTTCTTAGATAAAATCTTGGGCGCCGTCTCCATGATTTTTATTGATTTTCAAGCAATTTTCAGAATCATTATTTGTTTTTCCTTCTTTCAATCGCACATACTTGACAAAGCTATCGTTACAAGATTTGCTTTAGAAGAACTGCTCTACGCTGACACGGTCCCTTTTGTGGACAAGCAACAACAGCCTGAATCACGCATTGTCGGAAATTCGCGGACAACCGTATGCAATATTCTTTGATAGAAATTTCTAGATATTTCTCGAACGAACCTGCAGCGCGTGTAAGATGGCGAGGCAGTTCTTGGAACTTGGCGAAGAAGTTTCGCATGCCTCATGTACGAGAGAGAGCTGCGATAGTGAACTAATCGCTAGAGTTATACATGGAACTGTGATAGGCTTAGTAGACATCGTTCTGCAGGAGCGTTACGGGGATGTTTTACTTTGCCCACGGTGTCAGTTTCACGATTTCGAGGCCTACGCACTAGTGCAGGAGGATATATCCTGCAAACGTAACCGACAAATGGATTTCGAGGTCTACGCACTAGTGCCAATTGCCCAACGCGCGAGACTGTCCGGGTGCGTGGAGCGGTACGCACCAGAACAATTACATGAATCGAGATAACGAAATTCGGTGAACATGGGGACCACCCTACGATATCACATTTTTTACGTTTGCAAAACATAAACACAAGGGTTCATTATATAAGACTGCAAGTCCTGGACCAGCTCATTGGCAGTCAAACTCAAGTGGTGTAAAGTGTCTTGCGTCTTCGAATATATACTTTGCCAGAAAAGAAACGGTAAGTCCTTATACAAATTGCTACCTGAAGTAAATTTTTTTCAATTTATTACACTCCTTCACTTCTTTTGTTCAAAAAATTAGATATATTTCAAACTATTTAGGAAACTTCAAGTGATTTTAAAAACATTTACAACTACTCACAAATCTCCAAACTCAGCTCAATAGCTTCCGAATTCGTTTCTCACCTGAACATTTTTCAACTACTGAAACATCTTCAAATTTTCTGAATATACCCTTTTTTTTCTTCCCCAGATCATGGTTCCCAATGTATTCAACTTGCCGCCAAGTCCGGAGCCGGCGGCACAGTAAGAAATAGAGTAGGTTACGTGTAATTTTCTGTTTAATTTTAGACTCGCGATGAGCGACTTTTGAATTATCTTTTTTTTGTTTTGTATCACCGCTATTGGGAAATATGAGATTTTATTTGACTTCTGTTAAGTAGCGTGTGCATTTCGAGTGTCTCTCTCTCTCTCTAAAAATTACCCCTCCCCTCTCCACGGTACTGAGCTATCGAGGATATGCCCGAGGAATAGCGCATTAATGATTTCGAGGCGTGTTAATCACGCCAGGCGCCCAACAAAACTTCGCGATATTGTTTTAGATCCAGGGTACATCGTGGACGCCAAATTATTGTGCACGCGGTAAGTTCTCGGTCATTTTCTCCGAGTGACCGAGGAGCGGGAAAAATCCACGTCACAACATTCAAGTTACGAAACAGATTTTTAATTTCTTTAGATAAGTACCAGATCATTATAGTCACACAACGTACAGACCTTTTTTGTCTTCGATAATATTTTAATACATTTAAGTTACGACGAATCAGGGGACATCTCGCTCCACGAAACAGATTCTCAATTTCATTAAATAAATACCATATCTTATAGTCATTGTTTCACGATCCGTTTTCAATTCAGAACCTCTATCCTGTTAGTTAAGAGTTAATTTCAGAAACTTCCAGAATTCAACGTCGCATAGAACAGATTCTTGAACGACATCGTATTTTGATTCTCTCTCGTACTCACTAGTTTAACTTTTTTCCAATAAAATATTTTTTTATTATCAATACCAACCGTTTTTAATTCCGAATTTCAGAAACTTCCAGAATTCGACGTGGCACCGAAATCCTTTGACCGCGGGCAGCTCAAAGTCAAGTCGAAACTCGACGATTCCAAGTATTATTTTGGTCGACCGCGTACCTCCATCCGTTTTCTGAAGACGTTTGAATTTTTCCGCCAGCACTTTCAAGAGTCCAATCGTTGTGATAATTCTCGTCTTTTCTCCGATCGTTGAAACCTTTCGCAAAATTATGTTGAGAAACCGAATATATATCTATATATTATATTTAATACTTTTTTTATAAAATTAATAAAAACTTGTCAAACGAAATCTCAACTGCGCCTCAACCTTGCATCTCATTCTGGACTAATCTGTACACCAACGTCATCATGTTTTGCATTCCAAGAGCGATAGTAACCCAACTCCGTAGGACCTGCGGCTTTAAACGTACGCTAACTCAGATGTTGGTCGACCTTGCACTCTGTCCTTGACTGAGTCCGCTGAAATCTCATCGTACTGTTCACGTTACAGTTACGAGGTTCAAAACGTAGCTTAGAAAACCTTCGTCTTTGCTCATCGGTGTTCAAAATAGCACTTTCTCAGATTGTAAAAGTCGATTCGAATTGCTGTTACCAACAATTTGTTGAGTTTAAGGTGGACAGGATAGTTTGGCGCTGAGTGATAAATACATATATTTTTTTATTCAATATTGAACGTCGTACTATTAAATGGTATAAAATAGAAAGTCCGAATTGCTGTTACTAACAATTTGTTGAGATTAAGGTGGACAGGATGGTTTAGCGCTGAGTGATAAATACATATATTTTTTTATTCAATACAGAACGTCGTACCATTAAATGGTATAAAATAAAATGGTATAAAATAAAAAGCTCTGTCAAACAATGTATACAATTTTCTTAAAGGTTATGCAACGTAGAATAATTGGAGACGCTGCACACGTTGTCCAGGTACGGTGTACAAATTAAGCGAGAGTCGACGCATCTTTGAATTCAATTTGACCGTAGCGACCGTCCAGATACTGCAAGAACAACCGCTCCTACTCCATCGTCTGCAGCAATTTCTGATATTGGGTCTCGTCCTCGTTCAGCAGTCGCACAATCCGTGCCGGTAAGAACACGCTGAATTCGGTGTTCAGGTCTGTGACGACACGCTGCTCGAACCTAGTTTGGACTCGCCGAATGTTGGTGACTTTATAGATTTTGAAAAATTTCCAGCTCCCTCAATTTCTTCGTCGACACAAATTCGTTCATGCTTGCAACTTTGTTGAGTTTTGTGAAATCTATTCTTTTTTTTTTTTAATGTTCAGTAGTTATGTGTTTCTTGATAAATTTAGATTTGCTAACTTTTTTGTCACTTTGTTGAGTTCTGACTTCTGGTTAATAACGGTTTTCAAGTCGTGAATATTTTTTAAGAACAGATCGATACGCTGTTTTAGTTCTGCTTTATATCTATGTCGGTGAGAAGCTCGAGCTCGATGTCGGTACACTTTAACATCGCATCAAACGTCAGACTGAAGATGCAAGACTGTCTTTCTGACCTGAAATTCAGACTTTTGTAGCCGTATTCCTCCCACACAGAATCCTCGAAAAACTTCTAGAAGCTACCGAAATGATGTGTCTTCGATTGTGTGGGTAACATTAGATGTGTACGGTTCGGTTTCTTTCTTACTCCTCGTTGATCTGACGACACTCGATCAAATCGGCTTCGCCTTCATCGTCACCCGGTTCAGTGTCCGATAACACTGCAATTACTTCGTTTTGCCATTTTTGAAAAGTCAGGATCAACGTTTTGTTCTGAAAATATATCCTGTGTAGTCTGTGCGGTTGCACACGAGCTCTCCGGACACACTCAACGAGCCACCGAAGATCTTGTAGCGAAAACTCTGATGTCACGTTGCTAAATCCGATAATTACTTCTTCGTCGGTAAATTCGTTATTACGTATCATGATGATTCTAAGGTTTTCGTCTCACAAGAATAGCAGTCTGACTGATGTACAAGTTTCACGTGCTAACCTATTTCATACGAACGGTGGACCTGGTAAGATGTTACAGATTTACGTTCGTGTATGCGTGCGCACCCTCTAGCATTCCCAGAGCGATAGTAACCCAACACCGCAGATCCATGGCTCTGAATGTACCGCGGCTATCGGTCCACCTTGCATTCTGGTCTTGACTGAACCCGTTCAAAATTCATCGTTGAGTTCACACGGCAGTTACAAGCCAAAAAATGTCACGTGGTTGATATCAAACCGACATCCGAATAAGTGAAAAACAATTCTCAGAACCATTAATTTTGGAATGTCGCGTGGTTGATAACGTGGGAAAGGAATGTGGGGGTGGTTGATGTTACACATCAGCGATATCCCAGTGGATAAAAAACAATTCTTCGAACTATTAATTTTGGAATGTCACGTGGTTGATAACGTGGGAAAGGAATGTGAGGTGGTTGATGTTACACATCAGCAGTCCTACCCTGGGAAAGGAATTTGGAGTGGTTAATGTTACACATCAGCAGTCCTATCGTGGGAAAAGAATGCGGGACGGTAAACAAGTTCTCGCCCCTGCTGCGCCTTCTCCCGTTGGCAGGCGAGCACTACAGACTTTGACCTTCGGTCGGTAAGATTGTCGGTAAAACAGCACAATTTGGACCCTCGATCGATAACAATTGCCGGCAAAGCAGTGCGATTCTCACCGTCGACCGATACGACTGTCGGTAAGGTTGCATGTTTTCGACCTTGAGTCGGTACGGCAGAGCACGTTTTATCTGACGAAAGTGGGGGTAACTTTCGAGGGTTTGCGTCTGGGGTGCGCGGAGCGGCTCGGTCGATAAAGAAGGTGTTTGTACTCAGAACCCGCCTCGCCAAACTACTCGGAACTTGCGTTCACTAAGCCCGTTGCGGTATCGTACATGAAAAACAAGCATGACAAAGTGTAAATAAAACTTCTCCATCGCGCATGTAAACAAAGCTCATGTAATGTAAACGAAATGATTATTGATTAATCTATTTCGAACATAAATTTTGCCCCACTACTGATTGACTCAAGTTTGAATATAGGGGGTTTTGGGGTCACTAATCACGAATCCGAACTCAAAATTTTTGAATCTGTAATAGCAGATCCAGTGTAGCCAAAGAAAATACAAGAATCATCAGTTTCTTCGATTTGGATGAAACTTACAAGGTAAGTCTTTCTGCTGACATCCTTCGATTTTAATGAAATTCATATATGTTATTCCACATGAAAATCTCAGAGATACGTGTTTTTTTTATCGGCGGAGAAACGTTTCCACGAGGTGAAATTATCTTTTAAAGTTGAGACCTTCGAGGGGTACTCTTCAGGTTTCACCTGTTTTCACTTGAGATAATCGAATGCACTCAAATAGATAATTACCTCAATGATAAACGATGAGAAATGCAACTGGTTTTATATCGGGGGGTTGCATAAGAAAAAAGTTATAGGGGTTGAAATTCATAAAGTCGTTATAACAAAAAAACTATCGCACCTATCTTGATGGATTTAATTGCACTTTGAAGAGCGAAAAAAAAATAATACATATGGGTTTATGTGTTTTTCTTGTAATTCAAGTCAAGGGGGTGCACTCACCCGATGTATGTTTACATATAATCTCAATAAAACGGCAGTAATTCTCTTTTTTCTTATTTCTTCTCTTAGTAATAAGTTTTTTCTCTGAATCCTCAACATCTACGTACCAACCGATGGACAGATTTTTCCTATAATTACATTTTCATAATAGGTGAAAGTGACAGGACCAAAAGTATGTATCCAATCTCAATGGTTTATTTTTTATTTGAAGACAATTTGAGACTTTTCTAGTTATACTTGGAAAATTCCATTTCAAATTCATTTCAACAATGGATTTCACCTAATTCAGCAAGGAAAATTGGAAAAAATCAAATTTTTCCGCTGAAAATTGGTCACAAAATGGGAGGAAAGAGGTGGTGCGAGAGCGCTTATTGCCTGGGCAAACTTTCACAGCTGCACCGTATTTGGCGCTAATATGGTCATCATTGAAATGAATCGTGTCAAAGTTCACTTCGCTAAACTTATTTACGTCGGTGCATCGATTCTAGATTTGTCAAAAATCATTCTTTACGATTTCCACTGTAATTATGTGAAATCCGACTTTTCGAACAGCGAGGTCAAATTGTTGTATACCGACACAGACAGCCTCATTTATCAATTTAACGTATCGAACGTCTACGATATTATCAAACGTGATGTAGATACAATATTTGATACCTCTGCCTATCCGCCCGACAATGTGTATGGCATTGCGCTTAAAAACAAGAAACGACTGGGGCTGATGAAGGATGAAAATAATGGTAAAATTATGACAGAGTTTGTGGGACTGCGAGCAAAGCTGTACACATTTACTACAATGGGCGGGGATGGGGAAAAAGTGAGTAAGCGCGCCAAGGGTGTAAAAAATTCTTCGATAAATAGCATCACGTTTGATAATTATAAGCGCTGTCTGATGGCTTACCAAGAGTTGACACTCCCCCAGTGTTTGATACGAAGTAAGAAACATGAAGTAAGCACGATCGTACGAAAAAAATTGGCTCTCAGTTGACAGGATGACAAGCGGAAATTGATACCTGGACAGACCGACACCCTACCTTGGGGGTTTGTCCCAGCTCCCCAATAGCTATAGGATAAAACTGTGGACGTAGAATTATTGTGAATATTTACGTTTGACACCTCGGGCGATCCGCCATCATGCGAAAACGATATTGACTGGATTTGAAAATGTGAATTCATATACTTAACATTTATTTATTTGTTTATTCATTTATCATCAATATATTGAGAAATTATTCATTTTAATTCGTTCACCTCGAGAAAAGTTTTCAGAAAACGAAAAAAAGTTTCAGAAAATGAAAAAAAGTTTTCCGAAAACTTTGTTCCCATTTGATCAACACGTAAAGAAAGTTTTCAGAAAATAAAAATAAGTTTTCTGAAAACGAAAAAAAGTTTTGCAAAAAATAAAATGTGTGATAATCGTATGGAAAAATTGCAGATTATTATCATTATTATTGTTGTTGCTGTTGTTGTTGCTGTTGCTGTTGCTGTTGCTGTTCTGTTGCTGTTGCTGTTGCTGTTGCTGTTGCTGTTGCTGTTGCTGTTGCTGTTGCTGTTGCTGTTGCTGTTGCTGTTGCTGTTGCTGTTGCTGTTGCTGTTGCTGTTGCTGTTGTTGTTGTTGTTGTTGTTGTTGTTGTTGTTGTTGTTGTTGTTGTTGTTGTTGTTGTTGTTGTTGTTGTTGTTGTTGTTGTTGTTGTTGTTGTAGTTGTTGTTATTATTACTAGGGGCTTTGCCCCTGCGCGCTTTGCGCGCCTCACTATTTCCTTACGCATTGTCTAGTAGACAGGCGAATTCCTTCATGTTGATTTGATGACAGGTCTGCACTTGCTGTCCACTTCAATTCCTTCTGTGCTTACTTTCCTTTTTTTCATCAATCTAAGCTTCCATTCGATGGTTGAAAATTGGTGTTCCTTCTCTATTGATATCGATCTATCTCCTTGACTTGCTGAATTATTTTTGCTACCGCTCTGCCCGTTATTCTCCAAAATCACCTTCTTCATATTATTTTTTTCTCTATATTTGTGTTGCTGTTCACTCCGCAAAACACCTCTTTCTCCTGTGGTTGACATAGATCGTGGTCGTTCTTTTGCCTGGTTATAGGAATATTTGTTTATTATTATTCTCTGGCTTATTTGGTTATTCGCACTTACAATTTTATTTTTCTTTTTCTTTTGTGATACGTCCGACCATCCACCGTCTCCATCGCCTTGTCTGCTGGTTGAAACTCCTCCTTTCTGTTCGTTGGTTGAAAAGCCAGTATGATATTTTTTGTTCGCTTCCCTATATTTTCGCTGCTGTTCTCGTCGTCTAATTTTTCGCTCTTCTATGTCCATCACATTGGATGGTCGTCCTCTTGATTTATTTTCCAAATTAATAATCACAATCGATTCTTCTAATTCTTCGACACCCTTCGTTGAATTATTTTTACTACCGCTCTGCCAGTTATTCTCCAAAATCACCTTCTTTGTATTATTTTTTTCTCTATATTTGCGTTGCTGTTCATTCCGCAAAACACCTCTTTCTCTTGTGGTCAACATCGATCCTGGTCGTCCTCTTGCCTGGTTATACGAATATTTGTTGGATATTATTCTATGGCTTATTTGGTTCTTCGCAGTTACAATTTTATTTTCCTCTTTCTTTTGTGATACTTCCGACCATCCACCATCTTCATCGCCTTGTCTGCTGCTCGAAACTCCTCCTTTCTCCATTGTCCTCGTAAATCCTGGCTGTCCTTTTGACTGTTTGGTGATATATGTAGATTTACTATTATCTGATTGTTACTTTTCATACTTATTACTCACTATCTGAATTTTATTTTGGTTCTGCAAAACATCAAAGTGTCCACTGTCTCTGTCGCCGGTGAAGAGTAGCGAGAATTGTGTTTCATTTTGTGATCCGATCCGGTGTGGATGAATTTGTTCTTCGCGATACACGATTAAACATATCTTAAAAATGTCCGCAGCTGCAGCTAATTCTGCTTCTCCCCCGTATATTCCATTTTTATTCATATGTGATTTGTAATCACCAGGTGACCTAATCACAGCACCGTTCGACTCATGACCTGTAATAAAACCCGCAAATGTAGACCAATTATCCACTATATTTGAAACGATACTCAGTCTCACCTCTGCATGTCGATCTTGAGTGCCGTATACACAATACGCCAACGCGCGAAAAAGACAATTCCCGTCGGGAATCATCTTGATAATTTTCGTTTGCATGTTCATTTTTTGCGCGTCAGAAACAGATACCTATAAAGATATTTGTCAAAGACTGTCATAAACAGCCGATGACAGTTGTCAAAGGGTTTGCTAGATGCTTTTTGTTTTGTTTTCGGGATCTCACCCCACCGCCAACTTCATGCGTATACTGTTGTTATTACAATCTTTTTTATACTATTGTTATTATAGTCTTTCTTTGACTATTGTTATTATAATCTTTTTCTTCCTGTTCATTTGTTTGAAACTTTTTTATTAGATAGAGATATTATTATTATTTTCATGGTATCGAGTATGGCACATGTGCATGCAAAGGAAATAGGTGTGGAAATATTTGTATATTCAAATCTTTTATTGTAATTCGGAAAATACATACAAATTATGTCACATGTCTGTTTTATTTATCCAGCTATTGTGCGAACTATCAAAACCCAACCACTTCACATAGACCTGATTCCCCCGTTTGCGTGATACTTTCTCCACAAGATAGCCGTCGGGGTATTTTACTTTGCCGAGCTCCTCCTCGTAGAAGCCGTCGATGGGATGATCTTGATAATCGGTAAGTTTGTACGTCGGTGGATTGGTATTTTTCACCTCACTCACAATGAATATTTCAGTCGTCCAATTGGGTGTATAGCCTTCTTCGAATACATTCTTGTACTTGCTGATTCGAACTCGATCGCCCACACTGAATTTCCGCGCCTGATCACTTCGTTTGATTTGCCGAGGCTTGTACACGCTACGATACGTTTTTCATTCTCTGTGCTAACATCCACCGGTTTTATTCGAATCGTGCGATGTCTGGTGTTGTTGTAGGACTTCATTGAATCATCTAAAATATTAATCCACTCGTACGATCCTTGGAGAGTGAACCGCTTTTACATTTTATTTTTCAATGTTCGATTAAGACGTTCGCATATCGACGCCTTCAAGTTGCTAAATGTCGAATTCATGTAGATATTGTGTTGCTTCACGAGGGCTTTGAATTCACTGTTGTAAAATTTTTTGCCCCGATCAACGTGTAGATGTGTAGGTATACGGCTCTGTGTCACTACAGATTTCATGGCAGCAGTAACATCTTTCTTACTCTTGGACTTTATCGGCACAGCCCACGCGTACTTGGAAAATATATCGATGATTATTAGTAGGTATTTGTATCGCTTGTTGTGCGAGCTGCATGCGGTCATATCGACGAGATCAGCTTGCCAGGTCTCATCCAGTCCGCGTACATCTACGAATCGGCGCGGATAGTTGCGTCGAGCCTGTCTGTGAAGTTCAGCAGCTATTACAGCCTTCATTGTTCCCCGCTCTTCACCTTTCAATTTTTCGAATTGGCGCTCAACCACTCTAGTTCCTCAATCGATACTAATTCCCCGCGGGCTTGTTCCAGCACCTGTGTTGCTTGATCCCCAATATGTTTGATGCCACTCAACGTGTTTTCTACGATTTTGTTATTTATGCGTAGCTGTTTCAACTCTTCGTTGTGATTACGCGCGAAACTCTCAAAATTTGATTGAAAAGTATCCACAATATCCACAGCCATAGACTGTAAAGCAGTATTGAGAACTTTTAAGGAAACAGCATCGGTGGAGTGATGCGGATCAGCTATGTTACACAATCGTTTACCGTCCAAATCATACTGATTGCCGTTGGTGGTTTTAAATACAACACCCGGAGGCCCTCGAATAAATTTTTTACTCCCACCACGTTCCGAGTGTCGCCCGAATATGTCTATGCTCATCATTGGACGGTGACTAAACAAATGCTTATTCTATGTTTACACGCCGCTAATGAACGATTTCAGCCCCGCGCAACTCTTCAACGATGGCGACTATTTCGTTGGAATGGTTGGGACTTTTTCATTCAGTTTAATTATCGACCATGCCCTGCCTTCTACGGTTTTATGCAACAAATTCAAATCGCTCCTTAAACTTTTGATACTTTCAAGCATGGATCTTATAACCTCGTGAATTTCTTCGGCATTATTTGCAATATTCACCTCAATGATACGAATTCCCCCCTCGATATCGTTCTGGAGCCCATCATTCGCTCGCTGTACACTCTGGTTGAGTACTCTCATAGAAACGGCATCGTTTTCCATCTGCTGATCGGCGATATCACACAATCGTTTGCTGTCTATATCGTATTGGTTATCGATGGTGGTTTTGAATCCAACACCCGGAGGCCCTCGAATAAATTTTTTACCCCCACCACGCTCCGAGTGTCGTCCAAATATGTCTATACTCATCACTGGACGGTCACTGAACAAATGATGATTCTATGTTCATCCGCCGCTAATAAACGATTCCAGCCTCGCGCAACCCCTCAATATCGGAGACCATTTCGTTGGAATGGCTGGTATTGCCTGCAGCCTGTGACGCCATAAGCAGCCGGAGACGATCTACAATTTCATTCGGATCATCCCAGTAGACGTAATCAACATCTTGGCCATCCTTTCGCGCAATCTTATAGTCGGGTAAGCCTTTACTCGATTTTTTCGGCGAGCCGACGTGTTTTGCAATGAAAGTTCTATACTTTGCGCTTTTTAAATTATCTCGAAGGCTTCCATCGGCTTGATAACGTTTTCGATGCGCATTCGTCGTCGTTACAATTTTTATGTAATTATTCTTGTCCGCGTCATTTGCAACCAATGCATCGGGTGATTTTTTAAACAATAATTCAAGTAATCCTGGTGTTTTCTCATAACTTTCATCTCCCACATTGACCGGATTATCAGTGAAATGGATCGGCGTATCACCAATCATTATACCGTTTGTCAACTTTCGAAAACCGTATGTCGTATCCGTATCCTTCTTTTTGCTTGTGCTGAACATTTTAAAATATCGCGCCATAGAATTCTTTGTTTTCTTCACCGGCGTACTTGTAGTAGAAATTTCACCGAACTTCAGTGTTTTATCATTTGCATCCATGAAATTCCCATCGTCCACATTCTCATCCTTCTCATCATCATCATCATCATCTCCGGTACTCTCACCATCTTTTTCTTCTTCTTCTTCTTTTTCTATTGTAACATCCGGTAGTTCCGTTTCAATTTCTTGTTTAACATGCTGCTGCTGCTGCTGCTGCAGCTTTGAAGTATCCACCAATTCTTGCAACGGCGTTATTAACGGCTTGAATACCTCTCCCACAACTTGTTCGGTCGTGTCCTTGTTCAACTTGAGCATCTTGTGCTTCCGACGTATGACATCGCATGCTTTCGATATTTCACTCAATGTATCGCTATGTTTGCGAATCTTGGCACTCTCCATGTTGCCGGACCGATTGTTGCAATGAAACTGTGCAAGTTTATGTTAGTTTATGCTTATAAAGCAGTCAAACCCCTTCTTATATCGTCCCCCATTGATTTCGCTATCCTTGTCAATTACGGTAAAACTGTATGGGTCATCATTCCAGCATGCCGAGCACAAGTCTTTAAACTGCTGATACTTCATGTCTGTGTTAACATGATCGTTGTAGATGTGTTTCAGATTCATATCATCCTGTCGAAATAGCACCAATAAGTTTGCATTGTCACGCACTAGGTGTTTTGGAATGCGCGCATACGTTTGACTTAGATAAAAGCTATCGATATCGCGATAACTGCCCATGCTGAAGTATGCTCTGATATTATCTTGCTTTTCACAGGCTATATCGTCGAAAATCATAACAGAGTTGGGGCGAGAATCTTCTAGTTTTACAACCTCGTAGTTCTCACGAAACGGGAAATAACCCACACCATGCACGGGTTCTAGTAACTTTTGCAAAAATTGATACTTTGTCTGAATGAGAGATTTCGAATAGACGTAAACATTTTCGAATCGCAATCCACTGCCGTGCGTGATGAGTGAGAGAAGAGCGTTAGTTTTACCACAATTCGATAGCCCGCAAAAAATTGCTCTCACTGTATTTGGTAGCAATTTTCCATGTCGTTTTTCTATCTTCCCCTTTGCGCGTCGAACCATTTTATCGAAATTCTCGATAGGTAGTTTATCGGGCTGATCTTGAAATTTCATGATGCTTCGTGAGCATGACAACGAGAACTAAAATGACGGTATATAAATTCACCCTTTCTATAGAAGTCACGTTAGTTGTTACCCGAATATGAGGACGTGCACACGGAAGAAACGCGGTAGTTGTTTGTTAAATAAAATCATCAATCATGTCCCAGTTGAATTGCACATACCAGGGTATCAGTACTGCGGACCTGGAACGAAATTAGCCAAGAGGTTGGCTCGTGGCGATTTGGGGATCAATCCGCTTGATGCTGCGTGGAAAGACCACGACATTGCATACGTAAAGAATCGCGATATTGCAGCGAGAAGTCTTGCCGACAAAGCGCTCGCTGAGAAGGCGTGGAATCGCAGCTTGGCCAAGGACGCTAGTGTGGGCGAAAAGGCGGTAGCCTGGGGAGTCACCAACACCATGAAAGCTAAATCTAAACTCGGTATGGGCGTAGCTGCGAAACTGTCGAGACTTGGAGTGGCTGCGAAGAAGAAATCTAGAACAGGTGGGAAGAATAAACATCGGAAGAGAACGGTGAATCTTAAGTCGATCATCACAGCAGCAAAGGTTGCCATGCGACCGGGTTATAAAGCCGTTGAGTCGGCGTTGATGGGTGCTCGTGCGGCTGCGCGTGGGATTGTGAAGAATGCTCATATGCCTCGCGTTATACCTGTGCCTGATAAAATTGGCGGCTTCCTGCCGTTTCTCATTCCAATTCTGGCCGGCCTGAGCGCTACTGGAGCTCTTGCGGGCGGTGCTGCGGGTATAGCTAAAGCTGTCAACGAAGCTAGTGCCAACAAACATCGGTTGAACGAGACTAAACGGCACAATACAACAATGGAGGCGATTGCTTTGGGCAAGGGATTATACCTGTGACCCTACCCCAGCGGAATGGGCCTGTACTTACGTCCGGCAAAAAACTGATAAAGCTACCACACCGAGCTCTCACCAACATTGATTTACTCAAATATGCTGAAAATAAGAAAATTTCGCGTTTTCGCGGTGTTTTTATGCGGAATGATCTGCCTAAATCGGGGGCAAAAATGCGAGAATCCGCAATTATGAATCTTGACGACAAAAACGGCCCAGGGACACATCGGGTTGCGTACAAGAAAAATGGTGGCCATGTTGCGTATTTTGATAGTTTCGGTGATTTGAAACCGCCTAAGGAGCTGATGAGGTATCTCGGTGTTGATAGCGTTGAATACAATCATAAGAGGTATCAGGAATATGATACTGTGATTTGCGGGCACTTATGCCTCAAATTTCTCAGCGAACAGTTATGAAAAGACAAGTGCCGCAGGAGCAAGCGTCAGTCATGTCGGAATCATTGACGTTAACACTGTCAGGCACATCCTCCGTGCTGGAGGCTCAATATTTCCCCCCAATCGAGTTATCACCGGAGAAAAACTATGTTCTCGGACTGGTCGAGTTCCTGACATTCAATTCAATACCCAATATTCATGAGACATGCAATAAATTTTACCTGAAACGGGCGGACAACAGCAGAGAGAGCATTGCAATACCCACGGGGAGCTATGAAATTGAGGATATTGAAAAATTTCCGCGTAAGGAGCTACCCTCCGACATCACCCTCAGTCTGAGAGCTAACGACAACTAGCTGAACAGTGAAGTCACGAGCAATCATGTGGTAGAGTTTAAGCCCAAAGATTCCATCGGCCGATTATTGGGATTTAAAGCGGTTGAGCTAGCACGAGACGTTACTCATAAGTCTGAATTACCAGTGGCTATACTGAAGGTTAATATTTTACGCGTTGAGTGTAACGTAACCGCTGGGGCGTACATAAATGAGCGTCGAGCTAACACGATTCATGAATTTTTCCCAACCGTTCCATCAGGATATAAGATTGTCGAAGTGCCTGCCAGCATCATTTACCTACCAATCGCCGTACTGTCGATACAGCATTTACAGCTGAGAATAGTTGATCAAGACGACGAGCTGATTAATTTTCGCGGTGGAACGATTACTGTGCGTTTACACGTGAAAACACTCAAATAATGGGGATCGTGTTTGAGACGAGAAAGTTGGGTAGGAGTTATAAAAGTCAAACGTCATGGGCACAAATCATCAGTCGCCCGACACCTCTGACAACGTTTACACCGCCCACAGGACTGACACCGCTGAACGTTCGGTTCCTCCAGAGCCTGGGTCTTCGATTACGTGGAAATTTTGGAAAATAATCATTTGTGTCCGCTGTATCCCGCGTGTGTGTTACCATGGAAGAAATAATAGGAATACAGAAACCTGTGGTATTCGACGAATCGATCGCGCACTCTGAGATTCATGCTCATTAGCCGTTCGCATCATCCACCTTCCAGAACAACGATGAAATCAATATTGTTGTCCAACATCAAGACTTGTGTCTACTGCCCAGTAAAAGCTCTCTACACATTCATGGAAAAATCACAAAGGATGATGGCGTGGCTGCGGTGACGGTTACGAAATTGATCAATATGGCCGTTTGCCATTTGTTTGAGGAAGTTCGCTATGAGTTGAACGGTGTAGAGATTGATCGGAATAAAAATGTTGGCATCACCAGCACTATGAACGGTACGTATCCTTGAGTCCAGGCCAGCAATATAGTTTGGAAAATACCGGGTGGTCAAGTGGGGATAACGAACTAACCGATGCCGCTGAAAATTTCGATGTTGTTTTACCGTTAAATTATGTGCTAGGCTTCGCCGAGGATTATTGCCGAGTTGTTGTTAATGCTAAACATGAGTTAATTCTCACACGTTCCAACACTGATTTGAATGCCGTGATTCAGGCCTCGATCACGGAAAACTTTAAAATCACTCTAAATAAAATCCAGTGGTCGTTGCCATACATCAAACTGGCAGATAAACCGAAAATCCAGCTACTTAACTACACCGCCGATGCTCCCGTCAACAACGCGGCATATACGGTCAGTCAAGACATCGACGCAGCTTGAGAAGCCGAGATATGTCCTTCTAGGATTTCAAATTGCAAGGAGAAACGAGCCGCTAAAAAATGCTGGCGTATTTGATCATTGTCGGATCAGAGATGTAAAACTCTTTCTCAACTCACAGTGCTATCTCTACGGAAATATGAATCTTGATATATACAATAATCAATACGCCATTCTCTATGATATGTATGTTCGGTTTCAAATGACCTCCTACATCAAAGAAGCTGAGCCTTTGCTATCGAAGCGTGAATTTTTAAATCGCACCCCCCTTATTGCCATCGATTGCTCCAAGCAGAACGAAACATTGAAAACTGGACCTATCGACATTCGATTGGAATTTGACTCTAGCATTGCGTTCCCCCCACACACTTCTGCCTACTGCATGATCTTGCATGATCGCATCGATGAATATAATCCGATTACTGGTACTCCCCCCCTAAGATTTCAGACTCGGGGCTCTGGTTCCAGGAAAAATATCTTAGAGAGGTATCCCCTCTACTCTTAAAAGGTGGGGTGTATATGTAGACAGCTGACTTATAGTAGCGGCTTACGCGCATGCGCAAGTAAACAACACTGAGTATAGTGGGGAAGCCGAATTGCGGGGAAATGATAGTAAAATGAGGGGAAGTAATATCTTACAGAGGGATATCTTAGGGGGGGAGCACTGTACTGTGAAAAAATTGGTATAAGTCAATTTTGAGATAGTATGTTTAATCATTATTACTATTATTGCGTAAATAATGAAAATATGTGTAAAGTTATTTGCTCAATTTAAAATATGATGATCTATCACCATTATTATGTATAAGCTGAAAACAGAATGTAATTGTTGATAAATAAAAAACATCTATTCAAAGCATCCAACCGCTATTATTTGAAAGTTCACCCACCCACCCACCCACATGATAAATAAAACAATAGAAAATTTCTACCTATCAATGGCATATTCTTTTCTTTAAACTATTTGGGGATTTAACTTCAGGGTTATGATGTACCGTATGACAAAGCTATGAAATAATGCTAATTATGCCATCAATAAACTGTGATTAATAAGTATTTTTATTTCTTTGAACAGATGCTGCCTTCAACAATACATTCACATATATATATATTTATTTTTATATATATATATATATATATTTATTTTACATTTATTTGAATAAATTATATTACTTAAAATTAGGTGTAAATGTAATTCGAAATATATATATATATATATTTTCTGTTTTTCGAAAAGACAGAACGATTTCGTGAGAGACCCCGTGCACTCTTTGACATACCACTTCTTCAAACGCTGAACATTTTCGAAGGCGCAGTTGTATCCCGTTGAAGCGTTTCCATGATAATCACAGCACCAACCCATCTTTTCCAGATGTTTCAGTTTTTCCAGTGATGGTGGTGAAATGTGTGAATCTTCCATGTTTGTTACTGGTTTTGTCCCACCAAGGATCTTCGTCAGCCACCGTTTCTTCTCCTCACCTTTGACATAAACATAGCATGCATATTTAACAGCCCTTTTTACAATTTTCTGCACCTCAGCATAAGGTTCGATTCCCGCATTCCAGGGTATTCCCTGAAAATTGCGTGTTAGCCAAGCGTTAGTAGCTTCGTGTTCAGCTGGTAGATCCGCCCAAGCGTACGGCGGTTTGAAGAGAATGCGGCTCAAACCCGATGAGTTTATGTTTATGATGCAACGTTCCTTGGGTATAAATTTATCGTTGGGGCCAACGAAACTTTGAATGTGCATGATCATCTCCATATTGCAAGTCGGAACAGTGCTTTTTTTTACGCTCAAATTGCTCATCTGTCACACAAAAATTCAAATTTGTCGTATTCGCCTCCTTGATATTTCATTCGTAGGATTCCCTCGATTATCGTCTTCTGCATCGCGTTGAATTGGACCACATCATTTTCCATGAGGCTTACAATTCGTGGGGGTAAAAATACTTCGAATTGTTCATTTAGCGCGAGAAGAATAGTTGTGCTGTACTTAGTATTTACGCGTCTTACCCCCGTCACGTTATACTCCTCCCCAACCTCCAGATCTGACATTCTCTTGGTGGGTAGCGTTTCCAGGTGACAGACGAGGTTGATTTCATTTAGATCCATCACGTTCGATGTAGATTTTATAAATTTGACGTACTATGGATACTGAAGTTCACAACAGGAAAACTTTGAGAACAATATAACGTGTTGAATGAGCTCGCGATTTATATACCAACTAACCACACTCTCCACCCCTAATAAATTCTTGAAAGTGGAAGTTTACGAATCATCATCAACATCCCCAGCTTATCTAAATGCGGTGTCGCCATCCGGTCAATTAACACAAAAGAATGTATTCGAAGTATGTGGAAAATATTATTTTTCGCCCTGGGGGCAAACTATTAGCGTGAAAGTTTACGGATCGTCATCAACATTCCCTGTCTATCTAATTACGATGTCACCATCCGATCGATCAACACAAAAAAATGTATTCGAAGTATGTGGAAAATACTATTCTTCGCCCTGGGGGCAAACTATTAGCGTGAAAGTTTACGGGTGATGGTGAAAAAATCAAAATGTCTGCTCATCCAGCCAAGAAATAAATCACATTATCAAACTGTCTCACGATAAAAATCAAAATGGCTGCTCATCCGACTAAGCAAAAATCAAAATGGCCGCCATCAAAATGGCCGCTCGTCACACAGCAAAATCGAGCGAGTATACGGGTCACGTCATGTATGTTAACCGCTGGTAGCAATATCATGGGTATTTTTGATTTAGAACTGTCATATCCTATCTACTATCATGAAGCTTCAGTCACTTGTTCATAACCAACTGTCGTCACTACGTTAGATTGATCTTTTCAAATATTCTTGGTACAAAAGTGGTTACATAGAGGAAAAACCAGCGAATTTTGATTGAATCCTGTACCCTTTGCACTTGGAGATTCCTGCAACTCACACTGTAAAGTTCCAGGATGTAAAAAAGTTGCTATTGTTTGCTGTTTCTGGTGTAAAAAGTCGTTATGTTTTAAACACTTTTTCAATGACTATCATTACTGCAGTACTTACAACGGCTAATAGAGCATATGATTATATATTCGCTTCTATTCATTGCTATGGTGATTATTTTGTTAAACTGTTGACATATTATCAATGAAAGATACAAGCATATTGTACGCTTTCTTTTTTTCACTTGACTACGCAGTTTTTCTGTGCGTCATCCCAAAACTTGGTCTTATCTACCGAAACGAATATGCGTAAGCGCTTATCGTATGCTTATGTTATCTCATTGCCAAATATACATCAGTCAGACTTATCGATAAGTCAGATATAAATACTTTTACAACGAAAGATCGATCTATAAATAAGTTGGCTCCTAGATAAAACCGTTCAATAAATGCTATATACGTGATACGGTTGTGGTAAATTAAAAAAAAACATATCACTAGGAGATGGAATAAAAAAAAAAAGAATTACTGCCGTTTTATTGGGATTAAATGTTAACATACATAGGGGTAGTTCACCCCTTTAAGTTGATTCGCGAGAAAAACGCAAAAACCCATATGTATTATTTTTTGTCGCTCTTCAAAGTGCAATTGAATCCATCGAGATAGGTGCAATAGTTTTTTTTGTTATAACGATTTTATGAATTTCAACCCCTATAACTTTTTTCCCATGCAACCCCCCGATATGAAACCAGTTGCATTTTTCATCGCTCATCATTAAGGTAATTATCCAGTTGGGTGCATTCGATTATCTCAAGTGAAAATAGGTGAAACCTGAAAAGTACCCCTCGGAGGTCTCAACTTCAATGGATAATTTCACCCCCTAGAAACGTTTTTCCGCCGAGAAAAAAAATACCCGTCTCTTAGATTTTGATGTAAAATAACATAAATAAATTCCATCAAAGTCGAAGGGTGTCAGCGGAAAGACTTTCCTTGTTAGTAGGTACACGGGACATGCTGAGGTCAATAATTATACATCAGAAGTCAACACTTACAAGGAGAAAAGTATGTATTATAATTAATAGTTAATAATACTAATCCGAATTCATATACGGTATAGTGACAGTTGAATTTACCCTCGCGGTACGATAATTTTTCCGATTCTATAATACAATACTTACAACAACTATAGCATAATATTCTACAGAGTTATAAGACTTTGGACTCACATTGCGGTGCCAAATCGACCTGTTATATATTGTACTGTAACAAAGTTTTAGTACACCCCTTTATCCGTGTAGAAATTGGAAATGGTCATGGCTTCGGATGCGCTATTTTGAACGTTTGAAGTTCTATGTCAGTACGTTATCAGCATTCTCAAAAACGTTTCATCTAAATCAAGTAACTCCTTGTATTTTCGTCGGCTGTTTTAGATCTGCCATTTTTAACTACAAATTTTGAATTTAGATTTGTCATAAGTGACTTTAGAAATCCTAGAGTCTTCGATTTCGAGTTAATCGTATAGGTAAGGAACAACGTATGTCCCAAGTACAATTTCACTTCTACGTACTACCCTTGTTTTTCATGCACAATACCGTTGAGCTGATATATTCTCAAAAATCCATTTTCGTGTAAAATAAAACGAATGAAATTTGATCCAGCCGAATTTGTTTATTTATAATCCAGTTACTGTTAGTTACTGTTTTATCGAATTAATGAAACCTCTATAACTGGACATTCCTGACGTTACACTCAATTACTCTTGGTACTTTTATGTATATCTACAAAAATGCCGCATTTGCAGAACTAAGTAATTTTCTAAACATTGATTCGCGATCTCGCTTCACTCGTCAGTCTGTCTGCAAAGTCCCCTAACATTATCGATGAATGAATCCTATTTCGAAGCATAAACGTTAACAATGTCACAACAAAATCTATGGTATAAAGGTTCCATCATACAATGAGATATACTGTGTAACGCAAAAAGCGATTTCAAGATGATCGAGTTCATGTACCCTCGGACGAGAGAGGAACAGGGGGTAAGGTGGGCCTACGAATAATTTTGGCCTCCTGCTGAATGACAGGTTGTAGTCAGTCAGATCATAACATCACGAGAATAGTGACGCATTACAGATTCAAGTGTCCGTGGGACAAACAGTGTAAGTGTGTGTGAGTGAATGCGAGTGGGCAAATGCAGCGAATAACAGGTCATCAATAAAATAACAGGTGACCATGTTAATAAACAATTACTGGTGTCGAATATTAATTATACCTACGAGTCACCATTTATTTCTCGTCCTCGAGATTATCAACGCGATTTCGTTCTGTAATCGTGCAACCAGTCGCGAACACACGATCCTCGGTACATACGATCAGCTACCTACCGGGTAATATCTTAGTTTCGTTTGGAGCTAGGTAACGCAATTCATACCCGACCTAGCGCTCAACATTTAGAGAAAAAGGTGAGAAAAGCTTCGTGTTGGTGACCCGTGAGTCGCTAGCGCATGTATTAATCGGCCTACTTGCGACCGTGGACTCCTGTAAGTATTGCCTGCTGGATCACGGACAAGGTGTTTTCATTACACTGCTGCATAAAAAAAAAAAAAAAAAAAAAAAAAACTTGAAATATTCAGTACATTGAGTAAATTTTTTCCCCATAGGGACTTTTTTGGGCACTAGGATGCATATGGCTGATATACAAGCCAGTTAAGATACCGCACATCAAGGGGGAGTCGTACACCGACTTCAACTCTTCCTATGCCTACGTCTACACGGAGTATCTGCCGTTGGAATTCTTCTGCAATGGGATAATTAGCGCTTGTCTGACCTTCGTCAACGTTATATGCATCTTCATCACTGCAATTATTGTCTTGAAGGTATATTACTGTGCCAATTGAGTAACGATTATTCATTTTCACCGCGGAATGCCTTTGATATTTGATGCAGAAATAAAATGAACGATCTATAAATCGTAATACTATACAAATTTTGCTCAAAAATTTCATTCGTTATTGATTCCGATTCTTAATTAACAAGCTTAGGTTTTCAAGAAAATCTTGAAAACGCTAAGTAACATCTAACTAACAATGGAAACAGAGTGCTTTTAGATTCGAAGGAAAATGATTAAATTCATCTGCGAATCGAACTTACAGTGAAGAAACGTGGTGCAGAACTTGAGATCAATTTTCATCAAATCGTTTTTCCACTTTTGTTGCGTGATCCTCGAAGGTTAAATTGGACCATTCTTGCGGGTCTTTTCAGATCAAAGAAGTTGCTGCGCCTTACACATCGACGCCCGAATTGCGCAGGTTCTGGGAACATGATATCCGACTTGTCCGTGGTGAAAATATTTCTCGGGATACAAATAATTATTCATCGCTGAATTCAAGGTGATTATAAAATACCGTTATTGTATGTACAACTTTGGCTCAAACTATTAAGCTTAATATTTTTTACACTGCAGGCAAGAGACCATTACCATATCGCACTCCGGTAACGAGGGTGACGCAATTTAAAAATTGTCATTTTACAGTAGAAGCAAATAACTATGAGTGAAAACTTTGCTGCTTATGGAAGTTACCTGTCGTTCTCTGCTCTGTGACGACCAATTTTTTAACTACAGAAATAACACATTTCAAGTTTATAGATTCGAACATTATGCAAAAATGGTCCCAATTCAAAAATGATAATTTTTGAATTTTGTCACCTTCGTCATTGGGTGCGATATACTTATCATTTTTATCAATGTTGTAGTTACTACGATGGTTTTAGCACTACGAAGCAACGCTCCTTGGAACATGCTCTAACTGAAGCAGTTCAAGAGGCTATGGACGACAAAACATTCCGAAATGTCCAACGCTTCAGCTATGGGCAATACGCACCTGAAGAAGTGAGTGAAACATGTCACCAGTTTGCCATGTGGTTATTTTATGCAAACCAGGGATTCAAAAATGTCGACAGTTGTTACGTCCTACTCATTGTCAGTCATTTTGTACGTTTACATTAGAAAAAAAACTAAGCAGTAAATATACTAGTCCGGGGATTTTTATCGTTTCGTAAATAACACACAATCGTCTCATATTTGATTTACTATCGGTAAAAAAATCGAGTAACCTAATTTGAGATGGACACAAAAGCGTAAATACGAAGGTCTAGCGATGGAAAAAATTAACCGGCCCTTCCATTTTTTACCGAAAAAAGGTTCAACTTTGAAATATTGTAACTTTGCATAAATTGCAATTATAAAGTTGAATGAAGAACGATTTTAAAACTGAAAATCTTGGCTTCAAGCTTCATTTTTCAGATGTAGTCTGTACCCATTTTTTCGCGAGTAATCCTATCTTTAAGTAACTCATCTCAAGTTTAGTGAACCTGTCAATGGTGCGGCCATACGCGATGAATAGATTTTTTGGCCGAAAACGGGGAGGCTCACTGATTTTGTTCGACGAATGTAGTTGAAATTATGTCACTCATAAGCTTAGGAATGACTAATCAATTGTTAATTCAGAATTACAGTTGTCTGCAAAGCGACACGTCGTTAACATAAAATAATTGAGAGGAACTTTGCAATTTTGATAACCAGCAGATCTTTTTGATTCTACTATATACACAATTGTGATTATTGTACGATATCTATTTTTTGTTCTGAATTTCTCATGCACTTGACATGCTCGAAGTTGTTGTGGACATAAGCTTAACAATAATTTGACACAGCTTTGACCTCAGGCTTATTTATCGTCCCTGAACATCTAAGGCAAATAGTCACCATTAAGTCGACTTTTAGTCAGTTTTCAAGTAAAATTTTTCTTATGTTGTCTTTATGCCGGCCTCAAATAGTCCATTCATAGTTAGATCTGAACTTGTGTGCAGCTTGGGATGATTACTAAAGTTTAGCACACATATCGGGTGGTTGGATCGAGACAAAAATGGGAGTTTTTCATTTTGGATAGCAGCTGCGTATACCCTGATGATATGAAATCTAATCATCAGCTGTTTCAGATGCTTATCGGTACATGGGACGATCTGACAAAGTAGGCTCGATTATCTCCGAAATGGCTGAAGAGAGACAGTGTGTAATGAATCGTCCTTTTCTGAAAGCAAAAATATTTTGACAGTTGACCCTTTGATTCACCTTGGGACGCTCACTCTTACTGTTTTTTTTTTTAATTTATTTTTTGAATTTTTTGATTCTACATGGTCCCCAAAATATTTTTCCACGTCTACAAAAAGGATTAAATTTATTTATTGCATAAATAACACATGCAAACAAATGGTCGATATTTGTACTTTTCCACGCCAAACAGCATTTTCTGCTAATCTATCATGAAAATCCGAATGCCAATTTTTACACAAACTTCATACACCTTAAAAAATTTTACAGAATCATTTCAAAATTTTGGTTCTTGTTGTTTTATTTGGTCCGTTATATTGGAATCGCCATTTTGAACTTTAAAATTTCGAATTCAAATTCGTAATCAGTGACCCCATACAATTACGTAACATGAAGTTTTATAAAAATCAAGTAACTTTTTCACCTCACATCCACCATATTGGATCCGCCACTTTGAATTTTTGAATTTCGAGTTCAGATTCTTAATCAGCGATCGCAACAGCCCATGCATGCAAAATTTCAAGTGAATTGCATCTAGGGAAAAATGTATACCTTCAACGGTTAAGGGACGAAAAAAAACAGACATCAAACCTGCTCACGCTTTTTTCCGTAATTGATTGGATAATTAACTTTTCACCATCTTCTGGGCAAATTGGATGAGTACTGGGAATATTTTCGGGAAGCATTAGGTGTAAAATGTGGAGCATCGTTTTGAAAAAAGAATCGCATGGACTCGATTCCTGATTTTACAGACGCCTAAAAATAAGACTTGAGCCCAATGTACCACAGATAGTAAAGAATTGGCGCGATTCGTAATGGAATCCATTTTCGATTATTATAATTATACATTTTTGAATTAGTTGGTTGTTTGAATATCACGTAGATGTGGATTTGTTCCTCGTACATACCTCAACATTTTTACGGAGAAATAACAAAAATATTTATTCCCCCTCTATCTTCGTTATTAATTGAGTATTCAAACATAATATACATCATTCAGGCTGACCATCTTTCTAAAAAAAATTATTATGAAGGATATGTTATCTCAGACAACTTTTGATGTGTTTTGTCAAGTTTCGCTTATGTGAAACTTGTATTTTCTAACCTACTCGTGGTATTTGGCTCATGGAGCATGGATGCTGGTCAAACTTTTAGGGCGTTTCCATGGCCTAAAATATGCAGCCTGTGATATGTAGTTTCATCCAACAGGCCTCACTTGACTAGTGTTACAATTCATTGGACAATCAGTGTCACAAATGGAATACCGTAACAAATGAAATCTGTAGTGTATATTTTTCTAAAGTTATAATTCTCATTGTTGTTCAACGAGTTTTAAATAATACGACCTCATAAATTCAAGTATAAACGGGTATATTTATTATCCCAGAGCACCAGGCAAGTAACTACAAATTTTGAACATCTTGACCTATTGTGAAGTAACCAAAGCGAAGTCTGTTAGATGAAACTACACATTAGCTGCGCGATATGTTGGGCGAAAAGAAAAAACAGAAGTCTTAGTAGAATTTGTGATTTGGAGGTCTGATACTTACCTTACTACTTTTATTCTTCTTGAACCTTCAATTGAAATTAGATTTACGTCAATGTTAAACCTTCAAAGATTACAAGTTATTTACTTAGCGACAACATTGATAAATAATTGTCTTAAAGTTCAGCGGTTAAATTTATTCGGGTATCTAAAAGATCATGTTTCTTCAGTGAAATGAAAAACAAACACGGGCTGCTACTGTAACCAATTGCAACTCGTTGTGCAAATCTGTTTGCTCTTACAAATAGTGCAAGGTGAAAAAATTCAAAAAATATCACACGTATCGCATGTTTCACGTTAGAGAAGTTTGGAGCACGAAAGAAACTCTCACATCGTCTTTTAACGTAAATTTTTGTTTATTGTAACAAAGAAAAAAACTTGGCCTGGCTTCAGACGAATGAAAAGGCGCTACAAAAAATGGAGAAGGCCATAGATTAAAACAATATGTGACATACAAGTCATGGCTCATAACAGTAGCTGTATGTCTAACTGTTATGGCTATGTTGTTGAGAGATTACCCTTCCGGTAATGGCACTCCCAACATTTCAGGTGACTCAAAAACTTGGAGCTTACGGCCCGTCAGGGAGTGGTCAGCAGACATCGGCTATTGGGAATAATGGTAGTCTAACGGAGGACCTAGCTGCGTTGGATAAGCTGATTACTCTGTTACTCGGACAGTCGAATGCCACGTCGGGAAACAAACATGGCTCGAGATCGGAATCGTGGAGACATTCGCAAAATTCGAACCGGATCAGAATGAGCGCTCGTTCTGGTTATCAACCCCTGCAAGCACAGGCGACTTTGAATTCCGTTACTCACACAACTCGTATGTAGATAGATTCATGCTTGTACGTCCTGATATAATTATAACTTCCGAAGGCCTTGAAAGGTAACACCGTGCAGAACTTTAGCACATGTTCTCAACCTTCTGATTTTTTTGCTACAGTAAATGTATTGTACCAGTACTTTAGTGTTCATAGAAAAAATAAAAAATATAACATATTTTCCCAGATTTGTGATTGGTATGATTCGGCGTACGGCTACTTCGCAAACTTCTAGATCTGCGACAAGCTGCAATCGTTTCTACGAAGTCTTTTGTGACCTGTCCCATTAGCAGAGTTCCAAACTCATTTTTTAAACCCACACTGCTGATCGCCCTGCGACAGCGCTTTGGTTATGGATATTTTGTGGGTCTTCGCGGTTCACGATCTCATCACCCTTTTTCTCAAGAAATGCTCTTCGTGAAAGCTGCCATTACATTCATCCCTATTATTGCACCAACCCCCTTTACCCTCTTCCTCCTTGATACTATGGTTATGTTGCAATCACAATCAATAATTTAGTACATACGAGTAGACAACTGAGAAAGTGGATGAACTTTGGTAGTATACCTCTCGGCAACTTGTACTGCTTAATTCGATTGGAGTTGATTTTATTAAAAAATTTCTAGAGCTTCATTTACAAATGATAAAAAAATTGAAGTTGATTAACAGGAAGCAGCATTATTGAGGTCATGTAGTACTTTTACCATTACCGAACGAACAAACTCACCTTCTTTCTTCCTATATTAAATAAACAACCGAACAGAAAGGGTTCACGTTCCGACGGCGCATCGCTCTTTTGTAGCATATTTGAGAAGTTACTCATATCCCCAAAATCGTCAGAAAATTGTGTGGTTTTCCGCATTCCCGGAGCCAAAAAGTGTATAGCTTATGCGATGCACTATCGTAATGTGAACCCTTTTCATCCGTTTGTTTATTCAGTATAGGAAGAAAAAGAGTAAGTGCTCGTTCGTAAAGGTAGAAATCCTACATGACCTTGACAATAACGTGAACTATTGCATTCGGTGACGTGTTTCGCAGTATCCTCGTTAACTTGAAAACGGCTCGACCGATTCACTTCAAACTTGGAAACAGTATTCTTGGATAGCCTCTTCGACTTTGTCAGGATTGAACTTTTTTGAAATGATTATATTTATTAGCTGAACAAAAAAAACGCCAAGTTGCACAAAAATCGAATTTCAATTTCAGATGATCGCTATTCTGTTTGAAAAACGATTCTGAAATAATTCAAATCGCAACAAAGAGAATAAAGTATCCAAGAATACAGTCTTCAAGTTCAAAGTAAATCTGTGGGGCAGTAGTCATATAGGGGGGGTTCTGGCTCAAACTGACTTACCGACCTCAGCGGGAGCTGCAGGACGCGCCTCGCCTGTAGTCGGTTTGTTACCGACCCAACCAATGCAAACAACAAAATGGCTGACTAACTTGCAATATGGCGGACTAACCCGCAAGATGGCTGACTGACTTACAAGATGGCTGACTGACATGCAAGATGGCAGACTAGCCTGCAAGATGGCGGACGAGATAACGGAGCATATAGTCGATGTGTGACCAACCTAAGCTAACTCGATCCAACTCAACCTAACCTAACGTAACCTAACCCAACCAATATAAACAACAAGATGACGAGAGCAAGATGGCTGACATGATATCGGAACAGGTTGCTAACCTAACTTAACCTAGCCCAGCCCAACGTATGTAAACAACAACAACATGGCGGACAGGATTGCAAAGCAGGATGACGATGCAGGATGACGGGGCGGTATTGCAAAATGGCTGGCGGTATGGCAAAATATACCGTTTCAAAAAATAATAACATTTTCTGCATACTTCGAATACATTCTTTTGTACTAATTTACCGGATGACGACACCGCAATTAGATAGACTGGGAATGTTAATGATGACCCGTAAACTTACACGCGCGAGAATTTATTATGGGGGAGGGTGTGGTTGGTATATAGATCGCGAATTCATTCAACACGTTATATTGTTCTTATAGTATTCCTATCGTGAACTTCAGTATCCATAGTACGTGAAATTTATAAAATCTACATCGAACGTGATGGATTTAAATAAAATTAACCTCGTCTGTCGCCTGGAAACGCTGCCCACTAAGAAAGTGTCGGATCTGGAGGTTTGGGAGGATTACAACGTGATGGGGTTAAGACGCGTCAATACTAAGTACGGCTCTAGTATTCTGCTCGCCTTAAATGAGCAATTCGAAATATTTTTACCTCTTTGATTCGTCAGTCTCATGGAAGATGATGAGGTGCAATTCAACCAAATGTAGAAGACGATAATCGAAGGCATTTTAAGAATGAAATATCATGGGGGCTAGTACAACAAATTTGAATTTTTGTGTGACAGATGAGCATATTCAGCAGAAGCATAAAAAAAATATCCCAGAACAGTACGCTCTCTCGGGGTAATGTTAGCTGTTCGTCGGTGTCGCTCATGGCTTGGAAAATTTGTTTCCCCCCACACTTTCTATTGAAATTCCCGGAACATTGGAAATGAAGGCGAACGTGGCAGAAACCGAATCGTCAGTCTTGCACTAATATTCATACAAGAAAAATCAACACTGTCCCAACTTGCAATGTGGAAATGATCATGGACATTCAAAGTTTCGTTGACTCCGGTGATAAATTTATACCCAAACAACTTTGCATCATGAACATAAACGCATCGGGTTTGAATCGCATCCTCTTCAAACCACCGTACGCTTGGACAGATCTACCGGCTGAATACAAAGCTACTAACGCTTAGCTAACACATAATTCACATGGAATACCATGGAATGTGGGAATCGAACCTTAGTGACCATACACAATCTTGAGATGAGTTGCGGTCTTTAGCTTTCTCTCAATAATTATGAACAATTATTGAAAACGTAAAATTAACTAAACTGTGAGATGCTGGTGCAAAAATTGGAGTTCTGGGTTTTAACGAGGCCCTAATATTAGTAGTTGTGCCCCCACACAATTTCGAGAAGAGTTCCGGTTTCAGCCTTCTCTTAATAATTATAAACGATTATTGAAAACGTAAAAATAACAAAATTGTGAAACAAAATTATTTGAAACGTAAAAATAATAAAACTGTGAAACAAAATTATTGAAAACATAACAATCACAAAACACGACGTCCAAGAATTTTGTAAAAAATGACATCATTCTTTCTAGAAAACGGGTAGGTTTAAAAATAAAAAATAAAAATACCAGAGCATACTTTCATAAGGTACTACGTATCCCTGAAGTTATATATTAATCGTCGACCCGAAGGCCCAAGCGTGTCCTGTCTTTCGGAATTTGTACCATTATATAAAAAAGTTAATAACAGTGCATGTCAAGTCTTTCCGAAATAAATTCCCAATGATTAGCATGTTAGGACGCTGGCTACCGTAGTATAATCCCTTAATATTCGTACCACGAGAAGCTCAATACCAATTTGCACATGTAAACTACCCTTGTCAAAATTTTAATAATCAAAGAGGTTGCCTACATTCGTCAAAATAATAAAAATAGATTAAAATTTTTCAAGAATATTCCTCCATAGGGCCGAATACCGGCAGAGACTTTGGTATTTTTTAGAGTTGAAAAAAGTGTCGACTTCATTTTATTCAGAATTGTTTTTCGTTACTAATTGCATGTGACAAATTTTTTTGAAAAATATACGCATCATATATGCGGAAAAATATCGGTGCTTCAAAAACAATTCTTAGGACATACAATTCCAATTTTTTAGGCAACTTTCAAACACAATATTGACAATCAGCAAAACATTGAAACTTAGTGAGTTATCATCAAACATAGACGAAAATACTATTCTTGGGCTAGTATGTCATCATGAATATTGTTGAAAATTGTATAGAATATTCTATTATTTGTGCAGAAGCACGATAAATTATTATACTGATGGATCGAGCTAATGTAGAAGTTTGATAACTACTTATTTGCAACAGTGTGTGTAAAATTCGATTTTACACCTCGATATTCCGGGTCTAAAGTGTTAGTTTTTTCAACACTGAGCGTAAAATTCGATTTTACACCTTGCGGGTGTAAAATGAAAACATCGTGTTTTACGTTCAAACGTTCAGAAAATATAAAGGAAAGCAAATTAGAGGACCTTAATATGCGGGCGTAAAATAATAACTGAAAATGTTTACGCCAGCATTTAAAAATTTTTTTTTTCACTTTTCTCATCCGGTTATCTTTTTTACACTCCAAATTCATGAAGGTAGACGAAAAAAAAAAAAATGAATATCAAGTAGTGCCTCAGTAGAAGAGAAACTTTTCCAATCGTCGCAGTGTATTTTGTATCCACACCGACGAAACCTGGATAACTTTGTTCTATCACATGCATCACTACATGTAAATATGTATATATTAGGGTGGTTCGAAAAAGAGCCTTTTTCAGATTTTGCTCTTCTCCGAGATTCTTGCACTTTTTCACTAAAAAAATAGCTTACGCGAAAGGGCTGGGTTGAAAAAAATTTTTTGTTACTGCCTTGACGACTTTGAAATTTCGAAAATAGCGGAAAAATTTTCAGCAATTTTCGGGAATTTGAAAATTGAGATATCCTCAAATCGTTCGGTGGCTATGTTCTTTATGGCTAAAAAAAAGTTTTAGTCACACCTGAGATGCGTGCAATTTTTTTTAGTAGCGAAAAATCTATGTTGAAGTCCGCAAAAGCTATTTTTTTGGAAAAATGAGTTTTTACGCGTTTTCAAAAATCATTAATCTACGAGAGAATTTTGTTGAAAGAATGTAAATTTGAAAACTGGTGAATTCGAAAAATTAACGACGGAGCCAGGAATCGAACCTGGTATCTAGAGATGCTTGACCGGAGCCTTACTCCACTAGACCACCTAGCCGCCCTGACTCCGTTGTCGTTAATTTCTCTCATCACCAGTGAGTTCAAATTTGTTTTCCTGTGCCCGATTTATGTATGAGTTAATTCTTAACTTTTGTTTTTTTTTTAAATTAAAATATAAGTTTTCGATGCCCTTCTTCTTATTCGTACTTCGAGAAGCCTAGATGCCAATTTTATTCTCTAATCTATTCGTAGTGCCTGAGTAATAAAATTATTAGTTCGACTGTACATTAAAAGAACATTTTATAAACACAGTTGCAGAGAGAGGCACAAAGATTTGAAACTTATAAATAATTTAATCATTAGATATTTTTTGAAAAGCTCTAACCGTTTTTTTATTAACGTGGTAAAAAAAAATTTCTTCGGGTAGAGTATACTGCAAATTCCAAGAAGGGTGGGTCGATATTCTAGCTGAAAAAATATGCCAGCAACATAAATCAATCGATCGCGTATTCGTGTTTAAAAATAATATGACGACTCCTACCGCCAATGCGACGAACTATTCGACTTTCGTTGGGTATTACCACACAGGTATTAAGACACGACAATTGAGGGGAAAACGCCGGGAAAAAATCGCTAAGCAAATGATCGATCAAAAAAAAAAAAAATGCAGTCGTCAGTAGGTGAGAGATGGCGAGCCGTTTAAAAGATTTTGGAGGAAAAAACCCGCCGGTAATCCCAAAAGGTGACGTTCTACGTAAAGCAAAGGAACAACAGTTACTTAAGACGCACGGGTTGGAGTTTGCATTTGCTCCATTGAACTTGCTACGCGAGTCCCAATTTGGAGCTCATGCGGGTTTTATTCACAGTATCGGTCTGCTAAAATTCCACTCCATGTATTGCACACCGGAGCAAAAAAAAAATATATATCGCTCGGTTGAAAAAAGATCCAGGCGCCATTTTCACAATCAATGTTATCGGAAGTATTGGGAAACGTGATCACAAAAATGACCCGCACGTTCTCTTTTACCAATGCATGGCAGTCACTAATGAGGGCAGTGTACCGGTATTCCAAATGGTGACCACTGACCAACGGTCGTTTCAAATTGCGAACTTTCTTCGGGTTATTTTGGCGAAAGCTGTCCCGCTACCTTCTATCGTCGTGTGCGATTTCGGACGCGCTTTGGTGAACGCTGTTGCGGAAATCTTGGGTAGCTGCAGCAGTTTGGCCAACTACTTACAAAGATGCTATACAGCTGTTATGCAGACCCATACTAAGATGCCGACTGCATATATACGATTGGATGTAAGTCACGTATCCGCCATGGTAGCACGATGGAATTGTCTGAAATCGACAATTAATGCAGGGCAACAATTGTACCAACGCTGTATTGCGCAGGCCTACCAAATGAGTGATTTCAAAGAGTTGGCTTACTTTCTTGAATCGGTTTTGATAGTATGTCTCTGCGAATTTCTCGGTAATACAAAAGATGGGTTGCCGTTGCAATCGGAAATTCGCATGCAAGTTCTTGACCAAGCTATTGAAGGAGTTGATTTCACTGCGCTTAAGGACCACGGAGAACTCAGGATAACAGACGAAGATAACGAAGTTGACGTTTCAGAGGACACTACCAGCTCAAATTGGAAAGAGTGGGCTGATGAACTGTACGATTCTGCTGATGTCATTGCAAAAACATGCGTAGGAGGAAATCGACCCAACGCATGCTTTAATCGCGCTTTCGCTCTTCGTCTGACGAAGCAGTTGTTGCCATTTATTCCACTGTGGACCGGTATAATGCGACCACATTTCGAAATAGGTTCAACTATAGCAACGTCCTCGTCGGTCGAAGCAGAGTTCTGTGATCTTAAGCACCGCTCATTCGCTACCAAACTTCCGATACGGATTGATTAATTCGTGCTGCAACATCTAGACCATCTCGACGGCGAAGTAAAATCGGCCTCAAACCCAAGTGATGTAGCGATACTTGACTCCGTCTCTGTCCCCTCCAACAAAGGTGATCTGCCGATAACCAATCAACCTAAAGGCTCCGAGCTTTCTCTAGGAAACGTTAGCGTAGAGTCTAGCAACGACAAATCAGTAATGGAATCTGCTGCTCTAAACACGGTTTCAATGAATGGAACTGTCCCTGGAGAGATCACAAAAACTTCATTGAACGAGCAAGATGCATATTGTTTCGGTACTCAGACTTCACAAACGATTGCTAAAGGCAAAGGCCTGCAAGTGATAGGCTGTCCTGAAGACAGTGTAAAGACGAACATCAGCGACGACATCGACCTACATAAATACGAGAATCAGATTTCTCGAATTATTTCTGATCACGAAAATCTACAAAGACAAGTAACTAACAACTCACAGAAGACCAAGAGATCAACAAACTATGAGTCTGATAGTTTCATCGGGAACAATTCATCCGTAGATCCGTTCATGGGTAAATGTATTCGGTCAAGCATACCTGATGAGTGTGACAATTGGAATACATGTGAGGACTGGCGCGGGAAAGCCGCAAAAGAACAGCAGATAGGGTCAGACCCAGAAGAATCTCGGAATAAGGTAGAAGTTGAGCAGAAAACACATCCGCTTAAAAGGACAGCCGAGTCTATTAAAAGTCCTGTTAAAAAAAGACGTAAACCCACGATGCTCGATGAATGCCCGGAATGGAAATATATCAAAAACGTAAAGTTCGGTAAACTTCCGGTATTTAAAAATGGTAATTCTTGTCCTCCTGTGAATAAGGGACAATATTTGCTAAACGTGAGGAATACTTGTGCGTTCGATTCGATATTTCAAGTGGTTTTAGGCGCAATCGCTTCGAATGAACAGTACTCCGAAAAACTCGAAGATGCCCTTAATAGCACAATAGTTAGCTCAGAACTTAATTAAAAATAAGCGACAACTCACGACGACAAGTTACAAAGAAAGAGCCAATATACATTCTAAATTGTCACTTTTTAATATTGTACAATTTACGAGAACGATGAAATGCCTAGATACAACATGCAATGTTGCACACCTAGCACAATATCTATTTGTGAATGTGCCAAGTCATAAGACAAGAGTTTCCTGCCAATGCGGATATCGCTTGGACACCCAACATATCATGCTCAGCATCAACGTTGATGTATTATTGTATGAGGGGTTCAATTTCATGCAAAAGGCAATAGACGAGGGGCACTCAACAAAAAGATCGTGTCGGAAGTGTCATAGCGCCATCGAGGATGAAATATAATATGGACTACACGTAATTATTGATACTACAGTTTTAACAGATGCTACTTACAGGGCCAGGAATGACGGTCTTCACCATACTCTTGAATCCATCGCTAAAACTGTTGAGATTGTGGGTATAATCTATCGACTAGCTGGTCCCGTGCACTATATTCCGGGTCACTACATGGCCTACGTAAAATCAGGTATGTGTTGGTACGAGTACGATGATATACGTGCTACGCGTGTAAATGTTAAGTCGAGCAAAGAAGTGAAGCCCCATCTACTGGTGTACACGTACGCAGGCAATAAGCATTAAGCAGACACCGCAATCATTACAATATTTTTGTTAAAAGTCTACACTATCTCTAAACGAATTTCAATCTTTTCCGAGAAGAGCACGTTTGGAAAATTCGAATCTTGGAAATGTGAGGTCTCTGGTTCAAATCTTGCTGTATTTTTTTTCTTGATTTTTTCAACCCCTACATCATGCACAAGTAATATAAAGTGAAATTATCTGAATTAATAGATACTTCTTCCTCATACCCCACAAGAAACATTTTTATTCTCATCACCACTCGTACGAAAACCGTGAATCATCGGCCAGAAATCTTAATTTTCGTTTCTAAAAGCTGATATATAACAACTATAAAAAATTACGGTTTTCGATGCAAAAATCACGACTTTTCAAGTGATTTTTCATTTTTCATAAGAATAAAACGTTTTGCGTTTTTCGTACAACATAAGTCTGAACAAAGGATTAGTTCTTATAATTTTGATATATTTTGCATGTGAATAATGTAGGGAATAGGAAAAGTAAAAAGAAATCTATAGCGAGATTTAAGGCCAGGGTGTATACGGAAACCAAAAAAAAAAAATTCTCGGGTTTGTCCCGGATTTCCCGGTGAAATATTTTTTTCCCCGGGTATCTTGTCATAGATTATCGGTAGTAGTTTGCATATGAAAAAAATAACAAGCCTTTTATATATTTTTATATGACCATGCGTTAGTCTTAATAAATGTTTATAGCTTGCGAAATATAAAATTCTATCAACGAAATCCAAGATCATAGTAATGTGTGCATGAGCTTTTCATCACACCATGTAATGTTAATAACTTCGGGGTACATTAATAATTATAATTTAAATACATGAAATATATAAGAACTTTTATTCGACATCAGGTACATATTATGAGCAGATAAGAACCCGCAGTATGTGGGACTAAAAAGATGACCAGATTTGATATTTATAATCGTTGGAATAAAGATTAGGATAATAATTATGTTATATTACTCTGTAATATGTAGCTTTACTTGACTAGGTTGACTACAAGATATTGCAGCATACTATCCGAAATATCACAGTATACTAAGAAATACTAAGAAGTTAGTACGTTATTTTACGTTTTAGAAAGAGCAATGATCTGCCCTTCAATGATCTCTTTCTCTCTTTGTGCATCCAGAAATGCACTGTCCAATTTGACTTTTTTTGCTGTCAGTTCCCTTACTTGAGCTTTATTAATTTTTCGTTCTGTGCTAGCGTCACTTTCTTGAAACTCAGCTGCCTTGCGTTTTTTAAGATACTCGTGGTAACGTTCACGAGAATTGCGTACTGAGTGAATCAGAGACTTTGAAATGGGAAAAAGTTTCACTCCACCAAAATTCTTAACGGTATCATGGCATACACGATCCTCCTGCTTACTACTGCTTCTTCTCTCATGTTTTCAAAGATACACTCGCCATTTAATGAAAATCCTCGTTCTACTGCAGACTGACCATGAGACAGCGTAAGGGTGATTTTTTTCACCTTTTTCAAATCATCGGAACTGGAGGTTTTATTTTTCAAACACTTTACCCAGAAATCATCCAGGCGTTCTTCGTTTATCTTCAACTGAGGGAAATTATGTTTGGCTTTCAGGCTTGAGCAAACTGAATTAAATTGGACTTCTGCTCTATCGGCACACTCTCCTTCAATCCAATTATGTTCCACCAGAATTTTCAACAAAATAGTAAACCGCTCGGACTCTGGTCTTAGCCATGCGATTGTCGGATCAAAGCAGCTGACAGTTTTTGTCAACTTGTGTTTCAGAGGAGATCTTTCCATCATCTTTGACACGAACTTGATCAGAGCTTTCTTGCAATCTTCACGTAAGAGTTTCATTTGGAGCTCTGTAGGCGAATTGCACTTCTCAAGTTCACTCTCCGTGGCAAATCCAATCTTAATATGATTCCTGTTCAGAAGATTGGAACCCTTCTTAAGATCGACGAGCGACGAAATGAATTCGGGCTTGACGAAGCGTCTCAATACGGTTTGGACCACAGACGTCAGAGCTAAATGAAGAAAAGGTGCGAGTGGCCAATCCGATTGGAACTGTCTCAAGAATGGCTCCAAGTCTGTAGCAATGGTTTTGAAAAATGCAATCTTGGGACCAAGCAAGTTATCCTTCAGGTGATCTTCAACAATCTTGAAACTTGCACTAGTAGGCTTAGTTTTTGTTTCATCCATAGTTTTGACAAATGTCTTCAGGAAGGGAGGCATGTCAAGAGCTCTCTGTGCAACTTCTTTATTTTCGAGCCACCGCACAGCACATAACTTCAAAGGAAACTGGTTCAAATTGGTGATTGACATGTACAGCGCCCGTCTGGTCGGAACTTCCTTAAACAGATTGTACAAAGAACGGAAGAACGAAACTATCTCCCACGAAGTTTCAACTATTCCAGCTTTGAATACACCGTGAACAACGTGAAAACCGCAAGAACCAATATCCAACAGTTCAGAATCGACCGTATTGTTCTTCAGAAAGATCTTCAAATCTTTCAGGAATGAAAAATTCACATTCGGACCATCCATTGACAGCTGAAGCAGCTTTTTAATACAACAGGGGGAAGGTGATCCTTAAAAGCATTCATCAAATGAATAGCCGTAGCTCTACCCAAAAAAGCAGACGTGTAGTATCGTGTGCATACTTGATCCAAATTAATGTCCCAATACCGAACTTGAAAGTCCATTTGATTTTTATTACACACCTTATTCAAAGATTCATCAAAACTGACAACAATACGTGAAGCCTTAGCAAGATCATCATCTAGCTCGCGTTTGAAGTGGGGTGCTAGACCGTATTGCACAATGTAGCCAATTTTGTCCTTTTGCAACTGCATCGTGGCGGCTATGTTACTGTCATTAAACATCATCGAGAAAAGATTAACGTCACTGGCAGCACTACGCACAGATTTATCTGTAACAATGCATTGCAAGCACCACATTATTTCGGCCTTGGTCACGTCATCGTGCAGCGGCATCTTCTTCAGTCCTCTTGAACCGTCTTGTTTCGCCACTGATGCAGGTGCATCATCGGTTTCGCACGCAGCAATAATGGAGACATCGTGGTGTGGTGTAGGTATTTCTCCCGGGGCCGTTGCAGTGGCTGTATGATGCAAAGAGCTTGTCCTAGTAGTACTGGAGGGGAAAAAAGCTTGCAGATCTATGGATTTTTTCATAGCAGCACCTTTGTGTATATGCTTTTTGGATTTCGTCATGTGACTAACAAGAGCCGTTCTTCCCATTGTGCGTACATTTATAAGACTTCCAGGGCACAAAGCACATTTAGCACTATGACGATCATTCCCTGGAGCTCGTAATAACCAATCCTTGAATTCTGGTTCCGAAAGCCACTTGTCTTGAAATAATATCGGCATTGTCCATCAAAAGACACAAAACAACCTGGATTGAGAGAAAAAGTATGATATTAGTAGATAAGCAAGGCGGGTTCTACACGCAGATTCCTGTTACCGACACTTACCGACCGAGCCGCTCCGCGCAGCCCAGACTCAAACCCTTTTCCGCGATGACGTCACAGTCTGCCGTACCGGCTTGAGGTCAAAAACGTGCAACCTTACCGACAGTTGTATCGATCGAGGGTCAAAATCGTGCTGTTTTACCAACAATCTTACCGACCCCGTGCAACCTTACTGACAGTTGTATCGATCGAGGGTCAAAATCGTGCTGTTTTACCGACAATTTTACCGACCGAAGGTCTGTAGTGCTCGCCTGTCCCACGATAGGACTGCTGATGTGTAACATGAACCACTCCGAATTCCTTTCCCACGGTAGGACTGCTGACGTGTAACGTCAACCACCTCACATTCCTTTCCCACGTTAACAACCACGTGACATTCCAAAATTAATGGTTCCGAGAATCGTGTTTCACTTATTCGGATGTCGGTTTGATATCAACCACCTCACATTCCTTTCCCACCTTATCAACCACGTGACATTCCAAAATTAATGGTTCCGAGAATTGTTTTTCACTTACTCGGATGTCGGTTTGATATCCAAGGTCGACCGATAGTCGCGGTACATTCAAAGCCATGGATCTGCGGATAAAAATAAGAACCCGCTAGATCTATTGAAAAAATTCCAGGAAATTGCTCTTTGAGATGGTGCCGACAATGCACTTAAACCAATCTGGGGGAGTGGTCCCCATAAAAATTCCTCGCACAATATGCGTGTCGAGACTTGTCCAATGGAAAAATTGTAGTGGGGGTGGGTGGTATATAAAGCGTACGTCTATCGTGATCGTCACTCTGTTCTCATCGTATTCTCATTGTGAACTGTTCTCACTCGTGAAATAACCTCGAAACGCGATGGATCTAGCAAAAGTTAACCACGTCAGCCGCCTGGAGAATCTGCCAACCAAGAAGATGTCGGAACTCGAAATTGGGGGAGTGTATGACGTCATCGGGTTACGACTGGTCAAAACAAAATTCGGGGTACGTGTTCTGGCGACAATCGATGGAGAATACAACGTCTTCTTACCACCGAGAATCGCAAGAGTTCTACAAGAAGATTCCAGTCAGCTGACTGAAATGTGTTGCATGGCCGGGGAAAATCGTCTGCAAATGAAATACCTTGGTGGAGAATTCAACAAGTTCGAATTTTCATGCAGTTATGCGCCTCAAATGAACTATGCGATCCCCCTCTACTTCCACAAAATTCATCCACGGTTCAAACAATGTTCTGTGTAAGTCTTACGTTTAATAAACAAAAAGATTGAAATTATGAATATTTTTTCATTGTATACTTTTAATCCTACGTACTATTTGTATCTAGAATTAAGTCTCAAAATCTAAGAAAATGTCCGAACACCACTAAACAACGACGGAGGGTTTCGAGCTGCGTCATGTGAACTCTACGATGAGTATTTGGACGGGTTCAGACCGGAGTGCAAGGTCGGCCGATAGCCGCGGTACAGAGCCTGCGGTGTTGGGTTACTATCGCTCTAGGAATGCAAAACTCGGTTTGAGTACAGCTCGGTCAAGGATGGAGAGCAAGGTCGAATCTTACATAAGCTTCTGAAAAAAAAATTCTTTCTCTTAAGAGCTAAGGTGAAGGTATAAAATTATTTCATGAATATTCTTTAAAAGTTTTATTGAGTACAATTTTTAGAGTACGGTTGACAATTACTTCACAAAAAATAGTACAATAATTCTATTCAACAGTGTCATGACCAGGGTGATATATTCGCCAGGAATGCGGGACCGTTCTTGTAGACGCTTCTGCGCAGTAACACAAATCGTACAACCTCGCCATCCGGACAGTACGATGATTTTGTAGCCAATTCTGAAGTATGCAAGCGTTTCGTGCTGCACAGATTGCGTTGGGTATTGTGTGAAGGTCGCATCTCAGAGCTGAAGTTTTTTGCAGGGTTTCAAGCGACGGGCAGTCAAAGTCCAACATATCGATGATTTGAACTTTCGGAACGATTTTGAGCAACCAATCTCGTTTTTCTTCTCCTTTTACGTACACGGTTTGAGCTTTGCACAGCCTGTCTTGAATGGTCCGCTCAACTTCCTCAAAAGGTATGGTTCCACAGCTCCAACGTAAGCCGTGAAAATCGCGTTCTAGCCAAGAATTTTGGCTTTTGTATTTGACGTCCAGTAAATTCCATTTGTAAGGTGGTTTGAAGAAAAACACTGATGGAGATGCTTCCGAGTAGATTGAAATTACAGCCAATTCTTTTAACGTGAAGGTGTTGTTGAGAGGTCTACGAAAGCCTTGTATGTCAACGATGAGCTCCATCTTTGAACTGTGCGAGATGGTGGAAACGGGTCAGCTTTTATACCAACTTTTTCACCCCACCACTGAGCGGGTTGTATTCGACAATACGATCGTGAACGATCAAGCAGTACGCCGATGTTTCAGCGGGAAAGTTGGCTTTAGCTTCAAATTCAAGACGGATGTCGACGGGTCCGTACTTCAAAGATTCGTTTTGTTTCGAACAGTCGATAACGAATAAGGGGACGTCTCGGAGGAATTCACTCTTTGTCAGCAACGGCTCGGAGTTCTTGTCGTAGTAGGTAGCTTGGAAGTTGCGTACATCTCGTACAGGAGCGCGTAGAGATTACGACTCATGTTGAGGTTCAGGTTACCGTACGGATAAGATTGAGAGTTTAAGAATAGCTTGACGTCCGTGATATTGCAATGATCGAAATGACTCGCGTTCTTGCCGGTCTTGTTCTTTCTACTTGTTTGGAAACTCAAAATGACGTACCGAGGTTTTTCAAGCTGAGTGGAAGTTTTCACAGTCCAAACGTGTTTCGATGTTGTGGGAAGTAAGGGATATTCGTACAATTCCCAACTGCGGAAGCTCATCGAAACAGGCGGATCTCTCTGAATGAAATTTAGTAGGTCAACTTTTTTCTGATCCGCGAGTTTCAAATACGGTATTAACCATTCCACTGCATTGATCGTGATTTTGAATTCCTCCTCTTGAGTCTGCATGATTGCGTTGACGTCAGTTTTTGATCTCGTCAAAATTAACTCATGTTTAGCGTTGACAACGATCTTGCGGTAGTCTTCGGCGAAACCCAATATCATGCTGAGCGGTATCAGTACGTCAAAGTTACCATCGGCATCGGTTAATTTTTTCTTTTCTTCCACATCGAGCCATCCAGCGTTCTCCATCAGCCAAGTCTGACCAGGGTGCAGGGAAGCGTAACCCTTCATGAGACTTGTCAAGCCAACGTTCTTGCTTCTATCAACCTCAACTGCGTTAATTTCGTAGCGAATTTCTTCAAACAGATGACAGATGGCGTTGTTTACGAGCTGTGTGTTCACAGTAGCTGTACCATCAGGTTTGAGGAGTCGTCCGTGGATATGTACCGAACTTTTGCTGGGTAATATGCATAAATCCTGATGCTGAACGGTGATTCGAATTTCATCGCTGTTGTTGAAAGTTGACAAGGCGTAAGGTTTGTGAGCGTAAATCTCGTAATGCGCAACGAATTCGTCAAAGACGACTGGTGTTTGAATGCTCAAGATTTCCTCCTCCATGGCACGTAGCAGATGATAAAAAAGCAAAATCGGATTTTTATTTGTCGGAAATTCCTCTTCCAAAAGGTGTCAGTTTCAGACCCAGAGCTATCAGGAACTCCACGTTTCGGGGTGTTAGCGGTTCGGGAATCGAACGACGACTGACTTGATCGAGGCATGTCGACTTACTGATATACCTACTCTTTGACAGTCTGTTATATACAATTCCCATCGTTTATTGCGATTTGATGTGTAGTCTCACAGTGATAACTTCTCCACGAAAATTAACCAGGTCTCCGTCTTGATACACCAACCGGAGCTGAACGTGATCTATGGTCTTGACGGTGATCGGAAGGTGAATGACGTGCGACGGTACTTCCACGATCTTATATCCTGGTGGGACGGTCGGGAAAAACTCGTGAATAGTGTGTACTTTGTGTCCATTGACGTAGGCGCCCGTTGTAATGCTACACTCGACTCGCAACGCGTTGACCTTGAGTATAGTTACAGGCACATCCGATTCGTGAGTTTTGTCAACCTCCAGTACACGTGGTGTAAATCCCAAAAGTTGAGCAATGGAATCATTCGGCTCAAAGTTAATCGTGTGGTTGCATGTGATTTCGCTGCGCAATGTATTATTGTTGGGTTTGATGGCGAGCCTGATATCTGTATTTCTTAGCACGTTTTGAAGATACTTCTCTATGTCCTCGATCTCGTAGCTGCCGGTAGGTATGGTGATCACTTTGTCAGCTACGTAAATTTTATTGTGACCGACATCAACGTTGGAAATCGAATTAAAGGTTAACAATTCTACCAAGCCAAGAGCATAACTTTTATCACGAGCAAGTTCGATCGGTGGGAAATATTGTGCCTCGAGTATCGAAGAGGTTCCCGAAATCGTTAACGTTAACGAATCATCCATGACTGCGAGTGGTAGACTGACTTTGACAAATCACGCACCATGTTTATATAGCTCTCCACTTAGAAATTTTAGACACAAGTGTCCGCATTCAAATGTATCGTAATCCTGGTACCTCTCATGATTGTATTTGACGCTACCAACGCCGAGGTATTTTATGAGGTCCGAGGGTGGTTGAAGGTTGCCGAAACTGTCAAAGTAATCGATATTATTGTCGCGTTTCTTGTACGCAACCCAGTGTGTTCCCGGACCGTCTTTGTCGTCAAGGTTGATTATAGCTGACTTGTTTTTTCGTGGACCGTTTTCGGGCATTTCGTTTCGCATGAAAACACCGCGGAAATGCGGAACCCTCAAAATTTTTGCATATTTCAACAAGTCCCAATCAGTCAACGCTCGACGTGGTAGCGTCGCATCTAGTTTTTTGAAAGATGGAGACCAAGACCTGTTTTGTACGGTTTCATGTGAAGCCCTTTGCCCAACGCGATAGCTTCCATAGTTTTGTTGTGTCGTTTGCTTTCCTCCAATTCTCGTTTAGCCGCGCTCGCATCGTTCACAGCTTTTGCTTTACCTGCCGCACCACCGGCTAACGCACCCGTAGCGCTGAGACCGGCAAAAATAGGAATCAGAAACGGTAGAAAACCACCGACTTTCGAAGGTACCGGTAGGACGCGAGGTGTTCGCACTTTACATTTACCACCCGCTTTTTTAACGGCGTTCTCAGCTCCCTTCAGCGCAGATTCGATAGCTACTTTTGCATCGTTGCTTGGAACCGTGGAACGTTTTGCAGCGTTTACAATTTTTCTCAACGTCACATTTTTTGACTTTCGCATTCCCATTCCGAGTTTTGATTTTACTTTCATTGTATTAGCTACTGCCCAAGCGGCTGCCTTCTCACCCAAATTTGCGTCCTTTGCGAGAACCCGTTTCCAAGCTTTCTCAGCCAACACCCTATCAGCCTCGTTTCTAACCTCAAGGTTCTCACGATTTTTCGAATACGCTATATCGTGTTCCTTACACGCTGCATCGAGAGGATTGATACCGGAATCGCCTCTCGCGAGTCTTTTCGTCAACTTCGTACCGGGACCGCAGTATTGGTAACCGGGAACATGCAACTTGATCGGAAGTTTGTTGATGATTTTATTCACCAGACCCTTGCCACGATGTTGCCGCCTGCTGCTGCTTCGTTTACCTCTGTACGCGATCATGTTCGTGCGTTGACTGAAGAAAAGTGCTTTAAAACGGGGTATTTATAGCAAATCCGATCAGTCATGTCCGAGATGCGATTTGAGAAACAACCTACCAAGCTTCCCGTGATGAAATTTGACAAACTTTCGGAGCAAAATGTCGAAAAGCACAAACGGCACGGTGAATTACTCCCGAACAGTGTACGTGCGATATTCTGTGGATCGTCGAATTGTGGTAAAACTAATGCGTTGCTCACACTTATAACCCATCCCAACGGACTCAGATTTGAAAATATCTACATCTACTCGAAATCTCTCAACCAACCTAAATACCGATTGTTGAAGCAATTGCTGGACCATGTTGAGAATACGGAGTTTTTTGCGTTTACCGAGTGTGAGCAAGTGATTCCACCGGAAGAAGCACGGCCCAACTCAATAATCATATTTGACGATGTAGCGTGCGAGAAGCAGGACAATATTAGAGCCTACTTTTGCATGGGTAGACATCACGACGTTGACTGTTTCTATCTCTGTCAGACGTACGCGCGTATTCCCAAACATCTCGTGCGCGACAACGTAAACTTACTCGTGTTATTCAAACAAGACGATATGAACCTGAGGCACGTATACAACGACCATGTGAACACCGATATGTCTTACACAGAGTTTAAAAGTGTGTGCTCTGCATGCTGGAACGGTGAGAAGTACGGGTTTCTGGTGATCGACAAAGACAGTAAGCTCAACGAAGGACGATACAGGAGGGGATTCGATTCTTTTGTTAGCCTGGAAAAGGAATAAAATCTAGCGTTTTCGAGCGAGAGACGCAGTAGCGCTGCAGACTCAGTTGCGTCAACATGCAGAGCTCTGAGATTTCCGAGCAAAAAGATGTCCTACATCAGATCGCTCAAGCAAGTGCTGCGATCCGTCGAAAATACAGATTGCTCAAGTCGGGCAGGGAATCTACGACTTAGAAATTGAGTGACGTTTTCAAACCAGTAGTGGCTCCGTTGCAAGAACTGGTGAATGTTACAAAAGACACCAAACCTGTCAAACAAGAGGTGGAAGAAATTAAAGAAGAAATAAAGGAGATGAAAAATGAAACGAAAAATGAAACTGTCTCGGAAATGGACGATTCCTTTGCTTCGGCGGGGGATGAAACAGTCGTAGAAACACCGGTCGAGGACGAGTATTTTGCACTGATGAAAGATGCGAAGACAAAAGGCGAATTGGACAACGTGTACGGTGTACGCAACCTCTCAAACAGACTAATGATCGGTGATTCGTTGATATCTTTTGAGAGTGACTACGTTCGTATTGGCGACACGCGTTACCCGAAAACGAAGGGTTTGCTGGAACTTTTGTTCAAAAAGAAGCCCGACGGTTCTTCTGTGAGCGCCGGAGATCGGGAAAATTTTAAAAACATAATCCTCGCAACGAACGCGCATAAGAAGTATTACTCATCCGACGGGGCTGTTCGAAACGATAACAGTTACAAATTTAGAAATGTCATTGCCGAATTAATGGATTATTCTCCGTCACCTCGCCAAAAGGGTAAAGGTCTACTTCCGCAAGCTATGATCACTCGACAAGGTGTTGAAACGGAATACGTCTTCTGGGATGATTCAAACGAGTTGGTGGAGCGTCTTCGTTTACTCCTGGCATCTCAGGCAGCGGGAAATCCGAGTCACAATGACGAAATAATCTCCATTATCGAAGAGCTACGCGAAGCAGGAATCATTTATTAAGCAGCTCCCGTCATTTTTGCATTCATTACCGAGATGAGCGTCGACGTGTTTGGACGTCAGCTGAATAAAAACACGACCGCGAACACTCGCGGTCCTCCGGGTGTCGGGTTTCAAATAACAGCGGACGGGCATTACGATATACGGAACAAGAGACTGTGCAACGTCGCAGATCCCGCAGAGCCGAACAATGCTGTAACTTTAAAAACCTTGAGACGAAAATTCAGCGTGCTGCAAAAACGAATCGACAACCTCGATCAAATGATCAAAGCTTTGGAGATCACCACGGAGAAAGCCTTGGATACCTTCTACACAGACTTTAAAACAGGCAGAGACTTGTCGATTCGAAACGCGGAAATCATTTCCAAATTGGACACCAGACTAATAGCGTTGGAATATGAACGAGAAAAAGCAAGCACTGGTGACGGAACTGCATAAGCCTGCACGCCGGAATTACCCGCGTCGACGTGTAGACGTGCGCGGCATCGACGAGACCTGGCAGGCGGATCTTGTTGATATGACGTCGTACGCTGGACAAAACAAAGGCTACAAGTACATGCTCACAGTCATTGATGTCTTTTCAAAGTATGCGTGGGCTGTACCGATAAAGAGCAAGTCTGGAGATGATGTTACGAAGGCAATGGAATCTGTGCTTGTCCAAGGACGGGTACCGAAAAATTTACACGTCGACAGAGGAACGGAATTTTACAACTCGAAATCCGAATCGCTTATGACACGCTACGGAATCAAACTTTACTCCACGTACAGTAATTTGAAAGCTTCGATCTGTGAACGTTTCAATCGCACGCTGAAAGGTAAAATGTGGACACGGTTCAGCATGCAAGGAAGCTACAAGTGGCTCGATATCTTATCCGATTTGGTTTCGGCTTACAACAACGTCAAACACCGAACCATAAGAATGAAACCGTCGGATGTCACCGTTGCAAACGAGAGGCTGTTATTACGTCAGGCGTACGGAGGGCTTCGAGCGATACCTACCGTATCGGCAAAGTTCAAATCCGGCGACAAAGTTCGAATCAGCGAATTCAAAAATGTCTTCGAGAAAGGTTACACTCCCAATTGGACGACTGAAATATTCACGATAAGTCGAGTGGAAAATACTCATCCTGTGACGTACAAGCTCAAAGACTACCGAGATCAACCCATCGCTGGTGGTTTCTACGAACAAGAGCTCCTCAAGGTTAAACATCCGGATATCTATCTGGTGGAGAAGGTGCTCAAGAAGCGTGGAAGAAAAATATACGTTAAATGGTTAGGTTTTGACAATACACACAACAGTTGGATAAACGAATCGGACATGTAACATTTTAATAAATGAATTTTTTTTGTAAAAACGTATGTCCGTCTTTATTTTATATCCGACACACAACAAGTATGCGTCTTTTTCAGACAATCGACAGACATGGTACAGTTATAAATTACGAAGCTTAGGCTTGTAGCCCCACGGAAGCGTGTCGGTTGTATTTTGAAACACGATCCGCTTGTCGTCATTCCAGCTCAGTGCTACTTTCTGCTGTTCTACAGTGTATACCTCGTGCTTTCGACTCATGATCAAATGCTGATTTGAGGATAGATTTTCACGTTTCAACGCACAGTCCAAATAATCGTTAAAGGTTATTTTTCTTAATGCTGATCCTCTGACACCTTTGGCACGTTTAGTGTCTGTCTCATCTCCCATGACTCGGAATGCGTACAGTTTAGCTCGTAACCCTACAAATTCGAGCATGGTTTTGCCGTTGTTCTCGTCTTTCATCAAACCGAGAACTTTTTTGTTTGCTCGAGGCATTCCGTAAACGTTGTCGAGCGGATAATCAGACGTATCGAACTTGTGCAAGTCCTCCTTTATATGTTCGTATATATCGGGGACGGTAAAATTGTAAATCAAACTGTCTGTATCTGTGTACATTAATTTTGCTAAGTTGCCGAATTTCTGTTTAATGTAATTGTAATGAAAATCATAGATGTATGTTTTAGCCAGATCCATGATGGAGAAACCTGCATACAATGGTTTATTCAATTTAACTTTCGTCTTATTCATTTCGACGATAACCATCTCTTTGTCGAACACGGTGCAGCTGTGAAAATTAGGCTTGGCTATGGTAGCTCTCGCACCGTACCGTCCATCCCATTCGGTGATCAATCGAACATCTCTGTACTTTTGCACGTTTTCCATCGTTTTGCCAAAAACTGCGTTGTTCATTAGCTTGTAAAAATTTTTCTTAAATTCGTTGTCAGATTTTTTTCGCAAATCGGTATTTAAATCTATATATTTTTTCAGCCACGGAGTTTGCTTGAATTTGAGAACTCTATGAATTTTGAGTAATTTTAAACCTAATTGTAAACATTGTTTCAAAACGCGGTAGTGAACAACGTAGTTTTTCTTGGAAAATAGCGTGGGCGTCAATTTTGGCTATTTATTGGTCGAAATCGGAGGTACATAGTGCTCCGGACACAATGGTAAATCCTTATGAGTTTCATGCAGTTCCGCAGGATATTCCAAATCTACCTCCAGCACGTAACCAAACTCTGCATCGTCCGAGATGGTAAGAACGTCGCATTGTCTGAAGTCTGATACCCATTCGAAGGAACTGTATGGCAGAGCAAAGCTCATAGCTGCACCGTACAAATTATTAACGTCAAAGTACATGAGATAAGATTCTTCGATCTCAGGATCGAATTTCTCTCCCATGTACCTGTTGTTGGCCTTTGCATATCTGTTCGAACACTGTGATACACCACCACGAATACCTTTTTCGATAAACATAACCATGTCTATGTCGGTGAGAAGCTCGAGTTCGATGCCTGTACATTTTAACATTGCATCAAACGACAGACCGGGCGCTGTGTAGTAATGTAACGGGTCCAGTTTGTACGTCGTCCAACAGCTCTGTCGAAAATTTTGAAAAACGTCAGCCAGTAAAAACACGTCCGTCTGTAAATACAAGTCCGAATACTCTCCCAACGTTTGGACGTTAAAAGTTTGCCATACGTCGCACGCATGCGCGTAATCGTCGTCCGATATATTCCGGTCGTTCAATTTTAAATAAAACTGTTCCTTGGCTGGTAAATGTTTCTCCTCGAGCTTCTCCCAACTGTCTATGTATTCGTACGGGAAGACACCTTTCCTAGTCAATAAACAAAATTTGTTCAAGCTACTGCAGAATTTACGTGTTATTGTTTTTCGGCAATCGTCCAGATACGATGATAATTTATCGAGACTGCTAGGCATGAAACGGTACGAATCTATGAAACGGAACGTTACATCCGTTCCCTTAACGAATTTAGTGAAGGAAATGTACTTTTCTTTGTTGACAGGTAATAGTTTAACAGTACCTTCGAATGACGTACCCAGAGCTTTGATCAGAAAATGCGAATCGTAACCCGAAAGATTGTGGAATATCACTGGGATGGTGTGCGAATTTTGGTAATTTAAATTACAGCCGCGGTGAGCAGCACCACGGTACTTTCCTGTGAAATGACAGTGATCCCGATGTTTCACGTCTGTGAGCGTAAACGGTTTCTCACAAATATGACAGACCGCCGACAAATCAAATTCGTTGATCTGATTGAAATTTAGTGGTTCCATCGGTACAACAGTCTTGTAGTATCCCTCTAACGAAAGTGCCAATTCCTTTAACTTGTTCACAAACCATTGGATGCAAGTTTCTCCACGATTAGTTTTGAATTTTGAAAGCGAATCGTCAAACGCGCAATGCAGATAGTAAGCTATACTATACGGAAGATGCTTCTGATAAATTATTCTATTTTCCCCAAAACTTTCATGTGTGGGTTGCAGTAAACATTCGAGATCCGCGTAAATGCAGAATGGAACGGTTTCTTTGTGCTTGAAATTTTTGAATTTCAGTATTTTTTCCTCATCTGTAGGTAGAATAATTTTGGTTTTGTTTAAATTCATGCAATCAGCTCGGTGCTTTAACAAACATCTTTCGAAATTGAAATGAGACAGACACCTATCGCACAACCAAGTTTGACGTTTATGCTCGGAAATTTGAGAACTTGTTAATCGAGACAGATTTCGAATACAAGTGAAATGAAAGATTCTATTTTTTTCATAATTTACCATTTTATCATCATCGTCATCGTCAGTGGTTTCAGTTTCTATCGCCAAAAGATGAATTACAGGTTTATCAGACTCATTCTGACTCAGGTGAATCGGTACTATTTCACTTTTTTTCCGATCACCTTGGTCTATACCGTAGACGTTAATTGAAAGTTTGTTGAATTTCTCAAATTTTGAAATGGTGTTTTTGTCTAGAGACATAGGAAACGTTATACCATCATACCGTAGCACTGAGCTGAAATGTGGGTACGAGCTGGTCGCGTTAGGATGGTTGTTGTCGGCTGGGAACAGAGCTGCGGTGACCGACCAGAGGAAGCAATACGAGTCGCTGTTACGGATGTTGACGACAGCCTTCTTATCACTGATATGCTTAGGTAACGGGGTGTATGTGAAGACACCGCCTCGTAGTGGCACGTACTTGTTGATATTCACAGTCAAATTGATTATTTCGGTCAGCGACCAGCCTGAATCCTTTTCCTGGAAATCTTCCACCTTTTTCAACAAACGCTCCGTCGCGTTTTCGATGAACCATTCGTTGATATCCGTTGTCTGGAGGATGATTTCATTTCTCGTATTAAAAAATTTGATCTCTTCCACCGTGCGATCAACTTTTCTGAGTTCAAATTTACAAGCCAGGATAACGTTGGCTTTCAAGCTCCCGTCTTTCTTCAGAGCGTTTTTCAGTCTCGTCACAGCTAGTACCTTTGCGTCTTCTAGAAATCTCTCCACATCTTTATGCTTCAAATTGACGATGGATCCAGTTCGAATTCTACTCTCGAAAGCTGATTCCAAATCGTCCCACCGTACTCGATCGCTTCTTCGCCGGCTTCGTAATCCGTCACCCACTTTCTGCAATTGTTGAAATTTGACTGTCAACGATTTCAGAATTCCAATTGTAGTCAAAATTCTTGTCTTCTCCCCGATCGTTGAGGCGTTGTTGCGTAAGATTTTATTCAAAAGCCTGATATTTTGGGTTCCGAGTCGAATCCATTTTGCAATTTCTGCCGGCGACAATTTTTCCGATAAAATCTTGAACGCCGATTCCATAATATCGATCAATCTCAAACACTTCGCGGATTCCATCTTGAGCTCTTTCCTCACGTATGCTTGACAGGTTGTGACGTAATGATCGTTTGCAGTGATGAGCGTCCTTTTTATAGGGCAGCTGTACGGATGCGCGCGCACCTTTTGGCATTCTAAGAGCGATAGTAACCCGACACCGCAGGCTCTGTACCGCGACTAATTCTCGGAACCATTAATTTTGGAATGTCATGTGGTTGATAAGGTGGGAAAGGAATGTTAGGTGGTTGACGTTACACGTCAGCAGTCCTACCGTGGGAAAGGAATTCGGAGTGGTTCATGTTACACATCAGCAAATTCTCGGAACCATTAATTTTGGAATGTCACGTGGTTGATAAGGTGGTTAGACAAAACAATGCGTTCGACAAGTTTCGACGGCGAGCGGTATGCGGTCAAAGGATTTCGGTGCGACGTTGAGACAAACAATTCTCGGAACCAATAATTTTGGAATGTCACGTGGTTGATAACGTGGGAAAGGAATGTGAGGTGGTTGATAAGGTGGGAAAGGAATGTGAGGTGGTTGACGTTACACGTCAGCAGTCCTACCGTGGGAAAGGAATTCGGAGTGGTTCATGTTACACATCAGCAGTCCTATCGTGGGACAGGCGAGCACTACAGACCTTCGGTCGGTAAGATTGTCGGTAAAACAGCACGATTCTGACCCTCGATCGATACAACTGTCGGTAAGATTGTAGGTAAAACAGCACGATTTTGACCCTCGATCGATACAACTGTCGGTAAGGTTGCACGTTTTTGACCTCAAGCCGGTACGGCAGACTGTGACGTCATCGCGGAAAAGGGTTTGAGTCTGGGCTGCGCGGAGCGGCTCGGTCGGTAAGTGTCGGTAACAGGAATCTGCGTGTAGAACCCGCCTTGCTTATCTACTGATATTGCTATTTAGTCGGCCTCTGACCTCGATAGCGGTGTAATATGTTAAGACCACACAGGTCTTCTCAATTCGATTATTCTTTGTCGCTTTTGAAAAAAGTACCAGACTGAATCAATTTCGGAATAAATTTTCTGCTTGGGAATTGCTCGGATTTCAATACAGTAGAATCCTGATGATTCGAATTGAAGGCCAACGCCCACCGTTGCGGTACAGCGCGGGATCGGCACGGGGTCGGATCGACTCCGCCTAGCCGCGGCTGCCATTGTGAGCTATCGCATCAGCTCAATATTTTTTCGACCTATCAAATTTTCAATCAAATCAACCGTATAGTTCAAATAACGCAATTGGTTGATTTGAACTGACAGAATTGATTATGTTACCTACGGTATCTTCATTTCACAAAATAATGATCGAAGCAACAATTTTTCATCCAACTAAATCGACTCGGAAAAGACAGAAAACACGCTTAAACATGCTGGAACACGCGCAGTTTTGGCAAACCACAGCGACCAACAATGTATATTTCATGCCAACAATACATTTTTTGAGCAAACGTTCAGATAATTGAGCATTCAGATGAATCAAGTTAAAGTTCCGATAATTTATGGTTCGGATCACTGAGGTTCGGATAACCGAGGTTCTACTCTAAATGAAGTGCACTTGATTCTATATTTATCAAAGAATATTCATATTTGCAAAATATAAGACTTGTATTCTTAATTCTATATTTTTTTCTTCATTTGTTTTATTAGAATCAAAGTATGTATTATAGCACGGCATCATTTTCTACACCCATCAGTGTATGCTGCATTGCAGGAGGGAGTTGAATACCTACCTGAGAAGAATATTCCCTACCGAAGAGTGAAGACAAAGAAAAACAGAACTTTCTTTCCTGCAATAGCGTATTGTGATCAGGACAACCGTAGCTCACGGCCGCTTAGACGGTATAAACAAACAGGACTAAGCGGAACGAGCCCCCACTCTGTCCCCCGCCCTGCCGTGTCGGTACCACTCGCTAGGAAGCGGGAACGGCCCCCTTCCCCGCACCTCCCGCATACAATATTATTCAGCCGTAATATTATATTGTAACGTTCTTTGACGTTACGGAAATAAAATATGGATCCGCGAGTTTAATTATCAAGTCAAAAATCAAGAGCGTGAATAAAATGTTGTGAAAAAGCTTTTATTTCATAACATGTGTTTCTCGTTTAAAGTCTGAATTAAGACTGTTTTTACAATAATGTTGGTTGACGCAGCAACCTTATTCTTTTGAAAGACATAAGAGGTTTATGAACGTCTTTTATCCATGGTGACTACTAGATCATTAAAACGGGGCAAAACGGGTGATTTCACCCTTTGTAACACTACTCCCCCCCGAGGAAAAGAGTCGTCCCGACTCGGAAAAGATAAAACAATTATAAAAGTGATCTAGCAGTCAGTGCTCAAAGGTGAGTTGGAGCTGTGGCTCTGAAAATTTAAAGACTCCCTTTTTTACTATTTGGCATTTGCCCACAGTCTCAAGGTAAACCACAGAAAACCTTGAGCAGATAGTTGAGCGTTGAATAATTTCAAAAATTTATGTGCCTTGTTTTATAAAGGTTAGTGTTATTGAGTGTTGTGTGGCTTCATGAATTCGAAGTTATCAGCATTGGTCCAGATCGATGTCGAAAGAAATCCTCTTCTTGAAGGATTGCTCAAACGAAACAGGTTCGAGTGAAAACATCGAGGCGGGAACCGAAAATTCCAGGACCAAACGGAATAAAACCAGACTCCTTTTCATAGGAAATAAGGAAATAGATGGGTGACTGATCCTAATCTTCTTAAGAAACAGCTCACCCTAGAGTTTTGGAAGGACAAATGTGAGTGATTGTATAACAATTCAAATTCACTAAGTGAATTTGGGAGAATACACGAATAAAATGAATTAAATATGTATTCAAAAGAAAAGAAACGATCTTATCTAAATCATTTCTGCGTCCTTCTTCAAAATAAGACCACCAGTCATCCTCAGGAATCGGGGAAAGATTGGATGGGAAAAGGCTGTGTCAAGTAACCTAAAAAAGTAATCACAAAAACTGACACTTAAGGTTAATAAAATGTGAAAATCAAGCAATCGCTCATCGACCTCGAAAAATAATCGTGGCTCTTTTCACATCAATAAACCAAAGCCTATCCGACACAAAACTCGATTCCGAAGAAGTTTCTAGAAAGAAACAACCGAAGAAAACAAATTTCAAATTGATTAGCAACTCAGAAATAACAAATCATTATAAGAAAAGTCCTCATCAAAGACAGTCCCCGTATAACTCCGTTGACCCCAATGAACTCGAAAGAACACACCTCATTAAATGCGGCGGCATTATCATATAAATGTCTCCCAAACAACCTCGAAAATCTTTCCGAAAAGGAAACCTCTGATTTTTTGAATTCCAAGTGGGAAGAAATGTCGTGTGGAAAATTAGAGGGATTCTCAGAAAGAGGCAGAACAGACTATTTTTGCCAAACTTGCTTCGACCTCCAGTAAGTTCACCATATCGAGTAACACAAATGAATTATAAGAAACATAAAAACATTTTTTTTTTTTAAAACAGCTCGAAACCCGAGTTGTTAGACCAAGAAATATCTTTTCACCTCACATTCCACGAAGAGAAGGCAACATTTTGGTTCTGCGGTCAAAGTTTGTTCGTTACAAAAAGAGGGACGAATAGATGTAACGAATGTAAGAAGGTCAAAGAAGAAATTAAGAAAATCAAGAATGTTGCCCGTTACTTCCTCCCTTAATTATAAGAATCGAATTCTATTAAAATGATTATTGAAATTGGAATAAAGCTTCTTATTGAATAAACCCTTTTTTAAACGCCAAACAAGAAATTTCTCTAACCTAGTCCGTGTGTTATTGCAAAACAGAAACTAGAATAAACTTGGTCGGCTGTAGCTTCTGCATTTATAATAAAGACAGGAGCCGATAAATAAGAAAAGGTTTGTTTTACTAGCCAATCTTCATGAACTTCATGAATAGTTCTGAGTAGCTCTGAAGAAATGCTCGATTCCTCCTCACGGGAACGGGAACTAACTCGAGCAAAAGAAGTTTCTGGGGAAACTTGTAAATAAACAATCAAATCTACTCTGAGCTCAGACGAGCGAATGAGAAGATCAAAATTTTTCATCAATAAATGAGATTCGAAGTCGCAAAAATTACCTAACCTTCGACGAGCTTGTACGAAACAATTGCTACTGAATATCAATTTTTCCATCACCTTTACAGGCAATGAAGTTGTCTGAAGATGTCTTTCTGACATAACCATTTGAGCGAAATGCTGAAAGTAATAGCAATAACGATCTGGGTCCTAATACATCAAATCTAGAAGATTAATTCCAGCTACATCTCGATATTCCTCAAGAGTTTCCAAAAGTGTACAGACCTGGCGATCTGCTGAAAACCTCTTGGTGAAAGTTGTTTTTCCGCATCCGATATTTCCTTCAATAATGATCGTAAGCGGTCGAGTTTCACTCAAATGAATTCCAAAAAGCAAATTCTTCTCCTAATCGATGACCGACTGTAAAGAAGGTCAAGTCGATCACAGTCGTCAAGGGTGTTCGTTTGAAGATCTAACCTCGAAGGATGTTCCTGGTCTTGGAGAGACTGTTCCAGGTTGATCTTCTTCAAAAGGAGCAAGACGATCCAAGTGAACCACTTTCTGACGCGAATGAGGAGATCTTCGGATTCTATAAACAACATCATTTATCCGGTTAACCACTAAGTAAGGGCCTTTCCAATTTCTTTGTAGCTTTGGACATCGTCCTTTCTGTCTTCGAGGTTGAAAGAGCCAGACAGAATCTCCAGGATTAAATTTTAAATCTCTGGCTCGAATATCATAACGAGTTTTTGATTTATCTGAAGCCATAGAAATTCTATTCCTAGCAAAGTGATGAATTTCTTCTAAACGTTGTTGTAATAAAAAACCATAATCTGTTTAATGCTGTCTTTGCACAGGAACAGGGCCTTTCTCTGAATCTGATGGAAGTCGAAGATTTCTTCCAGTAAGCATGAGAGCTGGCGTCTGCTTCGTCGTCTCATGAATCGCAGATCTGTAAGATAAGAGAAAGAAAGGGATCCAGGAGTCCCAGTCTCTCTGATTCTGCTCTACGAAGGACGACAAATACTAGTAGTGTATATATTCTGGTTCTAAATCAAAGATGTCGGCGCTCCCCCCCCCCCCCCCCCCAATCCGTGGCAGGACCCCCCCTCCCCCCATCCCCCTACCAACCATCCGCAGCGCCCCCCCCCCCCCCCCCCCAATCCGCGGCGCCTCCCCCCAATCCGTGGCAGGGACCCCCCCTCCTCCCCCTGCCCCGCTACCCGCCATCCGCGGCGCCCCCCCCCCCCCTAATCCGCCGCGCTACCCCCCCCCTATCCGCGATGCTACCCCCCCCCCCCCCCCAATCCGCGGCGCTACCCCCCCCAATCCTCGGCGTGACCCCCCCCCCCTAAATCCGCGGCGCTCGCTCCCTCCCTCTCTCTCTCTCTCTCTCTCTCTCTCTCTCTCTCTCTCTCTCTCTCTCTCTCTCTCTCTCTCTCTCTCTCTCTCTCTCTCTCTCTCTCTCTCTCTCTCTCTCTCTCTCTCTCTCTCTCTCTCTCTCTCTCTCTCTATTGCCCAAGGAGTTTTTCTCCAGAGCATAATAAAGTATATTCATTCATTCTCTCACGCTCGTCCCCCCTGTTCCCCCCTCGCTTCCCCCTGGCCCGTTGATCATTTTCGCGGTTTGCCGCAAGATGGCCATTTTCAAAGGATATGACACACACACACACACACACACACAAAATAATTCCTGTCGAGACTTGTTTTCCGCCGAACGTCATAAACGTAGGTATTCGGGGCCCCGATTTTTTATACCTGCACCGCCCACTACCTGCTATTTGTTGACGGATTTCCATGACATGCTTGGGAAACTATGAATTGCTACTTTACACACAGCATTTGCGCAGATTTTTATACTAAGGCGGGCATCCATCGTAGGCGGAGGTGGGTTCGTGGAGAGGGGGAGAGGGTGAAAACCTATTCCAACACGCTTTTAGGCAAGATGCAGCTGCGGAAGCGGGTCACTTCAAACGAGCAATAAAACCCAAAAATTTGGGAATGGGGGGATGGATAAAGGCTGGGCCCAGTCGTCTCTGACGCCATTTTTCCTTTCGAGATGCGCAGAACGCAGTGCGCACCGTTCCCAAATTCTGGCGATCCATCGGCCCGTATTTAAGCTCAACGCATCCGATGCAGACTCATCAGTTTTACACGATACGTGCAAGTCAAAAGCCTATAATTTTCATTTCTCTGACATACAATTGTTATCTATAACCGTAAAAGCCATGGCAGTCGAAGCGTATATGGGACTTGAGGAGCAGATGGAGGGGACGTACAATTTGCTGAGAGAGCAACCACCCGAAGAAGAGAATGACGCTGTCATCAATCATTGGGTTGATATTGGAATTGCGAATATCCAAGTTCTGCGCGATATTTCCATGCAACGAGGAACAACCGTTGGTGCGAAAATACGGATCCAACATACGATCGCACTCCTGCAATCTTGGGTGACGAAGATCAAGCAGTTGCAGCAGCGCACAGTGGTGACGGGTGGAAATATCGGTACTCCTGCGGGTGTACAATGGGACGACGTGGATAGCGCTTTTGCCAGCCGAATCAGAACGGGGGTTGTCACGAATCTCCGTCATAAAAATTTGGACGCCTTTCTGGACGATGTGCAGCGCGTCGTCACCGAGAAGTTGGAGCTGGTACTGCGCGAGGAGGGAAATGTGAAGGTCAACCTCATATTATCGTGTAAATTCGAAAGTACCAAGCACGAAGAGATCTCCAGCGAAGTTAAGAGTTTCAACACCTCCAACGTGGCGATTCTCCTCCCATCGAGCGATATAAACGGCTGGTTTATACGTGCACGGGGTGATCTGCTGTCAAAGGTGGAAGATTTCGAGCAACGCGATTCCGGCTGGAGTATGATTGAGATCCTCAACATCGCTGTAAATATCAATCGCTACCAGCCTCTCGCCGCGGGGGCTTCAACATTCGTCGAGCTGCCCCAAGACATTCAACGGAAGAGAGCGGTTGTGAACGTGAGGTACGAGGACGAAAGATGCCTTCTCTGGTCCGTCATAGCAGCCCTCCACCCGGTCAAGATCAACACCGATAGGACTCCCAACTATCGTCGCTATATTTCCGAGTTGGACTGTACAGGTATCAAATTCCCTGCTACTCTACATGATGTGAAAAAACTTGAGAGATTGAATAATTTGCGCATCAATGTATATGGTATAGGATCTCAAACTTTTTCGCATCATGCAAAATCAAATGAAAGCGTCATCGTGCCAATTTATTTGAGTCAAAATTTGCATAGCGTAAACATTGATACGATCCATCTTCTAATGGTTGAGAGTAATCCGGAAGACGATATGACCGGTGAGTTTGCACCGAGATTCCACTTTGCTTGGATTAAAGATCTTTCCCGATTGGTGAGCAAACAATTGTCCATTCATGAACACAAAACATTTTTATGTGACAGATGTTTGTGCCACTTTAGCGCGAAACATGTCTACGACAATCACCGACAAGATTGTATTACGCTAAATAAAGTACGCATGGAGTTTCCCAAGTGTAAAGATTTAGTATTTTCCAATTTTCAAAACAAAGGCACCGTTCCATTTGTCGTATACGCCGATCTCGAATGTATATTAATCCCTGAACCTGTGGATGAATTTGAAACTCGTAAGACTTGTGAAATTCAAAAGCATATCCCACAGTCACAGACGTCAGAGCTAAATGAAGAAAAGGTGCGAGTGGCCAATCCGATTGGAACTGTCTCAAGAATGGCTCCAAGTCTGTAGCAATGGTTTTGAAAAATGCAATCTTGGGACCAAGCAAGTTATCCTTCAGGTGATCTTCAACAATCTTGAAACTTGCACTAGTAGGCTTAGTTTTTGTTTCATCCATAGTTTTGACAAATGTCTTCAGGAAGGGAGGCATGTCAAGAGCTCTCTGTGCAACTTCTTTATTTTCGAGCCACCGCACAGCACATAACTTCAAAGGAAACTGGTTCAAATTGGTGATTGACATGTACAGCGCCCGTCTGGTCGGAACTTCCTTAAACAGATTGTACAAAGAACGGAAGAACGAAACTATCTCCCACGAAGTTTCAACTATTCCAGCTTTGAATACACCGTGAACAACGTGAAAACCGCAAGAACCAATATCCAACAGTTCAGAATCGACCGTATTGTTCTTCAGAAAGATCTTCAAATCTTTCAGGAATGAAAAATTCACATTCGGACCATCCATTGACAGCTGAAGCAGCTTTTTAATACAACAGGGGGAAGGTGATCCTTAAAAGCATTCATCAAATGAATAGCCGTAGCTCTACCCAAAAAAGCAGACGTGTAGTATCGTGTGCATACTTGATCCAAATTAATGTCCCAATACCGAACTTGAAAGTCCATTTGATTTTTATTACACACCTTATTCAAAGATTCATCAAAACTGACAACAATACGTGAAGCCTTAGCAAGATCATCATCTAGCTCGCGTTTGAAGTGGGGTGCTAGACCGTATTGCACAATGTAGCCAATTTTGTCCTTTTGCAACTGCATCGTGGCGGCTATGTTACTGTCATTAAACATCATCGAGAAAAGATTAACGTCACTGGCAGCACTACGCACAGATTTATCTGTAACAATGCATTGCAAGCACCACATTATTTCGGCCTTGGTCACGTCATCGTGCAGCGGCATCTTCTTCAGTCCTCTTGAACCGTCTTGTTTCGCCACTGATGCAGGTGCATCATCGGTTTCGCACGCAGCAATAATGGAGACATCGTGGTGTGGTGTAGGTATTTCTCCCGGGGCCGTTGCAGTGGCTGTATGATGCAAAGAGCTTGTCCTAGTAGTACTGGAGGGGAAAAAAGCTTGCAGATCTATGGATTTTTTCATAGCAGCACCTTTGTGTATATGCTTTTTGGATTTCGTCATGTGACTAACAAGAGCCGTTCTTCCCATTGTGCGTACATTTATAAGACTTCCAGGGCACAAAGCACATTTAGCACTATGACGATCATTCCCTGGAGCTCGTAATAACCAATCCTTGAATTCTGGTTCCGAAAGCCACTTGTCTTGAAATAATATCGGCATTGTCCATCAAAAGACACAAAACAACCTGGATTGAGAGAAAAAGTATGATATTAGTAGATAAGCAAGGCGGGTTCTACACGCAGATTCCTGTTACCGACACTTACCGACCGAGCCGCTCCGCGCAGCCCAGACTCAAACCCTTTTCCGCGATGACGTCACAGTCTGCCGTACCGGCTTGAGGTCAAAAACGTGCAACCTTACCGACAGTTGTATCGATCGAGGGTCAAAATCGTGCTGTTTTACCAACAATCTTACCGACCCCGTGCAACCTTACTGACAGTTGTATCGATCGAGGGTCAAAATCGTGCTGTTTTACCGACAATTTTACCGACCGAAGGTCTGTAGTGCTCGCCTGTCCCACGATAGGACTGCTGATGTGTAACATGAACCACTCCGAATTCCTTTCCCACGGTAGGACTGCTGACGTGTAACGTCAACCACCTCACATTCCTTTCCCACGTTAACAACCACGTGACATTCCAAAATTAATGGTTCCGAGAATCGTGTTTCACTTATTCGGATGTCGGTTTGATATCAACCACCTCACATTCCTTTCCCACCTTATCAACCACGTGACATTCCAAAATTAATGGTTCCGAGAATTGTTTTTCACTTACTCGGATGTCGGTTTGATATCCAAGGTCGACCGATAGTCGCGGTACATTCAAAGCCATGGATCTGCGGATAAAAATAAGAACCCGCTAGATCTATTGAAAAAATTCCAGGAAATTGCTCTTTGAGATGGTGCCGACAATGCACTTAAACCAATCTGGGGGAGTGGTCCCCATAAAAATTCCTCGCACAATATGCGTGTCGAGACTTGTCCAATGGAAAAATTGTAGTGGGGGTGGGTGGTATATAAAGCGTACGTCTATCGTGATCGTCACTCTGTTCTCATCGTATTCTCATTGTGAACTGTTCTCACTCGTGAAATAACCTCGAAACGCGATGGATCTAGCAAAAGTTAACCACGTCAGCCGCCTGGAGAATCTGCCAACCAAGAAGATGTCGGAACTCGAAATTGGGGGAGTGTATGACGTCATCGGGTTACGACTGGTCAAAACAAAATTCGGGGTACGTGTTCTGGCGACAATCGATGGAGAATACAACGTCTTCTTACCACCGAGAATCGCAAGAGTTCTACAAGAAGATTCCAGTCAGCTGACTGAAATGTGTTGCATGGCCGGGGAAAATCGTCTGCAAATGAAATACCTTGGTGGAGAATTCAACAAGTTCGAATTTTCATGCAGTTATGCGCCTCAAATGAACTATGCGATCCCCCTCTACTTCCACAAAATTCATCCACGGTTCAAACAATGTTCTGTGTAAGTCTTACGTTTAATAAACAAAAAGATTGAAATTATGAATATTTTTTCATTGTATACTTTTAATCCTACGTACTATTTGTATCTAGAATTAAGTCTCAAAATCTAAGAAAATGTCCGAACACCACTAAACAACGACGGAGGGTTTCGAGCTGCGTCATGTGAACTCTACGATGAGTATTTGGACGGGTTCAGACCGGAGTGCAAGGTCGGCCGATAGCCGCGGTACAGAGCCTGCGGTGTTGGGTTACTATCGCTCTAGGAATGCAAAACTCGGTTTGAGTACAGCTCGGTCAAGGATGGAGAGCAAGGTCGAATCTTACATAAGCTTCTGAAAAAAAAATTCTTTCTCTTAAGAGCTAAGGTGAAGGTATAAAATTATTTCATGAATATTCTTTAAAAGTTTTATTGAGTACAATTTTTAGAGTACGGTTGACAATTACTTCACAAAAAATAGTACAATAATTCTATTCAACAGTGTCATGACCAGGGTGATATATTCGCCAGGAATGCGGGACCGTTCTTGTAGACGCTTCTGCGCAGTAACACAAATCGTACAACCTCGCCATCCGGACAGTACGATGATTTTGTAGCCAATTCTGAAGTATGCAAGCGTTTCGTGCTGCACAGATTGCGTTGGGTATTGTGTGAAGGTCGCATCTCAGAGCTGAAGTTTTTTGCAGGGTTTCAAGCGACGGGCAGTCAAAGTCCAACATATCGATGATTTGAACTTTCGGAACGATTTTGAGCAACCAATCTCGTTTTTCTTCTCCTTTTACGTACACGGTTTGAGCTTTGCACAGCCTGTCTTGAATGGTCCGCTCAACTTCCTCAAAAGGTATGGTTCCACAGCTCCAACGTAAGCCGTGAAAATCGCGTTCTAGCCAAGAATTTTGGCTTTTGTATTTGACGTCCAGTAAATTCCATTTGTAAGGTGGTTTGAAGAAAAACACTGATGGAGATGCTTCCGAGTAGATTGAAATTACAGCCAATTCTTTTAACGTGAAGGTGTTGTTGAGAGGTCTACGAAAGCCTTGTATGTCAACGATGAGCTCCATCTTTGAACTGTGCGAGATGGTGGAAACGGGTCAGCTTTTATACCAACTTTTTCACCCCACCACTGAGCGGGTTGTATTCGACAATACGATCGTGAACGATCAAGCAGTACGCCGATGTTTCAGCGGGAAAGTTGGCTTTAGCTTCAAATTCAAGACGGATGTCGACGGGTCCGTACTTCAAAGATTCGTTTTGTTTCGAACAGTCGATAACGAATAAGGGGACGTCTCGGAGGAATTCACTCTTTGTCAGCAACGGCTCGGAGTTCTTGTCGTAGTAGGTAGCTTGGAAGTTGCGTACATCTCGTACAGGAGCGCGTAGAGATTACGACTCATGTTGAGGTTCAGGTTACCGTACGGATAAGATTGAGAGTTTAAGAATAGCTTGACGTCCGTGATATTGCAATGATCGAAATGACTCGCGTTCTTGCCGGTCTTGTTCTTTCTACTTGTTTGGAAACTCAAAATGACGTACCGAGGTTTTTCAAGCTGAGTGGAAGTTTTCACAGTCCAAACGTGTTTCGATGTTGTGGGAAGTAAGGGATATTCGTACAATTCCCAACTGCGGAAGCTCATCGAAACAGGCGGATCTCTCTGAATGAAATTTAGTAGGTCAACTTTTTTCTGATCCGCGAGTTTCAAATACGGTATTAACCATTCCACTGCATTGATCGTGATTTTGAATTCCTCCTCTTGAGTCTGCATGATTGCGTTGACGTCAGTTTTTGATCTCGTCAAAATTAACTCATGTTTAGCGTTGACAACGATCTTGCGGTAGTCTTCGGCGAAACCCAATATCATGCTGAGCGGTATCAGTACGTCAAAGTTACCATCGGCATCGGTTAATTTTTTCTTTTCTTCCACATCGAGCCATCCAGCGTTCTCCATCAGCCAAGTCTGACCAGGGTGCAGGGAAGCGTAACCCTTCATGAGACTTGTCAAGCCAACGTTCTTGCTTCTATCAACCTCAACTGCGTTAATTTCGTAGCGAATTTCTTCAAACAGATGACAGATGGCGTTGTTTACGAGCTGTGTGTTCACAGTAGCTGTACCATCAGGTTTGAGGAGTCGTCCGTGGATATGTACCGAACTTTTGCTGGGTAATATGCATAAATCCTGATGCTGAACGGTGATTCGAATTTCATCGCTGTTGTTGAAAGTTGACAAGGCGTAAGGTTTGTGAGCGTAAATCTCGTAATGCGCAACGAATTCGTCAAAGACGACTGGTGTTTGAATGCTCAAGATTTCCTCCTCCATGGCACGTAGCAGATGATAAAAAAGCAAAATCGGATTTTTATTTGTCGGAAATTCCTCTTCCAAAAGGTGTCAGTTTCAGACCCAGAGCTATCAGGAACTCCACGTTTCGGGGTGTTAGCGGTTCGGGAATCGAACGACGACTGACTTGATCGAGGCATGTCGACTTACTGATATACCTACTCTTTGACAGTCTGTTATATACAATTCCCATCGTTTATTGCGATTTGATGTGTAGTCTCACAGTGATAACTTCTCCACGAAAATTAACCAGGTCTCCGTCTTGATACACCAACCGGAGCTGAACGTGATCTATGGTCTTGACGGTGATCGGAAGGTGAATGACGTGCGACGGTACTTCCACGATCTTATATCCTGGTGGGACGGTCGGGAAAAACTCGTGAATAGTGTGTACTTTGTGTCCATTGACGTAGGCGCCCGTTGTAATGCTACACTCGACTCGCAACGCGTTGACCTTGAGTATAGTTACAGGCACATCCGATTCGTGAGTTTTGTCAACCTCCAGTACACGTGGTGTAAATCCCAAAAGTTGAGCAATGGAATCATTCGGCTCAAAGTTAATCGTGTGGTTGCATGTGATTTCGCTGCGCAATGTATTATTGTTGGGTTTGATGGCGAGCCTGATATCTGTATTTCTTAGCACGTTTTGAAGATACTTCTCTATGTCCTCGATCTCGTAGCTGCCGGTAGGTATGGTGATCACTTTGTCAGCTACGTAAATTTTATTGTGACCGACATCAACGTTGGAAATCGAATTAAAGGTTAACAATTCTACCAAGCCAAGAGCATAACTTTTATCACGAGCAAGTTCGATCGGTGGGAAATATTGTGCCTCGAGTATCGAAGAGGTTCCCGAAATCGTTAACGTTAACGAATCATCCATGACTGCGAGTGGTAGACTGACTTTGACAAATCACGCACCATGTTTATATAGCTCTCCACTTAGAAATTTTAGACACAAGTGTCCGCATTCAAATGTATCGTAATCCTGGTACCTCTCATGATTGTATTTGACGCTACCAACGCCGAGGTATTTTATGAGGTCCGAGGGTGGTTGAAGGTTGCCGAAACTGTCAAAGTAATCGATATTATTGTCGCGTTTCTTGTACGCAACCCAGTGTGTTCCCGGACCGTCTTTGTCGTCAAGGTTGATTATAGCTGACTTGTTTTTTCGTGGACCGTTTTCGGGCATTTCGTTTCGCATGAAAACACCGCGGAAATGCGGAACCCTCAAAATTTTTGCATATTTCAACAAGTCCCAATCAGTCAACGCTCGACGTGGTAGCGTCGCATCTAGTTTTTTGAAAGATGGAGACCAAGACCTGTTTTGTACGGTTTCATGTGAAGCCCTTTGCCCAACGCGATAGCTTCCATAGTTTTGTTGTGTCGTTTGCTTTCCTCCAATTCTCGTTTAGCCGCGCTCGCATCGTTCACAGCTTTTGCTTTACCTGCCGCACCACCGGCTAACGCACCCGTAGCGCTGAGACCGGCAAAAATAGGAATCAGAAACGGTAGAAAACCACCGACTTTCGAAGGTACCGGTAGGACGCGAGGTGTTCGCACTTTACATTTACCACCCGCTTTTTTAACGGCGTTCTCAGCTCCCTTCAGCGCAGATTCGATAGCTACTTTTGCATCGTTGCTTGGAACCGTGGAACGTTTTGCAGCGTTTACAATTTTTCTCAACGTCACATTTTTTGACTTTCGCATTCCCATTCCGAGTTTTGATTTTACTTTCATTGTATTAGCTACTGCCCAAGCGGCTGCCTTCTCACCCAAATTTGCGTCCTTTGCGAGAACCCGTTTCCAAGCTTTCTCAGCCAACACCCTATCAGCCTCGTTTCTAACCTCAAGGTTCTCACGATTTTTCGAATACGCTATATCGTGTTCCTTACACGCTGCATCGAGAGGATTGATACCGGAATCGCCTCTCGCGAGTCTTTTCGTCAACTTCGTACCGGGACCGCAGTATTGGTAACCGGGAACATGCAACTTGATCGGAAGTTTGTTGATGATTTTATTCACCAGACCCTTGCCACGATGTTGCCGCCTGCTGCTGCTTCGTTTACCTCTGTACGCGATCATGTTCGTGCGTTGACTGAAGAAAAGTGCTTTAAAACGGGGTATTTATAGCAAATCCGATCAGTCATGTCCGAGATGCGATTTGAGAAACAACCTACCAAGCTTCCCGTGATGAAATTTGACAAACTTTCGGAGCAAAATGTCGAAAAGCACAAACGGCACGGTGAATTACTCCCGAACAGTGTACGTGCGATATTCTGTGGATCGTCGAATTGTGGTAAAACTAATGCGTTGCTCACACTTATAACCCATCCCAACGGACTCAGATTTGAAAATATCTACATCTACTCGAAATCTCTCAACCAACCTAAATACCGATTGTTGAAGCAATTGCTGGACCATGTTGAGAATACGGAGTTTTTTGCGTTTACCGAGTGTGAGCAAGTGATTCCACCGGAAGAAGCACGGCCCAACTCAATAATCATATTTGACGATGTAGCGTGCGAGAAGCAGGACAATATTAGAGCCTACTTTTGCATGGGTAGACATCACGACGTTGACTGTTTCTATCTCTGTCAGACGTACGCGCGTATTCCCAAACATCTCGTGCGCGACAACGTAAACTTACTCGTGTTATTCAAACAAGACGATATGAACCTGAGGCACGTATACAACGACCATGTGAACACCGATATGTCTTACACAGAGTTTAAAAGTGTGTGCTCTGCATGCTGGAACGGTGAGAAGTACGGGTTTCTGGTGATCGACAAAGACAGTAAGCTCAACGAAGGACGATACAGGAGGGGATTCGATTCTTTTGTTAGCCTGGAAAAGGAATAAAATCTAGCGTTTTCGAGCGAGAGACGCAGTAGCGCTGCAGACTCAGTTGCGTCAACATGCAGAGCTCTGAGATTTCCGAGCAAAAAGATGTCCTACATCAGATCGCTCAAGCAAGTGCTGCGATCCGTCGAAAATACAGATTGCTCAAGTCGGGCAGGGAATCTACGACTTAGAAATTGAGTGACGTTTTCAAACCAGTAGTGGCTCCGTTGCAAGAACTGGTGAATGTTACAAAAGACACCAAACCTGTCAAACAAGAGGTGGAAGAAATTAAAGAAGAAATAAAGGAGATGAAAAATGAAACGAAAAATGAAACTGTCTCGGAAATGGACGATTCCTTTGCTTCGGCGGGGGATGAAACAGTCGTAGAAACACCGGTCGAGGACGAGTATTTTGCACTGATGAAAGATGCGAAGACAAAAGGCGAATTGGACAACGTGTACGGTGTACGCAACCTCTCAAACAGACTAATGATCGGTGATTCGTTGATATCTTTTGAGAGTGACTACGTTCGTATTGGCGACACGCGTTACCCGAAAACGAAGGGTTTGCTGGAACTTTTGTTCAAAAAGAAGCCCGACGGTTCTTCTGTGAGCGCCGGAGATCGGGAAAATTTTAAAAACATAATCCTCGCAACGAACGCGCATAAGAAGTATTACTCATCCGACGGGGCTGTTCGAAACGATAACAGTTACAAATTTAGAAATGTCATTGCCGAATTAATGGATTATTCTCCGTCACCTCGCCAAAAGGGTAAAGGTCTACTTCCGCAAGCTATGATCACTCGACAAGGTGTTGAAACGGAATACGTCTTCTGGGATGATTCAAACGAGTTGGTGGAGCGTCTTCGTTTACTCCTGGCATCTCAGGCAGCGGGAAATCCGAGTCACAATGACGAAATAATCTCCATTATCGAAGAGCTACGCGAAGCAGGAATCATTTATTAAGCAGCTCCCGTCATTTTTGCATTCATTACCGAGATGAGCGTCGACGTGTTTGGACGTCAGCTGAATAAAAACACGACCGCGAACACTCGCGGTCCTCCGGGTGTCGGGTTTCAAATAACAGCGGACGGGCATTACGATATACGGAACAAGAGACTGTGCAACGTCGCAGATCCCGCAGAGCCGAACAATGCTGTAACTTTAAAAACCTTGAGACGAAAATTCAGCGTGCTGCAAAAACGAATCGACAACCTCGATCAAATGATCAAAGCTTTGGAGATCACCACGGAGAAAGCCTTGGATACCTTCTACACAGACTTTAAAACAGGCAGAGACTTGTCGATTCGAAACGCGGAAATCATTTCCAAATTGGACACCAGACTAATAGCGTTGGAATATGAACGAGAAAAAGCAAGCACTGGTGACGGAACTGCATAAGCCTGCACGCCGGAATTACCCGCGTCGACGTGTAGACGTGCGCGGCATCGACGAGACCTGGCAGGCGGATCTTGTTGATATGACGTCGTACGCTGGACAAAACAAAGGCTACAAGTACATGCTCACAGTCATTGATGTCTTTTCAAAGTATGCGTGGGCTGTACCGATAAAGAGCAAGTCTGGAGATGATGTTACGAAGGCAATGGAATCTGTGCTTGTCCAAGGACGGGTACCGAAAAATTTACACGTCGACAGAGGAACGGAATTTTACAACTCGAAATCCGAATCGCTTATGACACGCTACGGAATCAAACTTTACTCCACGTACAGTAATTTGAAAGCTTCGATCTGTGAACGTTTCAATCGCACGCTGAAAGGTAAAATGTGGACACGGTTCAGCATGCAAGGAAGCTACAAGTGGCTCGATATCTTATCCGATTTGGTTTCGGCTTACAACAACGTCAAACACCGAACCATAAGAATGAAACCGTCGGATGTCACCGTTGCAAACGAGAGGCTGTTATTACGTCAGGCGTACGGAGGGCTTCGAGCGATACCTACCGTATCGGCAAAGTTCAAATCCGGCGACAAAGTTCGAATCAGCGAATTCAAAAATGTCTTCGAGAAAGGTTACACTCCCAATTGGACGACTGAAATATTCACGATAAGTCGAGTGGAAAATACTCATCCTGTGACGTACAAGCTCAAAGACTACCGAGATCAACCCATCGCTGGTGGTTTCTACGAACAAGAGCTCCTCAAGGTTAAACATCCGGATATCTATCTGGTGGAGAAGGTGCTCAAGAAGCGTGGAAGAAAAATATACGTTAAATGGTTAGGTTTTGACAATACACACAACAGTTGGATAAACGAATCGGACATGTAACATTTTAATAAATGAATTTTTTTTGTAAAAACGTATGTCCGTCTTTATTTTATATCCGACACACAACAAGTATGCGTCTTTTTCAGACAATCGACAGACATGGTACAGTTATAAATTACGAAGCTTAGGCTTGTAGCCCCACGGAAGCGTGTCGGTTGTATTTTGAAACACGATCCGCTTGTCGTCATTCCAGCTCAGTGCTACTTTCTGCTGTTCTACAGTGTATACCTCGTGCTTTCGACTCATGATCAAATGCTGATTTGAGGATAGATTTTCACGTTTCAACGCACAGTCCAAATAATCGTTAAAGGTTATTTTTCTTAATGCTGATCCTCTGACACCTTTGGCACGTTTAGTGTCTGTCTCATCTCCCATGACTCGGAATGCGTACAGTTTAGCTCGTAACCCTACAAATTCGAGCATGGTTTTGCCGTTGTTCTCGTCTTTCATCAAACCGAGAACTTTTTTGTTTGCTCGAGGCATTCCGTAAACGTTGTCGAGCGGATAATCAGACGTATCGAACTTGTGCAAGTCCTCCTTTATATGTTCGTATATATCGGGGACGGTAAAATTGTAAATCAAACTGTCTGTATCTGTGTACATTAATTTTGCTAAGTTGCCGAATTTCTGTTTAATGTAATTGTAATGAAAATCATAGATGTATGTTTTAGCCAGATCCATGATGGAGAAACCTGCATACAATGGTTTATTCAATTTAACTTTCGTCTTATTCATTTCGACGATAACCATCTCTTTGTCGAACACGGTGCAGCTGTGAAAATTAGGCTTGGCTATGGTAGCTCTCGCACCGTACCGTCCATCCCATTCGGTGATCAATCGAACATCTCTGTACTTTTGCACGTTTTCCATCGTTTTGCCAAAAACTGCGTTGTTCATTAGCTTGTAAAAATTTTTCTTAAATTCGTTGTCAGATTTTTTTCGCAAATCGGTATTTAAATCTATATATTTTTTCAGCCACGGAGTTTGCTTGAATTTGAGAACTCTATGAATTTTGAGTAATTTTAAACCTAATTGTAAACATTGTTTCAAAACGCGGTAGTGAACAACGTAGTTTTTCTTGGAAAATAGCGTGGGCGTCAATTTTGGCTATTTATTGGTCGAAATCGGAGGTACATAGTGCTCCGGACACAATGGTAAATCCTTATGAGTTTCATGCAGTTCCGCAGGATATTCCAAATCTACCTCCAGCACGTAACCAAACTCTGCATCGTCCGAGATGGTAAGAACGTCGCATTGTCTGAAGTCTGATACCCATTCGAAGGAACTGTATGGCAGAGCAAAGCTCATAGCTGCACCGTACAAATTATTAACGTCAAAGTACATGAGATAAGATTCTTCGATCTCAGGATCGAATTTCTCTCCCATGTACCTGTTGTTGGCCTTTGCATATCTGTTCGAACACTGTGATACACCACCACGAATACCTTTTTCGATAAACATAACCATGTCTATGTCGGTGAGAAGCTCGAGTTCGATGCCTGTACATTTTAACATTGCATCAAACGACAGACCGGGCGCTGTGTAGTAATGTAACGGGTCCAGTTTGTACGTCGTCCAACAGCTCTGTCGAAAATTTTGAAAAACGTCAGCCAGTAAAAACACGTCCGTCTGTAAATACAAGTCCGAATACTCTCCCAACGTTTGGACGTTAAAAGTTTGCCATACGTCGCACGCATGCGCGTAATCGTCGTCCGATATATTCCGGTCGTTCAATTTTAAATAAAACTGTTCCTTGGCTGGTAAATGTTTCTCCTCGAGCTTCTCCCAACTGTCTATGTATTCGTACGGGAAGACACCTTTCCTAGTCAATAAACAAAATTTGTTCAAGCTACTGCAGAATTTACGTGTTATTGTTTTTCGGCAATCGTCCAGATACGATGATAATTTATCGAGACTGCTAGGCATGAAACGGTACGAATCTATGAAACGGAACGTTACATCCGTTCCCTTAACGAATTTAGTGAAGGAAATGTACTTTTCTTTGTTGACAGGTAATAGTTTAACAGTACCTTCGAATGACGTACCCAGAGCTTTGATCAGAAAATGCGAATCGTAACCCGAAAGATTGTGGAATATCACTGGGATGGTGTGCGAATTTTGGTAATTTAAATTACAGCCGCGGTGAGCAGCACCACGGTACTTTCCTGTGAAATGACAGTGATCCCGATGTTTCACGTCTGTGAGCGTAAACGGTTTCTCACAAATATGACAGACCGCCGACAAATCAAATTCGTTGATCTGATTGAAATTTAGTGGTTCCATCGGTACAACAGTCTTGTAGTATCCCTCTAACGAAAGTGCCAATTCCTTTAACTTGTTCACAAACCATTGGATGCAAGTTTCTCCACGATTAGTTTTGAATTTTGAAAGCGAATCGTCAAACGCGCAATGCAGATAGTAAGCTATACTATACGGAAGATGCTTCTGATAAATTATTCTATTTTCCCCAAAACTTTCATGTGTGGGTTGCAGTAAACATTCGAGATCCGCGTAAATGCAGAATGGAACGGTTTCTTTGTGCTTGAAATTTTTGAATTTCAGTATTTTTTCCTCATCTGTAGGTAGAATAATTTTGGTTTTGTTTAAATTCATGCAATCAGCTCGGTGCTTTAACAAACATCTTTCGAAATTGAAATGAGACAGACACCTATCGCACAACCAAGTTTGACGTTTATGCTCGGAAATTTGAGAACTTGTTAATCGAGACAGATTTCGAATACAAGTGAAATGAAAGATTCTATTTTTTTCATAATTTACCATTTTATCATCATCGTCATCGTCAGTGGTTTCAGTTTCTATCGCCAAAAGATGAATTACAGGTTTATCAGACTCATTCTGACTCAGGTGAATCGGTACTATTTCACTTTTTTTCCGATCACCTTGGTCTATACCGTAGACGTTAATTGAAAGTTTGTTGAATTTCTCAAATTTTGAAATGGTGTTTTTGTCTAGAGACATAGGAAACGTTATACCATCATACCGTAGCACTGAGCTGAAATGTGGGTACGAGCTGGTCGCGTTAGGATGGTTGTTGTCGGCTGGGAACAGAGCTGCGGTGACCGACCAGAGGAAGCAATACGAGTCGCTGTTACGGATGTTGACGACAGCCTTCTTATCACTGATATGCTTAGGTAACGGGGTGTATGTGAAGACACCGCCTCGTAGTGGCACGTACTTGTTGATATTCACAGTCAAATTGATTATTTCGGTCAGCGACCAGCCTGAATCCTTTTCCTGGAAATCTTCCACCTTTTTCAACAAACGCTCCGTCGCGTTTTCGATGAACCATTCGTTGATATCCGTTGTCTGGAGGATGATTTCATTTCTCGTATTAAAAAATTTGATCTCTTCCACCGTGCGATCAACTTTTCTGAGTTCAAATTTACAAGCCAGGATAACGTTGGCTTTCAAGCTCCCGTCTTTCTTCAGAGCGTTTTTCAGTCTCGTCACAGCTAGTACCTTTGCGTCTTCTAGAAATCTCTCCACATCTTTATGCTTCAAATTGACGATGGATCCAGTTCGAATTCTACTCTCGAAAGCTGATTCCAAATCGTCCCACCGTACTCGATCGCTTCTTCGCCGGCTTCGTAATCCGTCACCCACTTTCTGCAATTGTTGAAATTTGACTGTCAACGATTTCAGAATTCCAATTGTAGTCAAAATTCTTGTCTTCTCCCCGATCGTTGAGGCGTTGTTGCGTAAGATTTTATTCAAAAGCCTGATATTTTGGGTTCCGAGTCGAATCCATTTTGCAATTTCTGCCGGCGACAATTTTTCCGATAAAATCTTGAACGCCGATTCCATAATATCGATCAATCTCAAACACTTCGCGGATTCCATCTTGAGCTCTTTCCTCACGTATGCTTGACAGGTTGTGACGTAATGATCGTTTGCAGTGATGAGCGTCCTTTTTATAGGGCAGCTGTACGGATGCGCGCGCACCTTTTGGCATTCTAAGAGCGATAGTAACCCGACACCGCAGGCTCTGTACCGCGACTAATTCTCGGAACCATTAATTTTGGAATGTCATGTGGTTGATAAGGTGGGAAAGGAATGTTAGGTGGTTGACGTTACACGTCAGCAGTCCTACCGTGGGAAAGGAATTCGGAGTGGTTCATGTTACACATCAGCAAATTCTCGGAACCATTAATTTTGGAATGTCACGTGGTTGATAAGGTGGTTAGACAAAACAATGCGTTCGACAAGTTTCGACGGCGAGCGGTATGCGGTCAAAGGATTTCGGTGCGACGTTGAGACAAACAATTCTCGGAACCAATAATTTTGGAATGTCACGTGGTTGATAACGTGGGAAAGGAATGTGAGGTGGTTGATAAGGTGGGAAAGGAATGTGAGGTGGTTGACGTTACACGTCAGCAGTCCTACCGTGGGAAAGGAATTCGGAGTGGTTCATGTTACACATCAGCAGTCCTATCGTGGGACAGGCGAGCACTACAGACCTTCGGTCGGTAAGATTGTCGGTAAAACAGCACGATTCTGACCCTCGATCGATACAACTGTCGGTAAGATTGTAGGTAAAACAGCACGATTTTGACCCTCGATCGATACAACTGTCGGTAAGGTTGCACGTTTTTGACCTCAAGCCGGTACGGCAGACTGTGACGTCATCGCGGAAAAGGGTTTGAGTCTGGGCTGCGCGGAGCGGCTCGGTCGGTAAGTGTCGGTAACAGGAATCTGCGTGTAGAACCCGCCTTGCTTATCTACTGATATTGCTATTTAGTCGGCCTCTGACCTCGATAGCGGTGTAATATGTTAAGACCACACAGGTCTTCTCAATTCGATTATTCTTTGTCGCTTTTGAAAAAAGTACCAGACTGAATCAATTTCGGAATAAATTTTCTGCTTGGGAATTGCTCGGATTTCAATACAGTAGAATCCTGATGATTCGAATTGAAGGCCAACGCCCACCGTTGCGGTACAGCGCGGGATCGGCACGGGGTCGGATCGACTCCGCCTAGCCGCGGCTGCCATTGTGAGCTATCGCATCAGCTCAATATTTTTTCGACCTATCAAATTTTCAATCAAATCAACCGTATAGTTCAAATAACGCAATTGGTTGATTTGAACTGACAGAATTGATTATGTTACCTACGGTATCTTCATTTCACAAAATAATGATCGAAGCAACAATTTTTCATCCAACTAAATCGACTCGGAAAAGACAGAAAACACGCTTAAACATGCTGGAACACGCGCAGTTTTGGCAAACCACAGCGACCAACAATGTATATTTCATGCCAACAATACATTTTTTGAGCAAACGTTCAGATAATTGAGCATTCAGATGAATCAAGTTAAAGTTCCGATAATTTATGGTTCGGATCACTGAGGTTCGGATAACCGAGGTTCTACTCTAAATGAAGTGCACTTGATTCTATATTTATCAAAGAATATTCATATTTGCAAAATATAAGACTTGTATTCTTAATTCTATATTTTTTTCTTCATTTGTTTTATTAGAATCAAAGTATGTATTATAGCACGGCATCATTTTCTACACCCATCAGTGTATGCTGCATTGCAGGAGGGAGTTGAATACCTACCTGAGAAGAATATTCCCTACCGAAGAGTGAAGACAAAGAAAAACAGAACTTTCTTTCCTGCAATAGCGTATTGTGATCAGGACAACCGTAGCTCACGGCCGCTTAGACGGTATAAACAAACAGGACTAAGCGGAACGAGCCCCCACTCTGTCCCCCGCCCTGCCGTGTCGGTACCACTCGCTAGGAAGCGGGAACGGCCCCCTTCCCCGCACCTCCCGCATACAATATTATTCAGCCGTAATATTATATTGTAACGTTCTTTGACGTTACGGAAATAAAATATGGATCCGCGAGTTTAATTATCAAGTCAAAAATCAAGAGCGTGAATAAAATGTTGTGAAAAAGCTTTTATTTCATAACATGTGTTTCTCGTTTAAAGTCTGAATTAAGACTGTTTTTACAATAATGTTGGTTGACGCAGCAACCTTATTCTTTTGAAAGACATAAGAGGTTTATGAACGTCTTTTATCCATGGTGACTACTAGATCATTAAAACGGGGCAAAACGGGTGATTTCACCCTTTGTAACACTACTCCCCCCCGAGGAAAAGAGTCGTCCCGACTCGGAAAAGATAAAACAATTATAAAAGTGATCTAGCAGTCAGTGCTCAAAGGTGAGTTGGAGCTGTGGCTCTGAAAATTTAAAGACTCCCTTTTTTACTATTTGGCATTTGCCCACAGTCTCAAGGTAAACCACAGAAAACCTTGAGCAGATAGTTGAGCGTTGAATAATTTCAAAAATTTATGTGCCTTGTTTTATAAAGGTTAGTGTTATTGAGTGTTGTGTGGCTTCATGAATTCGAAGTTATCAGCATTGGTCCAGATCGATGTCGAAAGAAATCCTCTTCTTGAAGGATTGCTCAAACGAAACAGGTTCGAGTGAAAACATCGAGGCGGGAACCGAAAATTCCAGGACCAAACGGAATAAAACCAGACTCCTTTTCATAGGAAATAAGGAAATAGATGGGTGACTGATCCTAATCTTCTTAAGAAACAGCTCACCCTAGAGTTTTGGAAGGACAAATGTGAGTGATTGTATAACAATTCAAATTCACTAAGTGAATTTGGGAGAATACACGAATAAAATGAATTAAATATGTATTCAAAAGAAAAGAAACGATCTTATCTAAATCATTTCTGCGTCCTTCTTCAAAATAAGACCACCAGTCATCCTCAGGAATCGGGGAAAGATTGGATGGGAAAAGGCTGTGTCAAGTAACCTAAAAAAGTAATCACAAAAACTGACACTTAAGGTTAATAAAATGTGAAAATCAAGCAATCGCTCATCGACCTCGAAAAATAATCGTGGCTCTTTTCACATCAATAAACCAAAGCCTATCCGACACAAAACTCGATTCCGAAGAAGTTTCTAGAAAGAAACAACCGAAGAAAACAAATTTCAAATTGATTAGCAACTCAGAAATAACAAATCATTATAAGAAAAGTCCTCATCAAAGACAGTCCCCGTATAACTCCGTTGACCCCAATGAACTCGAAAGAACACACCTCATTAAATGCGGCGGCATTATCATATAAATGTCTCCCAAACAACCTCGAAAATCTTTCCGAAAAGGAAACCTCTGATTTTTTGAATTCCAAGTGGGAAGAAATGTCGTGTGGAAAATTAGAGGGATTCTCAGAAAGAGGCAGAACAGACTATTTTTGCCAAACTTGCTTCGACCTCCAGTAAGTTCACCATATCGAGTAACACAAATGAATTATAAGAAACATAAAAACATTTTTTTTTTTTAAAACAGCTCGAAACCCGAGTTGTTAGACCAAGAAATATCTTTTCACCTCACATTCCACGAAGAGAAGGCAACATTTTGGTTCTGCGGTCAAAGTTTGTTCGTTACAAAAAGAGGGACGAATAGATGTAACGAATGTAAGAAGGTCAAAGAAGAAATTAAGAAAATCAAGAATGTTGCCCGTTACTTCCTCCCTTAATTATAAGAATCGAATTCTATTAAAATGATTATTGAAATTGGAATAAAGCTTCTTATTGAATAAACCCTTTTTTAAACGCCAAACAAGAAATTTCTCTAACCTAGTCCGTGTGTTATTGCAAAACAGAAACTAGAATAAACTTGGTCGGCTGTAGCTTCTGCATTTATAATAAAGACAGGAGCCGATAAATAAGAAAAGGTTTGTTTTACTAGCCAATCTTCATGAACTTCATGAATAGTTCTGAGTAGCTCTGAAGAAATGCTCGATTCCTCCTCACGGGAACGGGAACTAACTCGAGCAAAAGAAGTTTCTGGGGAAACTTGTAAATAAACAATCAAATCTACTCTGAGCTCAGACGAGCGAATGAGAAGATCAAAATTTTTCATCAATAAATGAGATTCGAAGTCGCAAAAATTACCTAACCTTCGACGAGCTTGTACGAAACAATTGCTACTGAATATCAATTTTTCCATCACCTTTACAGGCAATGAAGTTGTCTGAAGATGTCTTTCTGACATAACCATTTGAGCGAAATGCTGAAAGTAATAGCAATAACGATCTGGGTCCTAATACATCAAATCTAGAAGATTAATTCCAGCTACATCTCGATATTCCTCAAGAGTTTCCAAAAGTGTACAGACCTGGCGATCTGCTGAAAACCTCTTGGTGAAAGTTGTTTTTCCGCATCCGATATTTCCTTCAATAATGATCGTAAGCGGTCGAGTTTCACTCAAATGAATTCCAAAAAGCAAATTCTTCTCCTAATCGATGACCGACTGTAAAGAAGGTCAAGTCGATCACAGTCGTCAAGGGTGTTCGTTTGAAGATCTAACCTCGAAGGATGTTCCTGGTCTTGGAGAGACTGTTCCAGGTTGATCTTCTTCAAAAGGAGCAAGACGATCCAAGTGAACCACTTTCTGACGCGAATGAGGAGATCTTCGGATTCTATAAACAACATCATTTATCCGGTTAACCACTAAGTAAGGGCCTTTCCAATTTCTTTGTAGCTTTGGACATCGTCCTTTCTGTCTTCGAGGTTGAAAGAGCCAGACAGAATCTCCAGGATTAAATTTTAAATCTCTGGCTCGAATATCATAACGAGTTTTTGATTTATCTGAAGCCATAGAAATTCTATTCCTAGCAAAGTGATGAATTTCTTCTAAACGTTGTTGTAATAAAAAACCATAATCTGTTTAATGCTGTCTTTGCACAGGAACAGGGCCTTTCTCTGAATCTGATGGAAGTCGAAGATTTCTTCCAGTAAGCATGAGAGCTGGCGTCTGCTTCGTCGTCTCATGAATCGCAGATCTGTAAGATAAGAGAAAGAAAGGGATCCAGGAGTCCCAGTCTCTCTGATTCTGCTCTACGAAGGACGACAAATACTAGTAGTGTATATATTCTGGTTCTAAATCAAAGATGTCGGCGCTCCCCCCCCCCCCCCCCCCCAATCCGTGGCAGGACCCCCCCTCCCCCCATCCCCCTACCAACCATCCGCAGCGCCCCCCCCCCCCCCCCCCCAATCCGCGGCGCCTCCCCCCAATCCGTGGCAGGGACCCCCCCTCCTCCCCCTGCCCCGCTACCCGCCATCCGCGGCGCCCCCCCCCCCCCTAATCCGCCGCGCTACCCCCCCCCTATCCGCGATGCTACCCCCCCCCCCCCCCCAATCCGCGGCGCTACCCCCCCCAATCCTCGGCGTGACCCCCCCCCCCTAAATCCGCGGCGCTCGCTCCCTCCCTCTCTCTCTCTCTCTCTCTCTCTCTCTCTCTCTCTCTCTCTCTCTCTCTCTCTCTCTCTCTCTCTCTCTCTCTCTCTCTCTCTCTCTCTCTCTCTCTCTCTCTCTCTCTCTCTCTCTCTCTCTCTCTCTCTCTCTATTGCCCAAGGAGTTTTTCTCCAGAGCATAATAAAGTATATTCATTCATTCTCTCACGCTCGTCCCCCCTGTTCCCCCCTCGCTTCCCCCTGGCCCGTTGATCATTTTCGCGGTTTGCCGCAAGATGGCCATTTTCAAAGGATATGACACACACACACACACACACACACAAAATAATTCCTGTCGAGACTTGTTTTCCGCCGAACGTCATAAACGTAGGTATTCGGGGCCCCGATTTTTTATACCTGCACCGCCCACTACCTGCTATTTGTTGACGGATTTCCATGACATGCTTGGGAAACTATGAATTGCTACTTTACACACAGCATTTGCGCAGATTTTTATACTAAGGCGGGCATCCATCGTAGGCGGAGGTGGGTTCGTGGAGAGGGGGAGAGGGTGAAAACCTATTCCAACACGCTTTTAGGCAAGATGCAGCTGCGGAAGCGGGTCACTTCAAACGAGCAATAAAACCCAAAAATTTGGGAATGGGGGGATGGATAAAGGCTGGGCCCAGTCGTCTCTGACGCCATTTTTCCTTTCGAGATGCGCAGAACGCAGTGCGCACCGTTCCCAAATTCTGGCGATCCATCGGCCCGTATTTAAGCTCAACGCATCCGATGCAGACTCATCAGTTTTACACGATACGTGCAAGTCAAAAGCCTATAATTTTCATTTCTCTGACATACAATTGTTATCTATAACCGTAAAAGCCATGGCAGTCGAAGCGTATATGGGACTTGAGGAGCAGATGGAGGGGACGTACAATTTGCTGAGAGAGCAACCACCCGAAGAAGAGAATGACGCTGTCATCAATCATTGGGTTGATATTGGAATTGCGAATATCCAAGTTCTGCGCGATATTTCCATGCAACGAGGAACAACCGTTGGTGCGAAAATACGGATCCAACATACGATCGCACTCCTGCAATCTTGGGTGACGAAGATCAAGCAGTTGCAGCAGCGCACAGTGGTGACGGGTGGAAATATCGGTACTCCTGCGGGTGTACAATGGGACGACGTGGATAGCGCTTTTGCCAGCCGAATCAGAACGGGGGTTGTCACGAATCTCCGTCATAAAAATTTGGACGCCTTTCTGGACGATGTGCAGCGCGTCGTCACCGAGAAGTTGGAGCTGGTACTGCGCGAGGAGGGAAATGTGAAGGTCAACCTCATATTATCGTGTAAATTCGAAAGTACCAAGCACGAAGAGATCTCCAGCGAAGTTAAGAGTTTCAACACCTCCAACGTGGCGATTCTCCTCCCATCGAGCGATATAAACGGCTGGTTTATACGTGCACGGGGTGATCTGCTGTCAAAGGTGGAAGATTTCGAGCAACGCGATTCCGGCTGGAGTATGATTGAGATCCTCAACATCGCTGTAAATATCAATCGCTACCAGCCTCTCGCCGCGGGGGCTTCAACATTCGTCGAGCTGCCCCAAGACATTCAACGGAAGAGAGCGGTTGTGAACGTGAGGTACGAGGACGAAAGATGCCTTCTCTGGTCCGTCATAGCAGCCCTCCACCCGGTCAAGATCAACACCGATAGGACTCCCAACTATCGTCGCTATATTTCCGAGTTGGACTGTACAGGTATCAAATTCCCTGCTACTCTACATGATGTGAAAAAACTTGAGAGATTGAATAATTTGCGCATCAATGTATATGGTATAGGATCTCAAACTTTTTCGCATCATGCAAAATCAAATGAAAGCGTCATCGTGCCAATTTATTTGAGTCAAAATTTGCATAGCGTAAACATTGATACGATCCATCTTCTAATGGTTGAGAGTAATCCGGAAGACGATATGACCGGTGAGTTTGCACCGAGATTCCACTTTGCTTGGATTAAAGATCTTTCCCGATTGGTGAGCAAACAATTGTCCATTCATGAACACAAAACATTTTTATGTGACAGATGTTTGTGCCACTTTAGCGCGAAACATGTCTACGACAATCACCGACAAGATTGTATTACGCTAAATAAAGTACGCATGGAGTTTCCCAAGTGTAAAGATTTAGTATTTTCCAATTTTCAAAACAAAGGCACCGTTCCATTTGTCGTATACGCCGATCTCGAATGTATATTAATCCCTGAACCTGTGGATGAATTTGAAACTCGTAAGACTTGTGAAATTCAAAAGCATATCCCGCACAGTGTAGCGTACTATGTACATTGCGCGTACGATGAGACTTTATCGGAGTTCCACGGTAAACGCGGTGTCGATTGCATAGATTGGTTTATGAAACAGCTTAAAGATTTATCAATTCAAGTAGAGTCACGCATCAAAAACATAATTCCGATGAAGTCTCTTACCCAAGTGCAACGCGATCGTCACATGCGCGCAAAGAATTGTTATATTTGTGAAAAACCGTTCACCCCTGAGGAGAAAAAGTGTTACGATCACTGTCACTTCACGGGTAAATATCGTGGTCCTGCTCATAATCGGTGTAATTTGAATTTCAGAGAGTCGCACACAATTCCAATACTTTTCCACAATTTGTCCGGTTACGATTCTCACTTTTTAATAAAATCCCTCGCGTCAACTTTTCCTGATAAAATTACACTGGTACCCATAAATAAGGAAAAATATATATCCTTCACGAAACGCGTCGATGGAACAATGATGCACTTGAGATTTATCGATTCGTTCCGATTTATGGCTAGCAGCATCGATAAACTTTCCACATATTTGACCGATACCGATAAACGCATAACACGCAAATTTTATAATAACCCGACTCAGTTCAGTTTGATGACCCGCAAAGGCGTTTTTCCCTATGAATACGTCGATTGTTGGGGGAAACTCGATGAACCGCGATTACCTGCAAAGAAGCATTTCTACTCGCACCTCTGCGATGCAAATCTTTCAGACACCGATTACGAGCACGCGAAAGCTGTTTGGAGGGAATTCCATTTAGAGTCATTGGGGGACTATTCAGATTTATATTTAAAGACCGATGTTTTTTTGCTTGCCGATATTTTCGAAAATTTCCGCGTTAGCTGCTTCAAAACATACGATTTAGATCCGTTGCACTACTACACTGCACCGGGACTTGCTTTTGACGCGATGCTCAAGCATACTAATGTAAATTTGCAACTTTTAGACAACCCTGAAATGATGTTATTCATTGAAAGAGCCATTCGAGGCGGCGTAGCGCAATGTTCCAATCGACGCGCTCGGGCCAATAATAGATTCATGGGAAAAGATTTTGATCCAAACAAAGCGGAATCGTATCTCATGTATTTTGACGTGAATAACCTGTACGGTGCAGCTATGAGCGTGCATTTACCAATCGGTTCGTTCGAGTGGGAGTATCAGCACATCGATATAACGAACCATCCGGACGATTCGCCGATCGGCTACTTTCTGGAGGTAGATTTGGACTACCCTGTGGAACTCCACGAGGATCACAAAGACTTACCTCTTTGTCCCGAACATTTTACTCCTCCAGGTAGTAAAAATGCCAAACTCGCGACCACCCTTCACCCCAAAACAAAGTATACATTGCACTATAGAAATTTGAAACAGTATTTGAGTTTAGGATTAAAAGTAACGAAAGTGCATAGAATTTTGAAGTTTGCACAATCTCCATGGCTCGAGCCTTACATCACGCTTAATACAGACATGCGTAAGCGGTCTAGGAATGAATTTGAGAAAAACTTTTACAAACTCATGAATAACGCTGTGTTCGGCAAAACTATGGAGAATGTCCGAAATCATAAAGATGTTAAATTGGTTACAAAATGGGAGGGAAAAGGTGGTGCGAGAACGCTTATTGCCCGAGCAAACTTTCACAGCTGCACCGTATTTGACACTGATATGGTTATCATTGAAATGAATCGTGTCAAAGTTCACTTCACCAAACCTATTTACGTCGGCGCATCAATTCCAGATCTGTCAAAAATCTTTCTCTACGATTTCCACTATAATTATATTAAAACCAACTTTTCGAATAAACAGGCTAAATTGATGTATACCGACACAGACAGCCTTATTTATCAATTCAATGTGCCTAATATCTACGATATCATCAAACGTGATGTAGATACAATGTTTGACACCTCTGACTATCCGCCCGACAATGTGTATGGTATTCCCCTTAAAAACAAAAAACAACTAGGGCTAATGAAGGATGAAAATAATGGTAAAATTATGACAGAGTTTGTGGGACTGCGAGCAAAGCTGTACACATTTACTACGATGGGTGAGGATGGGGAAAAATATGACGGTGGCGTAAAAGTGAGTAAGCGCGCCAAGGGTGTAAGAAATTCATCGATAAATAGCATCACGTTTGATGATTATAAGCGCTGTCTGATGGCTTACCGAAAGTTGACTCTTCCAAAGTGTTTAATACGCAGCAAAAAACGCGAAGTAAGCACGATCGTACAAAAAAAATTGGCTCTGAGTTGGCAGGATGACAAGCGGCAATTGATGCCTGGACAGACCGACACCGTACCTTGGGGGTTTGTCCCAGCCCCCCAATAGCTATAGCATAAACTGTAGACGTAGAATTGATGTAAATATTTGATGTTTGACGCCTCGGACGACCCACCATCGGGCGGAAACGTTTCACCATCAATACGATATTTAATGGATTTAAAAATGTGAATTCATATACTTAACAATTATTTGTTTATTATTATCATTAATATATCGAGCAATTATTCATATTTATTCGTTTACCACGAGAAAAGTTTTCAGAAAATGAAAAAAGTTTTCAGAAAATGAAAAAAAGTTTTCCAAAAAATAAAATGTGTGATAATCGTATGGCAAAATTGCATATTGTCATTATTATTATTATTATTATTATTTTCGTAGTACAGAGTATGGCACATGTGCGTACAAAGGAGATAAAACGTGGAAATATTTGTATATTAAAAATCTTTTATTGTAATTCGGAAAATACATACAAATTATGTTACATGTCTGTTTTATTTTATCCAACTATTGTGCGAATTATCAAAACCCAACCACTTCACATAGAACAGATTCCCCCGTTACCGCGTTACACTTTCTCCACAAGGTAGCCGTCGGGATATTTCACTTTGGTGAGCTCTTCCTTGTAGAAGCCCCCCTCGATGGGGTGATCTTGATAATCGGTAAGTTTGTAGGTGGGTGGATTGGTATTTTTCACCTCACTCACGGTGAATATTTGTGTCGTCCAATTGGGTGTATAGCCTTTTTCGAATACATTCTTGTACTTGCTGATTCGAACTCGATCGCCTACACTGAATTTCCGCGCTCGATCACTTCGTTCGATTTGCCGAGGCTTGTACACGTTACGATACAGCTGTTTTTCATTCTCCGTGCTAACATCCTGTAAGTTTTATTCGAATCGTGCGATGCTTGGTGCTATTGTAGGACTTCATTGAATCAACCCAAAATATGAATCCACTTGTGAAATCCTAGGAGAGTAAACCACATCCACGTTTTATTTTTTCAATGTTCGACTAAAAACGTTCGAATATCGACGCCTTTATGTTGCTGAGTGTCAAATACATGTTGATATTGTGCTGCATCATGAGGGCTTTCAATTTGCTGTTGTGAAATTCTTTGCATTTTTTTTTTCTGGAAACTTTTTCTACGTGTTAATTTAATGGGAAAAATGTTTTCCGGAAATTTTTTTCAAGTGCTAATTAAATGGGAAAAATGTTTTCGGAAAACTTTTTTTCGGTTTCTGGAAACTTTTTTTCATTTTCTGAAAACTTTTTTTCATTTTCTGAAAACTTTTTTTACGTGTTAATCAAATGGGAAAAAAGTTTTCGGAAAACACTTTTCTCGTGGTAAACGAATAAATATGAATAATTGTTCAATATATAATTAATAAATGAATAAATAATTGATGAATACATGAATTCACACGGTATTCGAATTTTAAAACTTCGATCTGCTCAATATCGTATTGCTGGCGAAACGTCTCTGCTTCATGAACTATCGCCATGGGTGTCAAACGCATATATTTACACCGGTTCTATGCCCTCGGTTTCAGCCTACGGCTAGTTTATTGCGGGGTTGCAGCACACCCTCTAAGTTCTGGTGCCTGTTTGCCCAGGTATCGGTTGCATATCACCGTCTTGTCAACTCATGATCAATGTTTCAGTACATTGGGGCTAACCTCGCGTTTTTTTACTACGTATTAAGAACTGTGGGGTTGATCAACTCTTGGTAAGCCCCTCAGACGGTTCTTATAATCATTAAACGTGATGTTATTTACTGTTACAGTTTTCGCATCCTTGGCACGCTTACCCACTTTAACACCGTTGTCACATTTTTGTTTCATCCTCATCCGTGGTGGGGGGAAAGATGCGGCTGCTGCCATGAAATCTGTACTGACCCAGAGCCGTATACCTGCACATCTGTACGTTGATCAATGCAAAGAATTTCACAACAGCAAATTGAAAGCCCTCATGATGCAGCACAATATCAACATGTATTTGACACTCAGCAACATAAAGGCGTCGATATTCGAACGTTTTTAGTCGAACATTGAAAAAATAAAACGTGGATGTGGTTTACTCTCCTAGGATTTCACAAGTGGATTCATATTTTGGGTTGATTCAATGAAGTCCTACAATAGCACCAAGCATCGCACGATTCGAATAAAACTTACAGGATGTTAGCACGGAGAATGAAAAACAGCTGTATCGTAACGTGTACAAGCCTCGGCAAATCGAACGAAGTGATCGAGCGCGGAAATTCAGTGTAGGCGATCGAGTTCGAATCAGCAAGTACAAGAATGTATTCGAAAAAGGCTATACACCCAATTGGACGACACAAATATTCACCGTGAGTGAGGTGAAAAATACCAATCCACCCACCTACAAACTTACCGATTATCAAGATCACCCCATCGAGGGGGGCTTCTACAAGGAAGAGCTCACCAAAGTGAAATATCCCGACGGCTACCTTGTGGAGAAAGTGTAACGCGGTAACGGGGGAATCTGTTCTATGTGAAGTGGTTGGGTTTTGATAATTCGCACAATAGTTGGATAAAATAAAACAGACATGTAACATAATTTGTATGTATTTTCCGAATTACAATAAAAGATTTTTAATATACAAATATTTCCACGTTTTATCTCCTTTGTACGCACATGTGCCATACTCTGTACTACGAAAATAATAATAATAATAATAATAATGACAATATGCAATTTTGCCATACGATTATCACACATTTTATTTTTTGGAAAACTTTTTTTCATTTTCTGAAAACTTTTTTCATTTTCTGAAAACTTTTCTCGTGGTAAACGAATAAATATGAATAATTGCTCGATATATTAATGATAATAATAAACAAATAATTGTTAAGTATATGAATTCACATTTTTAAATCCATTAAATATCGTATTGATGGTGAAACGTTTCCGCCCGATGGTGGGTCGTCCGAGGCGTCAAACATCAAATATTTACATCAATTCTACGTCTACAGTTTATGCTATAGCTATTGGGGGGCTGGGACAAACCCCCAAGGTACGGTGTCGGTCTGTCCAGGCATCAATTGCCGCTTGTCATCCTGCCAACTCAGAGCCAATTTTTTTTGTACGATCGTGCTTACTTCGCGTTTTTTGCTGCGTATTAAACACTTTGGAAGAGTCAACTTTCGGTAAGCCATCAGACAGCGCTTATAATCATCAAACGTGATGCTATTTATCGATGAATTTCTTACACCCTTGGCGCGCTTACTCACTTTTACGCCACCGTCATATTTTTCCCCATCCTCACCCATCGTAGTAAATGTGTACAGCTTTGCTCGCAGTCCCACAAACTCTGTCATAATTTTACCATTATTTTCATCCTTCATTAGCCCTAGTTGTTTTTTGTTTTTAAGGGGAATACCATACACATTGTCGGGCGGATAGTCAGAGGTGTCAAACATTGTATCTACATCACGTTTGATGATATCGTAGATATTAGGCACATTGAATTGATAAATAAGGCTGTCTGTGTCGGTATACATCAATTTAGCCTGTTTATTCGAAAAGTTGGTTTTAATATAATTATAGTGGAAATCGTAGAGAAAGATTTTTGACAGATCTGGAATTGATGCGCCGACGTAAATAGGTTTGGTGAAGTGAACTTTGACACGATTCATTTCAATGATAACCATATCAGTGTCAAATACGGTGCAGCTGTGAAAGTTTGCTCGGGCAATAAGCGTTCTCGCACCACCTTTTCCCTCCCATTTTGTAACCAATTTAACATCTTTATGATTTCGGACATTCTCCATAGTTTTGCCGAACACAGCGTTATTCATGAGTTTGTAAAAGTTTTTCTCAAATTCATTCCTAGACCGCTTACGCATGTCTGTATTAAGCGTGATGTAAGGCTCGAGCCATGGAGATTGTGCAAACTTCAAAATTCTATGCACTTTCGTTACTTTTAATCCTAAACTCAAATACTGTTTCAAATTTCTATAGTGCAATGTATACTTTGTTTTGGGGTGAAGGGTGGTCGCGAGTTTGGCATTTTTACTACCTGGAGGAGTAAAATGTTCGGGACAAAGAGGTAAGTCTTTGTGATCCTCGTGGAGTTCCACAGGGTAGTCCAAATCTACCTCCAGAAAGTAGCCGATCGGCGAATCGTCCGGATGGTTCGTTATATCGATGTGCTGATACTCCCACTCGAACGAACCGATTGGTAAATGCACGCTCATAGCTGCACCGTACAGGTTATTCACGTCAAAATACATGAGATACGATTCCGCTTTGTTTGGATCAAAATCTTTTCCCATGAATCTATTATTGGCCCGAGCGCGTCGATTGGAACATTGCGCTACGCCGCCTCGAATGGCTCTTTCAATGAATAACATCATTTCAGGGTTGTCTAAAAGTTGCAAATTTACATTAGTATGCTTGAGCATCGCGTCAAAAGCAAGTCCCGGTGCAGTGTAGTAGTGCAACGGATCTAAATCGTATGTTTTGAAGCAGCTAACGCGGAAATTTTCGAAAATATCGGCAAGCAAAAAAACATCGGTCTTTAAATATAAATCTGAATAGTCCCCCAATGACTCTAAATGGAATTCCCTCCAAACAGCTTTCGCGTGCTCGTAATCGGTGTCTGAAAGATTTGCATCGCAGAGGTGCGAGTAGAAATGCTTCTTTGCAGGTAATCGCGGTTCATCGAGTTTCCCCCAACAATCGACGTATTCATAGGGAAAAACGCCTTTGCGGGTCATCAAACTGAACTGAGTCGGGTTATTATAAAATTTGCGTGTTATGCGTTTATCGGTATCGGTCAAATATGTGGAAAGTTTATCGATGCTGCTAGCCATAAATCGGAACGAATCGATAAATCTCAAGTGCATCATTGTTCCATCGACGCGTTTCGTGAAGGATATATATTTTTCCTTATTTATGGGTACCAGTGTAATTTTATCAGGAAAAGTTGACGCGAGGGATTTTATTAAAAAGTGAGAATCGTAACCGGACAAATTGTGGAAAAGTATTGGAATTGTGTGCGACTCTCTGAAATTCAAATTACACCGATTATGAGCAGGACCACGATATTTACCCGTGAAGTGACAGTGATCGTAACACTTTTTCTCCTCAGGGGTGAACGGTTTTTCACAAATATAACAATTCTTTGCGCGCATGTGACGATCGCGTTGCACTTGGGTAAGAGACTTCATCGGAATTATGTTTTTGATGCGTGACTCTACTTGAATTGATAAATCTTTAAGCTGTTTCATAAACCAATCTATGCAATCGACACCGCGTTTACCGTGGAACTCCGATAAAGTCTCATCGTACGCGCAATGTACATAGTACGCTACACTGTGCGGGATATGCTTTTGAATTTCACAAGTCTTACGAGTTTCAAATTCATCCACAGGTTCAGGGATTAATATACATTCGAGATCGGCGTATACGACAAATGGAACGGTGCCTTTGTTTTGAAAATTGGAAAATACTAAATCTTTACACTTGGGAAACTCCATGCGTACTTTATTTAGCGTAATACAATCTTGTCGGTGATTGTCGTAGACATGTTTCGCGCTAAAGTGGCACAAACATCTGTCACATAAAAATGTTTTGTGTTCATGAATGGACAATTGTTTGCTCACCAATCGGGAAAGATCTTTAATCCAAGCAAAGTGGAATCTCGGTGCAAACTCACCGGTCATATCGTCTTCCGGATTACTCTCAACCATTAGAAGATGGATCGTATCAATGTTTACGCTATGCAAATTTTGACTCAAATAAATTGGCACGATGACGCTTTCATTTGATTTTGCATGATGCGAAAAAGTTTGAGATCCTATACCATATACATTGATGCGCAAATTATTCAATCTCTCAAGTTTTTTCACATCATGTAGAGTAGCAGGGAATTTGATACCTGTACAGTCCAACTCGGAAATATAGCGACGATAGTTGGGAGTCCTATCGGTGTTGATCTTGACCGGGTGGAGGGCTGCTATGACGGACCAGAGAAGGCATCTTTCGTCCTCGTACCTCACGTTCACAACCGCTCTCTTCCGTTGAATGTCTTGGGGCAGCTCGACGAATGTTGAAGCCCCCGCGGCGAGAGGCTGGTAGCGATTGATATTTACAGCGATGTTGAGGATCTCAATCATACTCCAGCCGGAATCGCGTTGCTCGAAATCTTCCACCTTTGACAGCAGATCACCCCGTGCACGTATAAACCAGCCGTTTATATCGCTCGATGGGAGGAGAATCGCCACGTTGGAGGTGTTGAAACTCTTAACTTCGCTGGAGATCTCTTCGTGCTTGGTACTTTCGAATTTACACGATAATATGAGGTTGACCTTCACATTTCCCTCCTCGCGCAGTACCAGCTCCAACTTCTCGGTGACGACGCGCTGCACATCGTCCAGAAAGGCGTCCAAATTTTTATGACGGAGATTCGTGACAACCCCCGTTCTGATTCGGCTGGCAAAAGCGCTATCCACGTCGTCCCATTGTACACCCGCAGGAGTACCGATATTTCCACCCGTCACCACTGTGCGCTGCTGCAACTGCTTGATCTTCGTCACCCAAGATTGCAGGAGTGCGATCGTATGTTGGATCCGTATTTTCGCACCAACGGTTGTTCCTCGTTGCATGGAAATATCGCGCAGAACTTGGATATTCGCAATTCCAATATCAACCCAATGATTGATGACAGCGTCATTCTCTTCTTCGGGTGGTTGCTCTCTCAGCAAATTGTACGTCCCCTCCATCTGCTCCTCAAGTCCCATATACGCTTCGACTGCCATGGCTTTTACGGTTATAGATAACAATTGTATGTCAGAGAAATGAAAATTATAGGCTTTTGACTTGCACGTATCGTGTAAAACTGATGAGTCTGCATCGGATGCGTTGAGCTTAAATACGGGCCGATGGATCGCCAGAATTTGGGAACGGTGCGCACTGCGTTCTGCGCATCTCGAAAGGAAAAATGGCGTCAGAGACGACTGGGCCCAGCCTTTATCCATCCCCCCATTCCCAAATTTTTGGGTTTTATTGCTCGTTTGAAGTGACCCGCTTCCGCAGCTGCATCTTGCCTAAAAGCGTGTTGGAATAGGTTTTCACCCTCTCCCCCTCTCCACGAACCCACCTCCGCCTACGATGGATGCCCGCCTTAGTATAAAAATCTGCGCAAATGCTGTGTGTAAAGTAGCAATTCATAGTTTCCCAAGCATGTCATGGAAATCCGTCAACAAATAGCAGGTAGTGGGCGGTGCAGGTATAAAAAATCGGGGCCCCGAATACCTACGTTTATGACGTTCGGCGGAAAACAAGTCTCGACAGGAATTATTTTGTGTGTGTGTGTGTGTGTGTGTGTCATATCCTTTGAAAATGGCCATCTTGCGGCAAACCGCGAAAATGATCAACGGGCCAGGGGGAAGCGAGGGGGGAACAGGGGGGACGAGCGTGAGAGAATGAATGAATATACTTTATTATGCTCTGGAGAAAAACTCCTTGGGCAATAGAGAGAGAGAGAGAGAGAGAGAGAGAGAGAGAGAGAGAGAGAGAGAGAGAGAGAGAGAGATAGAGAGAGAGAGAGATAGAGAGAGAGAGAGAGAGGGAGAGAGCGAGAGAGAGAGAGAGAGAGAGAGAGAGAGAGAGAGAGAGAGAGAGAGAGAGAGAGAGAGAGAGAGAGAGAGAGAGAGAGAGAGAGAGAGAGAGAGAAGACGGAGAAGATGTCAGGCGAGATAAGGTTGGGAGGGGGGGCTACGTCCTGTCAAATTCCGACTCCCAGAAGAGGATACCGGAAACCGCGAAGGACCGCGACGGTAGGTCTCGGTGACGAAGCGAGGGACAATGTGGCTACCCCTCACGAGCCTGCTGGATCCTGAGGTGCGCTGGCAGGGCGAACGACAAAGAGGGCACGCAAATAGTCTGGCGCGCCGGTGTGTAGGACGCCGAAGAGCAGGCTACCAAGCAAGTAGAATCTGCGATCATGCACAGAGAGCCAAGAGCTCGACGGTGAGGAGTGATGTGCTCATCTCTAGCAGCCCCGCAAACAAAGCGGGTACAACAGTTGAGTAGACGTTGCAGGCGGGTGTTAAGTACGCCAGGAATATCATTAAAGACTACTGAGCAGTAATTCAGGAGCGGGAAGATCAGGGCCGTTACGAGGTAGTTGCGCACGGAGAAAGTGAGCAGTTTACGGGAGGTAGAAGGCTGGCGGAGAGCGAAGTGCAGTCGCCCAGACACAGCATCAACGTGGGGAGTCCAGGAGAGCGAGCTGTCGACAATTAGCCCCAAGTTCCGCACAGTGCGGGAGAAGGGGACAGGAACTCCATTAACTACCACTGGCGGAAGAGGCGTAGCGTTAAGTCTAGTGACAAACGAGGAGCTACCGAGAATGATGGCCTGGGTCTTGGAAGCGTTGAGAGAGAGGGAGTTAGCACGAGACCACTCCTGGACCGCTGCAACGTCGAGATTTAAGCGCGCAATGGCCTCCGGAACCTCAGCTGCAGGGCACTGAAGGTAAACTTGTAAGTCGTCGGCGTATAACAGGTGTTCGGTGTGACGAAGAGCGCGTGCGATGTCGTTGATGAAAGCAACAAAGAGCAGTGGACCCAGAACGGAGCCCTGGGGGACTCCTTGATCAAGTGATGCCCAGGAGGAAAGTTGCCCAGAAGGGCCAACCACTGCCTGCGAGCGGCCTCGGAGGTAACTGGATGTCCAGGTCAAGGCGTGCTGTGAGAAGCCGAACGCCAGGAGCTTGGCGAGAAGCAAGGCGTGAGGGATGGAGTCGAACGTCTTGCTGAAATCGAACAGTACGACGATAGTGACCTGGCGGTCGTTGACGCCGCGACGCACATCGTCCGCGAGCTTGAGAAGGGCAGTTTGCGTGCCCGGGCGGAAGCCGGACTGTCGAGAGTCGAGCAGAGAGCGGCTCTCCAGATAAGTCAGCATCTGAAGGAGCACGACGCGCTCAAGCACCTTAGACAAAAGGCATAAATTCGCGATGGGACGCATCTGCTGGAGAGAGGTGGGAGACTTGACCTTAGCCAACGGGATGATACGGGCCTTCTTCCAAGACGCCGGGAAAACACCGAAGTTGAGGGACTGGTTGACGAGAAGCAGCAGGAATGGAAAAATGGCCGGAAGGGCGTCCTTAATGTTGCGGAGTGAGAGGTCATCAACCCCCCGGGATTGAGACGAGAAGTGAAAGATCGCACTGTGAAGGGCAGCCGGAGACACGTCGGCAAAGTAGAATAAAGTGTCATCATAACTAGGCGGGGGTAGGCCGCGAAAGAACTCATCGACCTCCTGAGATGCTCCAGGACGGCAGGAGACCGCCGCGAAATGGATATTTAGTTCATCTAGAGTGAACCCGGCACAGTCGCTAATCTGGGAGGAGGCTAGCCGGAGGGATCGAAGCTCATTCTAGAGGGCCCGGGAGCCGGAGGCATTAGACAACCGGTCGGCATAGAAAGCGGTGCGGGCCGTAGAGATGCGCCTGTGGAGGGCATCGCGGGAGCCGCGGTAGGAGAGAAGATCGGTCCCGTTGCGAGTGCGCTTGTACCGTCGGTAGAGAGCATCTCTCTCTCGCTCAAGGGCCCGCAGGTCAGGGGTGATCCAGGGCGGGGCGCGACGCTTGGAGAGAAATGTGCGGGTGGGTGCCAGTAGGTCCAAGGCGGTGGTGAGATTACCCTGGAGACGCTGTAGCAGCTCATCAGCGGAGGCAGGTGGAAAGAAGCAGTCCCAATTCATAGAGTCAAGAGAGCGGGCAAACTCCTCAGTTGAGAAGTTACGATAGGAGCGCGAGGTGATAAGCCGCTGGTTCGAGGGAGCGGGCATTGCAAGGGTCACGTAAATTAGGTCGTGCCCAGCAATGAAGGGGGTCTCCGATTGTCCAAAGTCAGCGACAGCGTCAGGGTCACTAACGAGACAGAGATCCAGAAGAGAGTCAGCGGTGGATGTGTGATGAGTGGCCATGAAGGGCACCAGGTGAAGCGCGTGTGACTGACAAAATGAGCGAATGTTATCGGCCTCGTAGGAGTCAGCGAGCTGATTCGCGTTAAAATCGCCCAGGACAATAGAGAGAGCGTAACCGGGTGAGTAGAGGTCAAAATCCGACTCGAATAGGGCCAGGATGGCCGTCTTTGGCGGGCGATAAACTACCGAGACCAGAAGTAGGGACAGGCCAGGAGCCTTGACTTCGGCCACGAGTTACTCAGGGAGAGCAGAGTATGGAGGCGGAGATGCCGCGAGGATACGTCCACGCAGTGGGTCACGGAGGTACAGAGCAACCCCACCGCCCACTTTACCAGCACGATCATTTCGGAGGATGTGGAAACCGGGTAAAGCGACTGAAGAGTCGGAGACTTCAGTGTGAAGCCAGGACTCGCTAACGGCGACGACGTGGTATGGGGAGGCGGCGAAATGGTAGCGGAGATAGTCCATGTGGCCACGGATGGAGTTGGCGTTAATATGGCAGATCTGGAGCAAGGAGCGTGAACATCCAGGCGCAGGCGGCAACCTCGAGGTTCCAAGTCACAGAGGCGATGAGTGGGCAGAGGAGGGGCTGGTGCGCGCCTCCTGTGGCACCTCACATTCAGCTAAAGGAGGCGGACGCGAGACGACGGCATCCCTTGGTGTATCGCGGGTGGAACCACGCGAGCCACCATAGAAGGGTGGTTGCAAAGTACGGCCACGCACGGAACCGGGCCTAGGTTGACGGCCAGAGGGACCCGGGCGGGACGGAGAGGCATCAGAGCCACCGCCGGGAGAGGCGGAGGGAGACTCGACCTCAAGTGCCTCGAGATCCTGAACTGTGCGTATACGCCGAGTACGCTCGCCGTCCCTGGACTTCAGCAAAACAACGTCACCGCTATGCCAGACATATTTGAATCCTCTAGCTTTGGCCACAGTACGGGTTGCAACAAGAAGTTTGTAGACATCACCTGGGAGAGCCACGTTCACATTTATGATAAGCGGAGGAGTGGTGCGCCGGGGGAGAAGGTCGGAGGTGCGGAGAATCCCGTGTGCCTTCTTGGCAGCAATGAGCCGGAGACACAAGTCCCGAGAGCGGAGCCTGGCGATAACTGGCAGCGGAGCATCACCCTGGCGGGCACGGGATCGTGGGACTAGGAAGCGCGAGGACAGGACGTCCTCTTCTCCTAGAGTAACGCCAAGGGAGGCTGCAACCTGCAGAATGACTGCGCGAGTGCCGTCAGGGGATGGGCAGGGAACCCCTGAAATAATGAGCTCCGCCTCACAGAGCCGGGCAGAGGCGCGCCGCAGTTCCTGTTGACCAGCAGCCTGGTGACAATGAAGGTCAGCGAAGGCTGTCTGCAACTCATCGAGTCTCTCAGAGAGGGTACGGTTTTGGTACTCGAGATCTTGTATGCGGGCTGCATTTCTGTCAATTTGCTCTTGCATAACAGTCAATGGGCCAAGACGATCATCAATGCCGTCGAGGCGGCCTCCAATGTCGTCAAATCTGCTGTCGATCCGACGCATCATTTCCTCGAGAAGCGTGGTGTGAGATGTAACGGCCGGGGTAAGGAGAGATCCAGAGGCAGTAGGAGCAGCCGAAAGCGAAGGCTGCGAGCCTAAGACAGAGCTAGAGCCGAGCACGGGAGCGGAAGGCGAGGACGGTGGTAGTTGAGCAATCTCCATATTTCGCACCTGCTGCAAGTGAGTGTCACGGCAGCAACGAAGGGTGCCAGTGCGGGTTGCCTTAATCTTTAGACAACTTCGATAGTAGTAGGAATTGCATTGGGCGCAGTGGATGGCGTCAAGGACCGGCTTGTTACAGCCAGCGCAGAGTCTGGCAGGACACATGACAACTGGGCCGGCTGCCGAGGAGTGGAAGTTCCCTACCTTATCGGCTGGACGAGCAAGCGGCGACGAGGCAAGAGAAAGCGACGGTGCCGATAAAACCGGCGGATGGAGCCACAACTGCCACAGTCAGGCTATAGAGAGAAACCCAGCCAGACGGAGATGGAGAAGTAAACAGACCCAGGCATGCGCAGAAAGGAAGCCGGTGACTGGTGACAGGTGCAGGTTAGGTAGACCCAGGTAGCCCAAGGGAGGGAGAGGGAGAGGGAGAGGGAGAGAGAGAGGGAGAGGGAGAGGGAGAGAGAGAGGGAGAGGGAGAGGGAGAGGGAGAGGGAGAGGGAGAGGGAGAGGAAGAGGGAGAGGGAGAGGGAGAGAGAGAGGGAGAGAGAGCAAAATGGTAAGCAATGTTCGTTTTACGGCACGAATGCGCGAAGTTCGTGCCTGGCTCACTCAAATTTGAACAATACGTGACTTTCTCTTCGTGATTGCTACCTGCTACGGCAGCTCCTAGTCTTGTATCTTCAGTGCTTTATTCTTCTAATTCAGTTACTGCAGGTGCCTATTTAACAATTCGTTTTGAAGTAATTTCTAATTAGAAATTATTTTTTTGGTTTTTGTTACTTCCTTTGATGACAATATTCATATCAGTTTTAAATGCTAATTTTAAGTGTATTTGAAAGATTTTTCATAACTGCGCCCAATTTCTCTTCTTTACTTTCCTTATTCTTCCTTTTTTTTTAATACTTGTATCATTTTGGGTTGAATGGTAAAGTTGAATGGTAAACATAACCCCGGTTAACATCACTCTGGGTTACGCGGATATAATAATTTTTGTTCATCTGCGCTCTCAACCATCATGGATTTCCAATGCTTTCTTTGCCATCAAAGTTTTGCGACGATTCCTGAAATGACTAGACACCTTCGAATTGACCATGCCTTACTTCCTGGATTCAAATTAATCTTGACATGTTGCTGTCCGCCGTGTTCAATTTTATTTCAAACGTACAATGGCCTGAGGAAACATTTACTAAAGCATAAGCAGGAGTCAGTCACTGCAAACGAATGCGGTATACAGTCCAATGTAGTTGATAATCCCGAATCAGATTTAGAGTTTCAAGTACACAATAATCCTTCGGACTCCTCTGCAGATCATTTATTCACAAATCTCGAAGACATGCATATTTTCCTAGACGATTCTAGTTCTAGTAGTAGTTCGGATCACAAAGATGAAATTCATTTACCTACCCAAAATAATCCATTGGCCACTAATTATTTATTGAAATTGCATGCAACCGGGATACCAAAGTCGTCACTGCAAAGTGTTATTGAAAGTAGTAAAGAATTAGTAAATAATGTGATCGACAACGTTTTGAATTTTCTGGATTCAACTGACTTAAGTCATAGCGAACCTTTGAGACAATATTCAGGTGATCAAAAAAAATTGTTCAATGGCATTGACACGAATTATAAAATTGGAAAGTATTATTCCCGCTTAGATGATTTTGTCAAACCTGTAGAGTTATCCATCGGGACTCGTCTTGATCAAATATTTGATTCTTCTACGAACACATACAAAACCGTCGCTATACCGTGCACCTTCATTTATGTACCATGTCTAGATAATCTAAGATTCATTCTGGCCAATCTCTCTGCAAGGAAAATAATATTTCATAAATCTAAGCAAATTACTCAAAATGGTAATAAACAAAAGAATAACACTTTACAGGACATCAATGATGGTTTGTATTTTGCCTCACATCCACTTTTCGCTTACTCAAATTACGCACTACAACTACAGATATATTATGATGACTTTGAAACTACAAATCCACTTGGGAGTAAGACCGGTGTTCACAAATTAGGAGGAATCTATTTTACATTAAGAAATTTTCCCCCGTACGTTAACTCAAGCTTGGAGAATATTCATTTGCTGGCTCTATTTTACGCTGCTGATTATAAAACTTTCGGATTTGATGAAATTTTGAAACCAATTATCAAAGATATAAAAATATTAGAATCGGAAGGCCTTGACCTTGGAAAACAGAAAGTTGATGGTTCAATCATTGCTCTTAGTTTCGACAATTTGGGGGGAAACTGTTTACTCGGTTTGTTAGAATCATTTGCTGCAACATATTTTTGTAGATTGTGTACCGCTACTAAAGAACGAACTCGAGTTATGGTCTCCGAGAATGAACACTTATTAAGATTACACGATAATTATAAGGAAATATGTCAGCAATTGAACGCAAATACTCCACATTTACTCGGAATAAAGCGCAGAAGTATATTAAATGACTTACGGTACTTTAAAACATTCGATTGCCTCACTGCGGATGTTGCGCATGACATATTGCAGGGCACTGTACAATCGGAAATAAAATTATTCCCTAATTTCATTGTGAATGATATAAAAATTATAACTCTTCGTGAAATAAATGAAAGAATCAAATCCTTTCATTACGGAGTCATTGAAATGGCAGATAAACCAAGTCCGATAGTGTTAGACAAGTCGGGCGTATTGATAGGTCAGCGAGCTGCACAAACATGGTGCCTTGTTAGGTATTTGCCATTGATACTAGGAGACATGGTTGACCCTTCGCATCTTCAGTACCATCTTATAATTCCCAAGTGGCGCGTTTTGACATTACTTTTGAGTTGCATGTCCATAATTTTCTCGCCGGCAATCAGCATTGGAATGATAGAGCAGTTAAAGTGGCTAATACAAGAACATCATTTGGAATTCCTGTCGGAATTTAAAACTCATCTATCGCCTAAACATCATTTCATGCTGCATTATCCTAGAATAATTTCACAAATGGGACCTATTGTACATTTATGGACTTTGCGGTATAAAGGAAAACATGCTTATTTCAAAGATTTGGCAAATAAATACCATAACTTTAATAATATCTGCAAAACATTAGCCAATCAACATCAACGCTTCATGTATTACCACTGGAAGACATGCAACAAAGATTTGAATGTCAGTATCAGCTGCACAGGCGGAGGCAAATTTGATATGTATGGCAATTTTATATCTGAATTTTTGTTAACGAGAAGCGATTTTCAATTTAATCCATCCGATAGAATATTCGTGGTAAAAAAAAGTAGTTTTTGGATTTCTTTATAAAGTCGGATTCTTAATTGCAACCCATATTGATGAATTGACGGATCTACCCGTATTTCAGGTTATCACTCATATCTTTGTACACCACAATGTACCATTCGTTATTTGTACCGAGTGTGAAACAAAATATTTTAGTGACGAGTACCATGGTTTTGTAGTCGAACCCAAAATTATAAAGACCTATAGTTTAATAGATCTCAATCTGTTGAATCATAAGTATGCCTAAGAATTTCATCAAAGTTATCACAAAACTACTTCGTTCGTAGTGCCGAAATGTCATATTTTTTAAACGTACCTATATGCTACTATTTTCATCATTATCATAATTATAATCTATATATTGTACTATTAGTTTTTACGCCTTTTCATGTCACTCAATTTACATGTTTATATAAATGCATACGGTATTGGAAAGTTCCTATCCCGCAGAACGGAAAGTACAAACAATAATAATTAATTATTATTTAGCTAATCTATTGTTAAAGAGAAAATAAGTTTTGTACTTTTGATATCAAATATATAATATGTAAGATTATTCTAAGGTTCGTGTGATTATATATATGTATAAGCAAAAATAAGTTTATATATGTATATATTTGAAAGCACATGTATGGTGTTTATCTCTATAACAGAAATTATATATTGACTTGGATTATCTTATGAATCACTGTAATTTATTTTTAAACCCTACCTCACGTGTCATATATGCATATACCTATATTCATATAAGAAAAAATAGTCGGTTCGCCAATTCTCTGGTGTTATTACCATGGTGTCAACTTTTTGAGGTTGTTCTCAGGGTGTAAGTTCTATGGTGTTATATTGCGGATGTCAATATTCTGATGTTATCAACTGGGTGTCAGTTTTTTGGTGTTATTGCCAGGGTGTTAATCCGCTGGTGTTCATTCGCAAGGTGCTTATTCAGCGGTGTGGATTCTTATGGTGTCCATTTCGATGTTGTTATTTCGCAGGGTTCAAATTCCTTGGTGCTGATTTTTATGGTGTCATAATTGTCTAGGCGTCAATACTCTGGTGTTATTCTGAAGGTGTCAGGTTTCGGGTTTTACTGCAATCGGTGTTACTTCGGAACACCAAACTTTTAACACCGTCTGTTAACACCAAGCATGCACACCAACGGAGTGGACTTTTCGGGACTACGCGTGGTGTTAAAATGGTGTTGATTTTGACACCAAATTTTTTACAGTGCATTAAGTATTATTTTGATCCTATTGTTGTTGATCTAGTGGTTTATTGTTACGTGGCGATGAGCGCTGTGGATAGTAGAGGACGGTCGCGGTTAGCGCGTCGAGTCAAAATTTTTTGTTTTTAGTTTTTGAGTTATTGGTTATCGTCGAAGCAACGACTAGCGCACGTAGGTATTAGAAGCCGTATAGGTTTAGTCATTTCGTTTTTTTTTTCTGGTATATTTTTTTTTCACGGTTGAACCTAAGTATTTGAGTATGAATCACGAATAGCGACTGTAGAATTATTATTTTTCTTTATTTTTATTCTTTTTCTTTGTATTATTGTTGGCAGAAAATATATTAGTTTGATTCTATCATTGCTTAGTAAAATAACGTGTTGATGTTGCGTATCTAGCTCTCTCTCTCTACCCAAAAATTACCCCTCCCCTCTCCGCGGTACCGAGCTACCGAGCATATTGTCGCGGCATAGCGCATCAACGATTTCGAGGCGTGTTGATCACGCCAGGCGCCCAACAAAACTTCGCGATATTCATTTTGGATCCAGGGTACATCGTGGACGCCGAATTATTGTGCACGCGGTAAGTTCTCGGTCATTTGCTCCAAGCAACGAAGATTGAGTCCCATAGAAGCGTACGGCCTGCAGGCTATTTGAAGCAAGAAAAGTTGAGGGGCTCGGATGAGTTATCTCCAGAACAGCTAGGTGTCACTAGTGGCGCCTTTGCTTGTCGACTCACGTACAGCGCTCTATGCCAATGCGTACAGTGTCGGTGTGTTGGCTCCGACCGGCGAGTGGGGGTGATCGTGTTAACTCTCTCGCTCTCGTTTGGAGCCATGCTGCGTTCTCTCTCGCGCCCGATCGATAATGAACCTAGAGTGTGATGTCTGTCATACTTTTACCGATTTGAGCATTTATTGGAACGAAGTTCCTTATCGCTCGTTCACCGTAGGGGCTAGGCGGAAAAAAACGACACCAAAAAACCGACACTTTTTGGCTATAGTGCTCGTTTGCTATAGTGCGCGCGATCTCCCTCTCTCTCTCTCTCTCTATTCCAGCGTGTGCGCGCGCTCTCTCTCTCTGTCTCAGCGCTTGGGGTGGGAGACGGCAGCAGCGGTCTCTCTCACTCACAGCGCACGACTATACTTCGCCCCTCTTTCTCTCTCCTACAGCGTACAACTATACTTTGGGCCGCAGCGCGCTCTCTCACAGCGTACGTCTATACTTTGCCTCTCTTTCTTTTTATATCTTTCAAAAACACATTCGTACGATTTTATTACCATTCCTTCATATATTTGATTTTTCATTTAATTATTCTTCAATTAAACGTTCTTAATTTATTCAATGAGCAGTAATATAGCGTAAGGAACTTCGTTCGTACCGGCTGTCCCATGACAGCTCTCATGTTTTTTTTTTATTTTTATTTTATGTAATAACAAGTACATTCTCGAGAGCTGTGAGACTCTTATATCCGAGACAGCAATAACGAATTAGCTTTTTATTTCTTCTTTTATTATTTAATACAAGAACTGCAGTCAAGATTGTGGGACTGCTCGCAGAATCTCACTTGAGATTTAGAATCGAAGTCCAATCTCTCTCGCGCTTATTCGATGCTCGATGGTGCAATCTCTCTCGCACTAAAGCGCTATATGTCATGCGCCTCGAGTGGGATACTACTACGGCTCATTCCCGCCGATTCCCACAGCGTGTTGACACACGTGTTTAAAGCCCGGGCTCTTGTTTAGGGTTTTGGTAGGGACGTTTTAACCCGGAAATCTTGATTCTTTTTCGCTAAATTCATGAATTAATTGATTAGTTGCATGGTTCGCGATAATAATAGATTAATTACGCATTTAGTGATTTTTTTTTCGTTTATTCCACGATTCCCGTCCAACTTTTCTTTGTTACTTTGTTGCGCCTGCATCTTCGTACGATCTCGCTATTTCCATGATTTGGGCCCTTTTTTAACGCAGTGATTAATTTCCCTTATTGTAATGCCTGTATCTAGTGTGTGTGACTACAAAGGCTGCGAAAGCATGAAAAGAAGGGATTTAAATCTCACTTTTCATCGCTTCCCAAAAGACGAAGTCAGGTAAGTTTTTTTGCATACTCGAAATTCATTTTTAATTTGTATAATTCATATTTTCTTCGACTATTTGACATCAATTGTAATAAATAATTGTCGTACGTGCGCAAAGAGGAATTCATTTCATTTTTCGTTAAAAAAATGGTAGAAAAAATATTTATACATATTTTTTTTCAATTGGCAAAAAAATACAGTTCAACCTTAATTATTGTGCGGTCGGATTATCAGTGGCTACCGTTTGATTCACGTCGGAGTTTTGATTAACCGGAGCCCGGATTGCCGGATTATCAGGGTTGCACTGTAATGCGAAAAAGACCAAAGTATTTTCAACCATATCAGAACAATGGACGTTTTCGTGCGTACTTAAATTGTAATGTGCATTGTTTTGGTAGACAAAATGTTCATTCACGTTTTATGGTTGATTCCTTTTTGCAATGAAGCGAATACAATTGGTGCTAATAACGAGGTAAGAATTTTAGCTGGAAATAATGACGAAATTAGGTGATGAATAAACATTGATATTGTGTGAAAAATTTACCATGCCACAATTAAGGTAAATACAATTGTATCCGATGCCACGGATAAAAATTTTACTTTTTTAGGGGTAAAGGGAAGTTAGATATTTTAAGCTGTTTTGATGTAGTAAAGAGATATTTTAAGGTGTTTATATGTGGTGAAAAGAGTATAATACTCGAAATAATAATTTTGGTAACCTTTCCTTACTCTGGTGGAAGAAGCACATTTTCTAAGTAACTTTTATAACTTATTTTTATTACAGATAATTTATTGACATTCATCTGTAATACTAACCACTGCATATGTTCATTTCTTACTAGAGATGAGTCCGTGTTAAATTATTTTTCACATCATCGTTTGAATATTCTGTCAATATCTTTTTTAAGGATTTCTGTGACGTATATGTCTAGCCGAAAGTGAATCTCTGTGAGAATAAGGGTACTTGGAGATGAGATAAAGCCGAAAACAATCCACCATAATAAAAATAATGATAATTGAATTGCGAAAAATAATAATGTCCAACAATTGATACTGAATTCTTTTAGTAAACTATTTTCTAATAAACCTGCCAACGTAAGAGATATTTTGCTATTGGCACTGAATCGTTAAGACGACTTTTTTTCTCATCATTTCTTCAATTTATACCCCATTCTTCTATCCCTTTCGATAAAGTGTGAAAACAATAATTTTATAAATGGCTAATAGCTTTTTTGTATTAATTCCCATACTGTACGTGGCGTAATTACCATGCTGCAACTAACCAATTAGAATATTAACGTCAGAAATTTTGCAATCCATTAAATATATGTAAGTATCTCCAATATTGATACGATGTTTGGTATTTGACGAGGTCATTTTACGCATGTCATATTATCATTGACATTATTATGGCATGAACCATCCATAAAGTGTACACTGAAAAAAAGAGTAGTTCACGTAATGAACTAAATGATAGTTCCAGTAAGTACCCTGTGTATAGCTGTCGAAGATATATATGGCATCCGCGCGCCACACGCGTTTTGACAGTTCAGCTCCCACAGCTATACCGCATTGTTCGTGCAAGCGACTACAATACTGTTGTGACAAAAGACCCGATTATAGTTACAAGAACCAGATATCCTGTTGTCACAGCTACTTTTTTTTCTCAGTGTGGTGTAATAAGGTTCATAAACATTACTTTATTCGCTTTTGAACATCGCATGAGAGGATCATAATTTTCTGACTGAGTGTAATCATGGCTTTGTTTGTGCATCATTTACAGACGGCGCATATGGGTTGAACGGTATAACAATAAGAAATTGGAAATTTTATCACCTGCGCAACTCGACAATCATCGAGTTTGCAGCAATCACTTTTCCGTGCAGGATTTTGAAAGCTATGGTAACGAAAGTAAGCGGAGAATCAAAAAATTTTCGATCCCTATGGATGGCTCCAATATTAACCTCGTCATTACCGCTGTTGATATTCAGCCACAGCAGTCCAGCACTGCTGTTAACTTCCAATCGCCTTCTCATACTAGCTCGGTCATTCAGGACTCCGCAATCGGTATAGATTCAGCTTTATGCCACCCCAACAATACTCTAGGCAGCGTTAGGGTCTCTTCGGAAAACTGTGCAAACATGGTTCCGCGAGTGAAGGGATTCAAAACGGTCACAGCCAGCGAAGCTCGGCAGGCCCGCCTAATAAAGTCACTTCGAGACGAAATAAAGAAGCAAAAGCAAACAATAAGACGTCTTGAGGCTACAGCTGCAAAACAATCTACTCTTATAGCTGCTGGAGAATCTATAAAACCATTGAACGAAAATCAGCAAACCTTTTTTGAAATGCAAATTAAACACAAGAAGCTGAGTCCCTGGTCCGACGAAAAGCAGCAATTTGCATTATCTTTATATTACATATCGCCGAAGGCATACCGCTATCTTCGAGATAATAAGCAGTTCGCTTTCTCATGTATTTCTTTAATCAGGCGTTGGATAAATAAATTAGATTTGACTCCTGGCATAAGCGCCGGAATATTTGACAGATTAGCGGCGAAGACCGAAGCAATGACTGAAGATGAATGGCAATTTGTTCTCATGTGGGATGAAATGAGTATCAAGCGGCTCCACGAGTACAACCGTAAAGCCGATCTGGTCGAGAGATTTGAAGACCTTGGCGAACTTGGCCGAAAGAGCGGCTTTGCTAATTACGCTCTAGTCTTTATGATCAGAGGCCTGAAATACTCGTGGAAGCAGCCGGTAGCTTTCGTCACCTCACAGGGGAACGTCTGCCACAAAAATCTGCAAAAACTGATTGTAAGCGTGATCGACAAACTGCATTCTATCGGATCAGTGATAAAAGTAGCCGTTTCCGACCAAGGATCGCCAAATCGGGCGGCCATAAAGTTGCTCGGTGTGACTGTCGAGGATCGCTTCTTTCATCGTAATTTCCAAAAAATCTTCTTCTTGTTCGACATTCTTCACTTATTCAAGAGCATCCGAAACACTTTACTTGGCAAAGATATCTTGATCAGTGGAGTAAGAATTTCTGGGAAGCTTTTTGCGAATTGCTGGAGATCATGGAAAAATGTGTTAGCAAAGCAGCTCCAAAGCTAACCAAGCGACACATCGCACCTGATAATTACCAACGAATGACAGTCAGCCTCGCAACGCAAGTCTTCAGCGCGTCTGTCGCTGCCGCGTTACATGCAGGAGTGAATACCGGTGAATTGAAACATCCCGCTTGTGAGGACACCGCAAACTTCACCAAAAAAATGAACGATCTCTTCGATTGTTTGAACAGTCGCGGGCCGACAGATCCAAATCCCTTGAAACGCGCGATGTCGACGGTGCAACCACAAGTTGAAAAATACTTGAGAGAAAGTCTCTTGTGGTTCAAAAAATGGACCGTCTCTGAAGGTAATCCGCCACTGTGTTTCTCGAATTTGATGATGTCGATCAACTGCACTCTTCAAGTGTCGGAGGATATGCGAGCCTCCGGATCACCTCATCTCATTACTTCGAGATTGAATCAGGATCCTATCGAGAATCTATTCGCCATCTTGAGAGGCCGCGGAGGAGATAACAGCAATCCCTCTGCAATGATATTCCGTAGAAATTTACAGTACGCTATAACCGCGAACTTGCAGAAACTCTCATCAGGGACGAATGGTGAGGCTGATGATTCAACGGATCTGCTCGCTACTTTAGAAACCAGTCCTCGAACTCACGATCCTATGGTGGACAAGACGGGCGATTCAGTGGTCGGGAAGATCGATTTAGCGAACGAGACGATTGATTTAGCGGACGAGACGAACGATTTAATAGACGAGACGAGCGACTTAGCGAAGGAAATCGACGAATGGGTCAATCAAGAACCAATCGTCCGCATCGCGATTGACGAGATGGCTGTTAATAATCGGATCGAGGAAGAATGTAACATAGAGTCAGACGCATCTTTCGATAGTTCGGTTACTCTCGAAAAATGCGCTACGAAGTATGTGGCTGGGTATCTTGCCAACAAGTGCCTTAAAAAGTTTGATTGTTCCGAGTGTCGAGTCAGTTTAACGAAAGATAATCAAAATTATGAACAAAGTAACAAGCTTTCGATATCTTGGAAGGCATACAGATGTAAAGAAAACTACGGGCTCGACAACTTGAAAGTCCCCTCCGATACATTCAATAATGTCACGGCCACCATGTATGAAGTTTTTACCTCTGCTTTTACATCTCAGCCACACAGAGTTTTCTTGAGGAAGCACATCGAAACCTGTATTTACACCGTCTTGTCGAATCAACACGCCGATTATTGGTCGCTTGAAGGAACGTGTCGCGAGCACAAGATGTACATTGTCGAACTTTTCGTACGAGTACACACCTTCAACAAACTGAAATGGATGTCCCGAGAATTGAGAGATCGGTGTAACCGGAAGAGAAAGACCGGAAATCTCCCCAGCGGTAATAAGCCCAACAGAAAGTTGATGAAAGTCACGCATCAATAGGTACATTTTTGAGCAGTTGCGACTTCTTGGTTGCCTTGGTTAGCATACGAAACTTTTCAGTCTCTTTTCAGAGGTTGGTGTTAAACAATTTGTCTAGTAATATAGCTTCTCGTCCAGTTATTTTTAAAAGGATAAAAGACGAGTGTAAATACTTTTTGCTTCCCTATCAGCCGTTGCAACGCGTAACATAATATAGGGTTCCTGCTATTATTCCTGCTGTACACTGAAAAAAAAATATTGTTTCATTCAAACGTTGCATTTAATTGTTCGCCCCTATTATAAATTTTTTATTCAATCTATAAATATAGCAACGCACATCTATTATGAGACTAGTCGAAAATACAAATGAATATAACCATTCTTTTTTTCAGTGTGACGCACCTTCCCTTTCGTTTTCCTCTTATATAAGACACAGGCGCAAATAGTTTTAATTCCAGCATCGGATTAGTATCGGCATCGCGTCAGGCAGGACTTGATATCTAAGATTATCCGTAGTATACGATTGGTTCTATTTTGCTGTGCCCCTCCTCCCAGAGACGAGTGTATAGATATTTTCGTTTCAATAAACACTTCATTTATTGTCTCTTTATTTTTATATTTGATTCGATAGCGTGTTTGCATTATTAGCATTACAGTCCTTAGATTCTAATTCGCTGAGGTGAATGTTTTCAATTACTGACCACCCTCCATGCCAATCGAACGTTAAAGGTTGATTCGAAAAATACATATATAATATAATAGTAGAAGCATGGATACTTATTGTCATTAATAATTGCATCTCAACCGAATAACTTCGTCATATATCACATGCGTCATTCGGTCATTACCACGTTATTGTTATTAATTGAGCCATTCACCTTGCGGTATATTTGGCTCCTCAAAAATGTTCTTAATATCCACACACCGATACTAGCGTACCCATTCTTTTTATCCTTCACCATTCCTGGGGACAATGCCACAGTCTCGAATTTCTTGACAATATTGAAATGTTCAATTAATTAAGTTTGAAATGTACATTTAAAATTTTGAATCGTATTGTCAATTGCCGTTGAGATATTGCGGCGTTTGTTAATTAAGAGATTTACTTTGAGAGTTCGACTGTCTGGACATTGGCACTGTCCACTTTTCGATGGAAGAGACCCACCACCTTCACGTGGTTTCCATTGAGTAATTTTAGTTTACGTTCTTCATTTCCCCCCTACTCCCCTTTGGAATACAATTATTATGATGACTTGGCTCTGAAAACGCTTCGATAGTTTCATAACCGTTGCTCTTTAATCACTTTCGTAACTTACGCACATTTCATGGTATTAATACATATTTGATGTGAACGTGAACTAAGATTAGCTAAGAGTGGGCATTGGGTTTTGCTGCTCCTCTTTATTATAATAAAGAGGAGCTGCTCAAATATATTTGAATTATGAATATATTCAAATATATCAAATACATTAAATAAATAAATAAATAAATATATTAAATATATTTAAATATACTTAAATATATGTATAAGATACGCTGATACAAGCATTAAACATCACCCGCATATGTAATTATCGCTCCTACAGTGTAAGCTTGTTCGAATAATTATTGCATGAGCAACATGAGCAACTGACAAGATGTTGAATTTGGATAAAGGCTCCATCAGTCTTGACTGCAATTTTAGCTTCAGCTTTTCTGAATACATAATAGAGATAGTACTATATTTTTATGGATCTCGTGAACCTTGCTCGAACTCGTGAAACCATACGGCGTGTTCAAATCTCCCGCCCTGTCTCGCACCGGCTGATCAATTATCACCTCAGCAGAACGATTGACTCAGCGCCTGGCTAAGAGGAGCGGGGTCGCTGCTGCCACGGGCCGGTGTGCGCTCTCGCTCTCACCTATCAAGTCTCCCTCACTCTAGTTCATGGCATCTCGCAGTGTTTACATAGAGCAATTATTACAAATAATATGTATAATAATATATATATATATATATATATATATATATATATATATATTGTAACGCTAAGTCTTTTCTGCCCCTCGTCGAGCGCTAATTTGTAACGCTAAATGTTGTTACTTTCGGATGAGGACTTACCGTTGACACTTTGGCGCGATTCTCTACTTATCCGCAATATTAAACTACAACAAAATAATTAAGTTGGGCGCCAGACGCGTAGCGTCGATTCTCAAAGAATAATATAAATCAATAAAATTAACACAAGACCGTGCAAAAGGGATAAATAGAGAACCCGTTGTATGGCTGGCTAGGCACAGGTACGATCGCGTACATCCCGGTAGAGTGGCGGAGTTCAAGGCAGCTAGCAGTAATTCCAGAATTAAAGAAAATAACAAAATAAAGAATAACCTCCAGTTAAAAGGAAAATGAATAAGTCAATCGATCATATATTGTCGAGAAGGTTACATAAGTGAGACAGGCAAATAAGGTGGTATCGATAGCGGTAGTTAATAAAATAAATAATCGTTGTTCACAAAAATATCGGTAGAATAGCAGTAAACGGTAGCTTTAACACGAGAGCCGGTAGTTAACAGAGAAAAATAGACGTAGGCCGAGAGATGCGATATAATGCAAGAGTTGACTTAAAACTACACGTCACTGGGCGACGTGATCTTACCCAAGTTGCAAATGACACTACGAAAATTATTATTCTGTTAATTAGAACGAGAGAATTTTACTGCGATCGGTAGAAAACAACGAAACGGTAGTTCGGTAGAGGTACGACAAATTTACCATAAATCATAACCAAGATGAGAGATTGACAGTTAGTAACAATTTACTAAGTTGGCAAACGATCGACTCGGTAGCCTTCGGTAGAGTTATTCATACGGTAGATTCGATAACTTATAATCATTACATAATTGAGGAATTAAATAGTGAATTCCTAAACATAACTTTTGAGAGAATACCAAAATACAAAGTTATGAGAGTGAGAGAATTTCGGAGAATTTACCAAATAGAGAAATATACGAAAATACACCGCAATACAAAAGAATAATTCACAGAACTTAATCTAACAAAATACGGAAAAATAAATAACAGGCAGAAATAGTATAAAATTGTCAATAGTAATAAAGAAAAATGCGGTAATATCTAAGGGTGATTCTACGCTCGCTTGTACTCCAAGGAACTCGATTTACGATACAATAGGCACAAAAATAAATAAAAATATAATAAGCAATAACGGAAATAAAATATAAAACACACTACTATTACAAGAAGAGTATGGAATAAAATATGAAGCCAATAGGGCTCAAAATACGATAGAAAATACGGAAGCAAAATAATAGAGATTCACAAATAATTAGAAAAGTCATAGATACAAGAGATAATTATTTGGCAGTTACGAGGTCGCTCAGATACGAAAATAATGAATTACTGAAATCACGCAGTCACACGGAAGTCGTGGACCATGATTCACACAAAATGGCATCACACGATGCAATCAAGAAACAATAAATATAATATTAATGACCGGAATCATGCAGCCACACGGCGGCTTACAGCAACTTTAACCGTGGACCATGATTCACGCAAAATCGATAAATATTACGAGAAAGAATAGAAATTATGAGCAACTTCGTAACAGTACAATTCAAAGGCAAAAGCCTTACCTTAACGGTCGATCTCAGGCACACAAACTGATTTTAATTTAAATTATACTATAGAATAACAAAACTGGGAAGGAAAGGAAAAGAGAAGGAAAAGAATTTAGAAAGATAAAGGTACTCGGTAGGATAGACGGTAGAACGGTGGCTTAAAACGGTAGAGAGGTCGGGAGAGCAATTGGAAAATTGAAGCTGTTCCTCAACAGGTCGAGCGTAGAATAGCAGGTCGTAGTTCAGCTCGCCGATCTCGCGGTTGTCGTGAGGTGATTCTTCTTCTTTGATTGGTCGCTTGACCCCCACCGCAAATAGGCCATCCCCCTGTGGCGAATATCGGTTACTGCGTGGTCGTACGTTTTCCAAAAATTACCGCTAGATGTTGTGCAATGTGCTGCTCGCGATTTCGTCGTTGACACCAACTCGTACGGTTTCATAGTCGCTCCAGTTTGCAGTCCAGGCTGCCTATCCTCGGGGACTTCTTTGACAGAGGCACGCACAGGGTGCCTCTCGGTCAAAGTTAGCGGGTGGAGAGTGACGCCTCATTGTTCACCTCCACCGGCTTTTGTACAGGCAGTAGCTAGCTGCCTGTGCCTGAGGTCGTGCAGTCAGACGGTTGGCCAAACCGTGGACCACGACCCACACAATTGGTCCCTGCCGATAGGGAGGCAGCGTCGATCCTCAGAATGATGGCTTTATCACCCTGGACGTAGTGGTTTGGGGTCGGTCCGGCACCAGGCCGGTAAGTCGGAGGATGGCAGGCTACGGTCTGCCCTTCACGCCATCCTTACGGCATCCGATAGAGTTGGCGGCTGGTTCCTCTTCGAGGAACGATGCCCTCGGCGGCCGGGAGGATTTTTATCTCCCTGTTCACCGGCAGTCGAGGCGATACGGAAGGTTCGGGTGGATGCTACCCCAGGTGTATATCAAGGTGCACCAAGGTAGCCAGTGTAGTGTGATTAGACCGTCGGTAGGCGAAGTCGTCGAGAGCTGGAAACGGTAGAGAGTGGTCCCTTGTTGATCGGGATCGTTGTCGTCCAAGTACCTTGTTAGCGTGCGCCGAAGCGCGAAATAAAGAATTTACAGAAAAGAATTAGTTAAAAGTAGATATTGCCTATTTTGTATCGAGTTCGTTTGGAGTACCCTGCTGAGGACGCGTAAATTAAAAATAATAGCGGTTGTGTGCCCTTGTGACGGGCGATTCTGAAACGCCACGTTACAATATATATATATATATATATATCGAACGTAAAATAATATATCTAGTTGTGCCTTTACGACTCAGTTTAAGTTAAGCCTACCCGCCAGATCCCAGTATTCTACAATCTATCAAAATTTCTACAAAGCGGTCCTTCGAGCCGGATACTGGCCGGCTTAACTTATTTACGTTGTAATTTCAACAATTGAATAATTCAGTGAATCAAAAACAGTGAATTTGTGCGCGTACCGACGCCGACGCATTGCGGAGTACCTCGTCTAGCTACTGCGTTAGTGGAAAGGGTGTTTGGGACCCATAGTGCAAAAATCACCCTGCGTGTGCGCGCATCCACTCGATTAAAATATTTCACGCCTCTCTATGCATCCTCTAGGCCGCTTCAAGGCCTACGTACACCTTTACGCCTCTCTACGCAACATCTAGGCCGCTTCAAGGCCTACACGCCTCTACACCACATCTCTTGGGCTGATTCAGGGCCCACGTACAGCATCATCCACGCAACCGCTTCATCATCTAAGGAATCCACGTAAATTGTCCGTTCATTCCTTTCATACTCTCTTCCGTTGCTAAACCGCAGCCCTTTCTCGCATTGATTTTCTTCCGACAGCTTTCAGACATATTCCAAAGATGTCGTGCAACAGGTATCTTACGGCCCAAGAGATTCTCCTCAAATACGTGAGAGACCTTATGCAGGAGGTCGACGATGGAATCATCTCCGTGTGCAACGTATTCGACGCCGAAGCTAAGCTCGAGGCTCTCGAACAGAACTGGAGTAAGATTCGAGAGACCCACGACAAGGTACTCCGCAGCAAGGATCCCAACGCCGAATTGCCGTACTTCAAAGAGTACGTCTTCACCACCACGACTGCGCAATACGCCAAGGTGAAAGGCGCCCTCAAGGCTCGAATCAACGAGCTTGAGCCTCGCCCGCTCCACAACTCAACGCTAAACGTATCGGCTACAGAGCCCACAGCGGTTCGTCCGCAGCTACCGGTCATCAAACCGCCACACTTCCATGGCGACATCCTTCAATGGACTTCCTTTAAGACAAAGTTCACCTCTGTAATGACCAAAGCGGGCGCGGACAATGTGGAGAACATGCATTTCCTCCTCCAGAGCGTCCACGGCCCAGCAGCGACTCTCATCGAGAACGTCGACATCACCGACGGTTCATTTGAGACCGCATGGAACGCTCTACTCGCTCGCTATGAGAACAAACGTGTTCTCATCACCTCTCAGCTCAACAAGTTCTTCGGCATGCCCAAGATGACCTCCAGATCTGCCAAGGAAGTCAACAGCATCCTGAACACTACCACCGAGGTGTTGAGCTCACTAAAAACTCTTGGATCGCCAACAGATCAATGGGATCAACTAGTGGTGCATTCCATCTCACAGCGTCTCGATTCCAAAACACGTGAGGACTGGGAATTGGCGCTTGGAGCGTCGACCGACTACCCAGCCTTCGAACGCTTGAAGAACTTCCTCCAGGGGCGCGCCAGAGCGCTCGAGTCCATGGAAGGACGGACTCCAGTCACTCCAAGAGACTCCAAACCTGAGAAGAAGAAGGTTACTGTTTACAAAACGTTGCCTGTAAACGTTCACACGGCGAGCGTCAACACACGGGCTCCTTCAATGCTGTCCAATACTCAATCTACCGCAAAGCCCTCTCCTGGCAACACGTCGAGACCTCAGAGTCCATGTTCCTGCTGCGCAGAGAGCCACTTCATCGCGAGCTGCTCAAAGCTCCACGACATGGCGCCGGAAGAACGTTACAAAATGGCGACAGCCAAGAGACTCTGCCTCAACTGCCTGGGAACACATCAGGTTGAGAACTGCCGCAGCCAACGTCGCTGCCGCCAGTGTAACGCGTCACATCACACGCTCCTCCACGCGGCCCTTCAAGCAGATGACAAACGAGGATACAGCAGTCCAAGCAGCGGCTCGCAAAACTCGATGACGTCACAGCTGAGTACCAATCTCTCGGCATGACTAACCGACTCTTCAACTTCCACGCAGCGGCTCATTCACGCATTTTCCGTCGCTGCGTCACTCGTCTCAACGCAACAAACACGCGCATCGCGCCAACCAGCAACTGCGCCACGAACTACGGTGCTACTCGCTACGGCGCGTGCTCTTCTCATCACTCCAACACGCATCACGCATCCAGTACGATTGCTCATCGATCCTGGATTAGAGCTTACGCTCATCTCTCATCAATTAACCCGCACGCTCAACTTACATGCAAACAACGTCCACGTACCCATCATCGGAGTGGCCAGCGTGCCTTCCGGACACACCCGGGGCGCTGTCAACTTTACGCTACGCTCAATTCACAGCAACGAAGCCGCCGAGCTTCAAGCTCATGTTCTGCCGAAGCTCACGGTAGAACTGCCTACACGCAACATCGAGACCCAGGCCTGGCCCCATATCATGGGCTTGGAGCTCGCTGATCCCAGTCATCTCTCACCCGGCAAGATCGACATACTCATTGGCGCCGACTCCTACGGCTCGATCTTAAAACCCGGAGTAAGATCCGACACGGCTGAACAGTCAATCGCCATTCACACGATATTTGGGTGGGCGATACTTGGACCTATAAACGATCCATCTCACACTACGCACGCCCATCAAGGGCACCTCATCACTAACGAACATCTCCACAATCTAATCTCTAGGTTCTGGGAACTTGAACAAGCTCCACCTTCACAGGCTGAGACTCTAACCTCTGACGAGGTAACCTGTGAAGCCCACTTCCTCTCTACGCATTCACGCGACAACCAAGGTCGCTACGGCGTGCGCTTGCCATTCAAGGTGGACCCCACGACGCTCGGGAACTCCAAGGGCATCGCACAAAAATCGCTCGAGCGCCTGCTCAAGCGCCTAGCCAATCAACCAGAGCTCTGCAAGCTCTACAAGGATTTCCTCGCCAAGTACGAAGCAATGGGACACATGATCGAGGTTGAGGACCACGATCCGTCTCTCCAGGGCTATTATCTACCTCACCACGGCGTTCTCAGGAACGGCAAGATCCGAGTCGTCTTCAACGGGTCGTGCAAGACGACCTCAGGTCACTCACTCAACGACATACTCCATACAGGAGCCAAAACGCAGAATGACATCTTCGACGTACTACTATACGTCAGGAAATACCCTCTCTTATTCATCACCGACATTGTAAAAATGTTTCGGCAGATTCGCGTACATCCCGAGGACCGGAAGTTTCAACGCATACTATGGGTCGACGCTGACGATCAACTCAAGACATACGAGCTGGCTACTGTCACGTGTGGCGAGACGCCAGCTCCATTCCTCTCCGGCCGCGCCGTCCAACAACTCGTCTTTGACGAGGGTGAACAGTTCCCGCTCGCTATCGAACCCTTGAGAGGGGGAAGCTACGTGGACGACATCAGTGGCGGCGCAGACGATCTTCATACCCTCAACGCAATCGCTACACAGGTCGAAGGCCTGTACCTCAAAGGATGCTTTCCATTATCAAAGTGGAAATCGAATCATCCTGACTTCATCCAAACCAAATCCGAGTCTCCGTCCAGCACCGAGTCTCACGAGTTCCACGAATCTACCACCAAGATTCTCGGACTCGCCTGGCAATGCGCACCTGACGTCCTCAGGTTCACTGGCCACACGCAACCCGGAGCAGCGATCACCAAACGCACGATCCTCTCCGAAACAGCTCAACTCTTTGATCCACTAGGACTGATTTCTCCAGTCATCGTCCGAGCCAAGATCTTGATGCAAGATCTATGGTCACTCAAAGTCGGATGGGACGACAAACTCACGCCTCAGATGATTCACCACTGGACGACGTTCAGGGCGGAACTGTCTGAACTCTCGAGCCTAGCAATCCCTCGCTGGCTCCATACTACTTCTGACACTACGATGACCGAGCTGCATGGCTTCTCCGACGCATCACAGTCAGCCATGGCGGCAGTGGTCTACATCAAGGTCAAACACCCGCATCAGGCAGCTGAAGTAACTCTGGTGTGCTCCAAAACACGAGTCGCGCCACTCCAGCGCCTCACGATCCCCAGACTCGAATTATCTGCCGCCCTACTAATTGCAAAACTCGTCACGCGCGTTCAGGAGGTACTCAAGCTCTCAGAGGCCCCTGTCACGCTATGGACTGACTCAGCGGTATCTCTAGCATGGATTACCAGCGACCCAGTGCGATGGAAGGAGTTCGTCAGGAACCGAGTCCAAGAGATACACCGCACAGCTCCAAACGCAACCTGGAAATTTATTCCCGGTAAACAGAATCCAGCTGACTGCGCCTCACGAGGCGTAACGCCACCTCAACTCATCACACACAAGCTCTGGGGGTCTGGACCAGACTGGCTATCTAAAAGTCCGCGACAATGGCCCTCCTTCGCCTCTACGGACGCCAACGCCGCCAACTCGGAACTCAGCCCCAGTGCTGTACACACCGCATCCACCACGCCAAACTTACCATTTGCGAGATTGCTCAGATACAGCTCTCTCACGAAAGTTCTACGCAGAACTGCAACTGTCTTTCGAGCAGTCGCCAGGCTCAGGAGAGTGCCGGACTCCAACCTCAGGACATCGCCGCTCACTCCAGCCGACTTGCAAACCGCTCTCATGTTTTGGATACGGGAATTCCAGCAAGCTTACTTCGCCGGCGAAATAACTGCCATCTCTCAAGGCAAGCCGCTCGCTAAGTCACATCCTTTCACCAGACTTACTGCGCGCCTGGACCCGACCGGCCTACTGCGCGTAGGCGGACGCCTGCAAAACTCACAACTGGATGAAGACGCCAAGCATCCACCAATCTTGCCCAGATTATGCCGCTAATCAGCACTCATCATCTCAGACGCCAACGCCCGCACGCTGCACGGCGGTACCCAACTGACGCTTAACTACATCAGGAAGCGTTGTTGGATACTCGGCGGTCGTGCTCCAATCAAGGCATTCATCCATCGCTGCGTCACCTGCACCCGGATACGCGGCGCACGCGCACAGCAACTCATGGGCCAGCTACCTGCAGCACGTGTGACACCATCTTTGGTGTTTGAACACACGGGCGTCGACTACGCTGGACCCATCTCACTCAAATTCTACCAAGGACGCGGCACTCGCATCTACAAAGCCTGGATCGCCGTCTTTGTGTGTTTTTCAACCTCAGCCGTTCACCTCGAGCTCGTGACGGAGTATAGCGCCAACGGATTCCTCAAGGCCTTCCGACGCTTCACGTCTCGACGCGGCATCTGCAGGAACCTCTACAGCGACTGCGAAACAAATTTTGTCGGTGCTGACGCCGAACTAAAGCGGCTACTCTCTGGCTGCTTACAAGAATCACGTAATCTACAACATCTGCTAGCCAACAACGAAACTGAATGGAAGTTCAATCCTCCTGGAGCTCCACGCATGGGCGGCAAATGGGAAGCTGCCGTGAAGTCCGTCAAATTCCACCTCCAACGCATCATCGCTGACATGTTACTCACCTACGAGGACTTCTCCACGTTCCTCACTCAGGTTGAAGCTGTACTCAACTCACGTCCTCTCAGCGCTCTCTCTGAGGATCCCGACGACCTCACAGCACTGACTCCTGGACATTTCATACGAGGCGCGCCGCTCAACGCTATTCCAGAACCATCACTTGGCGACGTGCCGGTCAATCGACTCTCTCACCTGCAACGCATCCAGGAGCGTCTTCAGTCATTCTGGGAACGTTGGTCACACGACTGCCTCCAATCTCATCAGACCATCTCCAAATGGCAAACCTCGTTCAACGACGTCGCCGTTGGATCTCTGGTCCTCATCACTGACGAGAGGTTGCCGCCCACCAGATGGCTTCTCGCCAGAGTCACGCAAGTGCATCCTGGCCGCGACGGGCTCACCCGCGTAGTCACGCTCAAGACTGCAACATCTACAGTCACTCGTCCAATTCACCGACTTGTTCTTCTTCCAGTGTCACGCCACGCGGAAGATTTTCAAGACGCTGCACCAACTGCAGCACATCTTCTTCTCCAACGAGCGGTGAAGGGGGGAGAATGTTCAAATCTCCCGCCCTGTCTCGCACCGGCTGATCAATTATCAGCTTAGCAGAACGATTGACTCAGCGCCTGGCTAAGAGGAGCGGGGTCGCTGCTGCCACGGGCCGGTGTGCGCTCTCGCTCTCACCTATCAAGTCTCCCTCACTCTAGTTCATGGCATCTCGCAGTGTTTACATAGAGCAATTATTACAAATAATATGTATAATATATATATATATTTATATATATATATATATATATATATATATATATATATATATATATATATATCGAACGTAAAATAATATATCTAGTTGTGCCTTTACGACTCAGTTTAAGTTAAGCCTACCCGCCAGATCCCAGTATTCTACAATCTATCAAAATTTCTACACGGCGTTTTGTGAGTTCGAACCTCCTCGTATTTCTTTATAGATATTTCGTCATTTTTATTTTTTTTTTTATTTAAACTTTTTCTTTCATTCAATCGAATGTCAGCATCTGCACACAATTTATTAACTGTGTGTAGATACTATCATTTGACGTATAAAAAAAAAGAAACAAAAACCGGCGCGGTAGGAGAAGTGGAGAAATAAGGGGAGGGTCGATGTAGCAGCGCGACTCCCCACCATAGCTCCACGCTGAGCACAAATCGCCGAGAGCACGAGCTTCGTAAGACAAGCGTCAGATGGCTCTACTGTCGACCGACGATAGAGCCATCTTACGGATTTACGAGTCGCGGAAAGTTTTGCTTCATGCGTCCCATAGGCCGTACGCTTCTATGGGACTCAATCTTCCTTGCTCCGAGTGACCGAGGTGCGGGAAAATCCACGTCACAGTATATATATATTCCGAGATACATTTAGATATGAAAAATGTTTCCATTAAAAAAATAAACTTAATGGTCAATTGAAATGTTGGATTTATTCAATCAAAAGGCGTACAACGGAATTTGTGGTTTATTAAACAACTCTATTAATATCAAATTTATCGGTTTACTGGATTTAACGGTGTATATAGAATGTAAACAGGCGTATAGAGTATTAAGCTTCGCTTTTGAGTAGCGTTTGGTTTCAATGTACACAAGCGACTGACTTACTGGAGCAACTTTTGTTTTGCTCTATTCGCTGTTAGCCTCGCTCGTGCCACCACCTAGCGGTTTCAAAAGCTAAACAGCCGGCATGTTTATTTACATTAGAGTAATACTGGTAAATATCGAAATAAGCAAAATATTATTAAATAAGTGATATTTTCATTGTAATAGTAAAGTGAAAAGTTGAAAATAATAACGAGTTGAAACTCCAGTAGAAAATATGTAAGTGTATAGTTATGAAGTAATTAAAACTAATTTTTTAGTGATAATTTGTAGGTTAAGAAGTTCAAAACAAGTATTTTTGACACACGGATAGATAGACAACATTGATACTTAAAAAACTGTCATGTATACTATTAATATATGAAAAATAATTTTTTAATGGAAAAATCCGTAGTCATGGATGTTTCAATAAGGACAGGATTCGAAAAAATCACACACAAAATAAACTTTCAACCTGCAAAGGAACTACAAGGCAAAAAATTATTTAAAGCCGATCATGTTCAGAGTGTGCAAGAATACAGGCATAATAGAGAAAGTTTGTTTATTCAAGCTGAAGTTGTTCGACAAGCATCCGTATCTTCTGAGTCATATAAAGTACAGTTAAACATGAGAAATCATTATTTTTGTTGATTACAATGTTACTGAATAACATGCTTCATAAAATATTAAAGTTCTGGAAGTTCACTCCAGTAATATCTAATAAATCTTCATCGGTCTTAATAGATGGAAATCCACAGAAACTACGCTGTTTCCTATTTTGTTCAACTACAGCCTCGTTAGAACCAACCGACTTATCTACTATATCTGCTAACGATATGCCACATTGTACCTCTTCATCTTTCATTTTTTACCTATTCACAATAGTTTTGAGAGTGGCAATTTCCGGTATTTCAGTTTGAACTTCAGCATCGCAGTAATTAGTCATGTAAATATATCTGTTACAAGTGAAAGTTTTTGTTTGTTCGATACCAGCAAAACTTACAAAATCTACTTGACACTCTTGATCAGTTTCTAAAATTACTTCGGCACTGCTTACATCCATAGGTTCACGTCCACTATTATTGACAACATTGTTAGAGTCGTCATAAACTTGATTTCCAGTATCACAATTCACTCCGATGTTATGCTTGTGAAGAGCCTTTCTTCGGTTAATGAGTCGATTGTACCTATAATTAATAGATACCTACATGTGTTATTATATAAATATAAATGTATATAATGTTTAATTTTATTATTATTTTTTTACTTTTTATATATTTACCTGCTTAAAACAGCTCCTTCATTTACTTGTTTTGCATGATAAACAGAAGGGAACAGAGCTGGCGCTTGGACTCGCAGGATCATCTGATTTTTTCTTGCCAATAAAATGAGTATTACCAAAGAACATAGACGTACATGGAAGCGCAGATCCCGTGTTAACGTTGAAGCCAACAATTTAGTTCCCCAAATCAACGCTTGACGTCGTCACTCGCTCGTACGTGTGAGCGGCGCTATGTAGTAGTGCACGCATCGACTTGACACAGACACGGAACGCTGCGAGCGCTTGCGGCGGTTAGGGTGATAAGCTCGCTCAGATCACCCCAAGAGCTGGCTTCAGCGGGCCTGTGCTTCCATGTACGTATATGTTCTTTGGTATTATATATTACGTAATGAGTTTTTGGAGTCCACTTTGAACCATCAGGACTGAAAAAAAAATTAGCCGTCACGGGACGCCTGGCAGATGTGAAACATCGACATTATTTTGTAAAATTAAAATTAATTATAATTAATAATCAATTTAAAAAAATTAAAATTAATTAAAATTAATAATCAATTAAAAAAAATACATATAAGTGTTAAAGGAAGCTAAAATAAAAATCAGTATAATTTTACATTTACTGGCGTTAAAACACACCAAATATACGCGTGCTTAATGCACAGATAAATGCACACTTTAATTATAAAAATATAATTAACTTACTGATGACTTGATAGTGTGCCATCGGGTGATTTTGCTTTTTTTTGCAGGAGGCTGATCACTTTCACTCTCTAAATTATTACTGTCAGACATTTTATTATCAGAATAATTTGTTTTCAAGTAAAACACAGGTTATGTGTACTGTAGTAAACAAAAACAAAACACTGTATACACTCCGGGAGTATACAATGCACAGTCGATTGCGCACGGCGACGCGTCGCCACACCGTACTACCATCATATAGCGTGGCGACGCGTCGCCACGGCTTGCGTCGCCACGCCAGAAATCTGTTTTACGTGCGGCTATAGATGTTTCACATCAAAAACAATAATACTTATGTATTTATATAGTGTTTCATGCAGATAGCATAACAGGTCACGTGTTGATATAGTTGGCTTGATTTTAAAAATATAGAAAACTAAGGCATCGAAAGTGAGGTTATGTTACTTACTTTTTTCTTTTCACAGCAGCAATCCATTTTTGCCTTTGACCTATTTTATGTGATGCAGTTGGAAACTTGTAAAATATACAATCACTAGTTTTACCGTTATTTTTGCAGTTAACAATACAAAATGTGTACTTCCACATACTGTCTATTATTTCTCATACAAAATGCTACCACAACACACGCTGGATCAACTCACTACTCGCCACCCCGCGCGCTACGATCGTTTCGTAGCTCCCCTCCAAGCGACGGCGCTATATTTTAGTAGCTCCGGTAGACGTGCACTTTTGCTGTACTTAACATGAAATTTTTCACATTCAAGAAATAAATTCAATGGTCAACGGAAATTCCATTAAAAAATTTAATTTAATGGTTGATATTTTATTTTTTCGTTAAAAAAGTTACAACCCTGTTCTTCATAAGGTCAACTTTTTATTGAGTATTCTTCGCAATTGATTTACGGAAAGATGCAACAATTACATGTCAATAATTCGTCGAGATTGAACGTTATATAGAAGCAACTACAAATCGACAGATAGTTTTGCATTATTCACACCGTCGGATCACGTTCGGAGCGCCGTTTACTTCGGTACAACTGAATCTGCTTTTCAATTTACTATTGTTAAAAATGCCGAATTACCAATTCATCATTAAAGAAAAAGTGGCGATGGTGAGACAACATTACGAGGAAATGAGTTATAGACGGATTTCGGACCATTGCGCGGCAGCGTGCCTAGATCGCCCGATCCCATCAGGTAATACGACCCGTAAAATTGCATTATGCTTCGAAGAAAAAGGAAGTTTAGATGGGAGAACACTGGAGGTATCGCAACCGGATCGAAAAATAAGTTTTGAAACGAAAGTAGCGATATGTTTGTGTGTCGAAGAATCTTGTTGATGAAACCTGTAAGCCGTATCGCTCAGGAGATAGGGGTTTCCAAATCTTCAGTGAGTAATGTATTGCGTGCAGCGGGATACGAAGCTTACAAGCTGCAGAATCACCACGAGCTTCTGCCTGGTGATGCAGGACATCATTATGATTTAATTCATCGTTAATTGAATTATTTCAACAATTACTCATTACAATTGAAAAATAAAAAGTTGAAATAATGATACAAACATCGTTCATAATAATATGAATATTATTCATTGATTGTATTTTTCAGGGTCCAAGAGTATGATTCCAACAGGATGGGGCGCCATCACATTTTATGCAACGAGTAAGGGAATACCTCGACCAAGAATTCCCTGATCGCTGGATTGGCAGGGGAAGTCCTATCATACAGTGACCCGCGCGGTCCCCTGACCTCTTCCCACTGGATTACGGACTATGGGCTTATAAAGAACAGTTTGTACACGAAAGGCCGCATCGCGAACCGTGTCGAACCCGAAGCAAAAATTACCGACATCCTTCAAAATATGTTACCACAACACGTGTTAAATATTTCTGGTGCATTTTATGATCGCCTAGGATACTGCACGGTAATGATGGGTGGCTATTTTGAACCCTGCATCAATGGTTTTTTTAGTATAAATTATCAATTATCACAGAAAATTAAATTACATTAAATTCTTTGCCCTGAAATTATAACTGTCTTACAAAAAATTGTGAGAAAATATTCAATTCACTTTTAACGTTGAAGTTGGGCTTTAAATAGAAGGAATGAGTTTTCGCTAAGTTGGACCTGTTTGATTTTTGTGACAAAATTTATACAAATTCTCAACGTATAATACGTACGAACAATTCAAGCCTATGGACAAAGTGGGGCTCCTAACTATTTCTTTCGTGATGCATTCTTGATTATTTTATTGTATGTATGTATGTATATAATATTTATTGTTCCCCTTGGGGTTACAAAGACTTCCATTTTCCTCTCCCTTTACCATATTTTTACATGTTTCCTTAACCTATTCTTATCCTATTCTTACTTCCTACCTTATCCTTACTTATTTTTTAATTGCCTGTGCCCTGTGCCGTTGCCTTGCCATTCTCTTACTTTCCTTCTTATCCTTTTCTTATTCTTTATCCTTATCTTTACTTAACCTCATCCTATTTTACCTTATTCTATTCCCTATTCGTCCTTATCCTAATCGACTTCCATTTCCCATTCATCTCTCACTCTTTCATTCTCTTGTACATCCCTGATCCTTTCCAGTTCGCTCATCCAGACTTCTCTCACCCCCTCCTCACCTAACATCTCCCTCACCACCTCCTGCCAGCTTTCCCCCCTTCTATCCCAGCCCACGCACCTTTCCCATACGTGCTCCCATGTTTCCTCCTCCCTCCCGCACACCCTACACCTTCTCTTTTCCTCTTCTTCCCAGTACCTTGCCTCCTTCATCTCGCTTCCTAATCTAAATCTTGCCACCCTTGTCCACCTGCTTTCCCCCCATCCCTTTCCCAGATACCCCGGTATCCCTTCTCCTTTCACAAGCCTGCACCATCCGTTGTACCTCGATTCCCTTATTTTCTCCCACCTCTCTTTTCTCTGTACTTCCCCTTCTCTCTCCTCTATGTCCCTAAAATCCACCTCTCCCCTTTCCCTTCTCGCGACTACCTCTCTACTCTCTGCTCCCCTTTCCGCAAAGAAACTTTCCCTTTCTCTTTCCCATCTCGATCCCTGCCTCCCAACTTCTGCCTTTTCCCTTATCTCTTCCCAGCATCTTCTAGCTAACTCGCTACCCTCCCCTCTCTCCAGCTTCCTTTCAAAATTCCTTGCCCTTCTCCATGCCCTAATCCTTAGCTTCTCCCTCTGTAGTTCCTCCCTTACTAAATATCCCAGTGTTCGGCCATCCACTCCTAATGTCCATCTCAAAAATCTATCCTGTACCGCCTCGACCGCCCTCCACCTTCTCCACCCCCATGTCTCCGATGCGTACTCTATTACCGTCCATACCAGCCTATCAAATAACCAAATCCTTTTTTCCCAATCTCTCCCAAAGCTTCTTTTTCCTATTCCCCATACCTGCCTCATTACTACCCCTGCCTTCCGTACTCTCTCTTTCACGTGTGCTTTCCGTCCCCCATTGCACTTTACTCTATACACTAGATAGCTGAACTCTTTAACCTCCTCTATCTTTTTCCCTTTCCATCTCCAATCCCCGTTTTTCCTTCTGCCACCTCCTTTCCTAAATCTTATAATCCTTGATTTCCCTAAATTTACCGTCAGCCTTTCCCTATCCATATGCCTTTCTAACTTCCTAATCATTACCTCCATCTCCTCTTCACTTTCCGCTAGTAGCACTATATCATCGGCATACGCTAACGTACATACCCTGCCGCCGGCCAACTCTACCCCCCCAACCCTTCTCCCTCTCCCCATTTTCTCTTCGAAATCCGCCAGCAGCAGGTTGAATACATGCGGACTGAGCGGACATCCCTGCCTTACCCCCCTCGCCGTCCAGAACGCCTCTCTTACCTTTCCCCCGCTCCTCGCCCGACTCTTTGTTTCCTTGTAAATTTTCTCTATCCTCACCCTTAGCCCTTCCCTCACCCCTCTCCTTTCCATAGTCTCCCATAGCACCTTCCTGTCCACCGAATCGAACGCCGCTTTTAAGTCCACAAAGAACGTCACCATCTTTCCCTTATCCCTTCCCACCTGTCTATTGATTAAATAGTTAAGCAGCGTCCGTTAATACCATCGCATACACCTTATACAGAGTTGTCATCAGCGTCACCCCCCTGTATTCTTCTACCCTTTTCCCCTCCCCCTTCTTTACTATCGGCGCTATCAATTTCTCTCTCCTATCCTCTGGCCAGCCCTCCCCCACCCAAACTCTGTGACATGTTTTCCATATCTACTGCTCCATCTCTTCCCCCCCATACCTCCATACCTCGCTAACTATTCCATCCCCTCCGGGTGCCTTTCCATCCCTCAGCTTTCCTATCACCTTTTTAATCTCTTCCCTCTGCAGCTCCCCTCCCCGTCCCCTTTTCTATTTGCCGACCCCCCGCCTTCTGTTACCTTGTTTTCCACTCCACCTAATAATCCCATGAAATACTCCCTCCACTCCTGATCGCCTATTTCCTCATTTACTCTCTTCCACTTCTTTCTTTCCCTGTTAACTATCTCCCATACCTTGCTTTCTGTCCTTGCTTCCGCTACCTCTTTTATGAAACCCGCATTTTCTCTCTTTTTCCTCTTCTCGCATAGCCTATTATATTCCCTTCTTTCCTTTCTATACGCTTCTCCTTCCCCCTTCCCCTTTCTGCTGTTCCTTAGACTCTGCCTAACTTCCGCTTTTTTTCGCCTACATTCCTCATCCCACCAACCCTTTTTCACTTCACTTTCCCTCCCTCCTACATCTAAGGCTCGTCTAAACTCCCTTATTCTTTTCTCTATCTCTTTGCCGACATCTGCTTCTCCTACCCCCTCCCATTTGATCTCTGTTCTAAACTTCATTCACCCTCCTCTGTCCAATCTCCTTTACTAGCTCCCCCCACTCTTTTTCCCTTTCTTGTCCTAGTCACTGCCCTCCTCATTCACACTATTACCGGGTGATGGTCCGAGTCAACCCTATCCCCAATCTCTATCCTTTTGACCCTATCCCTTACCTCGCTGTCTCCTATAGCGTAGTCTATCACCGTTACCCCCGCCCCTCCTACATACGTAAATTCTCCCTCCTCATGACCCTCTATGTTCCCATTCATTATTGCACAACCTGTCTCTTCCAAAAATTGCACCAGCTGCTTACCTTCCGAGTTTATTTTCCTGTCCGTTGATTTTCTACTCCTACTCTCCTCCTCTTCTTCCCCCCAACATCCTCCCCCCTCCTGCCCTGTCCTGGCATTAAAATCACCCCCCACTAGCACTTTTGTTTCTCCCTCTACATCTTCTGCCCGCTCCTTCAATTCCCCTATCTTCTCTTTCAGATCCCCATTTACGTATATTCCTATTACTATCCATTTTTCCCCCCCAACACTCATGTTCCTTATTATCATCCCCTCTTTCATCTCTTCTCTCCCTCCCTCCCCACTTACTATCTCCTTTCTTACCCTTGACAGCATTCCGCCTATTGCTCTTCCCTTCCTATTTCTTCTCACCGCATACTGCACTTCCCATTTATACCCTGCTGGCAACTTATTCCTGATCCTTTCCCACCCCTTCTTTTTTATCCATGTCTCCATTAAAAATATTACATCCCACTCCCTTAGACCCCTTCAAAAATCCTCGTCCTTTCTCGCAAGCCCCGCCACATTTCAGAACACTACCTTACACCTTTTCCTTTCCGTCTCACCTACGTCCCAATCTCTCCTCTTGCTCTTCCGCGCCCCCTGTCCCTGCCCCTCCCCGATACCCATTCACCCGACTGCCTTTCCCTACTTCCCCCGGCGTGTGCCTTTATACCTCCCTCTTGCCTTTCCTCGCTTGTTGTCCTATCCCCATCATCTTTTCCTACTTTTCCCCTCCCCTCCCTTTGCCCCTCTCTCTCTCTTTCCCTGCACCATCCCAAAGGACCTCTTCCCACTTCCACATTTTCCCTTCTATCCAAATCCTTGCATACTCTATTATTACTCTGTTTTCCCTTCCCTCCTCAATAACTGCTATCTCGCTCAATTTTCACTTCATTCTCCTCGCTGCCCAGGTGAGATCCTCCTCTATTCTCCTCACCCTCCCTCTAAGAAGGCTTTTTGTTTTCATTACCTGCCTCTTTTGCTCCCTATTCCCTAGCCTTGCCATCCATATCCCCCTTTCTCCCCCCATTTTCGCTCCTACCTCCCACATATCCTTTACCTCGACCTCTACCCCCATCACCTGCATAATCTTTTTTAACCCTTCCTTTACCCTTCCCTTCTCTGTTCTCGTTCCTCTCAATAATATATTTCCCGTTCTTTCTGCCCTTTCTTTCCTCTGTATGGCCCACTCCATTTCTTTTAACCTATCTATTGTTACCTGCGACACTCCCACATTCCCCTGTCCCTGCCTTTCCCCCCCGCCTTCTGTTCTCTTCTTTTCTAATTCTGCCAGTCTCTCCTTTACCCTTTCCATCTCCTCCCCTCTCCGCTCTTCTACCTCTTCTAATCTTTTACCTAGGTCCCTTATCGTTTCCTTCATCTCTCCCCTCTCTACTTCCCACTGCTCTTCCCATCTAGTCATTTCCCCTTTAATCTCTTCCATTTCTTCCCTGATCCCCCTTCCCTGCCCTTTGACCTCCTCTAGACCTATCTTTAACTCTTCCCTAATCAGCCTTAGCATATCCTGTATACTCCCTCCCTCTGCCTTCCCTTCCTTACCTGTCTTGCCCTCCGGCGACCGGTGAACTTTCTTGCTTTTCCCAAATACTCTTTCTCTTTCCTGTATCTCATCTGCATCCTCCTCCTCTTTTTCCCCTTCCTCCTCCCGCTTTCTCTTCCATAAATCTAGCACCGTCGTCGCCGATCCCAAGCTATGCCTCCTATCCCTCCCTAACGCTGCTACTGCCCCCGGCCTACCTTTCTTTTTCTCCTCCTCTACTCTGTTCGCCCCTTCTTTTTGGCCACCCACGCTGCTCATACTCTTTCTCTCCGCCACCGCTCCCTACCTTATCCACCTGCCGCCTATCTGTCTCTGCTTTATCCCCCTTCCTACTCCCTAGATGTCACCGCCTATTTTTGTTTCATCCTTCCCGTTGCTGTCCGCCGACTCTCTCTGACTAACCTCAAAACTCTCCCCCTTTTTTGACCTGTCCTTCCCTTCCATTCCTGCTTCCCTATTCCCTTCACCCGTCCGCCCGTCCTGGTCCACCCCGCTCCTTCTCTGCCCTATTTCCTTTCCTCCTTACCTTTGCTATCCTGCTAAGTTCTCGCCTTTCCACTCACACTCTTTCTCATACCTGCCACACACATCCAAACCGGAAACGGAAGTCTAATATTTTATTGTTTCTACTGAAATAATTATCACGGTACTGAAAAAGCGTAATTTTATCTATTATGACATTTGTATCAGAATCGGAGATTCAAAAATGTAAGTTGTGATGTACTAATGGAACAGACCCTTTCACTTCAATGTTTCCTAATTCGAAAATTATTCGATTTCACTGTATCAATGTGTTTCAAAGATTATTTAAGACAAATGGCAGCGTAAAAAAATGTCTAACTTGTCATGGGAGTGATGATAGTTTTATTTGAAAGATTAAAACAATGTAAACTCGATGGGATTCCCAGATTGTAAATCAATTTTAATTCATAATCAATAATCTTTGATGTTTATTCTTGTTATTTTAAATTTTTCATCTTGATTACCAATAACAATAACACTGAGAAAATTTTTAGTTCCAGTTACCGCTCAGTCCTTAAGTATTTGAATTTTTTACCACAATCGAAAAACATAGTTCTAGGTAGAAGATGAAAATGAGTTTTATAGCTGTTACCAGAAAATCCAGTATCTGTTACTATTCCTTCTCGTTATAATCACTGTTACTATATTTTCTTGTAAGTGTTGCAAAAATTCAATGCTTGTGCAACAATAAATTGACGTTAAAGCCTTATTCAACTAAAAAAGTACAGTCAACCGAACAAACTGATTTTACGTTGATTACCAAAAAAAGTCCAGTCACTGGAGACATAAAAGGGGGCTTTCACTACAAAAGGTCGAGGAAAGTTGTAATTTGGTAGATTTGTACAGTTTGGTGTCCTAATTGATATTCCGAGTTTGTGATATTGGGCGACTGTCGCTCGCGCCGCCATATTGGAAAAATGGTACCAAAAACCAGTTTTTCGAGAATATCTTCTCAGCAGTGACACCTAGGTCTGATCGACAGCGAGATCGAGGTCATTAAAATCGTTGAGAGCTCGAGACGCATAAGTTCGAGAAATATTAACAGAGACGGTACAATGTCTAAGCCTGTTAGGAACAACAAACAGGCTGACAAAGCGGCTACAAGAAAATCCAAAGTAATTTTGAAAGCGCTCTGATCAATTTTTTTTCCTATTCTTTTCTTCTCGTGCAGCCAAGAGCACGAGCAATCGCAGGATGGGGATCGGAAGAAAGAGTCTATCAGGATCGACAATATCAGATAGACGCAGCCATAGTGAGAATCATGAAAATGAGAAAAACTATGACGCATAATCTTTTAATGAGCGAGCTCTACAACCAACGCAAATTTCCCGTCAAGGTAAGAATTTTCACATCAGCTTTTTTCTTTCTCCAAATTATCGTCATTTTCATTCTGTCAATGAATTTTTCTTCTCCCTATTTTTGCATATCCGCTTCATGGTTTTGCAAATTGCCAAAAAAAAGCTCAACAACTTTTTTGATGGATCAAAAAAATCTCGACAAATTGCTCAATTTGGAAACGAAGTTTCTCGCGATTTATTAATTGTATGCATCGTTTTTTTTTTGTTTTGTAATTTACGAGAGTTCTTGAATTCTGAAGTTCTTGAAAATCTTTGGACGTACGAAATACTCAAGTGTTTACTTTTTTTTTTAATAACTTCATTACGCAGCCTGTCGACCTGAAGAATCGAATCGCGTCGTTAATAGACAGAGACTACATGGAGCGTGATAAGGATAACGCTAATCAGTACAATTACGTTGCGTAGCCTCGACCAATTGCCAAAGTTATGTTGAGCCGGGTAAATCCGATTTTTGTTGGAGAAACAACAACAAGAAAGGAGGAGCGAAAAGTTTCCGGTCCGAAAGCGTCTTTTCAGAGTGATTTCCGGCTCGATTGGATCAGAAGAAAAAGACGAGGAACGAGAGACTTTTGAGTGATATTTTCTTCGATTTTTGGTGAATTTGAGATCCGTCAATTGCTTAGAAGCGATTAGAATGCACGATTATCATTATTTTTTTCCTGCTACGGAGGAACTCGAGTGAACGTTAAGAGGAATGAAAAAAAAAAAAACAATTCCGAAAGGATTTTAGTACATTGGCTAAAAAACGACGAGCGAGTTAAATTGAACGATGAAATCGGTCATCGAATTCGCGAACGGTCAGTGCGCTCAGTGAAAAGCCATTTACTTTTTTTTCTTTTACTTATGCAGCTGATATGTTTGCCCTTCTGTATTATTATTGAGAGGATTGTTCTCAAGGCATTCTCCTCGAGAAAATCAACAGATTTCAAAATGAAACAATAATTACGTGCTGTTAAGATTCATACGTGAAGAATTTTTTAATGCCACTTTTCCACAGCTCGTGCAAAAAACAAACATTTGCTTTTAGCTGTTCCTAGCAAAAGAGATTCGAATTGTCGAAGGGATTAAAAATAAAAGACTTTGGAGCGAGTTCAAGTGCGCTAATTGTGACACGTCTTTTTGTTTATCTTTTTTTCATTCTCATTTCGAATAATAACGAGTCAACGAAGTTTCGCGCTTCGTGAAATATCAGTGACGAAGGATTCGAAAATTTTTTTCGAACAGCAAAGAGCCTGAAAGGTCGAAAACACAGAGAAAAAAAAGATTGTAAAAAGAAAAAAAAATTCTATGCTTGCATCTCAAAACTGGAGGCTTATCGTTGTCAATTAATTTTCAATCTAGCGAGAGAATATCCAAGAAAAAAGGAACAAGATAAAAAATGTGTCAAATAATTGGCTGTCACTGAATTCCCTTGGCCAATAACTGCGAAGATTATACGAAGCAGCGATGGCCAGTTCTCAACGAATATTATCCGTGCTGAATTCGACCATTTCGTAAAATTAATGATAAATGATTAAATAAAAAATGAAGAAAATAAACAAAAATGCGCTCGACTACGAAAACGTATTTTTCTGTAATATTTCGTAGATTTTTCTCAACATTTTAAATAGGGCAAGGTTCCGTACTTGTAATAAATGACAACAGAAAATGAAAAAGAACAACGAAGATGATGCGAAATTCAGAAAATTTCTTCATTGAATTTACAGCTTTTGTACATCGTTAATATTTATTATTTTTCATTACGCAGTCGATTCCTTTATCGATTTCCCTAACGAGAGACTTTGCAAAATTCGTCGCACTCGCTTCTTTGCTGAGGAAATCTGAGACCAATCGCGATGGCGGTTTTCCACCACCGTGAGCAAGACACTCGCGACGGTAACGCTCACCGCAACTTCTGCTCAATGGATCCGCTTGGAAATACGTTTGACAAATCCAAGAAGCAACCGCTCGTGATATCAAATGCGCGTAATATTTTGCTCCGTATCCAACAATGTGGGTAAATCTCAATTGCCATGCCTAGTGAGAAACAGAAATTTCATGTTTTTTCCCCCTTTTTTTTACGCCATTTTCTTGAATTATTATGGAAATTTTTCATTTTTATGGCGTTCGGTAAACTTCGCCTACAATAAAAAGAAATGTTTTTTTTGGAAAAAATGGATATTTTGTTGGATGCGTTCGGCTAAACTTTTTTTTTTTAAAAATTGCAAAAATTCGATCGAGTTAAAAACTTTCTCGAACTCGACTGACTCGAATTATTTTTATTCCGGTGATTTTTACCGACTCTGAAGTTGGTTAATATTTTCATTTTCTCATTAATAAAAAAAAAATCATGCGTTTTTACCGTGTTTTCCACGTAAAAAAGTTCATAAAACTTGGATCGGATTTCCTTATAGATTTCTGTGCTCGAACCTTTCAATTCTTTCGAGTGATAAACTTGGTCCAGCATACCGTAAAAAACTTGAAGCTGAAGTTCCGAAGCTGGAAACTTGTTCTTGGATGCGCACAATTTTTGCAACATGTTTTCAGGCATTGGCTCGCCCGTTTCAAAATGTTTGGCGAACATTCGAACGACCTGAAAAAAAAACCTTCTTCGTTTTTGCGAAGAATGAATCGACTGATCTTGTTCCAGTCTTCTCAATTTTCAATGATTCATCACAAGAAATTCAAAATGTTCAGTGAATGAAAAAAAAAAAACAGAATTTCTAGTAACTTTAAAGGAAAAATGGAAAAAAGGGAAATGGCATTGCAGCGTGACGCTGTTTTTGAAAAATAGCCAAAAGTTGGGAAAAGAAAAAGTAACACGGAGCGAGAGGGACAAATTGTCACGTCTGATCCATCGCCCTGCACTTTGCGACACCATCACCAACTCGATATCGGCAAGACTAATGTTTTTTACCAACATTTTACCAAAGTGTAGATAAATTTATAAGCGATAGTTCTAAGAAAAGTATTGAAGAATAATTTCGAAATTGTAATTTAATAAACGAACGACAGAAATGCAAGATTCGATGTACCTTTTCAATTCAATAAGTGCGGTATTGTAGTATCCCAACCGTTTTCCCAAGTTATCTTTATCCGTTAACGTTAACCGTTATCCAAGTTACATATGGCAAAAAACGAGATTTAATTTAATTCTACATTTAATTTGATGGAAATTTGTAAACATTGTTTTGGTCTGCTGTTACATTGTATGGTGCACCATACAATTTTCATCGCTTAGAAGAAGCGAGCTCAGTCTTGTTTCTGACGCGACACGGTGATGAATAAAACTCCCTCGACTTTATTATAAAAATTTTGAAGCTTCCGTATAATCATTATTTCAGTGTTTCATTCCTTTTATGATCGATTTTTTAATTACTAATAACTTTTTTCACGTTCTTTTCGTTCGCGTTTTTTTTTTGTGTTGTTTATCCCAAGTTTTGTGTTGTTCTTCCTGAGTGTTCATGATTTTTTTTTAATTTTCGGATGGATTTATTTTTGATTTAATACTCGCGTATAAGGCCACTTGATTCGCAATATGCCACGGAAAGCTGCTGTGACAGTGGAAGAAGCTGTGCGGAGCTTGAAGAAATTCATTACGCGCTTCGCAACATCGGAATTGCCGGATTATTCGGATGAAATATGTGGAGAAATCTCCGAAGATTTAAATAACAAGTGGAGTGTGCGCAATGTTTATAACAACGTGGTCCAGGATCTCCGAAATATTCTCTCCCTTGCACGAAAGGAAAAGGGCATAATTATTCCATCGTCGATGGACAAAACCGACACGAATCCTAGCAATTCGTATTCGTCAAATAAATCGACAACGTTCGAAAGTTCCGACGAGTTTTACGCAGCAAATCATGAAAATGAACCGGAAGATGGTCAAGAATTCTTCACGGTCAAGCTCACAAGCCAAGAATGGGATGCTATCAAACCCACGAGTACGTCTCCGATACTTTTTCTTTTAATTAAGCAAATAAGGCATTTGATTTTACAACATATTTTCATATTTTGAAGCTTGTTTCTTTTTTTGGGAAGTATAATTCAAATTCTTCAAAAAAATAGTATTTTTTTGATATTTTAATATTTTTTTTAGCTCATTAAAAATATCTATAATTTCAAATTTACTTCAATTTTTTATTTTCCTTTAGTTAGAATTGAAAAAATTGTCTATTTTTATTTTCAAACCATTTAATGTACGGAGTATAATGAATAGGGCGGACTGAGCAGTATCGTTTGTGCGAAATATATTGGTACAAAAATTAACAAAAAAACTAAAAATATAGGAATAGGTTGTTTATTGACTGAATTTTGTCGAACCAGGCTGTTTAGCAACGATAAATTGGCAGTCCTGTAAAAAAAGTAAAATTATTATGATTCTGTAGAAAGCGTGTTCGCGGTTTTTATCCAATAGTTGAAATTCGAAATGTTATCCAATTGTACTACTGTTGTAAGCGCTCTCTCTCTCTCTCTAAAGCAAATCTTAAAAAAAAAAAATGAATTACTTGAATCAGTCAGTGAAATATAACTACAATGGCCACCTTGAAATTGGGCCAAAATAATAAGGCAAAATATTTTGTGATTCCTATTCTTCAATATTACTTGCACTTGCAGGTCTGTTTTCCGGATTCCGACCGACGCTAAAGAAAGGAGTCTGGAATAATATCGTACCGATTGCCATCTCACGTCAGACGAAAATTCCATGTGCATACGTTTTCAAGCGTGCCAAAATTGCAAAAGCTCCAACCTGTATCGGTAATTATGTCACAATTCAGGGTCAATGTAAAGGAAAGTCGTGTCAAAATAAACTAAAAGTGACTATCGAAAAAGAGCCAACCAATAATGACAGTGTTATACTGAACGTATTAACGCGGGATACTCGGAATATCACGCACGAAGTGGTGAAACGTCCTCTAAATGGAAAATACAGAGAGGAGGTCCAGAAAAATTTAGTACATGAAGGTGCATCCAATTTCCGAAAACGCACGGCAGGGGAAGAAATGGTTCTGGGGGATGCAGAGCCACCATTTCTTGCAGATGCACCTGTTCTGCGGCAAGCAAAAAAACAGCGAATTGATAAGAATTTGGGGCTCGACCCACTGAACAAGACAAACTTGAATGCTTCGCTAGAAGCTATATCGCAACAACCAGGATTTCTTGGCAAAATTGAGTACATCGCATCAACCCCTTTTGTTGTTGTCTATCGCAGTCCATCACAGCTTCACGCGTACAAAGAATACTGCAGAAACAGCACAATCAGTACGGTAATGATTGATGCGACAGAGAGCTTAGTTAGAAAAATCGATCGAAACGACAAATCAAGATGTGGTCCAAATTTCCTGTACACTATGGTTATTAATTTCGATAAATTGACTATTCCGATCCACCAGATATTCTCGGAGAGACACGACGCGCACTTCATCATGAATTGGATCCATCTATTTATGCGAGCCGGTGCGCCCAAACCGAAGCTTGCGATATGCGATTATTCCAAAGCGCTCCTGTATAGAATGTGCAAGGAATTTAACGACACAACATTGAAGAAATACATTCAGAACTGTTTTGAACTTCTGGTGGCAAAGAAACCGATAAAGGTAGATACTCACCTACGGGTTGACGTTGCGCACATAATTCATGCTGTGTCAAGGTGGAAATGTTGGAAAGTCGTTACGCACATCGAAGTGAAGCAATTCTTCCTCCGGTCCGTTGCGTTAATGATTCAATCTTCGGACATCAACCATTTCGAGATGTTATTGACGCGAACGTTCGTTGTCGCAAGCCAAAAATATTTGGACTCTACCGTGGCGATTCCAATCAAGGACGACGAGGCTGCTGAAAAGGTTGAAAGTGTCCTCGCAATTAGAAATCATCTGGAGAGTATAATGGCAAAGACAGGCATTGCCCTAAGAAAATTTGGAACCGACATCGAAGAAAATAAACATCTCCGTCCAGTTGATAATCTCTCAAATTATGAGAAAAGTCAGTGTGATGGGTGTGAAATAAAATCCATCGCGGAATGGGTCGACAAAATTTTAAAAACAAGTGCTACAACTGGAAACGAAGAGCGTGAAATGAATGCATTTTATGTACCAGGGTTCATTGCGTCGATGAAGCCACTTGCCGTGAAATTTCCACTTTGGACCAATTGCACGACGCCAAAAATGAATAATAATAATGCCTCATCCGCGCCCATTGAATCTTACTTCAATGACCTCCAAACAAATGTTTTAAAAAAAGGTCTACGAAGGGCTGACAATTTTGTGGTTACTCACTTACGAGACTTAGGAGGTGGTAGTCTTCTCTTCGTGGCCAAGACTGCAAGACAATGCAATGCAGAAGCAAGGTTCGAACCGGGCGATCTCAATGTCTCTTCTTACTGCGAGGTTGATTCCGAAACTCCGCAGATTCCACAGCATGACCCTGACCAGTGGTCTGTGGAGAATTGGGGAGGCCAAGTGCCGAAGACCGAATTTGCCATTGGTGCTGTTGTTGAAAGTGCAGACGAAGAAGATGTTGTAGAAGTCTCTGATGCATGGGATCATTTGTATAACCGAAGTGAGGACATTCCCGAAAACGAAGCACACGAACCACAAAATGAAGTGAAGACAAAAGAGACGTCGAAAAAAGTCCATATTTCGGAGCATTACCAGAAATAAGGTACATAAACAGCCAAATTGACAAAAAAGCCAGCTGCAAGACAGAGAAAAAAGAAACCATGTTTTCTGGAAAATGGTTCAAATTTATCGAAGCCGGTTAAACTGAACAGCAAAACGTACTTCGTACAGTCGACGTGCCCTTTCGACTCTGTGGCACAAGTGCTGCTTTCTGGAGCTATTGACCACACGGCTTACGATTCAGCAATCAAAAAATGCAAGAACCCGACGCTCCAGTTTGTTGTGAACACGTTAAATACGGGAGTCACCAGTAAAACGTACAACGATCGAGCGCGCGTTCTTTTAAATTTGTATGTCCCGGAACCGAACGTAAAAACAGCGAATAAAGTTCTGCCCTATACTTTAAGGACGTTGTATGCGAAATCCGAGCAAAAAGTTTGTGACGTCGTCTTTTATAAGAAATAGTGAATGCAATATTTTTTTATTGAAAATTGAATTGAGACGCCGTTAGAATTGCAAAATATTCACGATAAGAATAGTAAAAAATAAATTTTTGATCCGAAAAGCGAAAAAAATAGTCGAAATCGTTCATGTTTTTGGCATCAAGAACGATATTTATCGCCGCGTCTGTACCCACTACAGCTGTAGAGCCCTTTCACGGATAGGGAACGCGGGGGACAATACTAATGCACGACACGAAAATTCGGTCGTGGCAGCGTCGCATGAACCTAACCTATAGGCCATCCGAGCTTGAAACGAGTGACAAGTGATTTACCAATAGTGTTGAATTTTTGAAAGTTGTTGTCGGACGAATAAAAAAAAATGAATGTTAAAAATCATTATTATCCGATAAATATATTGCTTACAATTATTATCATTCATAATCGTACCAAGATTCCAATTGGGACTTCCGAATGTTGTGAGACGGGGGAATGAGGTTATGTTGCACAACGGACAACTCAGACGGCGTTGCCAGTTTGGAACAGCTGACTGCTCGGGATTATTCTCCCCATGCAATCTTCACGAACTTTCCCTACTTTCGGAATTAATTACGAGATAACGACGTGGTGGAAAAATGTTAAAAAATTTTAATGGATCCAAAATTTATTGAATAAGATGATACTAGTTTTTCAAGCATTTCTATCGATCCGTTTTCCAATTACATATGCAAACGTGAATTTTGTCAGGTATTTTGCGGATTTTCCCATAAGCCCTGTGTTAATTTTCGGGTTTTCAAATTCGATTTATTCTCAAACGACGTGGTCAATCGTATTGAAATTTGGCAAGAAATTTGGAAATATTACAATTAAAACTCGAGCAAAATTTTAACAAAATCTGTCGAAAAGGGTGTTTTGCATACAACGTCCTTAAGCGCATACGACAGCGTATACAATTTCGTCGATAAAGCAATGAAAACGGCATCAAGTGTCCACATAACCGAAGAATGCTTGCAGCTGTGCAGACGAGAATATTCATCGGCCCTTCTGTCACCAAATCACGAAACAGTGGCGAAATCCGGATTTGGCGCCCTGGAAGCTGCGCTTAACTTTTGGGCGCGTCTTACAAAACTCCGCTGTTTTACAAAGGGCTGTAATGGATCGATGACCCGTATTAGTCGACCGGGAATTCATCTGTTCGTCGATGCGGACATCCGTAAAAATAGCAGCGACAAGCAGGTAATGCGATGCAAGCTCTCCGAAATACCATCACTTTTAAAACTTAAAAACAACGAAGGGATGAGTGATGAGCAATACCGGTAAGATATGTTCAATACATTTGACGCAAACCGTGCGTATAATAAATCACTTATAACAATTTCAAACCGTTTATGCTAATTTATTAAAATTAATTCTAGACTATGTAGAGTAGTCGGGTATACTTCGGGGCACTTCACCGCATATTCATATCGCAACACCATGAATTGGGAGCGATTTGAAAATAGAAAAAAAACCTGAATCGGCTACGACAGAAATAGAACCCCATCTCATCGTCTACTTTCGAGTTTTGGGAGCGTAATTTCTTGTGAGGTACGTATAGTTACAATCTAGGGTCCAGTGCGGCAAAGGTTTGAGTTACTCGATAGAAAGAAAAAAAATTCAATATTGTCTTTTTTCTTTCATTTTCATTTATGAGAAAAAATTACAATTCAACCTCAGAACAAAAATCAGGATCAAAATGATTTTTTTAAATTTTTCTCGAACAATTTCATTTTACCGGTCAAATCCGAAATCCATATGGCAGAATAAAAGAGAAGGAAAAGTAATTTCGTGACTTGAATATCGTAAAATGTAGAAAATATTCTAAGGAACAACAACAATGTGGTTGATTCCATCTCAAGAAATAATAATAACAATAAAACGTGATGTGTCGTCGGTCGAAAGGTTTAACCGTGTTTTGTTTTTGGTGAATCTCGTAAATGCAGGTGCAACCGAAGTAAGTGACATCAAAAGACTGTTACTGTCGTCGTGGACGATCACTTCCGTTTCCGACAACTCGGAGTTTCCATCGGATCTCAGCAAGGACCGGAAAGGAAGGCACGAAATAGCGCGACAAGTAGAAAACTGAAAAAGGCAAAAAAAAAAGGATGAGTGTCATGAAGAATTTGTCGATTGTTTCATCGTCTCGTAACGGGAACAAAAAGAAGAAATGAGTAAAGCGAGAGTGCAATAAGAGAAAGGAAAGAAAATAAAATGTGTACAGAAGCTCGATTATTTAATAATAAGTGGCTATTAGCATTGTTTATTGTCGTATCTTTATGCTTCCTTCTGAAGTAGAAATTCATTCTAAGTGTTCGAGCTAGGTGGGTCATCAACCTTTTTTAAATTGGAGTTGAAAAGAGTGACTTTCTATATTTCGATTTTTTTTTCATCAAAATATGTCAAAACACCAAATGTCTCGTTGGTGTAACTCCGCTCAGCGTCAATATCGACGTCTGATGAGGTGTCGTGGCCACTGGCGTTGCCGGTGTGGTGTCGTCGAATCCGTCTCACCGTCGCTCCTCAGGGTCATACGTTTCTCGCGTTCCGGAAAATTCAATCAACCCCAAAATTTGAATTTTCTTCAAACTCCATAAATTTGCGAGGAACAAAAAGTCCACTTTGGGTCAATCTGACCCGAGGGGGATTTCAAACCGTTCAATTCCGGCAAATATGAACTTTTCGTTTTTTTTTTTTTTCAGCGAATTCATAGGCCTGAATGTATTTTTCACGAAAAACAAAATTCAATGCCAAACAACCGGTGAGAAAAAATTTTTCGGGTCAAAATGACCCAATGTGTCCTCGAAGGGCTTAAGAAAAAAAAAAAAAAACCTCCTCAAGTCCACAGTGGATCAATCTGACCCGAGACGTTTTTCAAATCATTCAATTCCGGAAAACATGAATTCCTCGTTCTTTTTTCTAGTTGCGAATTTATGCGAGCCTGAATGCATTTTTTCACGAAACAGAAAAGAAAAAATTTAACGGGTCAAAATGACCCAGTGTGTACTCGAAGGATTTGACGGAAAAAGAAACAAAAAATCGATAAAAACTGACTGTGATTCGTGGTGATGCTTCCGGTATCGCTGCACGTGCTCGAGGCCGGCAAAGGAGGCGGCGGCATGTCCGAACGATCGGCGGTTTCCTTGTGGTTCGATTTGCTGCTGCCGCTGGCACTGGCGTTTCCATTGGATTCGGGTTTATCGGCAGATCCCCCGGTGTGAAGAGATCCGGCGGGAAAAATTTTAAAACGGTAAGTTGAATCGAGGTTCCAGGCGGCCAAGAGCAGCTGACTGACCTTGGGAACGCCGTTGGCGATGGTGAAGCCTGAAAACGATCGAGCCAGCGATAAAATTGAAAGAAAATGTCGAAAAAACGATTAAAACGGTTTTTTTTTAGAAAATTGCGAATTACCGATCGCTCCCGGTTGGTACATTGGACTGTTTTTCATGCAAACGTGCGTCCCGTAACAGATGTCCGTCGAGACGACCATCGAGGGTCTGTGTTTGCGAGATTTCGCCTTCTATTTGTCCCACAATTTTTTTCGCTGCGCAAAAGCTACACAGCTACAGCTACACAGTTTATTTACCTTGTAAATGCGACAAGGGATGGTACGCCTAGCCGAGTAACATGGATCGTTCGCAAGATCGTTGCAAGCACGGTCCAAGATTTACAAGATCTGAGAACACAGAAATCTTGGAATAGACGAACAGAAACATCGCTGACATATATTATAAGCCCATCGACATTCTACGTTTCTTCCAATTATGAGTGCATTATTCCTTATCTGCAAGTAAATATCAATTTTGGCGTTCTATAAAAGATTTCACTTTCTGTTGCACTGCGTTAAAAAGATTTCGTCAAGTTTCCCGTTTTCGACGCTCGTGTCTTTTTCCAATAGTTTCATCCAATTCTTCTCTTACCATTGGTGTCATTGAGAGAAAATTGCTCAGCTTCGTCTCCATGTCCATCTCGTACCCGTTCGATTTACGGTAATCCGCATCCTCGAAACTCGTATTTCTTCGTCAATCTCGGTCGCTACAGCTGATTTTAGACGCACTGCGCAGACATGTTGCGCATATACAGTGCGCACACACAATGCGCACACCGGAAGTGCTCTAATCCTAGGGGAAATCGCACATTGAATAATTATGTAATATCAATTAAAATATTAACTCTCTAACAGTTTTTTTCTACTCTCGAATCCTCTCAAACGATTCTCAAACGATTAAAAAAAATTAAACGTTTAAGTCCATTTTTTGAGGAGACAGAAAATATGGGGGCCAACTTCACACCCAAAATGAAAATCAATTTTCAGGAAAAATTACTAACTCTCAAACGATTTTTCTTTACTCTCAAACCCTCTCAAACGATTCTCAAACGAATTGCATTAATTAGATTTAAAAATAACAACTTCGGGGGGCCAACTTCACGGAGGTGTGAGAAAGAGCTTCTTTGACCCTGAGAAATTCTCGGAAACTTAGACTGACAAACAACGCGTCTAGCGCGTTTCAACTTGACGGTGAGCGGCCTGCCGACAACGGATTGCGGTACGACGTTGAATTCTGGAAGGTTCTAAAATAAACTCGCAACTAGCAGGACAGAGGTTTTGAATCAACGGTTAATATTGACTATGCAAAATATTTTATTGAAAGAAACACCTTAAGATTCCAGTGTTACATGAAAATCATAATGCTGATATATTAGAGTAATTACATGTTTCTTACTCAACGGTATCGTAACCATGCTTTAGGCGATGGGAATGAATAACTGTTTGAGTAGATACCGATTGTCTTTTGTGTATGAGTTAAAAATTTCGCAGTAACAATACGTTTTGAGCTGCACAGTTTGGACGTAATATAGCACGATGCGTAGAGTTTGAATTCGTATATGACATTTTATTCATTTTCTGCAACGACGGACAACCCAAATCCATCAAATCAACGATATCAACTTTTTCACCCAGAATTTTCTGCAGCCAACTCTTCTTCTCCAAACCATTTACGTAAACTGTTGAAGCATCACGCAGCGACATACATTCGATGGTGACGTCAAGCTTCTCGAAAGGTAAATCACCACCTTCCCAGGATAGTCCATTAAATTCCGTGATAGCCACAAATTTTCGCTTTTGAATGGAGCGAGAAAATAATTCCAATCGTACGGAGGTTCGAACAGAAAAATTGACGGGTTGGTATCTTCGTCGAGTGACACAAGTGCCAACTCTTTTGATATATTACCAGGACCCGGTCTTCTAAATCCTTGTACGTCGACTGTGAACTCCATCGTGAAAAATACTGAATCGATTGTTACAACCTTCAAGGTTTTTATACCAATTTCTTTACCCCACCACTCAGCGGGTTATATTCAATGTAAATGAATGCATGTAAAATCAAGCAGTAGGCGGACGTACCAGTAGGAAAGTTATTTTTAGCCTCAAATTCGATGTGAATATCTACCGCTCCAGATTTCAGAGCCTCGTTTTGTTTCGAACAGTCGATGAAAATCAAAGGTTTGTACTGTAGAAATTCGCTCTTCGTCAACAGAGGCTCAGGTTCTTTGCCGTAATAGGTGGCTTGAAAGTTTGCGTACATCTCGTACAGTAATGCAAAGCGATTTTGACTCATGTCCAGGTTCAGGTTACCGTACGGATAATACTCGGTATTCAAGAAGAGCTTGACGTTAGTAATGTTGTAGTGATCAAGATGAGTGGCATTTTGCCGGCTTTGTTCTTCCGATTCGTTTGAAAACCGAGCATGACAAATCGCGGTTTTTCCAAATGGATGGACGTTTTCACAGTCTAAACGTGTTTCGTAGTTGCCGGTAGCAAAGGATATTCGTACAACTCCCAACTGCAGAAGCTCATGAAGACAGGTGTATCTTTTTCAATGAAATTGAACAGTGCGATTTATCGTTGATCCGAGAGCTTCACATAGGGTACTAACCATTTCACCTGATCGATCACGATTCTAAAGTCTTCGTCTTGATTTTGAACGATGGCATCTATATCACTTTGTGATCTTGTCAGAATCAGCTCGTGTTTCGCGTTAACGAAGATCTTGGGATAGTCTTCAGCGAAGTCTAATATCATGCTCAAGGGAATAACTACGTCAAAGTTGCCATCGCCATCAGTTAATTTTTTTCGTTTCCTGAACATCCAGCCATCCAGCATTTTCCATAAGCCAACTTTGACCAGGATTGAGCGAAGCGAAACCTTTCAGCAGGCTGGCCAGACCAACGTTTTTACATTTATCAATCTCTACAGCGTTTAGTTCGTACCGTACATCTTCGAACATATGACAGATGGCGTTATTGACTGAAGTTGTGACCGCTGCTGCAGTGCCGTCCGATTTGAGCAATTTTCCAGAGATATGCAGCGAACTCTTTCTTGGTAATACGCATAAATCCTGATGCTGAACGGTGATTCGAATCTCATCGCTGTTGTTGAAGGTTGACGATGCGTACGGCTTGTGTGCGTGTATTTCTTGGTGGGCGATTGATTCGTCAAAGACGACAGGTGTTTGAATGCTCAAGATTTCCTCCTCCATGGTACGTAGCATACAACGAAACAGCAGAATCGCAGTTTTATTTGTCGGAAATTCCTTTTCCAAAAGGTGTCAGCTTCAGACACAAAGGTATTAGGAACTCCACGTTTCGACGTGTTAGCGTTTCGGAAATCGATCGATGACTGACTTGATCAAGACATGCTGACTGACTCTTATAACTCTTTTTGGACAATTTGTTATATACAATACCCATCTTTTATTGCGATTTGATGTGCAGTCTCACAGTAATAACTTCTCCGCGAAAATGAACCAGATCTCCGTCTTGATCGACTAACCGAAGCTGTACGTGATCTATGGTCTTGACGGTGATCGGAAGGTGAATCACGTGTGACGGCACTTCCACGATCTTATATCCCGGCGGAACGATAGGGAAAACTTCGTGAATAGTATGCACTTTGCGCTCGTTGACGTAGGCACCCGTTGTGATGCTGTATTCGACTCGTAACGCGTTAACCTTCAGAATAGCTACAAGCATATCCGAATGGTGAGTTTAGTGAACTGCCAATACACGCGGTGTAAATCCGAGAAGCTGACCAATAGGATCGTCAGGTTCCAAATTTACGATATGGTTACATTTGATTTCGCTGCATGACGTATTATTGTTAGGCTTTATGCTGATTTCAATTTTGGTGTTTTTTACCGCGTCTTGAACATACTTTTTAATATCCTCAATTTCGTGGCTGCCAGTGGATATAGTGACTACCTTATCGGCTACCTATAATTTATTGTAATCAACGTTAGGAATGGAATTGAAGGTTAATAGTTTAACGAGACCGGAACATAATTTTTGTTCAGAGCTAGTTCGATCGGAGGAAAATATTGCGCTTGGAGAATCGAAGACTTCCCGATATCGTTAACGTAACCGAATCATCCATGACTGCAAGTGGTCGACTGACGTTATTAAATTACGTGTCATGTTTATATAGCTCATCGCTAAGAAATTTTAGACACAAGTGTCCGCAATCGAATGTGCTGTAATCCTGATACCTTTCATCGTTGTACTCAACGCTACCAACACCGAGATATTTCACGAGGCCTAACGGAGGTTGAAGATGACCAAAACTGTCGAAGTAAACTACATCGTTGCCGCGTGTCTTATATGCAACCCAGTGTGTCCCAGGGCCATCTTTATCGTCGAGACTGACTACAGCTGTCTCGTTTTTACGCGGTCCGGTTTTGGGCATTTCGTTGCGCATAAAGACACCTCGGAAGTATGGAATTTTCATGATTTTTGCATACTTCAACAAATCCCAGTTGGTCAGCGCTCGGCATGGTAGCTTTACATTTAGTTTCATGAAAGATGAAGACCGAAAGCCTTTTTATAAGGTTTGAGATGGAGACCTTTACCTAAGGCGATCGCTTCCATCGTTTTGCTATGCCGTTTGCTTTTCTCCAATTCTCGTTTAGCCGCGCTCGCATTGTTCACAGCCTTTGCTATACCCACAGCACCTCCCGCTAACGCACCCGTAGCGCTGAGACCAGTAAAAATAGATATGAGAAAAGGTAGAAATCCGCCAAATTTTGAGGGTACCGGTAAAACGCGCGGTGATTGGACATTATGTTTACCACCTTTTTTTTCACAGCTTCTCGAGCACCTTTGAATGCAGACTTGATGCTCGTTTTTGCGTCGTAGCTTTAAATCATAGACTGTTTTGCCGCTCGTATGGTTTTGTTCAAGGAAACGTTCTTAGGTTTTCGACACCCCATGCCTAACATTGTTTTCACCTTCATCGTGTTAGCTACAGCCCAAGCGGCTGCCCTCTCACCCAAATTTGCGTCCTTTGCGAGAACCCGTTTCTAGGCTTTTTCGGCTAATATTTTATCCGCAACGCTTCTAGCTTGAAGGTTCTCACGATTTTTCGAATACGCTATATCGTGTTTCTTACACGCTGCATCGAGAGGATTGATACCGAAATCGCCTCTCGCAAGTCTTTTTGTGAAGTTCGTACCAGGACCGCAGTATTTGTAACCGGGAACATGCAACTCGATCGAGAGTTTGTTGATAATGCTATTTACCAAACCTTTTCCACTTGATCGCTTTTTGACGATCGCTTACGATCACGTGTGTGCACAATCATGTCCGCTGTGCGACTGAGAGAAAGTTGTTTTCACCGATGCATTCACAGAAAATCCAGCCAGTCACGTTCGAGATGAGGTTCGAGACACAATCGACCAAGCTGCCCGTGACGAATTTTGACCAATTTACGCAGCAGAGTACAAAACAGAGAAGCATTATGGCGAATTGTTGCCGAGTAGTGTACGTGCGGTATTCTGCGGTCCATCTAACTGTGGCAGAACCAACGCTTCATCCACGCTCATAACGCTTTCGAATGGTTTGAGGTTCGAAAACCTGTACGTTTACTCAAAATCTCTCAATCAACCGAAATACAAGTTTCTGAGTCAAGTGCTCGAAAATGTCGACGGTGTTGAGTATTACCCCTTTAACGAGCATGAGCACGTCATTGCACCAAACGAGACGCAACCTAACTCGATCATGATATTCGATGACGTAGCGTGCGAGAAGCAGGGAAACATACACGCGTACTTTTGTATGGGTAGACATCACGACGTAGACTGTTTCTATCTTGATCAGACGTACGCTCGAATCCCTAAACATCTCGTGCGCGACAACACCAACTTGCTTGTCTTATTCAAACAAGACGAGATGAATCTGAGACATGCGTACAACGATCATGCAAACACCGATATGTCGTACGTAGAGTTTAAAGACTTGTGTGCGGCATGCTGGAACGGTGACAAATATGGGTTCGCAGTGATCGACAAGGATAGAGAGCTCGGTAATGGTCGGTATAGGAGGGGATTTGACAATTTTATAAACATGACAAAAGAATAAAATACACGATCTTCGAAGGAGACGAAACAGTAGCTTTCCAGAACTAGTTGTGTCAACATGTAGAAAATTTGTAAGGAAAAAGAAGTCTTGCATCGTATCGCTCAAGCGAGTAATGCGATTTGTCGTAAGCACAGAATCCTCAAGACGGGAAAAAAGTCACTGCAGAAAACAATGAAGGATGTCTTCAAACCTGTGGTAACCCCGCTGCAGAAATTAGTCAATATTTCTCGAGGCACGAAACTTGTCAAGGAAGAGGTGAAGGAAGAACTCAAAACTGAAACAAAGGATGAGCCGAAGAACGAAATAAAAGCAGCAGATTCTTTTGCAACTGCAGAGGAAGAGGATCAAACTGTCACGGAATTGTCGGTGAAATCAAAAAATGAATATCTTGAGATGCTCAACGATAAACGAAGACAGCACGAGCTGGATACCGTGTACGGGGTACGGAGTCTGTTTACTACCGGGCTGATGGTTGGTGACTCACCGAGAAGCTACGAGCGCGATTCCGTTCGCATAGGCGGTACGCTCCATCCGAAAACTCAGGGACTGCTGGAGCTGCTGTTTAAAAAGATGCCCAACAGCGCTCACGTTACCCGCAACAACAATGAGAATTACAGAAATATCCTTCTCGCAACAAATGCTCACAGAAAGTACTATAGCGCCACCGAGCCTATCCGAAACGCTCAGAGCGCCAAATTCAAGCATTTAGTTGCTGAGCTGCTCAATATTCCTACGTCAGGTAAAGGCGTATCACCATTGTCACAGATGTCGAAGCGTACGGGCAAAGGTGTTCTGCCACCTCAGGCTTGGGTTACTCGACAAGGTGTTAAAACAGATTATATTTTATGCGACGATGCTAATGACCTGGTGGAACGTCTCCGTTTGCTTATGACATCTCAAGCGGCTGGGAATACAAGTCAAAACAATGAAATTATGTCGATTCTAGAAGAATCACGGGAAGCCGGAATCATTTATCAGCCAATTCTCGTCGACTCTGCAATCATTCACGAGATAAGCGTCGACGTGTTTGGAAGTCAGCTGAATGAAAACACAGCTGCGAGCACTCGCGGTCCTCCGGGTTTCGGGTTTCAAATAACAGCGGACGGACGTTAGGATATACGGAACAAGAGACTGTGCAATGTCGCAGATCGCGCAGAGCCAAACAATGCTGTCACTTCAAAAATCTTAAGATAAAAATTCAACGTGCTGCAAAAACAAATCGACAACCTCGATCAAATCATCAAAGCTTAGGAGCTCACCACGGAGAAAGCCTTGGATACTACACAGACTTCAAACCAGGCAGAGACCTGTCGATTTGAAATGCAGAAATCATTTCGAAATTGGACTCCAGACTAAGAGCATTGGAATATGAACGAGAAAAAGCAAGCACTGGTGACGGAACTGCATGAGCCTGCATGCCGGTATTACCCGCGTCGACGTGTAGACGTGCGCGGCATCGACGAGACCTGGCAGGCGAATCTTGTTAATATGACGTCGTACGCTGGACAAAGCAAAGGCTACAAGTACATGCTCACAGTCATTGATATTTTTTCAAAGATGCGTGGGCTATACCGATGAAGAGCAAGTTTGGAAATGATGTTACGAAGGTAATGGAATCTGTGCTTGTCCAAGGACGGGTACCGAAAAATTTACACGTCGACAGAGGAACGGAATTTTACAACTCGGAATTCGAATTGCTTATGGCACGTTACGGGATCAAACTTTACTCCACGTACAGTAATTTCAAGGCTTCCATCTGTGAACGTTTCAATCGGACGCTGAAAGGTAAATTCTGGACACGGCTTAGCTTGCGAGGAAGCTGCAAGTGGCTCGATATCTTATCTGATTTGGTTTCGGCTTACAACAGCGCCAAACACTGAACCATAAGAATGAAACCGTCGGATGTCACCGTTGCAAACGAAAGGCTGTTATTACGTCAGGCGTACGGAGGGCTTCGATCGATACCTACCATATTGGCAAGTTCAAATCTGGCGACAAAGTCCGAATCAGCAAATTCAAAAATGTCTTCGAGAAAGTTTACACTCCCTATTGGACGACTGGAATATTCACGATAAGTCGAGTGGAAAATACTCATTCTGTGACGTACAGGCTCAAAGACTACCGAGATCAACCAATCGCTGCTGGTTTCTACGAACAAGAGCTCCTCAAGGTTAAACATCCGGATATCTATCTGGTGAAGAAGGTTTTCAAGAAACGTGGAAGAAAAATATATGTTAAATGGTTAGGTTTTGACAATACACACAACAGTTGGATGAACGAATTGGCCATGTAACATTGAATAAATGAATTTTTTGTAAAAAAGGTATATGCCTCTTTATTTTATACCCGATACATAACAAGTATGCATATATATATTAGACAATCGACAGACATATGCATCGTTGTACAATTTTTATATTTCAGAACGTTCTTATTCACTATCCGACATAATAATATTTTATACATCACGGTACAGTTATAAATTATATCCTACATAGATTACGATACGGTAATTACAAAGCTAAGGTGCAGGCTTGTAGCCACACGGAAGCGTGTCGGTTGTGTTTTGAAACACGATCCGCTTGTCGTCATTCCAGCTCAATGCCACTTTCTGCTGTTCTACAGTGTATACCTCTTGCTTTCGACTTAATATCAAATGCTGATTTGTAGATAAATTTTCACGTTTCAAAGCACATTCCGAATAATCGTTGAAAGTTATTCCTCTCGACGCTGATCCTTTGACACCTTTGACACGTTTATTGTCTTTCTCATCTGGCAAGACTCGGAATGCGTACAATTTTGCTAGTAATCCTACAAATTCCAACATTATCTACCCGTTATTCTCGTCTTTCATCAAGCCGAGAACTTTTTTGTTCGCTCGAGGCATTCCATAAGCGTTGTCAAGCGAATAATCAGACGTATCGAATTTATGCAAGTCCTCCTTCATATGTTCATATATGTCGCGGACGGTAAAATTGTAAATCAAACTGTCGGAATTCGTATACATTAATTTTGCTGGGGTGCCAAATTTCCGTTGAATATAATTATAATGAAAATCGTAGATATATGTCTTAGACAGATCCAGGATGGAGAAACCTGCATACAATGGTTTATTCAACCTGACTTTCGTCTTACTCATTTCGACGATAATCATCTCTTTGTCGAACACGGTGCAGCTGTGAAAATTAGGTTTGGCTATGGTGGCTCTCATCCCATTTGGTGATCAATCGAACATCTCTGTACCTTCGCACGTTTTACATGGTTTTGCCAAAAACTGCGTTGTTTATCAGTTTGTAAAAATTTTTCTCGAATTCGTTGTGAAATTTTTTCCGCAAATCGGTATTGAAATTTTTGTATGTTTTGAGCCACGGGGTTTGCCTGAATTCGAGAACTCTGAATTTTGAGTAACTTCGAGCCTAATTGTAAGCATTGTTTCAAAACGCTATAACGAACAACGTAGTTTTTCTTGGAAAGTAGCATAGGCGTCAATTTTGGCTGTTTATTGTTCGAAATCGGAGGTACATAGTGCTCCGGACACAATGGTATATCTTTATGAGTTTCACGCAACTCCTCAGGATATTCTAAATCTACCTCCAGCATCTAACCAAAGTCAGTTTCGTTCGAGATGGCAAGAACGTCGCACACTCTGAAACCTGACACCCATTCGAAGGAATTACACGGCAGAGCAAAGCTCATAGCCGCACCGTACAAATTATTAACGTCCAAGTACATGAGATAAGATTCCTCGACTTCTGGATCGAATTCCTCTTCCATATATCTATTGCTAGCCTTTGCGTATCTGTTCGAGCACTGTGATACACCACCTCAAATACCTCTTTCGATAAACATAACCATATCTATGTCGGCGAGAAACTCGAATTCGATGCCTGTACATTTTAACATTGCATCGAACGACAGACCGGGCGCGGTGTAGTAATGTAATGGGTCCAGTTTGTACGTCGTCCAACAATTCTGTCGAAAATTTTGAAAAACGTCGGCTAGTAAGAACACGTGCGTCTGTAAGTACAAGTCCAAATACTCATCTCAAGTTGTAAAACGTTGAAAGTTCGCCATACGTCGCACGCGTGTGCGTAATCGTCGTCTGATGTATCCCGGTCATTCAATTTTGAATAAAACTGTTCTTTGGTTGGTAGATGTTTCTCCTCGAGCTTCTCCCAACTGTCTATGTATTCGTACGGGAAGACACCTTTCCTAGTTAAGAACCGAAATTTGTTTAAGCTACTGCAGAATTTACTTGTTATCTGTTTTTTGACAATCGTCCAGATACGATGATAATTTATCGAGGTTGCCAGGCATGAAACGGTACAAATCTATAAAACGGAAGGTTACATCCGTTCCCTTATCAAATTTAGTGAAGGTAATGTACTTTTTTTCATTAACAGGTGAAAGTTTAACAGTACCTTCGAATGACGTGGCCAGGGCTTTGATCAGAAAATTCGAATCGTAACCCGACCGATTGTGGAATACCACTGGGATGGTGTGCGAATTTTGGTAATTTATATAACAGCTGCGGTGAGCAGCACCACGGTACTTTCCCGTAAAATGACAGTGATCACGATGTTTCACGTCTGTGGGTGTAAACGGTTTTACACAAATATGATAGACCGTCGATAAATCAAATTCGATGATCTGATTAAAATTCAGTGCTTTCATGGGGACAAAAGTCTTGTAATATCCCTCTAACGAATGTACCAATTCCTTTAACTCGTTTGTAAACCATTGGATGCAGGTCTCTCCGCGATTAATTTTGAATTTTGAAAGCGAATCGTTAAACGCACAATGTAGATAGTAAGCTATACTATACGGAAGATGCTTCTGATAAACTGTTCTATTTTCCCCAAAACTTTTCAGAGTGGGCTGCAGTAAACATTCTTCATCTGCGTAAACGCAGAACGGAACGGATTCTTTGTGTTTTAAATTCTTAAATTTGAGAATCTTGTCCTCTTCTGCTGGTAAGATAACTTTGGTTTTGTTCAAATTCATGCAATCAACCGGGTGCTTCAACAAACATCTTTCGAAATTAAAATGAGACAGACACCTATCGCACAACCACGTCTTATGTGAGCGTTTGGAAATTTGGGAACTTGTTGATCTCGAAAAATTTCGAATCCATGCAAAATGATGTGTTACATTCTTTTCAATATTTTCCATACCATTATCATCGTCATCGTCATCGTCGTTTTCAGACTTTATTACTAAAAGATGGATTGTAGGTTTATCAGACTTGTTTCGGCTTAAATAAATGGGTACAATTTCACTGCGCTTTTGTTTTTCCGTACTATCTATACCATAAACGTTAATTGGAAGTTTTTTAAGTTTTCCAAATTTTGGAATCTGGTCTAAAGACATTGGAAAATGCAAACCGTCGTATTGTAGCACTGAACTGAAGTGTGGATATGAAGTGATTTTGCTGGGATTGTTGTTAGCTGGAAAGAGGGCTGCGGTGACCGACCATAGAAAGCAATATGAGTCGCTGTTACGGATGTTGACGACAGTTTTCTCATCTTGAATATCTTTGGCTAGTGGTGTGTATGTGAACACACCGCCTCGTAGTGGCACGTACTTGTTGATATTCACAGTCAAATCGATTATTCCAGTCAGCGACCAGCCAGAGTCTTTCTCTTGAAAATCTTCCACCGGGGCCAACACTTTTTGCTTTACGTTCTCTTCGAACCATCTGTGTATGTCAGCTGGCTGGAGGATGATCTGGTTTCTGGTGTTGAAATATTTCATTTCTTCAAGAAGTTCAGCATTTTTCGTTATATTAAATTCACAACACAAGACACAGTTCGCTTTCAAACTTCCCACTTTTCGTAGAATTTTCTTCAGTCTTGCAACGACGAGGTGTTTCGCATCTTCCAAAAACCTGTTCAAATCTTTATGCCGCAGATTGATAATGGCTCCCGTTCGAATTCGGCTCTCGAAAGCTGTCTCCAAATCTTCCCACAGTACTCGATCGCTTCTTCGTCGGCTTCGTAATTCGTCACCCACTTTTTGAAATTGTTGAAATTTGGCTGTCAACGATTTCAGAATTCCAATTGTAGTCAAAATTCTTGTCTTCTCCCCGATCGTTGAGGCGTTGTTGCGTAAGATTTTATTCAAAAGCCTGGTATTTTGGGATCCGAATCGAATCCATTTTGCAAACTCTGCCGGTGACGATTTTTCAGTTAAAATCTTGAACGCCGTTTCCATGATTTGTATTAATTTTGAACACTTTTCGGAATCCATGTTTGTTTCTTCTTTTTTCGATCACGCACTTGGCAAAGACAGAGTTGCAAAGCTTGCTCTAGAATGACCGCTCTACGCTGATACGGTTCCTTTTATGGGTAAACAACGAAGTGACTCACACATTGTCGAAAATTCGTGAACAGCCGTATGCAATATTCTTTAACGCAAAAAATTGCAAGATATTTCTCGAACGAATCTGCAGCGCGTGGAAGATAGGAAGGCAGTTCTTGGAACTTGGCCAAGAAGTTTCGCACGCCTAATGTATGAGAGAGAGAGCTGTGAGAGTGAACTAATCGCTAGAGTTATACATGGAACTGTGATGGGCTTAGTAGATATCGTTCACCGAGAGCGTTACGGGGATGTTTGACTTTGCTTACGGTGTCAGTTTCACGATTTCGAGACCTACGCACCAGTGCAGTAGGACAGAGTGAGAAGGATATACCCTGCAAACGTAACCGACAAGTGTCAACCACTTTATGATTTGGTGTCAGTTTAATCGTGATCCTAAAACTTATGAAGAAGCTATACGAAGAGTGGGGTGTTCCGTCCGTCTGATGAATTCATTAGCAGTCGAGCTTGCAAACTGTTAAGGTGGGTGATTGAAATCAGTGCACTTATACAATTTTTTTACCGTGAGTGTGCAACAATTTTTCGATTTTATTTGAATGAATAGAAATGATTTGACGCGTGTACGCTTTGTTTTTAGAAATTGCAACGCAAAAAACCATGGAATACGTAAATATTCTTCAACATGTGCGGGTACCTATAGAGTGGATCGTCGAAGTACCTTCCGATTTTCTCGTACAATCGGTCTGGCTGGCATTGAGCGTGCATATGGCGAACGGTGACCGTAAGGATGATAATAACCCGCGAAATGATGTGATCGTTTATCAGGCAGGTGTGGCGGCCTGCCTGGTACGTGATGAAGAGGGAGATTTTCTGTTTCAAAAAATGTAAGAAAAATTTTTATTCAATTTCACAACTTTTAGAACAAATTTATTTTCCTTCATTTTCTTTTTAATAACGAAAACCTTGAAACTTTTGTGATACATACATGTCTTACGTTTCTAAAATATCATTTCACAACTTTTAGAACAAATTTGATAAATACTTTTGTGTGTGATACATCATATCTTAAATGTCCATAATTATTCTATGTTTCAGAGAGCTGTAAACAGCATCCAATGTAGTAGCATGTTAATGTACACCAAATAAAAAATTAAAGCTTTGTGGAAAAATGTATACAATTTTCTTGAAGGTTATGAAACGTTAAATAATTGGAAACTTCTTCGAAAGTTTTGTTGTCAAGTTTTTGAAATTGGTTCTTGATCACGTTCAGTAGTCGTGCGGTCCATGCTGGTAAGAAAGAGACGCTGCACACGTTGTCCAGGTACGGTGTACAAATTAGGCTAGAGTCGACGCATCTTTGAATTCAATTCAACCGTACTGGCCGCCCAGATACTGCAAGAGCAACCGCTCCTCCTCCAGCGTCTGCACCAATTTCTGGTATTGGGTCTCGTCCTCGTTCAGCAGTCGGATAATCCGTGCCGGTAAGAATACGCTGAATTCGTCGTTCAAATCTGTGACGACACGCTGTCCAAACCTCGTTTGGACTCGTCAAATGTTGGTGACTTTGTAGATTTTGAAAATTTCTAGCTCCATCAATTTCTTCGTCGGTAGAAATTCGTTCATGCTTGCAGCTTTGTTCAGTTTTGTGAAATCCATTTTTTTTTTCAATGTTTAGCAGTTACGTGTTTCTTGATAAATTTAGATTTGCGAACTTTTTTGTCACTTTATTGAGTTTTGTCTTCTGGTTAATAACGGTTTTCAAGTCGTGAATATTTTTTAAGAAGAGATCGATTCGCTGTTTTAGTTCTGCTTTGTTTGAAGTTCTCCTCATGAGAGCTGAAGGTGCAAGACTGTCTTTCTGACCTGAAATTCAGCCTCTTATAGCCGTATTCCTTCCACCAGGCACACAGAATCCTTGAAAAACTTCTAGAAGCTACCGAAATGATGTGTCTTCGATTGTACGTTAGAACTTTCCAGAATTCAACGTCGCACCGCAATCCGTTGTCGGCAGGCCGCTCGCCGTCAAGTTGAAACGCTTCTAAGTTTCTTTCTATTCTAAGATTCTAAGTTTCCGAGAATCTTTCAGGGTCAAAGAAGCTCTTTCTCACGGTCCCGGACCGCTCGCCGTCAAGTCGAAACTTGTCGAACGCATTGTTTGTCAGCCTACATTCGTTCAGGGTCGAAGCAGCCGCATACAAATTTTAGAACCTTCCAGAATTCGACGTCGCAGTGCAATCCGTTGTCCGCAGGCCGCTCACCGTCAAGTCGAAACTTGTAGAACGCATAGTTTGTCAGCCTGAGTTTACAAGAATCTTTCAGGGTCGAGGCGGCTTCTTGACACGGCTCACGAACTCAACGTTGCACCGCAATCCGTTGTCCGCAGACCGCTCGCCGTCAAGTCTAAACTCGTCGGACGATTCCGAGTATTGTTTTCGTCGGACGATTCCGAGAATTGTATGTCTGAAATTCGTTCAAGGCCAGAGCGGATCTTTCAGAATTGAACGTCGCGCGTCGCACTGAAATTCTTCGTCCGCATGCCGCTCAACGTCGACCCGAAACCCGTCGGATGAATTGTTTGTCAGCCTAGATTCGTTCAAGACCGTTGCATGAGCCTCCCAACGTCGTACCTCCGCCCTCGAAACCTCTCGATCGCCGGAGAATCTTCTCGAACCTTCTGGAAGCTCTCAAAAACCTGACACATGCCAGGATTCTCGGTCGAACGTCCGAGGATCCACCGGGTCCGCTCGAACGCCTGAGGGTTCACGGAGTGTGCTCGGTAATGCAGTTATCGATCCCGCTCGATGGCACGATTTTCTTTACCGACAAAGAGCAAAATTCATCCCACAAGAGGTAATACCACGGCAATTTCAGGCATTTTTCCCAACAATCATGATCATTTGTAGGATTTTTTACCGACGATCATGGTCATTTGGAGGATTTTCCACCAACGATCATGGTCATTTTGGAGATTTTCTCACCGACGAGCGGTCGGCAGAGCCCGTTTTATCTTCCGAGAGGGGGGGGGTAACCTTCAAGGGTTTGCGTCTGGGATGCACCTATAGGCAGATTGGTCGGCGGATGGGCGGCCTGGTCGGTAAAGAAGGTGTTTTTATCCAGAACCGGTCTTGTTATACTACTTCCAATGTCTCGAAATCGTCAAGTTTGAGTTTGAAATGAACAAATTGTACCGCGATTGATGATAATCACGTTTTTGTATTGTTTTTTTCATAAAGTATATTTATAAACAAAAATTTTCAAGAAAAAATAACACTTTATTATGTCAATTTTTCAAGAAGTTGTAGATACAAAAATTAAAGTTGAAAATTCGTATTCCAAGAACATATGAACAAAAAAAAATTGAAAAATGTTGCGAAAGCTTATCACATTGGGTGTGATCACCCATAAAAATTCATATGGAATCAAATATTCAAATTATCATTCCCGGACGTTTTGACAGGAATGCTCCATAAATAAATTGAAAATATAATCGTCGCCGTCGTCGATGCAATCATTTCAGGGATGGCCAGCCTACGAGAAACAAACGAACTTGAGTGGTGACGAGTCGGCGGTGACCAACTGTGAAATTTCAAGATGATCTCTGATATATTCATAACCAAAATATAGTTAAAGAGTGTCTACTTTATACTAAAAACTTTATTCTTGATAAATCCCCCAAGGAAGAAATCTTTTTATGATGGTGATTGTGCATCGGCCGATACACACGCGCGCTCAAACATGAACGTACAAAAGATTTCTGAAAATAATGGAAAATCTTCGGAACCATTCATCTTAGCATGTTTCAGTGTTTTTTTACGTAAATTTGAACGCATAATCGGATAAATAAAATAAAAAACATATGATTCCATTGATAAAACCAAAGTTGACCTTCATATTACCTTGGCGCTTCCACTTACAGGAAAACGAATATTACCAGCATCTGTCCCCCTCGGTACCCGACAACTTTCAGACGAAACGTTATTTCCTATGACCATTGCTTCTCAAGATATTCAGCTGTATTATTTAAAATGGGGCACCCGGTATACGATATATATATACATATAAACAGAGTATAGCTTAGGAGAGTCCACAGTACAGTTTTGTTAGTTTCTACTCATATAATACGGATACATTGTAGGTAAATTACATTTTCAACTCATTTATTTATAATTCAACGCTATTAACTAAAAAATCACGTGATTTTGAATTTTCTCCGACAGTGAAGCAGAAATTCATCAGATCAACTAAAGTGTTTCAGATTTATTTAACATGTTTCGTTCCAGTCAAGAAACAGATTTTCCTATTGATCTTCGTTATCATCAAAAAATTACTTATAGATATGCTATATTCTACCATACAGCTATATTACATCTTACGAATAATTAATCTAGAATTATATAGTTTATTACTGTTTTATTTCGTTTAATTAGACAATAAGATAAATGCAAGAGTCTATCTTTTTCAAATTGTAAATCTACATCGAATATCTTACATATTATGTTAGCAAAAACAGAGCAAAGTGAAAATGGGATTCAATACAGTACAAAATAACACTTAGTTTTTGGACGTCTGAAGTAAAAAAAAAAAAATAATTGTCCCAACAGATTCATAGGTTCATCAGATTTGGCTGAAACTGTGGTTAAATAAAAAATAGGTGCAAGCCACAGGTTGAATGAAATAAAACTACCTGTACTTAAAGTTTTGGTTGAACTGGTCAACAGTGGTTTTGTTGCCATTGATATTTGAATAGTCTTACTAAGACTTGATGTCGAAAACCCTGAGAGTACGCGTAGTTTTTCGAAATTGGCTCTAGTTATTTATAGAGAGAGTGCAATTTCGAATATTTTCAGGTGAGTTGAGAAATTAACGGCGGAGCCAGGAATCGAACCTAGTATCTAAAGATGCTTTGCCGGAGACTTACTCAACTAGTATAGACCACCTAACCGTCCTGACTACAGGGTCATTAATTTCTTTCATCACCTGTATTTGAAATTGTTTTTGATTTCGTGTGCCGTGAAGTCTAGTTATTTATGTTATTGACATTTTTACATATGTGTTACATCCCAGTCGAGAATTACGGTGTTCCCCTCTCTGTACCATAACTTACCTTACAGTTACCATCACTGCGTAAAACATACTATCCGTTATTTCACAACCAAACTTACATCCGTTGAATGGTATGCGATATATGTATGATAATTATCATTACTGAATCTTACATAGTCAATTTCAACCCACACATATAGACCGCATGGTCTATAATCGAAATTCATAAAACTCAGGTTTATAAACCTCACTGACCGAACGTAAAGAACGTGCGAAAAAAAATATAAGCATTTCACAATGTATTACTCTTAGAACTCAAAATTGCATTCTTGCAAGTAACTATCTTGTCAGCACTGCACCGATTAGCCTCTCTAAGAGCAATCGTCCTACACTGACGTAGCTAAAAACCAATCAGAAATCTTTCTAAGACTCCCATTTTTCAAACGAAACTAATGCAACAGAGAATAATAGTTCAGAACCAAATTAGATTTTGAACAACACAGAACTGAATTGCACATCGAAGAACACAGAACTAAATTTAACATCAATGAAAGCAGAACTAATTTAAGTTTTAAATCATACAGATCATTCTAAATCATTTCCAAACTTCAGTATAACTAAATAAGTGAGCGACATCATTGTGAAACCAAATCTCCAACTAGATTACAAAAACATCTTATTGTTAATAAATGTGTATTTCAATTAAAGTGTTATGTACGAATAATTATTTCAACTACGTATAGTGATAGTTGGCACGACCCACAATATAATTCCAGATTGAGGTAACCTGAACGAGTAATCTATACGAGATGATCATCGAAGTTCGTGAACTTGGACATCACAAGGTTTGTGAATCCAGTTTAACCCGAAAATCGCGCAGTAAATCAAAGATTTCTAGTGACGTTCTTCCCAGAACGTAACATATTTTGACTTAAAAAAGTAAGATTCAGATGAAAAATGCGTATAATATTTTTGTAATTAGGACCTTTAACGTTGCCTAAAAATTTAGAAACTTTCGTTTTTAAGGAATTCCAGGCATATTTTTCTGAGCTTGCCATGACATTCTCAAAATCAGTATCTTCATACCAACGAAATAAACATGAATTTACTAGATTACTCCTTCGAAACTGATAAAAATATTTATTTTAAAAGAGTTATTCTGTGAAAAGTGTCCCTCCATGTATATATGAATAGCAAAAAATCATGATGTGATATGTAAAAACAAAGCTGATGTTCGGAATCAGCAGACCAGAATCTATACGCATTATGTAGAAGTATTCAGGAACCTTTTTCATTGCACACCTGTGTAATTTGATGTGTATTTTTCAAGGAGATTCCAATGTGCAAACATTAAACTCTCTGTGAAGATAACCGGTGAGCAAAGTTGAAAAATTATTCGAAATCAATTAACTGGAGGTCTAGAAGGATTTTTGGTCCCTGAGACAGTTTGTTCCAGGAATATATACCAAAAAAGTCCTGAATATGAAATAATGGGTTTTGTTCAAGATTTTCCTAGGAGTACAAATCCTTCAAGCAGTTGTTGGAAACTTCTAACGATCAATTTTCGATGTTTCCGCTGCAACATCCTGTTATGCGCAGGTTGGAAATCATTTCAGATCTTTAAAAATACATTTTAGGCCTGCAGAATCGAATAAAGCCGAGAATCGAATAGAAATTGTGTTATTATTTCATGTGCGGAAACGGAAAGAGCGTGTTGTGAAAATTCACCCTATTCCGCGATAGCCATACTTTCCTTCCCACTTTGACATTTTAGTTAACTTTTATGTATGCTACACTTCTAATAGTGGATATCGGTAGGTATCTGTTTGTAAGTTTTGGAATTACACGCATATATTAATATAATATACCTATATCCGTGCAACCTTTAGGGAGTTAGAGTCACCAGATGATTTTATTACATTTTTTTATACCTTCAACATATGAACTGCTATGTTTCACATACAATAAGTATCATCAAGATTCTTCTTCTGGAATTTCTTCTCCTGAATTATACAAATAATGAGAGCTGCTTTTATGCTGGTATTAATTGATTGGAACTTGTTTAATTCGTTCAAATTTGAAACCCAAATGATATTTTCCACGACAGAGATTTATTTATTTATTGTTTTTTTTTTACTCTCCAATTTAGGTGAATAAGGCAATATACGGTGGAGTAAAGTGAGGTAAGCAAGATTTGAAAAGTGATGACACGACTCCAATACGTCACCTATGCGTGTCGAGAGCTATAAAATAGCAGCAGTAAAGAACTTACGAGCTTACGAGTGTAATTTGCAACTTGTAAAAACACGTATGGTATAACATGCCTGCGGAAAGACCGTATAAACCTGTCGTTGATTAAACTCATATGCTACGGGTATTCACATAATCGAAATAACTCAAAACTTTCTATGCTGCTATAATGATTAGCGTGATATTTGAATACAGCCAGGCTGACAGATGCGTCGATGTATGAAGATGAATCAATAATTATTCTTGAACACGAAATGCTTTGTATTACAATATCCGTAATCGTTCGATTATAACGTTATGCAATACCGTACTGTAATAAAATAATGAAATGAAGGTTTTTTTTATCATCTCAAAAGATCTTACTCATTAAACTCAGTACATTTAATCACATATTTTCCTCATGTCAACTCAAGCGTCACAGTTTATTTCTCTTGAATATCAAGAAGTCTACCTATAAGTAGAAACCTTGGGTGTTGTTTTCATTTTATTATTCTTTTTTTGTTGGCTGAGACTATTTTATACTTTGTAGTTTTCTCGGTAAAAGAACTACGTGAGTTGGCAACGAAACTACTTTTATGCAAAGAAATACTGTTTGGACAATTCTTGCCTTGCAAACAAATCTGTGGCAATGATCAATTCCTCATTCATAGCGTAAGCCGTAGTACGATCCATCAGTCCATGAAATAAATCGTATCAATACATACCTTTGTACGTACAAGTATTCAAAGGAAATCTCTGGTCCGTTCAAATAAAAATTAGAAAATAAATTTCCGTTTCATTGTCAATATGACGTACCCATATGAGATGTCTAAAAAGTTCCGGGATAGCGGAATAACTTCGAAACGTCAAGTAGTAGCAAAAATGATGGGTACTGAGGTTGTATAATTTTTCTTTGACTATCCGGCCGTGACCATCGATTTGACCTTGACAATTACCTTCAAGGTCATCTCGAGGTCAAGCCGATTTTTTTGCATGGGACCCTATGTTTTTAACCTCAGAAATGAAGAGACCAAAAAATTCTAGGCGTCGTATGATATTGATCACTGTAAATTTCTTACTAATTAAATACTTAATTATTAACGTCGAAATTCATTTACTGCTATTTAAACTATGTAAGCCAAAGTATTTTTCAAATAATTATTTATCACCGTGGTACTGTAACAATTACCACTTTGTGAATTAGCATCACTTCATTTGAATTATTCAATTTCAAGCAGGTTTTATGTGCCAAAGTATGAACGCTCGTTTGCAGTTTACACCTACAATGATTTTTGTCATATGTATGATAACGTATGTGAAAATGTCGATAAAATAAATAACTAGATCCAATTTCGGAAAAACTACGCATACTCCTAGGGTCGGTGTCATCAAATCTTACTAATGCTACTCAAATATCAAGGGCAACAAAACCACTACTGACCAGTGTTATTTATAACGTGTTTCAAGCTTATAGAATCGTACAATCGTACAGAATATCAAATTGACGCAATGTTACTCACATTCGTCTGGATTAAATAACTACGACGAGGAAAATGATAATATTCCGAGGACTGACATGAATAGTGCGGTTGAATATCTCACAGACTTTTCAAGTCAGACTTGGTGATCCCCAAGTTTGGTATCGAAATGCACCCCGTTACCGTTTTCCGTTCCGCTATACCGCAAGACAACGCGAGCCTGTCGGTCATTGATTGATGTTTCGTTGTTGTTCCGCGATTCGTCCTGCAGAAGATGAACGAGCAGCGTCTTGTCAGAGCGTTGGGAATTACTACGGTCTAGGTTCAAGGCAAGGTTTGAATTTTTGGTTGGTTGACGCACTAAACGTACACTGCTACCTCTCTGCGCCAGCATCATGCTCGCGTTCGTTGACGTCGTTCGGTGTTGACCCGTTGACCCATCCCTGTGAATAAAAATCGAACAAAATATAGATCTTTCGACTATACATTTTTTTTATGCTCACTTAGCGTAGGTTTGCGATTTGAGTTCCATTGCAAGAAAAATATACATTTTTTAAAGATAATCTTGGGTCAAAAATAATCGTAGGGAACTTTCAACCGATCGATTGATACTTATAATACTAATTGGTTGAGAAATTGTCTTCAATAGAAATATCAACTGAATTTCACGTTGCGATTTTTCAGAAGGATGATGAGTATGGAGTGCATTTCAAAGTTGCGCCCCATGCAATCATTCTTTCTATTGGTAACACAAAGCTAGATGAATGAAAATTTCACTGACAACCAATATGTAACATTTGTACCAAAATTAGGGAGAAGGGAAAAGTATCATTCGATGAAAAAAATAAAATTTTCGACTTATACAAGTACACTCAGACTCTTCCTTATTCAGAGTGTTGACGATTTTTTTTCCGAGCCGCCCCCTAAATCAACTTAGTAAATTCAAAAACAATTCCCTAATTTTTTCATATTTCTATCTTAACTTTAACCCGTGCCTGTAAGAGGGTGGATTTCCCCATTTGAAATACACGTGTATCGGACACATTCACAGCATATATTTTATTGTAAAAGTGATAATGTTCAAAACAATTTTTAACTGCGAGGTTTTAGTGGGCATTACTGCTACTATCTGGAAAAAAACTCATATCATCACACCATGCAATCTCGACGAGTTGCGTGCACTCAAAATCTGACTTTTTTCCATTTAGAAGTACAATTTGTCTAGATTCCCTGTGTCATGTGCAGACGATGATCTCACGGATCTCGTCCAGCGTGACCTCAAAGAATATATAAATAATCTATTCCCGAGCGGTTAGAAATAGATTAATTTGGGTTTCGGTGGTATAAAGTGTAAACACACCTGCTGTGATGAAAGCATGCTATTCTAGGTGACAGGATCTCAGTGGTATGGACAAGACGAATGGATGAGACTCGAATTGTCCACAATGGTTTATATTTTGTCCAATGAAATAAATCAAGTATATGTACTATTACAAATAACAAAGAGATTTAGAACAACTAGAGTAATCAATTAAACTATTACAAACGACAGAGAGACTTAGAACAACTAGGGTAACCAATTGAACTATTACAAATAACAGAGATTTAGGACAACTAAGTGTTACGTTACGGTTTAGGGAAGGTGAGTCGAGGAGTGGGCCACATTGGGTAGCGCGAGGGTGACTCTTAGGACACACCACCGATTCGCCGAGCCGTGCCGTTAAGTAATCCTGAGTCTCCACGTTGCCTTTATGCGTGATGGAAGGTCCTTTCCAGTGGCCGGTTCGATCGATGGGGTGTACTACTCACTCATCTCCAGGCTGAGATCTCGTTGATCTTAAGCTCCTCAATTTTGACTGACTCGAAGGTGTCGATGGATTACAAATTACGGCTCGGTTTCATCGGTGATGGGGCGTTATTCTGCAGAGTAGCCATTGCGCCACTTTTTCGGTGTTAATGCACTCCCTGACTCATCCAGTTTAGCGCGTGTCGCGTATTTCAAAGGGGCCGTTCGTAACACCTATAATGATGTGAATTTTTTCTTAGATAGCACTAGTGCCCACGAAAACCTCGCAGTCATAGATTGTTGTGAACTTTATTACTCTTAGAGAATAAATAATTTTAATGAAGAAATCCTCATTTTCACAGGCACGGGTTAGACTCCAGATAAAAATCTGATCAGATTTGGGAATTCTTTTTAAATTATTAAAAGTAGATTTGGGGGGGGGGTGGTCCGGAAAGGATTCGTTAACTGATTTTATTCAAGTAAGGCACTTGATCCAATTGAGTGCGTTGGCTATAAAGTCTTGTCGTAAACAGCTGTACGTGTAACCATATGTAACCATACATTATACTTCTGGACACCTTTTGGGATTGTCACTTTAGAATGCGTCCTCGGGGGGAAAATAAACAAACTAATGCAACCAGGCTGACAGCTGTCTGTCGACCGTGTTTTTTCGCGTGCGGATATCAGAACAGGTATATTATTGATTGCGTTTCATTAATTTATGTGACATGACTATTTCGAAACACCAAAAATTACTTTTCACCTCCATTAAAATTAAAAACTTAGGTTATCCGGTGATAAAATGGCACTGACAACCAGGCTCTGACGTCATGAGGACATTTTTCAATTCATATGATATTATGTAGCAGATACCATCATCACAACTCATTTATCAATTTCCTCCAGTTTTATCAAATACGGTTGCAGCTATCGACATGATAATATTCGTGACTTATAACACAGTGCCAATATACGGCGGAGTTTGCAAAACGTTAGTTCCGTTTGCTCTACCTCAATCTGTTCTTGAAAATGTCTGGTTCTTTTAGTCAACACGATTCACCTCATCCTCTGAATTCATCAGTATTTCACGTTCCCCTACATTTTTGCAAATGTTCACCCTCGGCCAATTTTGTTCTTTACACCCTAATAATCCTAAATCTCAGTAACGAATGCCAGACAAACAGTCATTACAGAGGCTATGGCCTACGTGTTTTTTTTTTTACCGATTTAAAATTACCAGACTTTTCCTGACATGGCAACACATATTTAATATAATAATTGAATTTTTTTCCATTAAAAATTATGCTATTATAATAATAGGTTATTTTCTTTTCTTAAATGCATCTTACAAAATTAATGTCTGGAACCTTTTTTTTTTTTTTAATATCGCATTGTAAATGTGATGTATAATTGAATTTGTTTTAACCACACATTACAAAAGTAATTAGCAATGAGAGTTTCCTCAATTACGATACTTACAACATTGTATCTGACTCGTCTTTTGCATTTTTCGCACGTTTAACACAATATACTATTATGCGGTAGTTAGAATAGATTTTTACATCTTCAGGTTCTTGGCAAGAAAGCGAATGATCCTGTTGACGCTGAAGAAATAATATTTGGAGAGGTCCATAAATGTACATATGCATTGGTAGACTAATTTCATTACTTTTATGAAGTATTTTTGAGGTATTCTTATTAGAAATATGTATGCCTCTCTTCTTTTAGTGCTGTGCGGCTGTTTAATTACTGCTGTGCTTCTATCATTCTGAAAATTTATTATCAGAAGTGCGCGAGAAAATTCCAGTCCAGAGAAACAAGTCATAAAAAAGTCTTCGTTGCGATATTTTTCATCACTTTACAAACCGATTAAGGGGGGGGGGGTAAGGGTTTGCACTTTCGAAAAATCGAATTTTCTTTTGTCTTATCTTATTGTTAAACATTTCAAGAATTCCCAATATTTTAAGTCGACGTGAGCAAAACTCTTGAAGTTATTGTCTAATTAGTCTCCTGCCTTTTAACACTATAGCTCTGACAGCAGGTATACAGCTTATTCACTTCTATCATTCTGGTCCATTATCCTGTTTCGAGAATATTTTCTTTAGTAAAGACAGGTAAGTAAAACCATAAAGACATATTTTATATTTGTATGGATACTATACACTGTACAATATTTTAAAACGAGAGACGGGCGTCAGTTTGTCGTTGTACGTTCGATCGTGCGCTTGTGATTTGTTCTCAAAACTAGTTTTTCAAAGTCCGTGTTCGCTGCCATTTAAAAACTACCTGACCGATTCATTTCAAACTTGGTACACATCTTCTACATATAAAATACCTCCCCCAACGTTTAGTTCAAAAAAAATTTTTTTCGTATTAAGGGGGTTTCCCAGTCACAAAATGGCGGAATTTTGCGTGGAAAATAGCAGTTTACACTTTAGATGGCCACTAAAAATTTTTAAATGAAAAAACAAAATAATCAAAAAACGTTGGGGGGAGGATTTGATGATACTTTGACTAAATTTCAATGTTTTTTGATATCAGATAATTTTCGACCGAGATATAGTGAACACCACAAATTGTTTTTTTTTCTGAGACGTTCTGGGGCAAGCTCTTTCACCAGCTTGTTTTTCAATATTTCCGCATGAAAAAATTACAGAATATTGTTAAAAGTATACTTAATAATGTACAAAAGGTTTGACTGAATTTGTTCAATCCATACTTTAAAAAAAAATTCACGAAAAAAGTGTTTTTTTTTACGCTGAAACCCTTACCCTTACCCCCCCCCTCCTTAAATTACTACAAGTACCATACATATATTATTATTGTTACACGATTTATTCATTTTTCGTAACATTGTTTCCTATTGCTTGACTTTATCCGTGTTTCAGTAAGAGTGAAGGGGGATAATAAGGGTAAAATGCCTTTCACGAATATCTTCATTATATTCTGTGGATAAGTAGATACTATTTAAATATTGAGATCCTGAAAGTATCAACCTCATTCTCAATTGGTTTTCAAGAAAAATAAAAGAAAACTCAAAAGCATAAAATAATTTTTTCCATAGGATTGACTTGAGCGATTCGACTGACAATTTAATTTACTATTAAGTGGGTCAAGAACTTTCACAGAGACTATGGACAGATTTGTAACTCAACAAAATTTATGGTTAAAAAATTATTGTCTCTCAAACTTTTGTAATTTATTGTGATACTTTTAAACCGTACTGATGAAACTACCATTTCTATATTTTATTATTTATTTTTATTTGTACATTACGATTTCTCGTGCAGCCTGTCTCGGACTGGAACTATGTTGTGGGTCGTGCCAACTATCACTACGCGTGATTGAAATAATTCATTTTACACAACACTTTAATTTATAATACACACTTATTAACAATAAGATGTTTTTTAAATCGATATTCGAGATTTTTTTCACAATGTTATTATTCACATATTTAGTTGTACTGAAATTCGAAAGTTCTGAATATGAGTGTTCTCTGATTCAGAATATTCTATAAAATTCTTAATTTCGAACTGTTCTGAATAGTCTGAAGTCTAAATTGGCTCTGCAATTAATTTAGTCCTGTTCTCTTTTGATGTCTGAAGTGATTCTCTGTTGCATCTGTCTGGTTCGAAAAGGGTATTCAATAGTGGGAGATCTGAAATAGACTCCTGATTGGTCTTTAGCTACGTCAGTGCGTAACGATTTGTCTCGAAGAGGCCAATCGGTGCAGTGCTGACAAGATAGTAGGTTGCAAGAGTGTATTATTGAGTTCTGAGAATGATACTTTGCGAACTGCTCATCTTTTATTTTTACATGTTACTTACGTTTGGTCAGTGAGGGTTTATGAACCTGAGTTCCGTGAATTTCGATTGTAGACATGGTCTATGTGTGAGTTGAAATTCAAGATATAAAGTTAAGAAATGAAAATGATGTGTATGAGGTATTCCATGCCAACTGAGAGGATATTTTCCCTGACCCCGCCAATTTGCTTCATTATTTTTTATATGATTTTACAACCTCAAAAAAGCACTCACCATTTTTTTCAGATTTTTCCTCTCAACCAATCTTTTTTTAAAAATTTTATAAAGCCTTTTGTGGTCCTAAAAAAATCGCCATTTTTTATTTTTTTTATAAAAATTCACATAATTTCTGGGTCCCAAAGTAAACATTTTGAGCTATAGTTCAGAGTGGAGAATTGATTTTTTGTATTTTTTAAATATTTTTTTAGGGGAGTAATTTTTCTTATTTTGTATGTACTGTCTAATAAACGGCTTGGCATTTGCCAAACTAATGGATTTTTTCGATGTAACAATTATTTATAATCGAAATAGTTAGAATGCTTGATTTTTCTTTTAATTTTTCTGGAATCAGCTTGGACGATAATCGTCTTAAGGAGGTTGGCTCGCCTTGTCAAAATGATAAGAATGAGTTAAAATTTTTCAGGAATATACGTCCATAGGAATCACGCATCTGTGAAAAATTTCAAGTCGATCGTCTGCATGGTTGTCCTGCAATTAATTATTGAAATCGTACTCGTATACATGGGCGACCATAGCAAAATAGTACGATATTTCATGAAATACTTCATAACTACGTCAAAAACGGTAAGAATGTACTGAAAATGGTTCGACGTTTATCGTCTAAGCGGATTCCAGAAAAATTGAAAGAAAAATTGAGCATTCTAACTATTTCGATTATAAATAATTGTTGAATCGAAAAAATCCATTAGTTTGGAAAATGCCGAGCCGTTAGGAATTATTGTTAGATAGTACATACAAAATAAGAAAAATTATTCCCCTAAAAAAATATTTAAAAAATCAATTCTCCACTCTGAATTATTGCTCAAAATGTTTGTTTTGGGACCCAGAAATTATGTGAATTTTTGTAAAAAAATAAAAAATGGCGTATTTTTTTTAGGACCATAAAAGGGTTTGTAACATTTTTTAAAAAAGAATGGTTGGAACGAAAAATCTGAAAAAAAATGGCGAGTGCTTTTTTCAGGTTGTAAAATCATATAAAAAATAATGAAGAAAATTGGCGTGGGTCAGGGAAAATATCCTCTCAGTTGGCATGGAATATCTCATATACTGCATGACATTATATGAATGTAAGCTCGCTTGCGAAAGAACGGATGGTATGTTGTATGCAAATTGTCGGAGACAATTCCACACCAAGATGGTAACTGAATCTAGATCGATATGCATCTTAAAGGCTATGGTATGAGCATGTGTGCTCTCTTATGGCAATTACACGTCTATAAGTTACGGTACAGAAAGGGTATAGCCGTAATTATCGGCTGGGACGTAACAGCATATTGATCTTATCCGTTCAAACTACCTTTTAAAGTGGGAAAAAACAAAGAATTTCTTACAACCACATGGTATGGGGTCAGCCTTTAAACAAGTTTGAGCCGTATTATTACACATTCTACTTTTATTTCTTTATAAATAATGTACTGAAATAATTGACTCACATTAAAAGTTCTGAGTCATAAATTTCACAATTTCTTATGTAAGTGAATTGTTGTAAAAAAAAAAACGATTATAATAAAAGTTTTTTACAACTTCTTAAGTAAGTGTATTATTTCATTTTTTTGTTTATGATGTAATAGTACGGCTAAAGCTCGTGTAATAATTCAGATTTCTGATAGGAAAAGGCGTTTCTTTTTTAATTACCATGTACCGTTATGAAAATTCTGAGAAAATACGAGTTATTCAGGAATCTATGAAGAATGTAAAAATAATGGTTTTATAATTTTGCTGGAAAAGTATCACAGTAAAAACGGAACTTTGAGGGATAATAATTTTCTTTCATCATGAATTTATTGAACAGAAAATTTATCCATTGTTTCTGTGAAAACTCTTAACTCTCGCAATAACATATTCGTTTTTTGGACAAATCGGTGAAGTCAGTCCTAGGGTAAAATTTGTTTTATATCTTTTAGTTTACCTTATTTTTAACAAAAACCAATATACATTGAAGTCTGTTACTCAAAGGATCTTAGTAGTTTGATAGTACCTACTTACGAATAAGATATCATTCCGATATTCGCAAAAGTTATTTCTACTCTGCTTATCCCACTATGGCCTTTGTATAACACTTTTTATCAACGTCACATAAACCGTGTCGGAGTGTTTAGAATTTCTAGACTAACCACTGTTTTCAATAAAAGCATACGTTCGACAAAATGGGATACGGCAATTTTTTATGATTATCATTTGAATGCAAAGTCGTGTAAATTTCGAATTCTTTCAGTTAGCCGTTCCTGAGTTCATCGTGGGAGTTTGTTAGGACAGACAGACAGACTGACAGACAGATGATATTGTAAAAAGCTATTTTCCGGATATTAGAGATCTGGAAAAGTGAAGATTCATTGAAATTAGGAGAAGTTTATTCTCGACCGAAACCAATACTTTTCCTAAATCACCATATGTGACGAAAAGTATAGATTTAAACAATCCTACTTTTCTAACGCGAATATTACTACTTTTAACTGCTATAGGGAAACGGGCAGAGCTGTCTTCGAATTTTTAAATTCTGTTTTGTTTGATTTTCCCCATTCTCAGACGCCAGGTGAGCATTGCAAATATCTTTGCCTTGCTCGGTCGACTAGTGTGATCAGCCTTACATCTCTATTCGGTCCACTGATAAACAAAGAGGTACGTGATAAAGTGTTAAACAAAGTTTTCTTCTTGCTGTTAAATTCCCAGTTAATCACTTTCTAAGCTGTTTTGCTATTTGTTTACTATTGTATACAGTCTTCTAACAAAAGGAAGGAAGTAAGGATATTTGGCACGCTGCTCATTTAAATTCCCAACCGTTTAAGTTAGGCGTGTTTGTGCAGTGACAAAAATATATACCGTGTACACATACAATTACTGCGCAAACACACAATTCAGATAAATAGTACAAGGGGGCATTCGCCATCTGACCTGTAGTTACTGCCTTGACGCCGTCTTCTTTGTGGCCAGAGATGGAAAGCTCCGTAGATCAATGGATTGACAAGGCTGTTGCTCATTCCGAACAAGAATATTCCACTTTGTAGGTCTTCGCTTAGCTATCAAACAAAAACATTGCTTGTCTTTTAATTCTATTTATAATAATTTGTTAAAATGTACATGAATACGCTGATATCATGCCAAATTAGGGACGATTCATTCATATACTGCAAATAACAAGATTTGGGTATAAAAAGAGCAAATAAACCACCGACATTTGTTTGTTTGTTTTTATGATAGGTATCTCCCGGAGGAATGCACCGGATCCTTTTGGATTGTAATAATGTTACAATAAACACAAACCAAGCTACTTGTTTGAGTAACCTTACAATTACATATTTTTTTTTGTTACGATTAAACTAATAATTTTCTGTATCAATAAATTTACGCTATCGGATTCACTTTCGCCTACAATGATTGAATGAGCACCTAAGAGTATAATCCGGCAAGGGAACAGGTAACACTGGTCTACAGTGGTTTTGTTGCTCTTGATATTTGAGTCGTCTTAGAAAGATTCGATGTCAACGACCTTAGGAGTAAGCGTAGTTTTTCGAAATTGGCTCTAGTTATTTATTTTATCGACAATTTCATATATGACTCAAAAAAGCAATGTTTAGGTGAAAAATTCGATTTCTTTTTTTCAATATCTAAAGTTTATCAAAAAAATATTATCAATAACCTTAGTTATGCTTACTTTATTCGGGCAGAAGTATAAAAAATACAAGAAATATAATACTTTGTTGTTCTCGCCATGAAAAAGAGGGCACAACAAGTTTCTTCGAAAGGGGGGGTATTGGGGTGTTCCGAAAAAAAAAAATTAAAAAATTTCTCTCAAACACGCATCAAACTTTCGGTAGAGCATCTTATATAGAATATCTCAGCCAAATACGAGCTTTTAATATTGATTTTTTTCCATTTTCCATTTAAATAACAGGTAAAAAAATTTAGGAAAAAATATATCTCATAAACGTCTGACATATAAACCATCTAAACGTACATCTAATAAACTATCTGTATTAACAGATTCTTATAGGAAATTTCACGCTCTATAAAAAACTACTGATATAGAACTTTAACCGTTTAAGAGAAATTCGCCTTTAAACATTGAGTCATCTCGAATACAATACTACAATAACATAAAAACCAGAGCCAATCTAATATAATCATAATTATATTCGTAAGTTTTACGTTCTCAAACACCAGGATTCACAGAAAAAATCAGAGCAACAAAAAAAAGTATTTATTTTGTAGAGCTGTGTCATCTGTCTGTCGTTACAGAATTGTGACGTCACCGAAAGACTACTGAGCGCTCCATGATACGACCAACTACCCCACATATAAGCGCCACCGCAGAGAGGCGGCCAGTTGTAGTCTGACCACAGCCGAGCTTGCTCAGCGCTGTGATTTTCAAACACCAATACCTTGGGTGAATTACAGGTTGATACTGAATACGCTCTGTCACTTTGCCGCACCGAGTTTGTGCATTGGTTTGTTGGGTGCACAGCCAGTGCAAGGCACCTAGTTCGTGCAACCTTCCTGAGATCCTTTCAAGCACCTAGTCCGTGCACTCATTCAAGGCACCTAGTTCGTGCAACCTTCTTGAGATCCTTTCAGGCACCTTGTTCGCGCAACCTTCTTGAGAGAATTTAATCCATACACTGTACAAGAATGGTGCAATCTTGTCCGCAGCGCCTATTTCGCGCTCTTTTCTCTAGTCGACTCGTTCGATTATATTCATAAAACACATTATGTGTACTGTTTTCTTACAGCCTGGATATTTTCTAATTACATTGAAAAATAACCAACTTGTGTCTACATTCCTAGACGAACCTCCTCGACCAACAACGAACTAATACTATTTCTTTACTTCACAGATTCTTCCAATACCGACCTACTAACGCTGCGTGATAACACCACTCTTACTCTTCCAATTTCATTAATTGTCTTATCTTATGTCAGTTGTTATACTTCTCTTTACAATATATCCTTTACTCTCACAGACACATTTTGGTCCGTTAACCGAGCCATCCGAAGCATTCTCCTATTTCAAACACTACTCGTTATTGTACATTTCCTATTTCCAACTATTTTCAAACCCAATATCATGTACCATATTTCGGAAAAGCGGACAATTGCTTTGGAATGATAAATTGTAATTCAAATATAGCGCCCTTTTATTCATCAATATACTAAGGAACATTCGTGAAGCATACTCTGATGAAGAGATAAAAAAAAGTAAGCACAACTAGTAAAACAGTCTGAACTTGAAATACGAGGCGCAGAAACTCGCAAGACGTAACGCTGGCCACTGGTCGATCGATCCACTTGAACGTAGTGTACGCAGCGGATTCGTAATCCAGCGACGAAACTTCAACCGTACACTCTCGGAAACGGTCGAGTGTTTACGGATAAACCGAAATAATTATTCGTTTATTTTTATTATTCTTTCATTCTGCGAAGTCTCGTGCATATCCTTGGCTACAGTTGGCGGGTTCACCTCGATAGCATTGTGAATAGTTATAGGGCCATCTAGTCGAAATTCCGACAACCGGGTACCAAAATCTAAGGCAACAAGGCTTCTTGTTACTACTAACACAGAGGAACTCAATGAATTCTTTACGCGAATCGTAGCCAGCAAGCTCACTGTCTGATGAATTATCAGAGCTGATTTTGCCGAGCGGCGTGCAAACAGTTCTATTTTTCGTGCATTATACCCGATAACGTAGTAAAAAGTATCAACGGAATTCAGAAATCAAAATCAATGGTGAACTTGAAAAAAATATCGATAATAAAGAAAGATATCAAGCGTTAAAGACGACTGTGTGTTCAGGTGTGGTACATATTTTTGGCACGCGTTTTTTTCAACATTTTTCATCAGTTTTGCCACGATAACTGAAGAACACGGTAAGATATCGCCGTTTTCGTTTTTTTTCAAATGAAGATATCAACTTTCTCTCCAAAGTGAACCAATGTCTATGTCAACAGAAATTTATTATTGTCGTTATTAAAACAAATGTCATTCGTGATTCGATGTTTTTTACAATTTTAGCCGCCATTTTTCTAATTTTCATGCTATTTCAAAAATTTTAGGTTCAGTCTGTAAAGGAACATCCCCTAAAGAGAATGATGCTGAGAATTACCGCAAACTCTTGACTGTTCACTCAGAATTGTGGCAATAAGGGAGCAGTGCACAAGACGCGCGATCTTTTTTATCCGCCCATATCGCCTTAAATATTTATATTTTTAAATCTTGAACCACTGAATTTTGTAGTCCAAACTCCAATAAAAATATTGCAAAGAATAAAATGTATGTACGTTGTTTCAGTTCTTCACAAATGCCATTTCAATTTCATCCCGTTTTCGGCCTCTTTTTGCTGCCAACTCTCCTTATGAGTCAACCATAGTGATGTTTTTCATTTGTCTGATACTACCACATGTGAATCAGAAACGAATTTTGTGAGATGAATTCTGAATGACGAAAAAATACTTTTCGAATGCTTTGTGATGAAATGATTCCTCATTCAAAATTTTTGTGGATGAAATAGCAGCAGCAGATCACAGTTGAATCAAAAGTAACGAAAAAAATTATTGTATAATATTCCGTTGACAGTTGACACACGTATTCACGCACTCACAAAGTCAACATGGCTACCGCTAAAACGACTGCGATAGAATTTCGGTTGTTTAAAAATTCACGGCACTTAGATACCACTGTAATTTATTTCACCCGCAATAAAACAGCAGCGCGAATACATTAATTGCAACTCCGTTGTTGGTGAACCTCTATATACTGATATTTTACCCCACGAAAATTCAGTGATATAAGATGGCGCCATCATTAACCTTTTAAGTACGCTGTCACACCACAGCCGAGCGCAAATTCCTTGGACGTCATCTGTAGCACACGCACGCTCATAAACAGCTCGTCTAATACACTACACACACACAAGCTTGAGCAGGTGAGCCACTGCAAGCAGCCCTGAAAGTTCGAGAGTGTCGAGCTGTTCATCTTTGATTTATTAATATGACAAATCGACGCTGATCGGGCAATTCAAGTCAGTATTCGAATGAAACATATTAAATTATCTGTATTCGTTACAATTGTGTAGATTGCCGTAGTGGCCATATGGAATGCATATCAATTTGAAATAGCTCGTGAGGATAACGATACGAAATTTGGGCGTATAACCTAAAATTTATCATTGTTTACCTCTGACGAAAATATCTCTACCGATGCATAATTGAAAAGCGATAATAAGATCCCTAGACAAATTACTTTGCAGTACATTGTTCATTGTTGTTGATTGATTTCTTGACCATATCTTGAAATTATGTGTAGAGTTTCTGGGTATCAAAGGTCAATAAATTCAGTAACAAATTTGACGTCTTGGCCGTGAGTCTGAGCCCTCCTCAGAAAATTAAAGTATATTAATTAGTTATTACTTGAAGTTGGCAATCGATCATCGTCGCCGGTGTTTTTGTTTATCTCCAATACTTGAAGAATTTTTCTAATTTTTTTATGGAACCAATCTGAAGAGAGACCTTTTTAAGATAAGCTTCTCAAGGACCACCCTAATGATATGTGATATTATTATTGAATAATTTAAAAAAAAAAATTTCGCAAATTTTTGTAACTATGATATGGCAACGATAGTAAGATTTATTTATAATCGTACGTCATGAAAAAGACTGTTGTCTGTGCAGGAAATGTAACAGAAAAAAAAAATGACGAGTTATCCTATACATTTCCACACAAACATAAATGCTTACTTCTCTTGTATTTCAAAATATTGATGGATCTATTAAGTAATCCTATTCTTTTTACAGACCATTGTAATGCTACGCTATTATGTAGAATGATAACATATCTCTGTGTCAGCAAATATGAATGATCAACAAGTTTGTTACCGACTTATTCTTTTGTATTAATCGTGTTATTACATGCGTCGATCAGATGTGAACTAGTTTTCTGTTCCGGAATACAACATAAAAATAAAAACAAACAACTATACTTTATTACGACTGAATCGGTCTTTGCTACCAAAGAATTAATTTTCTACACATTCTCTCATACAGAAAAAATTCAGAAATTTCGGACCCTATAGGCACCATAAATGATCTTGCACGTATGTATGTTCCTGACCGAGGAAGTTCTGCAATCGACTAACAAAGATCGTGGCCACTGTGGTTTACTCTTAAATGTATAAACGAACGCATTCATTTATCCATTCAATCATTAGTCACTTACTCTATAAATTGCAACGTGCGGGTATACATTAGACTGGGCCAAAAAAATTAACTATTTTTTTTTTTTTTAAATATATTGAGAATATCATTCAGTATGGCAAAAAAAAAATTTCATGAAATTTTAAGCCCTTAATATTAACTTTAAGAGGTCTATCATCGCTATTTTTGATTTTTAGTAATAATTTGATGTTTTACGTCAGAACTGTCGAAATATTGAAGTGAAAAAATTTATGTTCACTTATCCCTTTATAAAATTAAATTCCCTACAAAAAAGGTCTGATTATAGATTTTTGTCAGACAAGCCGTTTCCGAGTAATTAAGCTTAATAAATTGATATAATTTCTCGATTAATTCTCGATTAATTCTCGATTAATTCTCGAGAAATTATATCAATTTATTAAGCTTAATTACTCGGAAACGGCTTGTCTGACAAAAATCTATAATCAGACCTTTTTTGTAGGAAATCTAATTTTATAAAGGGATAAGTGAACATAAATTTTAACATTATTTTTCAAAAAAAAAAATAGTCAATTTTTTTGGCCCAGTCTAGTATACATACATACACGTAACCGAGTACACGCATGATCGAACTACAGAGAAGGACCAATCTAACGTGAACGGGATAATCTCTAAGCACGACGAGGCGACAACACCGAGGGATTGAACCGAGTATACAAGGACCACGCTGATCAGCACCGAGGAGCAGTGTTAGGAGAAGACGTGGTACACCCGCCTGATCAAATGGGAGGAGAACAAAATAGATTCATGTAAACTTGACTTTAAAAAATTAGAAATTTCAATACACAATAATTTCCAGTCGAAGCGACCAAATTCATCATAAAAAAGGAAAGCGTGGTTTCAAAAGTGAAACCAAAATTAAATTCAATAGGTTAGGAAAAAGTAAGGTGAAAACTTAGGAATATAGACAGAATCACGTTTAAATTATAACAAAACTCATTTTACTTTTCTGTCATCTTGTTGTCAACGAATCTATAATTTGTGATTCAATATATTTATTCATCGTACATTTGGCACTTATGAAATATACGCGGTTGTTTCCTTATCCGACCAATTAGGCAGTAATCGCGTATAATTTAGGGACTCAGCGACGGTGACACAACCTCACACTTGGCATCGTTATAAACCATGAACCAGTCGTGTAAATGTGAATCCGAGCCTGATTGACAGCCACGGCAATCCACCCTGGACTGTAGAGGCTACCGATGTAATAAAGAACAGGTACGACGAGCACGGGAATTTCAAACCCTGCATCGTTGGAGGGACCACGGCGACGGCATTAGCGCCCGAGACCTTGGAATAGATCAAAATACGAACGACGACTGTATTCAAATCTTCGTTAGTTGTGCAAAAAGGCGGCGTAGGCAACCCCTTACCTCGTCAAGGACAAACTAAAGCAGCTTAGGGTTCTTTTTTGAATAGGCGATACCTATCTTTCTTGTCCCTATTCCCTGGAGATAGCCCTAATGTAACAAACATACTCACTATTAACATCTTTCTGCAAAAAACCCACAACCGATGCACTTTCCATGAGCTAATCAGCTCTCGAGAAAGCCAGAAAACATTGCAACATATAAATTACCCAGGTAACAATTTAATCGGTTTGACGTGAATGCGACGTCTATAGCGTGATGATCCTAATACGCTCAACTGTAAATGTAATGCTTATGTAATAGAAATGGAACAAACATATCTGAGACATATACTCCATGTTGTGACAACTTGTCACAGCCAGGCAAGCGTGCTACGTAGAATCTATGCTATGGTATATCTGTGATAATACTATCCATAGAAATTATGCAAGTGATGCGAAACCGTCTTAACACATTAATTATATGATGCGGTGCAACATACCCTTCACAGATTTGAGGAGACGTAGCTAACATGACTGCAAAACGTAACCTTAATATGCGCCATCTATGTTGCAGTGGATCTATGATTGTGTCAACCCTAAACAGAACAACACGCGGAACATAACCTCGCTGCACTTCGCCTAAGTAAAACGTGTACCGGGATTTACGCGGCGTTTAGGTTTTTGTGAATTTATTTTATCGTAATATTACAGATGAATAAATTTGTTCCCTTCAGTGAAACATCTTTTGTTAATAGTGACCTCAACATATTTCAGTACGATCAAAGGTAAGAATAAATATATTTTTAAATCGATATAAGTGAGTCAATCATAAAAATATGTTATATCCGATTATTCAACAGGATATTACATCACCATATGCCTAAGATTGGGAAAGAAATTACATGTCTGACGAAAAGTCATGGGAGACGTTTGATTAGAAAAGAATCAAACGTATGCTGAAAAAAGTTAAACCGAAGATCAATTGTGAAAAATTTGAGCATGATTTGAAGGAAAGTACTCTAGAAAATACAATTTCTAATCATGGAACATCTGAGGTAAAATTTTCACATCATTTTCATGAGACAAAACAGAAGTGTTTGGATAGAACCGAAAATTTCAGTGCTGATCTCGACGGCAGTAGTAGTAGTGATTCTGCAAAAGTTACCAATGATTGTTGTGAACAGCATTCAACTGAAAATAATCCAGGAATATATGCTGAAATTCAGAATTGGGCTATTAAGTCATCGGTTAGTCGAAACCACTTGAGTGATTTGTTGAAAATTTTACAAAACCATGGACATGATTTGCCTGCTGATTTACCTTTCTGAACACACCAAAGAATATCAAAATTATAAGCATGCCACCAGGGTACTATTCGCCTAAAGAGTTTCCATCAAATGTCAAATTTAATATTAATGTGGATGGTCTAACGCTGAACAAAAGCTCTGGAAGCCAATCTTGGCCAATTTTAATGGCATATACCACGGCAATGAAAAACCTAAGGACTACAATGACTTCTTGAAACATTTTGTGGCGGATACTTTATCGGTTCATGAGTCAGGTATACTTATAAACGGCCACAAAATATCATGTGAACTCAATGTAATCACATGCGACGTACCTGCGAAAGCCTTTATCACTGGTACCAAAGGACATAATACATAATTCGGGTGCAGCAAATGTATGCAAAAAGGCGAATTCAAGGCAAATCGTGTAACAATTCCAGAAATTGATGCTACTTTCAGATTGAAAGTTAACGAAGAATATCATAAGAAGCGATCAATTCTCGAAGACTCGAAAATAGGAACGGATAGCCGGATCCCACTGGAATATCTGCATCTTTTTGCCTTGGTATCATGAAAAGTTGCTTCAATTTTGGGTAAAGTGAGAAAACAATGTTAAGATGACTAGTTCCCAATTAAAGCTGGCCTCTGCTCACTTGATGTCATTAGTTGCAACCATATCTGAAGAATTTGCAAGGAAGCCAAGACCATTGGAACAAGTCGATCGATTCAAAGCAACGGAGCTAAGACAAATCTTATTATACACCGGACCGATAATTTTCGAAGATACTTTGGATAAAGACAAATATAATCATTTTCTCAGTCTTAGTGTAGCAGTGCGGATTTTAGCCAGTGAGGAATATTCTGTGACACTAATAGATTATGCTCGAAGTTTGTTGATATATTTTGTATCAACTTATTCAAAGCTATACGGTGCAGAATAAGTGTCTCATAATGTACACAACTTAGTTCATGTTTTTGACGATGTGCAATCCTTGGGCCCTATCAACAAATACAGTGCTTTCAAATATGAAAATTTCATGCAAAAAATCAAGAAAAAAGTAAGAACATCAAACAAAGCGTTACAACAATTCATTAACAGGGTCCATGTAGAAAATTATTTGAAAATAAGTCCTCAGAAAAAAGACTATCCAATAATAAAATTTCATAGCTCCGAAGAAGATAGTGAGGGTAGACATCAATGAAGTCTCTAGAGTATGAAAGCTTCTTTTTGAATACAAAAAAAAGTGATAGCTGTTTTCTCTGACTTGAGGAAAATATTATAGCTGTCAAGCGTATTTTCTTGAAAAACGGTACAATATTTCTGTATGGAATGAAGTATGTTGATTGTAAAATATTATTCAATGAGCCCTGTGATTCTTCAGAAGTTGGCGTACATTTAGTAAACGAAGAACGCTACGAATTCGTTGTGCTTCAGACGAGAGACATCAAACGAAAGTGCTTGAAGTTACCCATAAGCGACCGGAAAAGTGCAGTATTTCCATTGGCCCATGATATTTGAATCTCCAACTCGTACTCCACGCGCGCGTGCCTACTACACAAGCCAGACCACGCTGAACGCCTCACTGGTTTTGCAAGTCCAACACATGCGGATCCCACTATGCGGTTTAAAAGGTACGCACCTAACCGAGGTGATTTTATTCATCTCTTTTATTTCTTACTTTCAGTTGTAATAGGTTTCTATTTCTAATTGACAATTTGTTTCTACGTTATGCTGTTACGTACGTAGATACGCTTTCGTAACCTATAAAACCTTGCGACGCTTGTACAACTCATTACACCCTCTCAAATATTATTTGTTTTCTGCAAATCTAAAGAGAATCTCGACCCATAATTTAAGAAATATACCGGGCAAATGTTATTATTAAAAACAAAGTTGCATCGTTTTTGTAATTTACGGATAGAACGATAGGATTCTGCATTTGAAGAGATGAAGAACTTTGGTCGCAATTTTTCAGTTTCTCAAAAAAAGACTGCTTCAAAGGTTACTTTGATTTTCACCGAAATTTACTAACCATAACTCCTTGCCAAGTTCTAAAGAGAAAAGAAAAGTGATTTAACACGCTGCTCAAAGAAAGAGGCAATTTTGAACAGGTGTTCTATTTTTTGAAATTTTTACCCTCTTATTGAACCTAAACATCGAGTCGAATTTAACAATTACTAAGCAAGTAGTTTTTTAAATATTGCGCTGGCTTGGTAATTGATAAATCTGTGACTCTTTTTGGGATCCATTTGACGATAAATTTTGGACAAAATAGGACACTTCAGAGTCACCCTAAGACTCATCCAGATTCATTTAAAATTACACAAACTTTCTTTGGGCATCAGTAACATGATTAAAAAAATAGAGTGACGAACGAGAAATTAAAAATTCTATATTTGTAATTTTATATTTTAAGACAGGCTACGAACCACGTTGTAATGACGTAGATTGAAAAATTTGGTTCATTGAACTCATTCGTCTTGGTTAGTATTAATATCGTCAATTTTTATTACCCATTGACACTCTTCACCATGAGCTTGCCGTACGCTGTTGTTAGTGAAGGCGATTTCAGTGACGAGGATGAGGATGTAACATCAGAAGTGCCTACAATACGGCTCACGTCAAACAAACATGAATGTTGGTGGCCCAAAACAACAGACGTAAAAACTTATATCGCAAAGCAAAAACCTCCGATAGAAAGCAGCGGAAAGTGAATCCGCTGTAAGTTTAAAGTAGAAGGCTATTACGGTTAATATATTTCCATACACATTCTTATGCAATTAACGGGTTCCCTTGCTTCCATAAACTCAATTAAAAGTGTAATGTTAATCAACAGCTCGATATTTTACTATAGAATGCCTCATATTTATGCCGAAATACTAGAATCCTAGAATCATCAAGAGTACTTCACTCGAAATCACTAAACATGAACAATTTTCAAAGTTACGATAATGCAACAGAGCAATCGCTTCATTTCATCAATATACTGAGGAATGCAATAGGTTGTATCAACGTGATTAAGTATGTGACGTTACTTTCTGACCTTTACCCACCACGTCACAAATCTTATTCTACTACAAAAAAATAACATATATTTAGAGGTTTTTTAATATTTGATAAATAAAGCACATACATTTGCGAACCATATGTTCACGCAAAAATATTATATTTATCTATATATATAAAAGAAAGACGTGTTAGTTACACTATTTATAACTCAAGAACGGCTGGACCAATTTGGCTGAAAATTGGTGGGGAGGTAGCTTAGAACCAGGAGACGGATATAGGATACTTTTTATCCCGTTTCCATGGGACGTGCATTCGATTATCTCAAGTGAAAATAGGTGAAACCTGAAAAGTACCCCTTGGAGGTCTGAACTTCAAAGGATAATTTCACCACCTAGAAACGTTTTTCCGCCGATAAAAAAAATACATGTTTCTTAGATTTTGATGTAGAATAACATATATAAATTTCATCAAAATCGAAGGATGTCAGCGGAAAGACTTTCCTTGTTAGGAGCGCGGAGCATGCTGCCCGAGCCGAGGGTGGGGAGATGAGATATTAAGATCGCCGTAGCAATATTGTTCTTTCCTACCTAAGGACACAAAACTTCTTTTTTCTTCCTCTCTTGAGAGAGCAAAATAGTTTTCCCCGTTCATGTGTGAAAAAAATGATCAACTATATGGTACAAATATTACTTTCAGGTGCAGTATGTGGGACAAATAGGTGGCAATAACTCCAAATACTCTAAGAATACTACGAAATTATTCACTAACAGTGTTGCAACAACTGTTTCATGGTGTGGTCTGCGAACAAATTTTCAACTCTCGAATTTGAAAGTTATAGCTATCAAAGGTGTGTGAGATCGAAGAATTATCCAAAGAACATTGATTGCATGACTATAACACTATCAGATTTGGTGGAATTCAACAGAAGTAGTGAGATTATCATACACTTGCACGGATAAAGATTTCGAAGACACTATATCGGAATGGTTCCGTTAAGGTAAACAGCGTTTCAAACGAGAGAATAAACCAAAAAATCCTCAACCACGTCCGGTAACTAACAACCAGAATAGGTAGATCAGAATTCCGGAAGTTGCCGCAATCTTTAATCACACTAGGTAAAAGTTACCTATTTTGTATCTTCAGCGTCGTATCGTATTTTTCTTGTTTTTTGGTTTGGTCGCCCTACAGTAAATAAACACCTATCTTACTTTCATCTTTGAGAATGGACAAAATCATAATCAGAAAATGGAAACATTTCAAGGTGTTATTTCAAATTACAGATTAGTGATTAGGTTTTTTATTTCAAAAAGGAAAATTACTTTTTATGTAGTTGTTACTCATACTATACTTCATTTTATATAATTTGAGGGTTCAAAAAAACCAAGTCCCCCTATTCACGTACTCATTCTTTCAGACATAAACTGTAACTATTACGTTGCTAAGATTGTTTGCTATAAACATAAACTTAGATGCTTATGTATTACACGGAAAGATTATACTGTTTATGAACGATACAAAGGTCTTATATGTTATCAAAATGTTCATATTTGTTCTAGATTTAAGAAAGTCAAGTATGTAATAAGAATTTGTACCGGAATAATATTCATGTTCAATTTCTATTACTTTTTCTGAAGCTGAAACAATTGGCTTTTGAATTTATATTCGTGCATTAAGGGGGTACCCTAGAGGATTACGCCGTTGACGTATATATCTGCAAATATCGAGGTCCACGTATTCCAAATGCGAAAAAGGGCTTAACAGCCTTATCCTATATGCAATTTTAAACAAAAACACTCCAACATATTTTCATTTGACGCAGAAATGAAGAAATGGCACAAATTCTACGAATTTACTATTGCAATTTCGTAGAATCCATGGAATTTTTTTATTTTTGCTTCTGACAAAAATGTATTAGACTGTTTTTATTAGGAATAGTATATAGAATAGGATTCTTGAGCCCTTTTTTGCGTTTCAGATACGTGGACTTCGATTTAATGGACATATGTACGTCAACGTAGAAATCAACCAGGGCACCCCCTGAAAGATACATAAGTGATACTGAAAAAGGTACAAATCTATCAAAGTTTGAATAAAATATGTAAAAACCGAAACAGTATTAATATACTATATTTTTATAGCTACAATAATAAAACATCCAGTATCTCACAAAATAGCAGTTATATATTTGATACAGTTATGGATCATTGATTGTGATGTATCTGATACCTACCTGTTATTTCCCGAAACTTCTCAGTGATACGTACGCCATGTAACCCCAATTCCCAATGACATGTGTTAGCGACATAAACCTGATGTAACATTGTGACCTCCCTGTTCTTTAAGATTCATGCCTTTGCAACTTAACTAGCATGCAGCTGTGCTTTGCGATTGTTACGAAACTGCCGCATGACATGTGGCGGACATTTTAGAGTGCCTGGACCATCACTTTTGCGTTACATATAACATGCCAGTGATATTCACGGAACCGTGTGTAAGATAATTGATATGTGTTTGTAACGAATTTGTGTTTCCAGAGTAGTTGACAACAAAGTGTATAATTTCAAAACTGTAAATTTAAATTGGCAGTCTCTGATTAAAATTGCCTCTCTTTTTCGCTTATTGGCTGAAGTTTGTTCAGATTTTGACACAGCTTTTATATGTACGTTACGAATATCGTCGGCAGACGGTGTTGAAATGATGACGAAATGTGCGTTGTGACGTTATGAAATACTTTCGGTGGCTTTGAAGATAAATGGATCGATCTTCGTCTTAGATGGATGTTTTTGGTTTCAAATACGTCTTCCTGATAAAACCTTCGTTAATATCGACGGTTTTAAAATTTATATTTGGTTGCTATGCCCATTACAAAAAATTTCAACACCACATTTTATTCAATTATAAAATTCGCACCTAGTGCTCCTTCGACGGTTTTTCTGAGAGAGAGAGCGCCTGTCTCGGAGAAGACAGGTGGAATTAACCGAGGTTTGTCACGTGATTAATCATGAGTCAACTCTTATTTGGCTCTTGTTTTGATTTTAGGCGGGTGAACTTTGAATCGATACAATTCGTCTAATCGCCCAACTTGAAAATCCACTAAGTTCATCCAACTTTCGCTTGGTTTATATCCTGTGCGCCATCTACAAGGTCTTGAAAAGGCTCGTCTTTGACCAACTAAATTGGTACCTCATCGTGCATAATATTTTAAATCCAACGCAAACGGGCTCCCACGCTGCCTACGTTCATTCCCGAGTAGAAACTCTGATAAGCTAAACTTGATGTGGCCCTAGTCAAAATTTCCTCAAGCAATACGTATTTGAAGCGAACCCGACGTGGCCCTGGTCAAGCTTGCATCAGCCAGTCCTTTTCAAAGTCTGCCTGTTGTGCTCTCGATTAGGTTTTAAATAAGCAGTACTTTCTAAGGTCGCCCTATACGCTCTGGTCAGGATGGTCTTAGACTTTCTTGGCGTTTCTAACAATAAGTAATGCTGCTCACATGATAACCTAATGACGTTTTGTCTTATACCACCTACTGCGAGTCGAAATTCTCTTAGACTTATCACCGCAAAAACGAGGGTTTTTAAAGCCAGCAGCAATCGTTTCATCTATTGTTTCGACGACGCAAATCTGCCCAATGTATTAGTTAATAGTGAAATTATCAAATATACCTGATTTCTATGCTACCTCGGTGTGGTCCTAAATTACACCTTGAATTGCGGGAAGTATACAACTGCAATTTACAATAATGTCATCGTACCAGCTGAAAATTAATCACTACCTATTCTCGGCTTGGACTAGGAATAAGGCTTGTAAATAGTTTTTTGCAACGCCTGCGCGGAAAATCCGCTTTTATGAACCACTTACAAGTACCAAAAGTAGTCTTTTATACACAAGTGCAAGTGTGGGCAAAACTTTCGCGTATTGCTAGCGGTATGAGAAAAAAACCTTCGAATATCGTTAGCGGTGTGCGAAAAAGTTAGTCACGCTTTTATCCACGGTTGCGCATTTAGCTGCACTAGCACCACCGATGGAATCGTTTGTCACTCTTTGCCGTGCTCGACATCGTGCCGTGGTTTCGTATAAAAGTTTCGTCTCGTTTCATATTCCTATGTTTATCCCTCGTATACTATTATGATATTGTAATATTGCTTTTTTTAATGGGATTTCAGTTCCTGTTTTAGATCGAGGGGCTTCGCCCCTCGACCCCACCAGGGGCTTTGCCCCTGGACCCCAACGTGATGTGCAGTGGCCTGTTGGAAATCCGCTTTTCCAAGATTTTCGAACTTTTTCATTCTTTGACTGGTTTTATTTCATTATGTCGGACTTTCCATTACAGGTGTGACAAAAAATAGAGTTCGATACACGTGCGAAAGTTGGCAATGCCCAACTCGTGTGAATGCGCCACACTCTCCCTTCGACTCGTATTCGGGCTCGTGCTGCGCCTTCACGCTCGTGCGGGTATTGCCACCTTCGCGCACTAGTATCGAAAAACACTATTATTTTCCTTCATATGGACTATTCCTATGGACACAATGTATTATTTGGTTGCATCGTGTGATGCCATTATCTTTGTGAATGGTGGTCTATGGCTCTGAGTTGCTGTAAGCCGTCGCGTGACTGCATGATTTCACTAATTAATGAATTTCGTATCGCTGAGCGACCTCGTAGCTCCCGAATTAATATTTGTATCGTATCCTTTGAATTTCTCTACTTTACCGTAATTTTCTATTAGATTACTTTTGTAATTCCTACCGTATTTTGAGCAACCTTTATCTCTGTTTTCTCTTAATTCCGGTACTTATTGTATTCTATCGCTTATTATATTTTATTTGCTGTTGTGCATGCCTTGTATCGTGAATCGAGTTCCTTAGAGTATACTTGAGTGTAGTACTAAACAACCGCTAAATATACTATAGAATACTACAGTACTTCTCGCTATTTTCTGGTTACCGATTTTGTATTACTTATTACTTGATGTATTTTCGTATTTCTTGGAATATTTGATTTTTTTGGTAATTTAAGCCACACTAGTTATCTCTGATTCTCTCGTGATGAAGTATATTTAGCAGGTATTCCCTAATTCAGTAAAACTTCTTCAATCCTTTCGAAATATCTCATAATTTTGTATTCTCTTGTAAATTATACGTAAGAATTGACGTGAAATTTAAGTAGACTTTTGCATTATGTCGCTTACACCGACCTACGTCTCATATTTTATGCTGATTATCATTTTTTGTCAACAGCTATCGTTAGACGTAATTCTGATCTTTGGCTTGTTGAATGAAATCCAGTAGACTATCGTTATCTTTTGTGCACTTATTTAACTGATCCAAAATTGTAGATTTAATCGACAATATGCGATTGATTGATCTGTTAATTCCTGACTTGAGTTCACGTCTTTGTTTCTTTAGTTAAATCTGCGATAAAAAAGTGTTCTGAAAACTTTTACATGATACATATAGATTTTGGACTGCTGATTTTGAATATCAACTCTGTTTTTACGGATCATATCATGGTTTTTTAGGATTCAGATATACATGGAGAGAAACTTTTCTCAGAATAACTCTATTAAAATAAATATTTTTATCAGTTTCAAAGGAGTAATCTAGTAAATTCATGATTACTTCGTTAGTGTGAAGATACAGACTTTGAGAATGTCATGGCAAGCTCAGAAAAACATTCCTGGAATTCTTTAAAAACTGGAGCTTCTAAATTTTCAGGCAACGTAACCGTTCCCAATTATAAAAATATTGTCCAAGAAATGTTAAGCATCTATAAAAACTCGGGGTGAAATATGAGTCTAAAAGGTCACTTTATATTGCTGCTAGTTTTTATGTTATTGTAGTATTGTAAGGGGGGAAATGATTTATAATACAATTCCGATTTTATTCCTAAATTGTACGTTGTCAAACACCAAAATTTACGGAAAAAATCAGGGCAGCAAAAAAAATTATTTTTGATGAGCTGTGTAGTATTTGTTTGATAAACTTTAGATATTAAAAAAAATCAAAGTTTTCATCTAAATGTTGCTTTTTTAACCCTTAGCGGCTGCACCTCAGCCAGGCCACATAGCGGCCACATGGAGTAACTCAGTACCCCACGCTGAAAAACCTAGTTGTACAAGACATATACATATATGAGTGTTTGAAGACTTCTAACCGATTGTTTCATGCTTGTTGAAGAGTTCTTCAACATTTCTAATGATTTTTATCGGTCAATTTATAGATGGCGTTCTAAAAACTGGTCATATGTGTGAAAATTCAGCAAAAATGGCTTTTCCAGAAAAAAATTCATTACTCCGCCATTTTTTCAATATTAAGGGCTAAAATTTTAGGATTGCACGCACAACTCATACCACTACCATAAAAAAATAACAGTATCCGCTGATCATTCAAAAAGTATATTCATTTTGCAAAATTACTGGAGGGACTAATAATTTCACTTTTCCTGAGCCTGGGGCAACTAGTTACCCCGTGTGGCCGCTAAGGGTTAAGTCCATGGAGCCTAGAGTAAAGGAGCCCGAACGCCTATAGGAGAAGTATTATAAACGTGGACCCTGAAAGTGACGAAAAGTTGGGTTCGGAATGCAGCCACGGGAAGCGCTAGTGCTCCAAACAGAGGAGATGGGTTTGCATTTACACGTCATTTTTGGCTTTTCGGCTTTGCACGTATAAACGAGTTTTCCAAAGATTTTTTTATTGTGATGAAAACCGGCGTCGTAAGGTGTAGTGAGTGATTGCCCCACATTATATCTAAGCAGGTGAGAAAATGGTATTTTTTAAATACATATGCTATTTTCAATACTTTATTAAATTGTAATTTACGGATTGAATGAAACGAGCATGAAAGTGAGGTTAAAATTCATATATTGTCATGTGTAATCACAAATTATATTTTGAGTTTATTTCTGGTAGCAGAATGGGGAAATATTGTTCTTACCCAGGCTGCCGAACTGGGCGAGATGCCCGCAGAGCAAACTGCAAGCGCTTAGGACGACGGCAGCTGTCTGTCTTCAAGGTACCAAAGGTAAATCTCCGGTCACAATTTTTTCTCTTTGTTAAATGAGTCAACACGTATAATTTGTTGACGAAATATTAAGTTCTTGCATACCAATTTTTGCCGATAGAAAAAAATATGTTTGTTCAATGACTTGGCGTATATAAATTTTGACCCGCTTTGTTTTTACCCGTATCTTCATATTAAATACAATAAAATTTTTTTTTGTCTGTGGAATATGCAACAACGACGGAGCGAAGTCCTTGGACAGTGTCTAATTTCGAGTCGAATCGAAAAGGGTGAGGGTCGGAGCCTGGTCGAATTCGGGTGGAATGCTCCATATAAATTATTCACCGAGGAAACATTAGTTTCATCGCGTCGGCTAGAAGAACAATTGAGTTCGTCGGGCCATCCAGAGCTGGACAATTTATGATCATGCGGTAATTGTCGAGGGTCTGCAATGAAAATTTCGATCTTGGATGAACTTCGATTTAGGTGAAAATTGTTTTATTTCCACAGTTCCACAGTTTACCGCATTATTAATATTAATTATTGTTAAAAATTGTTTGTTTTATTGTTTGAAAATGTTTATGTTTCCTATCTGTACGAAAAAACACATTCCTATTGTGCAGTAAATAATAATGTTTTAATAAAATTGTAATGTTTTGTTGTTTGAAAATTTTTGTTTCCTATCTGTATGAAAAAGCACGTTCCTATTGTGCACTGAATAATAAATATTCGCACTTTTTGTTGTTTGTTTTAATTAGTCTGGATTTGACGCGTATTGTATAAAAATAATTTTTATTAATAAATATTTCTAGGATCTAGGTCAACTCGACTTTCAATTATGCCAAAAATATTATCTAGTTAGCAAATGCATGATGACAGAATTAATCGACAAACGAAAAATTTACTGTTTTCTCATCTGTTTACGTATAACTGCGCTACGAATATGAATATTCGCTTCTCTCTCTCTTCTCATTCCGTCTCTGTCATCCTCTCTTTGGGTACAGTAGCGCCAGCGGGTATTTCAGTAAAAATTTTCATTGCTTTCATAGCCCACGTCCACAGTACAGCGTTTGGGCTCCTTTACTCTAGGCTCCATGATTAAGTCGTATGTGAAAATGTCAATAAAATAAGTAACTAGACCCAATTTCGTAAAACTACGCTTACACCTAGCATCGTTGACACAAAATCTTACTAAGCTATTCAAATATCAAGGGCAAGAAAACCAATGTTGCCCAGCTTAATTTTAAGTTTTAACTTTATATATAGGTAGTCTTATTTCATACAACCTATAGTTGGTACTGATTTTCCATTCAAACGTAGTGTCAGCTAAATCTGCTGAATGTGACGTGGTGTATATCATATGAATGTCGTTTTATATTACATTCAGGACTACTTTCACAATTATTCACACTCCAGTAAAAAAGCTTTTAGAAAAAAAGAACCGCAAACCTGTGTTATCGTTAGCTGCCTTGAATACCGCCCCACTCTACCAGTTCGGGAGAGTACCTGAGCCTAGCCAGCCATACAACGGATTCTCTGATTATTGATACCGTATCGTGCCGTATCTTTATTTAGAAATTGACGCTGACGTGCCTGGCGCCCAACGAGTATCTTTTTGTTATTGTTTATTGAGTTCAGGGTTATTAGAGAATCGCGCCAAAGTGTCAAAGATGAGTCCTTAACCGAGGTTAGCGTTACGGTATACATAAACTTGACTTAAGGATGCGTATTTTCACAAAATGAATTTTATGAATGATGCTAGTTTGTTTATATTTTTTAAATTCAGAGTTGGGAGTATGGCAGAGAGATCAAGGCTGCCTTGTTTATTCAGAGGGAATCTAAGTGAAACTCTTTTGATTTCAAAAACGGGACAGTGAATTAACATGTGAAAAATATCGTTAGTTCTATCACAACAGTCAGAGGATAGGTAGCAAGTAAGTTTGTGAGTTTTTAAATGTGATATAATTCTGCAGTTAACGTTGCTAAGGAATCTGATCTGCGCCAGTCATTGGTATGTTTTGAGTGGACGTTTCAAGTTTAAATACTGCTGAGCTCCACGTTGCAGGCAAATGTCAGAATGAATTACTAAAGTGCTACTGTTCTGACGAATTTCAATATCCACCCTATATAGATATTTGCTAAAGCGTCACATCGAGATTTTTGGTTGCTATCAGTGGGGTGGGGGTGGGTTCATAAAAAATTGATGCTTGTCCGATTGGCTCAACAAATATGCGTTTGATCTGAAGGATCCAATCGTGTTTGGAGATTTTGGAATCATATGAAACCAATGATAGTTGTTTTTGCAAGCATATTATGGGATATCTGTCGTCAGGCATGCTGAGAATTTGGATGAGTGAGTTGAAAACTAGCTTAGAAACGAAAGAGTCGAGTTGGGGTCTTTCACGCTCTAGGGAAGGCTTTCAAAGCTGGTAACTTTAGCTTTATCTATCGGCTTGACTATGCAAATATTCTCCGCCAATAATCCGTGGAATTATTATCAAGTATGTCTCCTTTGCGCTGCCTCGGTGTGACACTGGATAGCACCCTGAATTGGGCAGAGCATACGGCATTAGTCTGTAGAATTGTTAATCGTACATTGTACCAACTGAACATGAATCACCACTTGTTTTTTATGACCATGAGAATAAAGATAGTGAGTGCCGTAATTCTTTCTTATCTGAACTATTGCTCTGTTGCTTTCAGCGGCTTATCGGGTATTCAGGAGTTAAGGCTTGAGAGCGGGCTTTGAATACATGTGTTCACGTTGTTTTCATGTTTGGACGTGACGTCAGCATTTCCAAGCATTGACGTCCATTAAGTCGGTTATCCTTGTCGGATAGATGTCCCCTGCACATGGGCTGTCTGGTGTTCGTATTACTGGAAACTGCTCAATCTAACTATCTAGCGCAAGGTTGTAGAATTAGGACCCACACTGTTCCGGGGTGGGCAATAAGAAAACCAACTCTCTAAACGTCCCTGCTCTTCGGAAATTAGCGTACTGAAATTCGTCCATTGTCATGGGTCGCCAGTGTGCCCTACACCCCAAAATTACGAACGCTGCATCTGTAGTTATATCTAGTCCGCGCTATAAGGCACACCAGTATAATGTTTCGCATATTGTCTTAACTTGGAAATAACTGTAATTTTCTACTGTGACTTTTATACTCTTGCGCTAAGAGTTACCTATTTAGTTTTCATTTATTAATAATTGAAGCTGAGCGTAGTTAAAACTAAAGTTACCATGTACCTCATCTATTATTAGTCGACATTCGTTACTTGAATATACTTTTAGGAATTGCCGATTTTTCTATAATTTTATTGTTCCACTATCTACTTGCATCAGATGCTGTCAGTTTCTTAATACTGTTTTTATTCCTTGTATCAGTTTCACTGTACAAAAGCTTGTATTTGTATCTGATTTTGAGCATCTTATAGGGAACTTGTGCCAGAGCGATAAACTACGTTGCGGCTATCTTATCTCAACTCATAATTCTTCTCAAACAGTTGATTTGCATTTCAATTTTGAAAACACATTAAAGTAGGAGGATTTAATCACTCTCATAGCGTATCCTATACCGAAATTTGATAGTTGGTAGATTCCGTGAATTCTGATACAGAAGTTTCGAGAACACGAAACTCTATAAATGATTGTGAAAAACCATGAAATATCGTTAAATCTTGTGAGTTCATTATAATGTAATGGAATCTGTGAATGGTTGCGGCAACTTCAAAAAATACGAAATTCCGAAAAATTTTTAAAATCTATCACAAGCCCGTACAAAGCTTGAATTTATAAACATTTCATGAAATCTGATACGTTTCCAAGTTCAAAATACATAAGCAGTTGCTTAAAGTATCGATTCACCCATTGAGAAGGGGTCTATCTTCCCTGAAGTAAGTTTGCATGAGAATGTTCGTATTATTACAGCAACAGGGGGTGGCTGCAATCTATTCACAAGAGTTGGCAGGCGAGCCCAACAATAAACCAGGGTGGAATCGTATTCATCCATTCTTTCGAATCCTGAAGAAAGCTGGGCTGCAGAGCCGTCTTTGTAGTTTCAGAATGTGAAACGGCCTGCACTTGTTAAAGACGCATCGATTTAACGTTAAACCGCAAAACTGGCTATAAAGAGATTTGCAAGGCTGCAAAATACACGGCATATATGTACGTGTTGGAAGGACGCATGCAAACTGCTTGCTGTAGAGATGCATTACTACCTATGCATGATTCATACCTAGAGCGATAGAGGAAGAGAGGTGGGCGTTTAAGTCCGTCGAATAAACGCGAATTGAGTGAACTGTATCACCTTTTTGAGTTACGACTCGATCGTTGTATCCTTTTACAATCGTTCACGCTATGACTATCTGCTAGTTGAAGAAAACAATTTCGAACTTTTCAGGTGAGTTGAAAAATTAACGACGGAGCCAGGAATCGAACCTGGTATCTGGAGATGCTTTACCGGAGACTTACTCCACTAGACCACCTAGCCGCCCTGACTACATGTCATTAATTTCTCTCATCACCAGTTTTTCGAAAATTGTCTGTTTTCCTGTGCCTCTGAATATATTTACATTTTAAAGTTCGTCGTGATAGCACATATTTTGACTTTGTGTGTGAAGCTTGTTGACATGTGCACACATGTGACGTTTGTAGGTGGCTATTAATGTGAATTACATTAATTTAACCATCTTGAACGGCGGGCCGTTCATTTTTGCTGATATGAAATACCATATCATATTTATAGCGAGAAAAATTTGCTAGTTGAAGAAAACAATTTCGAAATTTTCAGGTGAGTTAAAAAATTAACGACGGAGCCAGGAATCGAACCTGGTATCTGGAGATGCTTTACCGGAGACTTACTCCACTAGACCACCTAGCCGCCCTGACTACATGTCATTAATTTCTCTCATCACCTGTTTTTCGAAAATTGTTTGTTTTCGTGTGCCTCTGAATATATTTACATTTTAAAGTTCGCCGCGATAGCACATATTTTGAATTTGTGTGTAAAGCTTGTTGACATGTGCACACATGTGACGTTTGTATGTGGTTATTAATGTGAATTACATTAATTTGGCCATTTTGAACGGCGGGCCGTTCATTTTTGCTGATATGAAATACCATATCATATTTATAGCGAGAAAATTTTCCCTCCTTTAATTAAATTACCCCTATATGTTTATCACATGAAATAAAACATCACAGTACCAGATGAATCAATTTTTTGATGCCGAATGGCTGATCAAAATTCGGTTTAAGGGTTCGTATGTGCAGGACTCACACTGATGAGGGGAGTGTGACTTCTATAGGCTGGTAAAATTTCAAATCTCTTACCTCAAATTCCTGATAACGAAACAGAATCCCGGAAAAATTACCGTTTTTATTTCGTGTGTATTTGTTAACCTAATCGGATGAATGGTGCAGTTTATCTCAAGTAGGAATAAAATAAATCTCACACCGCCTCTCCGATAGTAGAAAGGAACTCGTTTGACTTTACAGGAGAAGCTCAAGGTTTGGTGAGGAAATGTGATGGGGTAATTCAGTGTGTGTTTTCGAAGCCCTAAAAGTTAAACTTTCGCGAAATGTTGTGACGAAAATTGCTCTCTTTTTACTTTCGGTCCTACAGAATTCAAGTCTGTGAACGTAAACGCAATCCTGTGGTCCAGTACAATTAACTTTTCCTTAGTACAGTGCAAGCGGCCTTACACATGTTCCATCTCTCAGGGGATGAAGTAAAAAAGCGATAAAACAACTAAACGGATAATAAAAGCTACATTAATAGGGCATCGAACTCATAATTGTGCACACTACTTTATTCTCACTGATCTATTACTGTCCAATACGTGGAGTCCTAAACTATACCTAACTCCGAAGCATCGTTATTGCTGGCTTATAATGCGCATTATACCTACAATTAGAGGAATGTCGATCGAATCCAGACCCATAACACTGTGCTCGGCATGTTGGTTGAGCTACTCCGGAACAAATGAGATCCCGGTGCGTTGTATTCTCTTATTTCTTCTCCCTCCGGCGACTTAGAAATATGTTTTTATTTTCGGCTGTACGGCCTACGTTGCCGAATCACGAACCACCCTTCTCCCTCTGAGTCGTTGATTTTATCGTAATTTACTCGACAAGGAGAAGGTTCTTACATTTATTCATCGCCGGTATAAATGACACAAGGTTCACGGACTTCAATAGTAATAAAGACACGAGGATGTGACAGTTCTTACACTTACAATGCTTTTTTTTCGCGGTTCGGTCGTATTATTATTACGTTTCGGAATATTTCGGCGATCGGCGAGAAAAACTGAAAAGAAACATTCGACGTTGACTGTATTTACTGAAATATTTGTTTAAAATTTCGTATAACCTGAAAAGAAATCTCCATTGCATGAAAACAAATGTCCAAAATTTTAGATCTACAATTAAGGGATATTGTCAGTAAGGGGTGAAAACAATTCGTTCACGGGCATAAAGGTTTTGTGCGCCATATTTTCCGAGACTGTAGTAATTGATTGATCAGGTGCCTGATGGCTCAAGTCACCGAATGTCGCCAAAAATACATGCTCGACGTACTGCGATCGATGAATGAAATTGAATGAAGATAATTCTCAGAGAGAAGGATTGGTTTCGCATGCCTCGGTGATGTGATACATCGATTGCCTTTCAAAATCGAGTAGACAATTCCTAATAGTTCAATACGGTCTACCTGGATTACGAGAGGGCTATAGGCTGTAGTGTCATATGGTCGCTTGTCAACTTACACCCAGATTAAACTCAACCTCCAAATGAGACACAGCAACTCCATCAACTTTTAGAGGGCCGACCTGGCTCGTTTTTGAGCCAGCAGGTAACTTCGATTATCATAACGTCGATATTTATGTACATAAATCATACCTACAAAAAATATCGAATTTCAAGGGAAAAATGCAACGTAAAAACGTTGGTTGGTTTGTGGTTACGTGCGACGATTCGGCGACGTCGATTTTCGCCGTCTGATCTCACTTTGCCGAGGTAAAATCGAACTTTCATTTTCTGATCTCTACGCGTAGGCATACCCTTTGATTGAAGATAGTAACGCGTGAACAGGTGAAGGACGAGATGAAGCTTTCATCGAAAAAGAGTTCGATTCATTATGTAGATAGCGTATTGTTGAATAATTATCGTCGATTCAGAGCACAGTGCAGTAATGAATCCTTTATACATTGCCGACATTTATTACAGAAATAATTTTTACCGGAGGAGGAAAAATCTGATTTTGGGATAAATTGACGGGGTGTATAGGTGGCGAACTCGTTTGTAACGAGACGAGCAGCGTCTCACAGAACTGTACTCCCGGAGGCGAACGAACGATAATTCAAATAGATACTATCAACATTGCTGATTATTAATACATAAACTAGTGCTTAGGACAGTGTACGCATTCATTAAGAGCAGAGCTAATACTTTTTCGGATTCGGCGAGCCAATATTTCAAGTATGAGAAAGTAAAAGCACTTTACATTTTGCTGCTGTACGAAATTCACCTCTTTTCCGCGTGCCCTACTCGAGGCCCGCTTCAAGCCCCTAATTTCCGATCTACAAACCAAAACGGGACTCTTTGATACAATTACACACACACTTGCGTCTAAAGAGATAGAGATTCGAGAGAGCGGAGGGACTGGAACGTTTGAAAGTAATCCCGTCAGTGGGGATTGCGAAGGCGCGGAATCTACCACGGCTATATTCAATCCTTTGCGGCACAGCGTATCATATATGAGGCCGCTTTTTTGGATCGGTAATTCGAGCTTTACATTCAATTTTCGAGATATCACTGTTATTATTTTTTTTTTTTTTTTTTGCATAATTGGTCTTCTAATCATCACTAAGTGTTGAAAATATCTGTTTTTACAGAATAAATGTAATTATGGAAACGCTATAGAGACTATTAGAACAGTAGAACTCGGTATTCTTGGGTTTCTGGGGTCACTAAAAATGAATCTGCCGTGAAAATTGAAAACAACGGATCCAATATAGTAGACTGAAAATATAAAGATCAATCCGATTCGCTTGAAGTTTGCTATCCAGGGGTTATCGGGCTCGCTGAAAACAAACTCGAAGTCAGAATTTCGAAATTCAAGACGGTGGATCCAATATGGCGGACTGCAAATATGAAAACAGTTCATATTTTATTGAAATTTGTGACTCGGTGGTTTTCGGGGTCGATGAAAACGTGTTCACCGTCAAAATTACTAAATTCAATGTGCCGAATGCATTTTATGCATTATGCACAAAATGCTTGAATGAATCTCGCATGATGAAGAATACATTAGGATAAAAGTCCGCATGGATGAAGGATGAAGGTAGTCGCTATCACGATTTCGAGTTCGTTACAGTTGACCCCGAAAATCCTCAAGTAGCAAATTTTGAGCTAGTCCGATCAATTTGTTTATTTTTTGACCACTAAAATAGATCTGCTTTTTTGAATTTCATTATACTGGATTCAGATTTGTTATCAGTGTTCCCAGAAAGCACCGAATAGCAAGATTCAAGCAAATCAAATCAATTTTCATATTCTCAGTCTGTCATATTGGATCCACCATCTTTGATGTCGTAATTTTGACAGCGGAATCGTATTTGGTGATCCGAGAAAACCCCTGAGTGTGCATTTTTAAGCTATTTCGATCACTTTTACATTTTCAGTTTGCTATATTAGATGACCCATTTTGAATTTTGAAAATTTCCCAAATCTGACCCCATATTTTATATCAACGACCTCGAGAACCATTACATACCCAGTATCAAGGAATGTAACTGAACCGAAAAGAGGTATGTTTCCAATGGTTAAATCAAATGAATTCGATTTCAGTTACCCAAGATTCAATTAAGATGGATGAAATATATAAAGCATGATACAACATTTATGTCACTCAATGGAAAAAAAGTCGTACACGTATATGGTGCTACTAATCACAGTTTGACTAAATATTCATCCATTGATTTAAGTGAGTTGTAATCTGGCAATTCTACTCACATGTTTGTTTGGATTCAGGAACATGAAGATGATCATCATGGTATAATAGGGCGTCCACCATAGAACGAAGGCAGCCACGATGACGACGCTGATTCGCAAGGACTTAGTCTTGGCGCGATGCATCAGACGGCGTCGATTTAGGTCCCCGGATACGTGATTCGTATTACTGTTGGCAAGTTCAGTTTTGAATACGCGCTCACTGCCTGTAATTACATAATACGGACAAACCACATTTAATCAAAGGCTCGATCGTACTACCTTAGCATTTCTATTATATTATTATTGTTGTGTGTCATGTCACGTGGTTTTGGATCAATCTAATACTTTTCGTAACATTCTTACTATTCGAGATGCAGTACCTATAGATTTTTAGACACGATTTGGTGATTTCAATAACTAGACACCTGGTTAGTAATGACAGCGGGAACAATGCACGCCGTAGAGAGTGACCGTCACTTCGACCGGGAACCCATAGGGCATAACAGGAATAAAAGAAGTACTTTTTTTCTCTACCTTTTACTAACACGCCTAGCAGTAGTACAGCAAGGCGGGTTCTGAGTACAAACACCTTCTTTACCAACCAAGCCGCCTGTCGCATCCCAGACGCAAACCCTTGAAGGTTACCCCCACTCTCGTAAGATAAAACGTGCTCTGCCGTACCGACCTGAGGTTAAAAACGTGCAACCTTACCGACAGTTGTATCGGGCGCCTGTAAAAATCGCACTGCTTTACCAACAATTCTTATCGGTCAAAGGTCAAAGTGTTTATGCTGTGCTCGTCTGCCAACGGTAGAGAGTGCAGCGGGGGCGAGAACTTTTTTACCGTCCCGCATTCTCTTGTCACGATAGGACTGCTGATGTGTAACATTAACCACTTCAAATTCCTTTCCCTCAGTAGGACTGTTGATGTGTAACATCAACCACCCCACATTCCTTTTACACGTTATCAACCACGCGACATTCCAAAATTAATGGTTCTAAGAATTGTTTTTCACTTACTTGAATGCCGGTTTGATATCAACCACGTGACATTCTTTTTGGCTTGTGACTGTACTGTGAACTCTACGATGAATTCTGAACGGGTTCGGTCAAGACCAGAGTGCAGGGTCGACCGATAGCTGCGGTAGTATACATTCAGAGCCATGGATCTGCGGTGTTGGGTTACTATGGCTCTGAGAATGCTGAAAGGTGCGCGCGCATTAACAAACATACGTACAGCTGCCTTTTCAAAAGGGCGATCATCACTGCAAACGATCATTAAGTCTCAACTTGTCAAGTATACGCGAGGAAAAAGCTCATGATGGAATCCAAGAAGTGTTTGAGATTGATCGAGATTAAGACATCGGCGTACAAGATCTTGGACAAATCATCATCAACAGCAGAGATTCAGAAATGGATAAAATTCAGAAGTCAAAATATTCGGCTTCTGGACAAAATTTTGTGAAAGGCTTCATCAATTGCAGAAAAAATGAGAATTATCACAACGATCAGACTCTTGAAAGCGCTCACGGAAAAATTCAAACGTCTTCAACTGCCATTCCACAGGAAAGTACCGTGGTGCTGCTCATCGAGGTTGCAATCTCAAATACAAAAATTCGCACACTATCCCAGTGATATTGCAAAATCTGTCGGGTTACGATTCACATTTTCTGATCAAAGCACTGGCTACATCGTTCGAGGGCACATTTGAGCTTCTACCCGTAAACAAAGAATAGTACATTTCTTTTACAGAATATGTAAGGGGACAGATATAAAGTTTAGATCCATGGATTCGTACCGTTTCGTACCCAGTAGTCTCGAGAAATTGGCAACGTATCGCGGTGATGATCAAAAAACAATCAAACGAAAATTTTATCGTCGCTCAGATAAATTTCAGTTATTGACCAGAAAAGGAGTGTTCCCGTACGAATACATAGACAGTTGGGAGAAGCTCGAGGACAGACGGCTACCATCCAAACAACAATTTGACTCAAAATTGAATGGTCGGGATATATCAGACGACAACTATGCACATGCATGTAAAGTTTGGCAAACTTTTAACGTTCAAACTTTGGGAGAGTATTTGGACTTGTATTTACAGACGGACGTGTTTTTACTAGCCGGCGTTTTTGAAAATTTTCGACAGAGCTGTTGGACAACGTACAACCTGGACCCGTTTCATTATTACACCGCGCCCGGTCTGTCGTTTGATGCAATGTTAAAGTGTACCGACATCGAGCTCGAGCTTCTCACCGACATAGATATGGTTATGTTGATCGAAAAAGGTATTCGAGGTGGTGTGTCACAGTGCTCAAACAGATACGCTAAGCTTAACAACAGGTACATGAGAAAGGCATTCGATCCTGAGTTCGAATAATCTTGTCTCATGTACTTTGACGTTAATAATTTGTACGGTGCTGCTATGAGCTTTGCTCTGCCATACAGTTCCTTCGAATGGTTATCAGACTTCGGATAATGCGACGTTTTTACCATCTCGGACGATGCGAGGTTTGGTTACATACTGGAGGTGGATTTGGAATACCCTGAGGAACCGCATGATACTCATAAAGATTTACCACTGTGTCCGGAGCATTACATACCTCCGATCTCGAATAGTAAGCAACCAAAATTGAAGCCCACGCTACTTTCCAAAAAAACTACTTTGTTCACTATAGCGTTTTGAAACAATGCTTACAATTAGGCTTGAAATTACTCAAAATTCACAGAGTTCTCAAATTCAGGTGAACCCCGTGGCTCAAAAAATACATCGATTTAAATACCGATTTGCGAAAAAAATCTCACAACGAATTCGAGAAAAATTTTTACAAACTGACGAACAACGCAGTTTTTGGCAAAACAATCGAAAATGTTAGAAAGTATAGAGATGTTAGGCTGATCACGAAATGGGATGGAAAATACAGTGGTAGAGCTACTATAGCCAAACCTAATTTTCACAGCTGCACCGTTTTCGACAAAGATATAATCATCGTCGAAATGAGTAAGACGAAAGTCAAGTTGAATAAACCATTGTATGCAGGTTTCTCTATCATGGTTCTGGGTACAACATATATCTACGATTTTTATTGTAATTATTTTAAACGGAAATTTGGCAACCGAGCAATATTAATGTATACGGATACCGACAGTTTGATCTACAATTTTGCCGTCCCTGACATATACGAACATATGAAGCAGGACTTGCATAGATTCGATACGTTTGATTATCCGCTTGACAGCGTGTATGGAATGCCTCTAGCAAACAAACAAGTTCTCGGCTTGATAAAAGATAAGAATAACGGAAAAATAATGCTGGAATTTGTAGGATTAAGAGCTGAATTCTACGCATTCCGAGTCTTGGGAGATGAGAAAGACAATAAATGTGCCAAAGGTGTCAAAGGATCTGCGTTGAGAAAAATAACTTTCAACAATTATTTGGAATGTGTTTTGAACAGTGAAAATGTGTCTACAAATCAGCATTTGATATCAAGTCGAAAGCACGAGGTATACACCGTAGAACAGCAGAAAGTGGCACTGTGCTGGAATGACGACAAGCGGATCGTGTTTCAAAACACAACCAACAAGCTACCGTGTGGCTACAGGCCTGCACCTTAGCTTTGTAATTACCGTATCGTAATCTATGTAGGATTTAATTCATAGCTGTACCATGATGTATAAAATATTATTATGTAGGATAGTGAATAAGAACGTTCCGAAATATAAAAATTGTACAACGATGCATATGTCTGTCGATTGTCTTAAAAATTAAGATGTATACTTGTTATGTATCCGGTAGAAAATGAAGAGGCACATACGTTTTTACAAAAAATTCATTTATTCAATGTTACATGTCCGATTCGTTTATCCAACTGTTGTGGGTATTGTCAAAACCTAACCATTGAACATATATTTTTTTTCCACGCTTCTTGAGCACCTTCTCCACCAAATAGATATCCGAATGTTCAACCTCGAGGAGCTCCTGTTCGTAGAAACCACCATCGATGGGTTGATCTCGGTAGTCTTGGAGCTTGTACGTTACAGGATGATTATTTTCCACTCGACTTATCGTGATAATTTTAGTCATCCAATTGGGAGTGTAACCTTTCTCGAAGACATTTTTGAATATGCTGATTCGAACTTTGTCGCCGGATTTGAAATTTGCCGATATGGTAGGTATCGCTCGAAGCCCTCCGTACGCCTGACGTAATAACAGCCTCTCGTTTGCAACGGTGACATCCGACGGTTTCATTCTGATGGTTCGGTGTTTGGTGTTGTTGTAAGCCGAAACCAAATCAGATAAGATGTCGAGCCACTTGTAGCTTTCTTGCATGCTGAACCGTGTCTACATTTTACCTTTCAGCGTGCGATTGAAACATTCACAGATCGAAACCTTCAAATTACTGTACTTGGAGTGAAGTTTGATTCCGTAACGTGTCATAAGCGATTCTAATTTCGAGTTGTAAAATTCCGTTCCTCTGTCGACGTGTAAATTTTTCGGCACCCGTCCTTGTACAAGCACTGATGCCATTGCCTTCGTCACATCATTTCCAGACTTGCTTTTCATCGGTACAGCCCACGCATACTTTGAAAAAATCTCTATGACTGTGAGCATATTCTTGTAGCCTTTGTTTTGTCCAGCGTATGACGTCATATCAACAAGATCCGCCTGCCAGGTCTCGTCGATGCCGCGCACGTCTCCACGTCGACGTGGGTAATTCTGGCGTGCAGGCTTATGCAGTTCCGTCACCAGTGCTTGCTTTTTCTCGTTCATACCCCAATGTTCTTAGACTGGTGTCCAATTTAGAAATGAATTCAGCATTTCGAATCGACAGATCTCTGCCTGTTTTGAAGTCTGTGTGAAAGGTATCCAAAGCTTTGGCTTTTTTTGCTACATTAGCTTTATTCAAGGGAGGACGGGTAACTAAATGATAGGTACACCTGGATGTATCACAGATAATAAGTTGTCGTTTATTAAAGAGTTCAGAGAAAAGTATTACGTGGTTCTTTAGCCACAGCTCTGGCTGAGAGTAACCGATTTGGCTTGTTTTGGGGCGCGCCCTTAGGGCGAGTTCTCGCACGATTATTCGTCTGCTTACGCTGCCGCTTACGATCTGGGGCGCTGCTCTCGGTTCTGACGACGGGCGAACCTGGTCGTTGTCGAGAGGTCGCCACATCCACTCCCCCCCCAGTAGAGTTCGTATTCTGGTAGGGATTTTCAATCTCCGGATTTTCATTTGGAATGTATGCTGGCTTCAGTCTTTCAATGGAAATGTTTTTCTCGTGTTTCTCAACGTTGACCTTGAAGACCCGGTCGTTGATCCTTTCGATGATTTTATACGGACCTTTATACGGCGGTTCCAGTGGTGCTCTCACGTGGTCGCATCGAACGAACACATGAGTGCAATCGCTCATGTCCTTGTGTATGAAGGGGCGTTTTTTGGTGTGATGAGCAGTCGGAGTTGGATTGATTCGCCTCATTGTCTCGCGATGCTTCTCCAGGAACTTTTCTGGATCAGCAGTTTCTTCGTTGTGCGTGAAGAACTCTCCTGGGACTCTTAAGGTCGTTCCGTACAGCATTTCTGCCGGCGACGCTTTGATGTCGTCTTTATACGAAGTCCTGAGGCCGAGCATTACCGATGGTAGAAGGAGAGTCCATGGGATTTCTAGTTTGCACATCAGTGAGGTTTTAAGCGTTCGATGCTACCGTTCCACCATACCATTCGACGCTCGGTGGTAGGGAGTGGTTCTTATTCGATTTGCTCCGATGAATTTGGTCAATCCCCGGAATAGCGCAGATTCAAACTGCGACCCTTGGTCTGTCGTGATCTTCAGTGGTGTCCCGTATTGGCTGATCCAGTTGTCTAAGAGCGCTGTGATTATCGTTTCCGTGTTTATGTCTGTGAGTGGTATTGCCATCGGCCAACGTGAGAAGCGATCGATGATGGTTAGGCAGTATTTGAAGCCGTCGACGTTGGGCATCATTATTATGTCGATGTTTATGTGGTTAAATCTGGCGTCCGCTACGTCGATTTTGTTCGGAACGCTTCGATTGTGTTTCTGGATTTTCGCTCGTTGGCACTCCAGACACTCTTTTGCCCATTGCGTTGCGTCTTTTTTGATTCTCGGCTAAATGTACTTTTCTCTGATCTTCTTGCCTGTGTTCCGGATACTCGGGTGCGAGAGGCCATGGATCGAGTTGAATGCTGTTTTTCTCAAAGCCTTTGGGATGTACGGTCTGACGGTTCCTTTAGCAATGTCGCAGTAAATCTCTTTTTCATCGATTTGGAGTCGCTGGAGTTTTAGCGATGAGGTTCCCTCGATGAGTTGTCTCAGTTCTTCATCTCTCTCTTGTGCGTCGGCGATTTTTTGGCTGGATAGTACTGTTGGCATGTTTATTGTGTTTATTCTGGATAGGGCGTCGGCTACATTGTTTTCCTCTCCTTTCACATGGATTATATCCGTGGTGAATTGAGAGATGAAACCGAGTTGTCGCAATTGGCGAGGAGATGCCTTTTCGGAGCGTTGTGAGAAAGCGTAAATCAATGGCTTGTGATCGGTTTTTACCGAGAATTGTCGACACTCCAAAAGATGTTGAAAATGTTTGATTCCCGCGAAGACAGCTAGCAATTCTCTATCGTACGTGCTGTACTTTTTTTCTGTTTCAGAGAACTTACGTGAGAAGAATGCGATCGGTTTCCACGTCCCATTTCTTTTTTGTTCCAGCGCTGCTCCGATCGCATTGTCAGATGCGTCTGTTGCCAGAGCTAATGGTGCTGTCGGTGACGGGAATTCGGTGGTCGTTATGTTCACGATGCTGTTTCGGCAGTCTGTGAACGCCTGTTCCGCTTGCGGAGTCCAGTTGATCTTTGTTTTGTCGTTCTTCTTTGATTGTTTCAGGTACGAGTTCAAGGGTGCTTGAAATTTCGCCGCGTTGGGAATCAATTTCCGGTAGTAGTTGATCATACCTAGAAATCGTCGCAATTCTTTTACATTTTCAGGTTTTGGATAATTTTTTATTTTTTTAATGCGTTCTTGTGGTGGTTTGTACCCGTTTTCGTTTATCGTATAGCCGAGATACTTGACCTCCGATTTTCCCAAGAAGCATTTGCTCGGATTGATGGTGAGTCTTTTTTGTTTCAGTCTTTCGAAAACTTGTCTCAAGTGTACTTCGTGTTCGGATTCGTTCTCTGACATGACGAGGATGTCGTCGATGTAGACAAACACAAAGTCGAGATCCCGAAATATTTTGTCCATGAATCTTTGGAATGTTTGGGTGGCTGCTTTTAACCCGTAAGGCATTTTTATGAATTCGAATAATCCAAAAGGGGTAATAATGGCCGTTTTTGGAATATCCTCTTTTGCCATAGGTATCTGGTGATACGCTCTCGTTAAATCCAGAGTGGAAAAAATTTTCTTACCGTGAAGTTTCTGGAACAGATCTTGGATCATCGGTGGAGGATATCGGTCTGGTGTTGTTCGGTCGTTCAATTTTCGATAGTTCCCACATGGTCTCCACGCTCCGGAACTCTTCTTCTGCATGTGCAGCGGGCTTGACCACTGACTTTTCGATGGTCTGATTATTCCTAGTTCCAGCATGATGTTAATCTCTTCTTTTGCTGCTTTCAGTTTTTCCCCTGCCAATTTTCTTGGCCTTTCGGCTACCGGAGGTCGTTGCGTAGTGAGTGAGTGTAGTGAGTGTAGTGAGCGATGTCTTCATTGTTTTCGTCGGTGGCTTGGATCGTTGGTTTTGTTATTTCGATGTATTGGTTCAACAGGGCCGTGTACTTTTGGCCTTCGTTGCTTGGAGAGTTTTTTTTCATGTCGACTGTCGAGATGCTATGAACTGCAGCTTTGATGATTTCTCCTTTTGTTGACAGCGATGTTGTTGAATCTATTAATCGTTGTCCTTTCAGATCTATTAACAGACCGAAGCGAGCGATGAAGTCTGCACCGATGATTGCTGATTTGACGTCACCTATGATGAATGGTCACTTGAATGCTCTGCGCAGTCCCAGATCTATTTCTGTCCATTGGATTCCATAGGTTTTTATGACCGTGTGGTTGGCTGCGTAGAGTTGGAGCTCTGAAATTTTCAATTTTTGTTTTATTGCCTCCTGTGGAATTACTGAGACCACTGATCCGGAGTCAATTAAAAATTTGAAGTGTGTCAATTTGTCGTAGATGTGTAGGCAGTGTTCTTTCGTATCCATGTTGCTGTCGCCCACCGCCTGTATAGATGACAGCTCCTTTAGTTTTCCGGTTTCGTAGCTTGTTCAATGGGTTTCGCAGTGCACGGTGGAGCACAGCGGTAGCTCTTGTCACCAAACTTTCGGTGATAGTAGCATTGACCGGTGCGTCCCGTTGAAGGAGATCGAGTTCGCGAGTGGGCTCTGGATCTTTGATTTTCCTTGTTTTTATTCTTATTTTTTTCAGTTTTTATCCACTCGGCAATTTCATTCAGTCTTTTTCAATGTTATCGATTTTAGTTTCCAGAGCTTTTCCTTCATGCGTTTTTATTGCGTTTACTGATAGTGTTTGTTCCTCACCTTGAGTGTTCACGCACATGACGTTCGTTGTGTTTTCGAGGATGTTATCGGCTATTTCTGCTAGCTCGTCCAGTGTTGCGTCGCGTACGACTTTTAACGTGTTGTATACCGTTTTTGGTAATAATCTGAGCCATTTGGTTTTGAGAAGCTCTTCTGATGCTCTGTTGTTGGCCAGCTCCTTCATTTTCCTTAGCAGTTGCGACGGTTTTTGGTCACCCAGTTGGATCTCCGAGAGCAGGATCTGCAACTGACGCTCTGATGAGGCTGTGAATCGTTTCAATATCATGTCTTTCATGTGTTGATATCGATTATCTGCTGGCGGATTGAAAAGAATGTCTGTAATTTCACAAATGGTTGCTTCGTCGAGAGCTTCTACCACCGCGTCGTACTTGGCTGAATCTGAGACGATTTTCTTTTTTCGCAGCGTCGACTCTATTTGTATAAACCATGCCGCTGGATTTGTTTTCCAAAACATGGGTAATTTGTGATTTGCTATCGCACTCGCTCGTTATCTTCACGAGTGATTGTTACCTGCTGGTTTGAGGAGCTGGGTTGGGTAGTTCGTGTTCTTTGGCTTTCTATTACCTGTTGATTTCTCATGTCTTGGATTTCTCCTTGAAGTTCCTTGATTTGTTGCAGGAGGATTCCGGTTGGGTTCTCTCCACCCGCGGCTCCTTCGGAGTTCGACATTTCGCCAGGTAGTTGTTTTGAGGGGGTTGGCGGTGTGGGCATGCCAAGTTTCCTCTTCTTTTTTTCTTTTGAGTTAGTTCTTTTAGCCGGGGTCACAAGTTTTGGCTATCTGAGCTACATTAGCTTTATTCAAGGGAGGACGGGTAACTAAATGATAGGTACACCTGGATGTATCACAGATAATAAGTTGTCGTTTATTATAGAGTTCAGAGGAAAGTATCACGCGGTTGTTTAACCACAGCTCTGGCTAAGAGTAACCGATTTGGCTTATTTTGGGGCGCGCCCTTAGGGCAAGTTCTCGCACGATTATTCGTCGCAGAGACGAAACGTCAGCGTCTGCTTACGCTGCCGCTTTCGATCTGGGGCGCTGCTCTCGGTTCTGACGACGGGCGAACCTGGTCGTTGTCGAGAGATCGCCGCAAAGCTTTCTCCGTGGTGGGCTCTAAAGCTTTGATCATTTGATCGAGGTTGTCGATTTGTTTTTGCAGCACGTTGAATTTTCGTCTCAAGATTTTTAAAGTTACAACATTGTTCGGCTCTACGGGATCTGCGACATTGCACAGTCTCTTGTTCCGTATATCGTGATGCCCGTCCGCTGTTATTCGAAATCCGACACCCGGAGGATCGCGATTGCTCGTGGCCGTGTTTTCATCTAGATGCCGTCGAAACACGTCGACGCTCATCTCGGTAATGAATGCAAGAACGATGAAAGCTCCTTACTAAATGATTCCTGCTTGGCGTAGCTCTTCGATAATGGAGATTATTTCGTTATTGGGACTCGGATTTCCCGCTGCCTGAGATGCCAGGAGTAAATGGAGACGCTCCACTAACTCGTTTGGATCATCCCAGAAAACGTATTCCGTTTCAACACCTTGTCGAATGATCATAGCTTGCGGAAGTAGACCATTACCCTTTCGGCTAGGTGATGGGGAATAATCCATCAATTCGGCAATGACATTTTTGAATTTGTAACTGTTATCGTTTCGAACAGCCCCATCGGATGAGTCATACTTTTTATGCGCGTTCGTTGCGAGGATTACTTTTTTAAATTTTCCCCATCTCCGGCGCTCACAGAAGAACCGTCAGGCTTCTTTTTGAACGAAAGTTCCGGCAAACCCTTCGTTTTCGGGTGAAGCGTATCGCCAATACGAATGTGGTCACTCTCAAGAGATATCAACAAATCACCAATCATTAGTCCGTTTGAGGGGTTGCGTACACCGTACACGTTGTCCAATTCACCTTTGTCTTTGCATCTCTCATCAGTGTAAAATACTCATCCTCGATTTTTTTGACCGCCGTTTCTACGATTGTTTGATCTCCTGCTGAGGCAAAGGACCCGTCCGTTTCTGAGACAGTCTCATTGTTTGTTTCATTTTTCATCTGCTTCATTACTTCTTCAATTTCTTCCACCTCTTGTTTTACAGGTTTAGTATGTTTTGTAACATTCACCAGTTCTTGAAACGGAGTCACTACTGGTTCGAAAACGTCACTTAATTTCTGAGTCGTAGATTCCTTGTCTAACTTGAGCAATTTGTGTTTTCGACCGATCGTAGCACTTGCTCAAGCGATCTGATGTAGGACATCTTTTTGCTTGAAAATTTCAGAGCTCTGCAAGTTGACGCAACTGAGTCTGCAACGCTACTGCGACTTTCGCTCAGATACGGTAGATTTTATTTCTTTTCCAGGCTACTCAAAGAATCGAATCCCCTCCTGTATCGTCCTCTATTGAGCTCACTGACTGTGTCGATCACCAGGAACCCGTACTTCTCACCGTTCCAGCATGCAGAACACACACTTTTAAACTCTGTGTAAGACATATCGGTGCTCACCTGGTCGTTGTATTCGTGTCTCAGGTTGAAATCGTCTTGTTTGAATAACACGAGTAAGTTCACATTTTCGCGCACGAGATGCTTGGGAATACGCGCGTACGTCTGACAGAGATAGAAACAGTCAGCGTCATGATGTCTACCCATGCAAAAGTGGGCTCTAATATTGTAGTGCTTCGCGCACGCTACATCGTCAAATATGATTATTGAGTTGGGCCGTGCTTCTTCCGGTGTAATCACTTGTTCACGCTCGGTGAACGCAAAATACTCCGTGTTCTCAACATTGTCCAACAATTGCTTCAGCAATTGGTATTTCGGTTGGTTAATAGATTTTGCGAAGATGTAGATATTTTCATATCTGAGTCCGTTGGGATGGGTTATAAGTGTGAGCAACGCATTAGTTTTACCACAATTCGACGGTCCACCGAATATTGCACGTACACTATTCAGGAGTAATTCACCGTGCCGTTTGTGCCTTTTGACATATTGCTCCGAAAGTTTGTCAAAATTCATCACGGGAAGCTTAGTGGGTTGTTTCTCAAACCGCATCTCGTTCATGACTGATCGGATTTGCTATAAATATCCCGTTTTGAAGAACTTTTTTTCAGTCAACGCACGAACATGATCGCGTACAGTGGTAGAAGAAGCAGCAGGCGGCAACATCGTGGCAATGGTCTGGTGAATAAAATCGTCAACAGCCTTCCAGTCGAATCGCATGTACCTGGTTATCAGTACTGTGGGCCTGGTACAAAATTAACAAAGAGACTGGCGCGGGGTGAGCCGGCAATCAATTTCCTGGACGCAGCTTGCAAGGACCACGACATTGCTTACTCGCAAAATCGTGAAAATCTTGAAGTTAGAAACGAGGCTGATAGGGTGTTGGCTGAAACAGCTTGCAAACGGGTTCTCGCAAAGGACGCAAATTTTGGTGAGAAAGCAGCCGCTTGTGCGATAACTAGTGAAATCAAAACTCGGAATGGGAATTCCAAACTCAAAAAATGTGACCTTGAGAAAAATTATAAATGCTGCAAAACGTACTATGGTTCCAAGCAACGATGCAAAAGTAGCTATCGAATCTGCACTGAGGGAAGCTGAAAGCGCCGTTGAAAAAGCGGGTGGTAAATGTAAAGTACGAACACCTTGCGTCCTAACAGTACCTTCAAAAGTCGGTGGTTTTTTACCGTTTCTGATTCCTATCTTCGCTGGACTTAGTGCTACAGGCGCGTTAGCCGGTGGTGCGGCAGGTATAGCAACAGCTGTAAACGATGCAAGTGCTGGTAAATGAGAACTGAAAAGCAGCAAACGACACAACTAAACTATGGAAGCTCTCGCGTTGAGCTTCATGCCAAACCGTACAAAACAGGTCTTTGTCTCCATCTTTCAAACAACTAGATGCGATGCTATAACGTTGAGCGTTGGCTAATTGGGAATTGTTGAAATATGCAAAAATCTTTACGGTTCCGCATTTCCGCGGTGTTTTCATGCGAAACGAAATGCCCAAGCCGGTCCACGAAAAAACGAGTCAGCGATAATCAACCTCGACGACAAAGACGGTCCGGGAACACGCTGGGTTGCATGCAAGAAACGTGACAATAATATCGATTACTTTGGCAGTTTCGGCAACCTTCAACCACCCTCAGATCTCATAAAATACCTCGGTGTTGGTAGCGTCAAGTACAATCATGAAAGGTACCACGATTATGATACATTTGAATGCGGACACTTGTGTCTGAAATTTCTAAGTGGTGAGCTATTGAAACATGGTGCGTGATTTACAAAAGTCAGTCTACCACTCGCAGTCATGGAGGATTCGTTAACGTTAACGATTTCGAGAACCTCTTCGATACTTAAGGCACAATATTTTCCACCGATCGAACTTGCTCGTGATCAAAGTTATGCTCTTGGCTTGGTAGAATTGTTAACCTTTAATTCGATTCCCAACGTTGATGTCGGTCACAATAAAATTTACGTAGCTGATAAGGTGATCACCATACCTACCAGCAGCTACGAAATCGAGGATATAGAGAAGTATCTTCAAAACGTGCTAAGAAATACAGATATCAGGCTGGCCATCAAACCCAACAATAATACATTGCGCAGCGAAATCACATGCAACCACACGATTAACTTTGAGCCGAATTATTCCATTGCTCAACTTTTGGGATTCACACAACGTGTATTGGAGGTTGATAAAACTCACGAATCAGACGTGCCTGTAACTATACTCAAGGTCAACGCGTTGCGAGTCGAGTGTAGCATTACAACGGGCGCCTACGTCAATGGACACAAAGTACACACTATTCACGAGTTTTTCCCGACTGTCCCACCAGGATATAAGATGGTGGTAGTACCGTCGCACGTCATTCACCTTCCGATCACCGTCAGGACCATCGATCACGTTCGGCTCCGGTTGGTGGATCGAGACGGAAACCTGGTTAATTTTCGTGGAGAAGTTATTACTGTGAGACTATATATTAAATCGCCATCAACGATGGGAATTGTATATAACAGACTGTCAAAGAGTGGGTATATCAGTAAATCGGCATGCCCCGATCAAGTCAGTCATCGATCGATTCTCAAACGGTTAACACCTCGAAAGGTGGAGTTCCTGATAGCTCTGGATCTGAAACTGACACCTTTTTGAAGAGGAATTTCCGACAACTAAAAATCCGATTTTGCTGTTTTATCGTCTGCTAGGTACCATGGAGGAAGAAATCTTGAACATTCAAACACCAGTCGTCTCTGACGAATCCGTTGCGCATTACGAGATTCACGCTCACAAACCTTACGCCTTGTCAACTTTCAACAACAGCGATGAAATTCGAATCACCGTTCAGCATTAGGATTTATGCATATCACCAAGCAAAAGTTCGGTACATGTCCATGGACGACTCCTCAAACCTGATGGTACAGCTACTGTGAACACAGAGCTCGTAAACAACGCGATCTGTCATTTGTTTGAAGAAATTCGCTACAAAATTAATGCAGTTGAGATTGATAGAAGCAAGAACGTTGGCTTGACAAGTCTTATGGAGGGTTACGCTTCCCTGCACCCTGGTCAGACTTGGCTGATGGAGAACGCTGGATGGCTTGATGTAGAAGAGAAGAAAAAATTAACCAATGCCGAGGGTAATTTTGACGTACTGATACCGCTCAGCATGATATTGGATTTCGCTGAAGACTACCGCAAGATCGTTGTCAACGCTAGACATGAGTTAATTTTGACGTGATCAAAAACTGACGTCAACGCAATCATGCAGACTCAAGAGGAGAAATTCAAAATCACGATCAATGTAGCGGAATGGCTAATACCGTATTTGAGACTCGCGGATCAGAAAAAAGTTGACCTACTAAATTTCATTCAGAAAGATCCGCCTATTTCGATGACCTTCCGCAGCTGGAAATTGTACGAATATCCCTTACTTCTCACACATCGAAAGACGTTTGGACTGTGAAAACTTCCACTCAGCTTAAAAAACCTCGGTACGTCATTTTGGGTCTCCAAACAAGTCGAAAGAACAAAACCGGCAAGAACGAAAGTCATTTCGATCATTGCAATATCACGGACCTCAAGCTATTGTTAAACTCTGAATCTTATCCGTACGGTAACCTGAACCTCAACATGAGTCGTGACGTGTACGCGCTCCTGTACGAGACGTACGCAAACTTCCAAGCTACCTAGTACGAAAAGAACCCCGAGCCGTTGTTGACAAAGAATAAATTTCTTCGAGACGTCCCCTTATTCGTTATCGACTGTTGAAAACAAAACGAATCTTTGAAGTACGTACCTGTCGACATCCGTCTTGAATTTGAAGCTGGAGCCAACTTTCCCGCTGAAACATCGGCGTACTGCTTGATTGTTCACGATCGTATTGTCGAATACAACCCGCTCAGTGGTGGGGTGAAAAAGTTGGTATGAAAGCTGACCGTTCCCACCATCTCGCACAGTTCAAATATGGAGCTTATCGTTGACATACAAGGCTTTCGTAGACCTTTCAACAATACCTTCACATAGAAAGAATTGGCTATAATTTCAATCTACTGGGAAGCATCTCCATCAATGTTTTTCTTCAAGCCACCTTACGAATGAGATTGTGTGGACGTCAAATACCAAAGCCAAAATTCCTGGTTAGAACGCGATTTTCACGGTTTACCTTGGAGCTGTGGAACCATACCGTTTAAGGAAGTTGAGTGGACCATACAAGGCAGGCTGTGCAAAACTGAAACCGTTTACGTAAAAGGAGAAGAAAAACGAGATTGGTTGCTCAAAATTGTCCGCAAAGTTCAAATAATCGATAAACCGGACTTTGACTGTCTGTCGCTTCAAACCTTGCAAAAAACTTCAGCTGTGTCTCTAACATGTGACGTTCATACAGTATCCAACGCAATCTGTGCAGCACAGAACGTTTTGTTACTTTAAAATTGGCTACAAAATCATCATACTGTTCGGATGGCGAGGGTGTATGATTTATGTTACTGCGCAGAAGCATCTACAAGAACGGTCCCGCATTCCTAGCGAATATATCATCCTGGTTGCGATACTATTGAATAAAATGATTGTACTATCTTTGTGAAGTAATTGTCAACTGTAACCCAAAAATTGTCCTCAATAAAACTGTTTTATAAAGAATATTCATGAATCAATTTCACACCTTCACCTTAGCTCTTAAGAGAGAATGTTTTTCAATACAAAGCTCATGTAAGATTCAATCTTGCTCTCCATCCTTAACCGAGCTGTACTCAAACCGAGTTATGTTTTCCATTGCTAGAGCGATAGTAACCCAGCAGCGCAGATCCTTGGCTCTTAATGTATACTACCGCAGCTACCGGTCGACCTTGCACTCTAGTCTTGACTAAACCCGTACAAAATTTATCGTTCACATTACAGTCAGAGGACGCAAACGCAGCTTGAAACCCTCCATCGTTCCTTAGTGGTGTTCGGAGTAACATTTTCTTAGATTTCAAGACTCAATTCTAGTTACAATTACAAGGTACAAAACGTACGTAGGATCAAAGGTATACAGGACGGTTTAACGATAAACGAAAAAATATTCATAATTTCAATCTTTTTTTTTTTGTTCATTGAACGTAAGACTTCCACAAGACACTGGATATTTGGATGTGATACTTAGATTATACGTATACGAATTCAAGTTGACCGTACGGTCCGCTAAGATAGCGTACATGCAACCGTATCTCCTTACTGGCTGTCGTCACCTTCTGGAACAAATCTTCATCTTCTTGGAGGGTGTTACGTGGGGGTGAGATTGTATTGAGCGGTGGTAGTTAATGATTAATTGAATAATCAAGTTTGGTCCCACGTAACGACAATGGATGAAAATTAAAACTAAGAAAAGTCCTACCTTTGGATAAGCCCGTAATTTGTAGGATCGTGTTGCTATAGTCCTGTACAGGTTTGTGAGGTTTGTTTAAATTGTTGAGGCAATTTTATAATAATGAAAATGGGAAAAAGGTCGTTCAAAATAAATGGTTTAATATGATTTAACTGGTATAAGGTGAAGTATATTCTGTATGATTTGGTGATTGAAATGTCCGATAACAATGAATGGTGATAATGACATAAAAGCCGAAATTAACAATTTATGAAGCATTTGAGTTTGTATAACGATCCACGCCGATAGACGAATTTATATTCAAATGCAGAGAAGCTGCAGAATCACTAAATTTGACCGTTTGCGGGATTTGGCAAATTATGTGTTATTCTATTTTAAAGAATATTATTATTTGGTACCAGGAACATCTACTCTGAACGATGGTTATAACTAGCTGGTCGTGATTATTCGATATTGTATCTCTCTTTTCAGATTATCTTGAATCAATTATATATCCTGTTGTTAATTCTTGTTGGTTAAATCTTGGAAACAATAAGTATGATTTAATTGGGGATAGTGAAGCTAGCCACCAATTCTAGACTGGCTTTTAAATGAATATTACAGAAGTAAATTTTGATTATAAAGGTGAAACAAGAATTCGTTCAATGTCGAAGATTAGCACTTGGATTGACTTATCTTTAGGTGAATCGGTCAACGAGATTGAGAGCCGTCGGATCGTGTCGGTCTGCGTCGGTAGTAAAGCACATAAAAGATGCAAACGTCGAAGATAGTGAGTCTTTTGCAGCTAATAGAATAACTGAATGCTCGAATTTGACGAATTAGCGCGAGACTTTAGGCCGGTCACAACTAAGATTTTCCGAACGCTACTATTGCTCAAGAAGGGCTAATACGGGGTTGACGTCCACGCACCTCGCGACTTGACGGACGAAAGACATGGCTTCTTGGGCCTGAGGGTCCAAGTTGTAATGAGTTACAACGGTAATTAGCCAATGAGGTGCGAGGGCGACCTCCTGGTGCCCAAATCCACATGGTCAGCGTTACTTCCTGCTCTTTGACGGTGTTCCGACGATTCTCAATCTCGTCGGTGACACATTAAAAATATGAACAAGAGATATTTACATACAATGTTCACACACTCATTCATACATCCTAATAAGTAGTCTATTTTAATTTGGTGGTTCCAAAGGTAGTGGTTTATGCTAAATATCAATGATAATTTTGCTCCCAAAAAGAGAGGTATTATTAGGCTGAGCTCCGCTGTTACCAGCTTAGCAGTCTCCTATCTCAGTTCTTGGTACCAGTTGTAAGAAACAATTTTGAACCTTATACTAGGGATCATTGTTGGTCTCTACGTGACTTTTGCCAGGAGGGGTGGAACTCGCCGGTTCAGGCAATACGATATTTTAATGTTGTTTATGGCCGTAACCGTTACAGTGTTGAAAGCTAATTGTGAGAATCACCACCACGTGTTGAAGGTCACATCGATTTTGAAAAAGGTACGCCGAAGCAATGTGCCGGACGTAATAAGGGCCTTGGTTATTTGGTTCGGTAGAAAAATCGTGAAAGAGTTCTCCAACTCTAGAACGATTTTGTCACCAAATTTCGTTTTAACCCGACGAACGCCGCTGACTCGGTATTCTAAGTATACTTCGAGGTACGAAAGCTTGTTCAAGGGCAGAAGTGTCTCCAGGTGAGCGACTTCGTTCAATTTTGAAAAGTCCATGATCGTTACTGTCGAATTGTATGTGCTCAAAATCTCTTGTGAGTTGATTGAGGTCAGATCTGATTTTCAGCAGATGTTTTACTTCTCTAATATTCTTGATGAGCAGTTTTAGTCGTTTCTTTGATTCACGTTGTTGTTCCAGAGCACTTCTCATTTGCAAAAAGAACAGCTTCAGACTGGCGATGAAGTTACCACTTTTGACTTATATAACGTTCCCCCACCACATAATTTGAAATTTAGTGGGGGTGATGAATGGCACGTAGTTGATATCAAACCAGCATCCCAGTAAGTGAAAAACAATTCTTAGAACCATTAATTTTGGAATGTCGCGTGGTTGATAACATGTAAAAGGAATGTGAGGTGGTTGATGTTACACCTGAGCAGTCCCATCGTGGAAAAAGAATGCGGGACGGTAAAACAGTTCTCGCCCCCGCTGCACCCTCTACCGTTGGCAGACGAGCACAACATAAAAACTTTGACCTTCGGTCGGTAAGATTGTCGGTAAAACAGCACGATTTTGACCTTCGACCGATAAGAATTGTTGGTAAGGCAGTGCGATTTTTACCGTCGACCGATACAACTGTCGGTAAGGTTGCACGTTTTCAACCTCAGGTCCGTAGGGCAGCGCACGTTTTATCTTACGAGAGTGAGGGTTATCTTCAAGGGTTTGCGTCTGGGATACGATAGCTGGCTTGGTCGGTAAAGATGGTGTTTGTACTCAGAACCCGCCTTGCTGTACTACTTCTGGCAACTAAATATGCGATCATCAAACGCAATTTTCCCGGGCTATATTCTTACAACCCTGCCTTTGGAACTTTCCAACATTCCTTCTTCTATTCTTCCTGTCCACATACTCTCTCTAAGAAGCCCTATGTATCAATGCTCCTCCTCTTGTGAGGCTTTTCCGGTATACATTTTTCGACTAATCCCAAACATCCACCAATTCTAGTAATCAAATATTCTTAAAAATCCACTAATCAATACGAAAGATCAAACTCTTACACCCCTCCACCTTCTTTCCAAATCTTCATTCAAAACACCCACCAACAACCAGTCTACCGCAATTCTTCAAACCGTCAACCCCATTTGTGTCGCATTTCAAACTACACAACCAATATGCAAGCTACTGTAAATTATCATTAGAAATCAAGAACTTGGTAAAAATAAGCGTGACTCTGGAAATTCATTGTAAAAATATTATCAAGTTTCAATTAATACAACTACCTAATTATACTTCAAGTTCCGTTTTTTATTAAATAGTGTTTTCTCATTTACATCAATCACCTCAACTTCAGCTCGGACTAGCCACATAAAGACGGTGTCTGCCTGTAGCGTAAACAATTACTACTAACGTTATCGCGACTACAAAACTGTGTACTGAATCTCATCCGCTTTTGTTCTGTAGACGGCATGATTGCCGAACCTCTTTCCTAGTCCACAATGGTTACATGGCTAAATTCACAAACATTGAAGTTACCAGTCAAACGAACAGAATAGGTAGATTTTCAAAGGATACAGATTTTATTGAGGTTTATTATATAGAGGTAATATGATAATTATTCATCAAACTTGTTTAAAAATAGGTATAACACGTGTTCAGCGTGAGAAAACCCATCCTGTAACGTGATATCTGAAAATTTTAATAATTGGGCTTTATCTGTGTGTGTGATTTTTTGAATTTAAAGAAAGTATTTGCATCAAAAACGATGACGCCTGTGTCGTGAAAGTCAAGCATAACGCCGGAACATTCATTGCGTGAGTTAAATTACATCACTGTAAAACGGCGTTGGACTGGTTTAGAATTAATACTTGTTTGTTTATTTGTATTTGTAATTGTATTCGTATAAAATTGAACCGCCGCGCCGGGTGGTAACGGGAATCGAAGCTGCATTAGATAAAATAATATTTGCACCTGCGTATTATTCCAATAAGATATGTATGAGTCGATATTTCAGGTTGCTTCGAAGAAAAGCGAATCTCCCACAATGATCACTTTGGATCAATCTGTGTGCCGTTTTTGATTTTCTTTATATATAATAATAGCATGTTTTGAAGGTATCATAATATTTTATCAGTATAATATTTCGACAGGTTGGATCTGTAATGGCGTGGGCTAAATAGTCTGATTGTGAGAAAATAATCCTAAATAATAGAATTTTTCGAAAAATCGTATACAGAGAAAAATCCCTCTGTCCAGATTACCGTACTGCACAGGGAAAATTTTTATGGTACTGAGTACTAAAGATTTGTTCATACTTATAAATGTGTACGTTTTAAAGTACATGCGTGAACGTAAAAACTGCTACAAAGTTACGGTGATTTTTACTGATGTCGTAATGGTAGAGTGTACCATTATTCTAGTACTATATACATTTTGCATAGTCGAGTTAACTAGATACAGACAAGCGCATGGTTTACCGATTAGTTGGTAAGTTCTATCACACAGCGTAGCGAATTGTGTGCCAGCCCCGTCGTTAAAAGCACCATAGAAGCGGTATGCATTACACGTCACTCTGGTGAAGTTTACTAGTCTATGCTCGTAACACGTTTGGAGGGAAAATAACTGAAGCGCGTGGTGAATTTTACCGGCTCTGTCGTAGAAAGACTAGAAGACCGGTTGGATTTGCATGCCGCTACGGTGGTATTTACTCTTTGCTTATAAGACGTGTTTTGGAGGGAAAATTACCGAAGTGCGTGGATCTGTAAAGAGTAAATTTAGTTTCTGGCACAGTTATGTTTGTAACCGTCTATCAGTCCTGAAAAAGCGGGTTAAACTTGAGGCATCATGGCTCATTATGTTAGTGGCGTGCAGTGTTCGACAAACAAAAATAATCTGTCTTTCCAAAGCTTGGATCAAGACCAAAACTCAGTACCATGCTACGTTTCTTCCCTTTCTTCATTGCTAGAGCCTGGGAATGGTGAGTACTTTTGTTCATTCACTTTTACTCGTATATAATCAGTGTTTTTGTTTATTGGCCTCAGTTTTTATACAATATATATATATATTGTTACAAAGGGTGAAATCACCCGTTTTGCCCCCTCTTTAATGATCTAGTAGTCAGCATAGATAATAGACGTTTATAAACCTCTTATGTCTTTAAAAAGAATAAGGTTGCTGCGCCAACCAACATTATTGTAAAAACAGTCTTGTTTCAGACTTTAAACAAGAAACACGTATATTGCATTAAAAGCATTCATCACGATATTTTTGTTCACGCCTTTGATTTGATAATAAGTTAACTCGCGGATCCATATTTCATTAACGTAACGTCTAAATCGTTACAATTGGTGTCAGAAGTGGGATCTTGAGTTCTTATTAATTGAATCAATTCAGTGCGCGAACTTTAATTATGAGTAGCAGTCGTTTGACGCGCTCTCGTCGTCGGGAAACTAGCGGAGAAGAACCTTTTGTTGTGGAGAATCCGCGGGTCCCTTCGATTCCTGCACCTTCAGTGGACTCTTTACCTGTCCCTACGATGGTCTCAGTCTCGCAAATCGACCTGCTGGAGATTATGAGACATCAACAAGAAGCTGCTACACAACAACAACAACAACTTGTCTAGTTGCTTCAAGAGCAACAGGAACAACGGAGGCGAGAAGCGGAGGCTCGAGAGCGTTCGGAAGCCAATCTTCAGGACCTTCTTCGGACGACTGTGGCAGCTCTTCAGTCTGTTCATCAAATGAGTGGCGCTGGAGAACCGGCTGTCACCCCACGAGGTTCCAGAGTCGTTACGCCGCTTCCTTCTCCTGTTCCTTCTCCTGTTCCCGTTCCCGCTGTTCGACAGGTCCGACATCCAGGACAGTTCCAGGATGTACGAGACTTAAGGTCTGTGCCTTTTACTAGGGGAGTAGTTGAATCCCCAATTGGTAGAGTAACGGTTGATAATGAGGTTGGCTTTTCCGAGCCTATGCCTCAAGTTCGACCTCAATATTCTCATTTTAATCAATTAAATAATTCAGGATTTCCTGAGGTTGCTTCTCAGATTAATGAGAAACCTCTTTTTCCTTTAAAACCGCCAATTTTTGACGGAAAAATACCACGGGCAGATTATGAACGCCAGTTTAATACAATTGCTAAACATAATCAGTGGGACTCCACCATGGGGGCCCACAGTCTTGCCTCCTGTCTTCGAACGCCGGCTTTGAACGTTTTAACGGCGTTGTCTGAGGAAGAAATCTCTGATTACGAAAAACTTAGTTCTGCATTAAAGTTGAGGTACGGAAATGACCACTTAACAAAACTGTACACAGCACAATTACAGACAAGAAGACAAGGACGAGACGAAGACCTCGCGTCTCTTAGTCAGGACATTGAACGGCTTTCTCGTATAGCTTTGCCAGACCACGAACCGTCTCGAAACTTATTAGCAACGCAAGCTTTTTTGAATGCGATTAATAATCCAGAAATTAAAATGGCCGTTGGAACATCGGGCCTCACTTCTTTGCGGGAGGCAACCGCCAAAGCCCTCGAGGTTTAGGCAATGAGAAAGCAATATTTTGGGCTGAACAAGCTTCGTCGGATTGAGGTGTCTGAAAACGCCTCAAGAAGGCGAAGTTTTGAACACTCGGAGGAGTCAAAACCTCAAAATTATAAAAATAGAAATAACAGTAACAATTTTAAACCAAGAAATCGAGGTTCTTTTCAAAACCAACAAAACCAGCGTATAAATAAAAACGTGGTCGTGACAAGTCAAACTAGCTTGACTTGTATATTTTGTAAAAAAACAGGTCACGACGCCAATCATTGTTTTCTAATTAAGAAAATTAGTGGAAAACCGATGCAAGGTTCGAATCCAAATTCTTATAATTGGCGTAAGAAAAACATAGAAATGGGGGAAGCAAATCCTCAATTGAGTTCTTCAACAGGAACTCACCCAAAAAACTAGTTTCAGATGATTTATCAGGGCGAAAATCATCGCAGATTGTTAATAGTGAAAGCCCTCTTAGAGAACAGTTTTTAATTAGAAGTCTACGACAGTCTGGTCTTTACGCGCGCGGTACTGTAAATGGCGTCGATTGTCTATGGGTAATAGACACCGGCGCGGAAGTAACCGTAGTTCGATCGGATCTCTTTAAATCCGATGACCAGATTGTTCCCTCTTTTTCTCTGCGAACAGCCACTGGAGAGACGACCCCGGTTTTGAGACAGGCTACTGTCCAAATTAACCTTTTTGGGTGTATCGACTCTCCACATAAGGTTTTTATAGCAGATATAGAGGATGAAGGTATTTTGGGAATAGACTTTCTTACAGCTCATAACTGTGTTATCTCGACTAAGAGAAATTCACTAGCTTCAAACAATCGCGAAATAACTCTTTGTACAAATAGGAATGGAATTTATTGGACTCCTCCTAGAATTCGAGAAATAGAATTGTCGGAAGATGATTTGCAACAACATTTTCCTCTTCATTTACGGAGCCTTGTTGAGAAATCTTCGATTTCGTTAAATTCAGCTCAGGAAGAATCGTTTAAATCTCTTTTGCTAGGATTTATAGATTCTTTTGCCAAAGATAGTGGTGATAAGGGCCGATGTACTTCTGTCAAGCATAAGATCGACGTCGGAGAGAGTTCACCCATTAAACAAGCTCCTCGAAGACTCGCTCTCAACGCCCGAGAAGAGGTGAAGAAGCTTGTGAAAGACATGTTAGCGAACGATGTGATTGAGCCATCGTCTGGTCCCTGGGCATCACCGATCGTCCTTGTTAACAAAAAGGACGGATCCAAACGATTTTGTATCGATTACAGGAAGCTGAACGATATAACGAAGAAAGATTCATACCCTCTACCCAGAATCGACGAGACACTCGACCTGATAGCTGGTGCAACTTGGTTCAGCACCATAGATCTTCAGAGCGGATACTGGCAGGTCGAAATGGATCCTCTAGATAAAGAAAAAACAGCTTTTGTTACGGGTTTAGGAGGATTATGGCAGTTCAAGGTTATGCCGTTTGGTTTGAGTAATGCCCCGGCTACCTTTGAACGAATGATGGAGGCTGTTCTCCATGGGCTCACGGGCAAAATATGTCTCGTTTATTTAGACGATATAATCGTTTTTGGCAAGAACTTTGAAGAAGAAGTTCAAAATCTCAGACAAGTTTTCGCTAGGTTGAAGCAAGCAGGTCTGAAAATGAGCCCGAAAAAATGCCATTTGTTCCAGAAAGAAGTAGGCTTCCTCGGACATATCGTTTCAGCACAAGGTGTGAAGACCGACCCATCTAAAATAGAGAAGGTTTCTTCTTGGCCGACACCTAAGAATAAAGAACAAATTCAAAGCTTTTCAGGCCTTTGTACGTATTACAGAAGATTTATAAAAGGTTTCGCTAGTATAGCTAAACCTCTCCATCATTTGACCGGAATCAAGATTCCTTTTGACTGGACCCCGGAATGCGAAGAGGCTTTCAAGAAATTAAAAGAAAATCTTATTTCTTCGCCGATTTTAGCTTATCCAGAGGTCGAAATTCCTTTTATTCTAGATACGGATGCATCTCTTTCAGGAATAGGCGGGGTTCTGTCACAAATTCAGGGAGGTCAAGAGAGAGTGATAAGCTATTTCAGCAGAGTTTTGAGTAAAACCGAGAGGAATTATTGTGTCACTCGTAGAGAGCTTTTAGCTGTTGTTGAGACCGTAGTACATTTTCATCATTATTTGTACGGCAGGAGATTTTTGATACGTACAGATCATGCTTCTCTCAGGTGGCTACTTTCGTTTAAATCTCCCGAAGGTCAGGTAGCTAGATGGTTAGAAAGGCTCGGTCAGTACGATTTTGATATTCGTCATCGAGCAGGAATTCATCATGGAAACGCCGATGCTCTCTCTCGAAGACCCTGCGAGGAAATGCCAGAGTGTAAACAGTGTGCACGATGAGAGAAAAATCGTGACCCCTCTCTTATAATACGGAAGATTTCTTTTAAAAATGACCAGGGGGAATGGAGAAAATCGCAACAAGAGGACGACACTTTGAATCAAGTGAAGTCTTGGAAAGAAGCAGAAATTCGCCCAGACTGGCAGGATATATCCTTAGCCGAGCCAGATTTGAAAATTTATTGGGCTCAATGGGACTCTATTCTTTTAATTGATGGAATTTTATACCGAAAATGGGAATCTGCAGACTTGAAAGAAATCAGGTGGCAACTTTTGGTTCCCAGGTCACGAGTTCCAGAGATTCTTGCTCTTTATCATGATTCTCCTGCAGGCGGACATTTCGCTTCAAATAAAACTCTAGGCAGAATTCGCAACTTCTACTTTTGGCCCCGTTGCCGGATGGACGTTGAAGATTGGTGTCGAAGATGTCGAATCTGCACGGCAAAGAAAGGACCTCGAGCGAAGGGACAAAGCTCTCTTCAAATTTACAACGTGGGAGCTCCATTTGAAAGAATAGCGATGGACATTCTCGGACCTCTTCCGATAACCCATTCTGGAAATAAATATGCTTTGGTTATTGCTGATTATTTTACTAAATGGCCTGAAGTGGTTCCTCTCGCTGATCAAGAAGCCTCTACTGTAGCACAGGCATTCGTTAAAGAATTTATTTGTAGACACGGAGTTCCTCTAGAACTTCATACTGATCAAGGCCGAAATTTTGAGTCAACCTTAATGAAAGAGGTTACTCAGATTTTAGGGGTTAGAAAAACTCGTACGACTCCTTTGCATCCACAATCTGATGGCATGATAGAGCGTCTGAATCGGACTTTGTTACAGTATTTGTCGTCCTTCGTAGAGCAGAATCAGAGAGACTGGGACTCCTGGATCCCTTTCTTCCTCTTATCTTACAGATCTGCGATTCATGAGACGACGAAGCAGACGCCAGCCCTCATGCTTACTGGAAGAAATCTTCGACTTCCGTCAGATTTAGAGAAAGGCCCTGTTCCTGTGCAAAGACAGCATCAAACAGATTATGCCTTTTCATTACAACAACGATTAGAAGAAATTCATCACTTTGCTAGGAATAGAATTTCTATGGCTTCAGATAAATTAAAAACTCGCTATGATATTCGAGCCAGAGATTTAAAATTTAATCCTGGAGATTCTGTTTGGCTTTTTCAACCTCGAAGACAGAAAGGACGATGTCCAAAACTACAAAGAAATTGGGAAGGCCCTTACTTAGTGGTTAAACGGATAAATGATGTTGTTTATAGAATCCGAAGATCTCCTCATTCGCGTCAGAAGGTGGTTCACTTGGATCGTCTTGCTCCTTTTGAAGAGGATCAACCTGGAACAGTCTCTCCAAGACCAGGAACATCCTTCGAGGTTAGATCTTCAAATGAACACCCTTGACGACTGTGATCGATTTGGCTTTCTTTACAGTCGGTTATCGATTGGGAGAAGAATTTACCTTTCGAAATTCATTTGAGTAAAACTCGACCGCTTACGATTATTATTGAAGGAAATATCGGATGCGGAAAAACAACTTTCACCAAGAGGTTTTTAGCAGATCGCCAGGTCTGTACACTTTTAGAACCTCTTGAAGAATATCGAAATGTAGCTGGAATTAATCTTCTAGATTTGATGTAACAAGACCCAGATCGTTATTGCTATTATTTTCAACATTTCGCTCAAATGGTTATGTTAGATAGACATTTGCAGACGACTTCATTGCCTGTAAAGGTGATGGAAAGATCGATATTCAGTAGCAATTGTTTTGTAGAAGCTCGTCGAAGGTTAGGTAATTTTCGCGACTTCGAATCTCATTTATTGACAAAAAATTTTGATCTTCTCATTCGCTCGTCTGAGCTCAGAGTAGATTTGATTGTTTATTTGCGAGTTTCCCCAGAAACTTCTTTTGCTCGAGTTAGTTCCCGTTCTCGTGAGGAAGAATCGAGTATTTCTTTAAAGCTACTCAGAACTATTCATGAGGTTCATGAGGATTGGCTAGTAAAACAAACTTTTTCTTATTTATTGGCTCCTGTCTTGGTTATAAATGCAGAAGCTACAGCCGATCAAGTTTTTAAAGATTTTTGTACGTCTATGATGTGCGGGGGTTAATTCAGATATGAATAATGAAGAAGTATTCTTAATTAAGAGAAAAACGAAAAACAAAGTTTAATTTTCTTTATTAAAACAAGATAAAAAAGAACGAATGGTGAAATAAGAGGTTACATATGTCTCTCTATCTAATAAAAAAGTTTCAAACAAATGAACGTAGAAAAAGATTATAATAACAATAGTAAAAAAAGATTATAATAACAATAGTAAAAAAAGATTATAATAACAATAGTATACGCATGAAGTTGGCGGTGGGGTGAGATACCGAAAACAAAACAAAAAGCATCTAGCAAACCCTTTGACAGCTGTCATCGGCTGTTTATGACAGTCTTTGACAAATATCTTTATAGGTATCTGTTTCTGACGCGCAAAAAATGAACATGCAAACGAAAATTATAACGATGATTCCCGACAGGAATTGTCTTTTTCGCGCGTTGGCGTATTGTGTATACGGCACTCAAGATCGACACGCAGAGGTGAGACTGAGTATCGTTTCAAATATAGTGGATAATTGGTCTACATTTGCGGGTTTTATTACAGGTAATGAGTCAAACGGTGCTGTGATTAGGTGACCTGGTGATTACAAATCACATATGAATAAAAATGCAATATATGCAGCTGCGGAAATTTTCAAGATATGTTAAATCGAGTATCGCGAAGAACAAATTCATCCACACCGGATCGGATCACAAAATGGAACACAATTCTCGCTACTCTTCACCGGTGACGGAGAGAGTGGACACTTTGATGTCTTGCAGAACCAAAATAAAATTCAGATAGTGAGTAATAAGTATGAAAAGTAACAATCAAATAATAGTAAATCTAAATATATCACCAAACAGTCAAAAGGACAGCCAGGATTTACGATGACAATGGAGAAAGGAGGAGTTTCAAGCAGCAGACAAGGCGATGAAGATGGTGGATGGTCGGAAGTATCACAAAAGAAAGAGGAAAATAAAATTGTAAGTGCGAAGAACCAAATAAGCCATAGAATAATATCCATCAAATATTCGTATAACCAGGAAAGAGGACGACCAGGATCGATGTTGACCACAAGAGAAAGAGGTGTTTTGCGAAATGAACATCAACGCAAATATAGAGAAAAAAATAATATAAAGAAGGTGATTTTGGAGAATAACCGGCAGAGCGGCAGTAAAAATAATTCAACGAAGGGTGTCGAAGAATTAGAAGAATCGATTGCGATGATTGATTCGGAAAATAAATCGAGAGGACGACCAACCAATGTGATGTACATAGAAGAGCGAAAAATTAGACGACGGGAACAGCAGCGAAAATATAGGGAAGCGAACAAAAAATATCATACTGGCTTTTCAAACAACGAACAGAAAGGAGGAGTTTCAACCAGCAGACAAGGCGATGAAGATGGTGGATGGTCGGAAGTATCACAAAGGAAAAAGGAAAATAAAATTTTAAGTGCGAAGAACCAAATAAGCCAGAGAATAATAATAAACAAATATTCCTATAACCAGGCAAGAGGACGACCATGATAGATGTTGACCACAAGAAAAAGAGGTGTTTTACGGAGTGAACAGCAACATAAATACAGAGAAAAAAAAAATATAAAGAAGGTGATTTTGGAGAATAACGGGCAGAGCGGTAGCAAAAATAATTCAGCAAGTCAAGGAGATAGACAGATATCAATAGAGAAGGAACACCAATTTTCAACCAACGAATGGAAGCTTAGATTGATGAAAAAAAGAAAAGTAAGCACAGAAGGAATTGAAGTGGACAGCAAGTGCAGGACCTGTCATTAAATCAACATGAAGGAATTCGCCTGTCTACTAGACAATGCGTAAGGAAATAGTGAGGCGCGCAGCGCCGAGTGCCCGAGGCGCGTAGCGCCGAGATGGGGTTGGCGCGCGAAGCGCGCAGGGGCGAAGCCCCTAGTAAAAAAAAAAAAAAAATTAAGTTTCAAAAATTTGTTCCGCCATAATCTTTAAAGCGGACTTGACCTCTGCACAATCGTTGCAGTCTTCGGTGGAGTTTGTTGCGAGTAAATTCTTCCGACATTCGCGACAAACTTTGCTCTCTCCCGCGAAGGTAAGATGAGTTTCCTTGAGCTCGTAGAAGTTCTTTATGTCCGCGCTGAAATAAATCAGACACGGGGAACTTATATATTTTTTTTTTTTTTTGATTAAAATTTGCATGAGAGCTTACTGAGTAATCCAGCAGTTTAGGCATATCAGCCCCATTTTATGTTTTTCTCTTACGGTCTCACCCCGACCACATTTCAGAGTCTTCCACTGATTTTCAAAATAGATCTTGAATTCCTCTTGTGACATATTTTTTACGTCCTCCCACGGAAAACTGGAGGTAATTACGCCCGCATTGATGAAGGCGGAAACGGGTGGAGTCTTTATGATTGACATTTTTTCTTTTTCTTTGAACTAATTGGGACTGTCTTCGGTGACTACTTTTCTTATAATGATTTGTTATTTCTGCGTTGCTAATCAATTTGAAATTTGTTTTCTTCGGTTGTTTCTTTCTAGAAATTTCTTCTTCAGAATCGAGTTTTGTGTCGGATATGCTTTGGTTTATTAATGTGAAAGGAGCCACGATTATTTTTCGAGGTCGATGAGCGATTGCTTGATTTTCACATTTTATTAACCTTAAGTGTCAGTTTTTGTGAGCACTTTTTCAGGTTATTTGACACAGCCTTTTCCTTCCAATCTTCCCCGATTCCTGAGGATGACTGGTGGTCTTATTTTGAAGAAGGACGCAGAAATAATTCAGATAAGATCGTTTCTTTTCTTTTGAATACATATTCAATTTATTTTATTGAAGTATTCTCCCAAATTCACTCAGTGAATTTGAATTGTTTTACCATCACTCACATTTGTCCTTCCAAAACTCTAGGGTGAACTATTTTTAAAGAAGTCACCCCACGATTTCCTTATTTCATATGAAGAGAAGTCTGTTTTCGTCTTATTTGGTCCTGGAATTGTCGGTTCCCGGTTCGATGTTTTCATCCGAACCTGTTTCGAAGGGATCCTTCATGAAGAAGATTGAATTTCTTCCCGACATCAATCTGGGCCGTTGCGGATAACTTTGAATTCATGAAGCCACATAACACTTAATAACACTAACCTTTATAAAACATGGCACATAAATTTTTGGAATTATTTAACGCTCAACTATCTGCTCAAGGTTTTCTGTGGTTTACCTTGAGACTGTGGGCAAATGCCAGATAGTAAAAAAGGGAGTTCTTAAATTTTTAGAGCCACAGCTCCAACTCACCTTTGAGCACTGACTACTAGACTACTTTTATAATTGTTTTATCTTTCCCGAGTCGGGACGACTCTTTTCCTCGGGGGGGAGTAGTGTTACAAAGGGTGAAATCACCCGTTTTGCCCCCTCTTTAATGATCTAGTAGTCAGCATAGATAAAAGACGTTTATAAACCTCTTATGTCTTTAAAAAGAATAAGGTTGCTGCGCCAACCAACATTATTGTAAAAACAGTCTTGTTTCAGACTTTAAACAAGAAACACGTATATTGCATTAAAAGCATTTATCACGATATTTTTGTTCACGCCTTTGATTTGATAATAAGTTAACTCGCGGATCCATATTTCATTAACGTAACGTCTAAATCGTTACAATATATATATATAGTTTTCCGATATATAGATCAGTATATCGTCCCGCATCAACTCAACACTACTTCACATGGCGACGCCCCTATGAATGCAGAAATCCTAACTTTTAATGAAATAAAACAGCCGGAGATATTTGGTAGGTTCGATATTGATTCTGGAGAAAACCACAGTTTATCCGGTTTTTGGTAAAGTAACAGATATTTTTATGGTCGGAGACAACCCCTACTTTTTAGTTAATATTTTGCCATCTTGTAGATTCGATCATCATTTTTGGGGCTACGAAATAATTGAAAATCCAGGTATGGATATACATTCAAGTCTCATTTCGTTTACAATGTCACCCGATTCACGTCCGTGTAGTTTGTTACTTATAAAACAGTCTAAGACTTACGTAACTACACGTTACGCCTTGGAATTTCTTGCAATTGTTACATGTACCTGCTCAATGTTCATGTTTCATGTAAATTGAAGGAATGTTGAATAAACTGACAAATATTATAATTACAGACTCATTATTTCTATAACTATACCTTGCATGTTAAATTTACTGAACTTCTGGTAAATTTCACGAGAGTGGCAAGTCCGTATATGGGCTATTCCGCGTCAACCGGATCAGTCATCTCTCAGATATTTTTTTAATTTGGCATGTGGATTGTGTGGGACGAGTTAGATTTTTGTGCCAAAGCGCGAATCTCATAATGCAAAATTCGATTTTTTATTAACAATAACAAATTAGACTCCCATTTTTTTCAAAAATTCATAACTTCGGCAAAAAATTAGATACAATATATTTTTTTTTTTCAAATTACGCGGAAAGCTCCATAGAATTTAAAAAAAAATACGAAATGGTAAAAACAAGTTGTTATCAATTGTTTATTTAACAATTAATTTTTCAAAGATTTTCAAAACAGTGACTGACACGATCAAAAAATTTTTTTAAAATTCTGACATGTTCCTTGAACTGTACTACAACCTGTGAATTAATTCCAGAGGGGTGTTTTTCTTCGTTTTCGAGTAAAAAATCATTAAAGGTGTCGATGCGCATGAAATTGCGGCCCGCCGAGTCTCTACGTAATGGCGGGCGGCCGGTTGCCGTCCACCGCTACACCGCGGTGGCGTCGCAGCGTTATTTTAGAGTCATTTTCACGATGTAGGACATGATTGAAGAATCTGAAAAAAATACTGTACCTTCACAAGGCCTGCTCAAAGCGATAAGTGAAGTTTCAGGAATGTGTTTTTCACCGTTTTTTTATTACAGAGATTCAAAATAACGGTTACACACCATGAGAGTGCACATAAATGATAATAATTACATAACTTGCTACTTATTTTAAAATAAAAACACATTCTTGAAACTTCACTTATCGCTTTGAGCAGGCCTTGTGAAGGTACAGTATTTTTTTCAGATTCTTCAATCATGTCCTACATCGTGAAAATGACTCTAAAATAACGCTGCGACGCCACCGCGGTGTAGCGGTGGACGGCAACCGGCCGCCCGCCATTACGTAGAGACTCGGCGGGCCGCAATTTCATGCGCATCGACACCTTTAATGATTTTTTACTCGAAAACGAAGAAAAACACCCCTCTGGAATTAATTCACAGGTTGTAGTACAGTTCAAGGAACATGTCAGAATTTTAAAAAAATTTTTTGATCGTGTCAGTCACTGTTTTGAAAATCTTTGAAAAATTAATTGTTAAATAAACAATTGATAACAACTTGTTTTTACCATTTCGTATTTTTTTTTAAATTCTATGGAGCTTTCCGCGTAATTTGAAAAAAAAAAATATATTGTATCTAATTTTTTGCCGAAGTTATGAATTTTTGAAAAAAATGGGAGTCTAATTTGTTATTGTTAATAAAAAATCGAATTTTGCATTATGAGATTCGCGCTTTGGCACAAAAATCTAACTCGTCCCACACAATCCACATGCCAAATTAAAAAAATATCTGAGAGATGACTGATCCGGTTGACGCGGAATAGCCCATATGGATAGAATGCCTGTACTGTTAATTTTACCAAAAAGTTTACTAAAACAAACAAAACAATATTTTAGCTACGATTGCACCGATCGGTACTCTCAACTATACACACTGGTAACCAGTGCATGGATTATTCCCTCAGCTTGATAAGGATACCGTACAGTTTGGTTATTCCAACAATACCAGCTGGCTCAATGAACCACATTGGGGCAGTAATTTCAACTTTACGGTCTTGTAAATTTATCGTTGTTTTGTCGTAGCAATTAAAGCATTGACTAATAGATTTGTCGTTGTTTTGTCGTAACACTTACAGCATCGACTAGTAAATAAGCTGTCTGGACGGAGTAAATATAACATGCGTTTTTGTAATGCTGATGCTCGGAATTGGTTTTGAGAACCACAATTTGAGTTTCGAGCCTTACCAGACAAATAAAATAGGAATTACCGTACAGGCATTCTGTCCATATACGCACCAGCGATTTCAGTAAAAGTTACATTCATTACGGTATTCTGAACCCGGGATTTTTCTCCGTGTATCGAGTATCCACCATAATATAGTTACGGATACACAAAATGGTATAATTTTTCTGACAGTCAGATGGTTTTTCAAGATAATGCGTCGGAAGTTTGTACGAATTGTTAGAACAAAATTCCTTATATTTTGAACTTATTCCAATTATTGATGAGCATGTTTTAAATATTTGTTGCCAAAAAGGTCTTATAGTAAACCCACAGTATTCGGATGATATATTAGTTTCCTCTATTATTTTCACATGTTGTCTATGAATCTCAAGTTGAAAAAGATTTGCCATACCGACAAAAAATCCAATTTCGAACTAAGCGTGAAAGCCTGTGAGATATTCTTTCTTCGCTATATTCTTAAGTTTAAGGCCTTCGAGAACTACTGATTGCGGAGGTCCTCGAAAATGAGATGGAAATTGGTGACAGTACTGCTGAGCGAGGATCGACCGAGAATTTGCATACTCAATATGCGAAGGTGCAACCTAAAGCGAGAAAGCACGTGACGAACAATGGCAGAAATTTCTCGTTATAGGTACAGTAAAACTTAGCACGATATTCGCGAAGTGGCTACAGTAAAAACTTGACATGAAAGCTTTTGAAACTGTCTCAAAGTCAAAATTAATAAACATAATTCTCCACATGTAATGAACCTAAGTCTGTGAAATTTGACTTGTGGACTTATGCACAAGACGGGCTTACACATACAATCCTACCAATAAAAAAAAAATTGACAATCGACCAAAGTTGAATTTCGTTGTCGGTTCAAAAGTTGTTCAGCTGAGCAGTCCGTACATTCACTTTTACTGTGAGATAGTTTCACTATAAGTCTTTTTTATGCTTACTTACGAGCTATCGTCACTACGGTCGATACGTATGTGGATATCAAGATAGCTAGAGGCAGCAGAAACATGAAAATCAAACTGAGCGTCGTGTAGAGCTGCTCCTGCCATGGCTCCGTATAGAATCCGTGTGTGACGCATTGCCAAAATTCTTCAACGAAGGGCCCGCTCGCTTCGTGAAATATCACCAACTGAAATTAAGCACAAAACATCCAACGTTAGTAAACGTACGTACTTGTAAACCGTGTTCCAATAAGTATTACTAGTAATGATAGTAAGAATGATAAGAACCACGTTCCACAAGAAACTAAATTTCGCATACATGTATCACTGAGGGTAGTACCGTTAGTTGTCGAAAAGTGCAGAGCTAAATTCCAGAATCTTAGATTTTTTTAAATGTTATAGGTATAAATTTGACAAATGCGTCGCAGTGCAAGTTCACCACAAGATAGTTGAAAATAAATATTACAGTACTTTGTACAGACCCTTTGCATTCTGTTCTGCGTCTAACCGTAGTAGTCGAAAATAGTTCATACGATTGTGTGAAAAAGTTAATTGACACGGATAATTCGTTGATTATCTATTATTTAATACCAAGCCGTTGATCCGTTAATTCTATATTATTCACCGTAGTGTGTTAAGTTTGAAAACAATTGTCATGAACAACCAAAACTGTTTAAACGGCGTTCTCGAAGGAATTAATGTGTTCTAAATGAACTGATTCCAATGAATTTTATTGAATGAGGTTACGTATTGATGAATCCTAAAATTTTCGTAATGTCACCGAATGGTATTCAATATTAGTACTTAACCAAATAGTACGTGAAGTATTTGATCCCTTACAATTTATGATATTGTAACATTTTAAGACGTTGCCAAATAAGTATGGATTCGCGAGCTTATTTAGTGAATCAAATTAAAGGCGCAAATCAAATGTTATGGAAAAGCTTTAATAGCAGAGAACGTCTTTCTAGTTTAAAGTCTGAAACAAAACTGTTTTTACAATAATGTTGGTTGACGCAGAAACCTTATTCTTTTTAAAGACATAAGAGGTTTATAAGCCTCTTTTATCTGTGATGACTACTAGATCATTAAAAGGGGGTAAGACGGGTGATTTCACCCTTTGTAACAATATTGTAATGATTGTAAAGGTTGTGAGGCTTGTGAGATATTTTACATTTATTTGATAACGGTTCAGCAATAACAATTCACAGAATGATATTTGATTTATTAAAGAAAAGACCTACCAGAAGCAGAGTAACCAAAAGAAAAATTAGTGTATCGATTAACATTTCTATTTGTGTGGTTTTAATGTTCTATCGGTACCATTTATCAATACATGGAATATATTGACGTAAGACAGACCGATCAGTTCATTAAGTTTCACAAAGATTACAAATTTAAAATTCTATAAACATGAGTAACCAAAAAAACAAAAATTCTATAAAGTATTTACTAGAGGCTTCGCCCCTGCGCGCTTCGCGCGCCAACCCCACCTCGACGCTACGCGCCATACTATTTCCTTATACAGTGTCTGTTAAACAGGTGAATTTATTTGTGCTGATTTGATGACGAGTCCACAACTGTTAATCGGTTGTTTCCGGTCAACCCGACATTGCTATTGGCTCCCTATGCAGGTCTGCTCAGATTGTTTTCGTAAACGAATCCACTCACATGTACAAAACCCCCGATGCCATGCATCCCCAATTGCATTTGGCGACTTATTTTGCTATAGTTATTATTTTCCCCACAGTAGAAGAAATTCGTAGCTTTGCTATAAGTAGAATTTCTATGGCTTCAGACAAATTAAAAACTCGTTATGATATTCGAGCTAAGGATATAAAATTTAATCCCAGAGATTCTGTCTGGCTCTTTCAACCTCGAAGACAGAACGGACGGTGTCCGAAACTACAAAGAAACTGGGAAGGCCCTTACTTAGTGGTTAACCGGATCAAGGATTTACAGGATCCAAAATAGTGTTTTTCGATACTAGTGCGCGAAGGTGGCAATGCCCGTACAAGCGTGAAGGCGCAGCACGAGCCCGGAGATGAGTTGAAGGGCGAGTGTGGCGCATTCACGCGAGATAGGCAGTGCTAACTTTCGCACGTGTATCGAACTGTATTTTTTATTACACCTGTAATGGAATGTCCATTTTTATGCACCAAACTATTCCACCGGTGGCGCTAGTGCAGCTGTTTGCGAAATGCGCAACTGTGGATAAAAGCGCGACCGACTTTTTCGCACACCGCTAGCAATGTGGAAAGGTTTTTTCTCACACCCCTAGCAATGCGCGAAAATTTTACCCGCACATGTGTATAAAAGACTACTTTCGGTGTTTGTAAATGGTGCATAAAAATGAACTTTCCATGCAGGTCTAACAAAGAAACCTATTTCTTCTCTGATATAACTCTCCTCGAGTTCTGTTTCATTACTTCTGCTGACATGTTTGCCAGTATGATATATTTGAAACGATACTCAGTCTCACCTCTGCGTGTCGATCTTGAGTGCCGTATACACAATACGCCAGCGCTCAAAAAAGACAATTCCCGTCGGGAATCATCTTGATAATTCTCGTTTGCATGTTTATTTTTTGCGTGTCAGAAACAGTTACCTATAAAGATATTTGTCAAAGACTATCATAAACAGCCGATGACAGCTGTCAAAGGAAGTTTTGTTTTCTAGATGCTTTTTGTTTTGTTTTCGGCATCTCACCCCACCGCCAACTTCATGCGTGTACTATTGTTATTACAATCTTTTTTACTAGTTCATTTGTTCAGAACTTTTTATTAGATAGAGAGATTAGGCAACGTTGATATCATTCATAGACGGGTGAAGTGAGATTGGAGCAAATTTTTTATATACGGATTTCTCGAGTAATACACTTCTCGCAAAAATTAAGGGAACAACAAAATTTTTGAAATTTTTTGGTGATTTTCAACAGGCTGTATTTCAGTGAAAAATGGTCGTACAAGAAATAAAAAAACAAAGCTTTTGAAGCTTGAAGACTCTAGTTTTTAAATTTTTTGGTTAAAAATTTTTCGAAGCACTATTAGCCATGCAATCCTTGGATAAAGCACGAAGAAAAAATTTTCATAATTTTTTACATTTTTTTTTCGCTCTACGGGCATGGAAAAATTTTTCCGAGCTGAACCAATGCATAGGTCGCATAGCCTGTTTATTCAGCTTCAAGATGCTTTTTTTAAACCTCGATACGACCATTTGTCTTTGAGATATCGAATTTTGAATGCCAAAGGATCCTTTTTCACTCAACTGCCGATATCTCTAGAACTACTGGTCGCCTAGCGAGCCGAAGGGCAGTTTCTTTTTCTGCAGAAAATTTCCTACAAAAATCTGTCATGGTTGATGTCAAAAAAAAATTTTTTCCACCTGTAGCGTTAACGTGAAAAAAGAGCAAAAAAATGCCATTTTGCCTTTTTTTGGATAATCGACTATAGCTTCGTCAATATTGGGGGGAAAGCTTAGGTTAGAAGAAAATTTTACAGCCTAATGTACCCCAAAGGTCCCCCTAAATCGGTAGATGGATCGGTTCAGCGGTTTTCCTGGACCGATTGATTGAAATTTTGAAAAAAATCAAGGGAACAAGGTTTTTGTTTGTTAAGGAATTTTTGGATAATCGACTGTATCTTCGTCAATATTGGGGGGAAAGCTTAGGTTAGAAGAAAATTTTACAGCCTAATGTACCCCAAAGGTCCCTCTAAATCGGTAGATCGATCGGTTCAGCGGTTTTCCTGAACCGATTGATTGAAATTTTGAAAAAATTAAGAGAACAAGGTTCCTTAAGAAACAAAAACCTTGTTCCCTTGATTTTTTCAAAATTTCAATCAATCGGTCCAGGAAAACCGCTGAACCGATCCATCTACCGATTTAGGGGGACCTTTGGGGTACATTAGGCTGTAAAATTTTCTTCTAACCTAAGGTTTCCCCCCAATATTGACGAAGCTATAGTCGATTATCCAAAAAAAGGCAAAATGGCATTTTTTTGCTCTTTTTTCACGTTAACGCTACAGGTGAAAAAAAATTTTTTTTGACATCAACCATGACAGATTTTTGTAGGAAATTTTCTGCAGAAAAAGAAACTGCCCCCCGGCTCGCTAGGCGACCAGTAGTTCTAGAGATATCGGCAGTTGAGTGAAAAGGATCCTTTGGCATTCAAAATTCGATATCTCGAAGACAAATGGTCGTATCAAGGTTGAAAAAGAGCATCTTGAAGCTGAATAAACAGGCTATGCGACCTATGCATTGGTTTAGCTCGGAAAAATTTTTCCATGCCCGTAGAGCGAAAAAAAAATGTAAAAAATTTTGAAAATTTTTTCTTCGTGCTTTATCCAAGGATTGCATGACTAATATTGCTTCGAAAAATTTTTAACCAAAAAATTCAAAAACTAGAGTCTCCAAGCTTCAAAAGCTTTGTTTTTTTATTTCTTGTACGACCATTTTTCACTGAAATACAGCCTGTTGAAAATCACCAAAAAATTTCGAAAATTTTGTTGTTCCCTTAATTTTTGCAAGAAGTGTAGCTTCCGATGAAAGCACAAAATCACTCAAAATTGATAAAAATTCACGTCATGTAAATCTTAAAATGTGGGCGTGTCACTTATGTCGTTAAAAATCAGAACCGAAGCATCTTTATAAAGCTGAAACTAACAGCCAGAGTTAGCAACCAAACGTGTTAAATTTTTGGAAATAGAAAAATGCAGTTCAGTCTTATCCTTGTAATTCTATAAAAGTAATTGTGGTGCAAGGTATTTCCCAAAATTATTATTTTGGGACTTCACTGCCTTATTCAAATGAACATTAGAACATTTAGCTGCTAATTCTGGCTCCTAGTTTCCGCCACGTAGCACCTTTTATAAAAACAATGGACATATAACAGCCCCATTTTTCACAGCCTTTCAAACAGGCAGACACTATGAATATGTGGGCTTCACCCTGGAATGAGAAAATAACACGAAATCTAGACAATTGCGACAATCGGTGATTCTCCGAGAATTGAGAATTCAGCTCGGAACCATGGCAATCGATTTTTACAGGCGTTGTCGAGAACGTCCGAGAGATCGCGTGGGGCGAAAATTCTTAGTGGTGATTCGTCGGTAAGACGGCCGCACGAGTTCATGAGTGAACCGATTTCTCCGATACATTGTCGAAATAATTAACCGCCAGTGACAGCGACGCGTGGAATACCCAAATACTCAAAAGTGACAACGGGCTGTTCTTTTTGTGGTCAAGGAGAAAAAACCTATAGCGTCGTATAATTTCATTGGTAAGTACATAAACGAAACACAGTTGTGAAATAGATTACGTCAATCATGTCCACCTTGATGAGGTTCGGTTCGATAAGTTTGTTTACGATAAATTATTACTCTAGAAATTTATCACTAATAGGATAAAGTATACGTCACTTATGGTAGCGTTGGTTATTGTTTCTTTTTTTTTTTTAAGTTTTATAAATCAACCAGAGCCTGTTGAAACACGGATGAGAAACGTGAACCTAGACTAGGGTTTCGAACCTTTGGAAACGGTGTGAATCCGCTCTGACCATGTCCAAGTAGGATGCTCACCGAGACCAGCGAACGATTCATCAAAGAAAGCCGTGCCAACCTATTCCGGAGATAGAAATCGACGTATGCTAAGTAATCTGGCGTGAGGGCACACAGTGACCATCGTTCCTTCCGCAAGTAATTCAAATGCCAAACGAATTATTGTAATCTATAGATACCAAAAGAGCAAACACCTGCCCTTTCGAAAATTCTGTTGTGCCGCATCACGGCAGACAGATGCCAAAACTTTATCAAACATCCAATATGTAATACGCATCTGACAAGTTTCAGTACAGACGAAATGAATATGTATTTAGAAACTGCACTTGCTTTCAAATTGCCTCCACGGAACGCCACCAGGTTGTTTACCGTCTGGAAGGAGTTAAAATTCTCAGGTACTATGGCTTTCCAAATCTAGTGGTAGCTCGGTTCTCGTACCCGAAGGAATGACTCGCAGGTATTAAAAAGGACCATAGTAACCCTAGCGTGAGCAGCTTGATCCATCCCGATTCTTCTGTGAAGACTTATATTCATTCTTCTGGTTATGGAATTTCTTTGGCCCATGAGGAATAACGAATTTCAGAAGATATTCATGTCATTTCAAAATGTCACTCACTAAATAGCGTACAAATTTTGTTACGTTAACCGTCTTCAAGAGCTCCCAGCATTATAAATATCTGGGACAGCTAACGCGATACAGTGTAAATAAAAGAAACTTTTCACTTCAGAGTATGTCTCTAACCCCCCCCCCGCCGAAGACTCGTACATTCGTGATTACTTTGCTTAGGTTTGTAACACTACAAGCATTAAAATATTTTAACGCACGCAAACATTTCAACCTGAACTGTAATTTAACTGACGAGCATGATTACTGACGGATGGTGACCAAGCCGGAAATTGGAGGAGACAAATACATACTCTATGGGAAGACACCGGGGCGGAAGATCTATCATACCCACGGCCTTCTACATAGGTCTGGGCACTCCGTCTCTAAGATCAAAACGGAATTGAAACCGACGTTGTAAGCTGTGGTGTATGCGTGTACGACGTGAGCGAGACATCGAGCGTGAGTGGGGAGAGAGCAAGACAGAGAGGGAAGATAGAATGTAAGGGGTGAGAAATCAGTTCGATGGTCACCGTCCCCAAATAAAGATATAACGATAATTCATCTGTCCATATTATTATCCCGTTATCCCTAATACACCGCGTTTTGCCGCATTTTTGCCGCTTGCTCTAACGAGGGGGAGGCCAATACACTGGTGAGTGTACCTACTTATTATTAGACATGCACTTGCAGTAGCCAGCCTCCGAGATTACAACGCTCCGGTCGAACTAAGAAACACAGGCTTCAAACCGGTTACACGGCGTTCAATGGTAAAGAGATAGGAGTCCCCAGACCTGTGATGAATAAGAATTCTCGACCTCGTATATAATCTATTATAGAATCTTGGTGATCGGTCAATTAAGTAAACGTATTTTTAGTTAACGTTTCGACCCGGATATGGGCCCTCCTCAGAACGAATTATTTATTTAACTCTCAAGAACAACAAAAAATTTTTTTAATAAATAATAATACTAGAAGTAATCAGACATTAGATATTGTAGATGTAATACTCTTAGGGCTATTATATATTATTGGTTAGTAAGAACATTTTGATTAATTGAAAAAAGAATGGCTTTAAGTGTTATTTACCTTTTTTTTATAATAAGTAAGTGGACTAAGATGTAGTCGAATTCACAATTTACAATTAGTGGAGACAATGTTCTATGAGTGACGGTAGTCAATGTCAATTTTCTAGTTATTTTACATGTAGGAGTTAATAGTTGGAAGTCATTAATTAAAAAGATTAAAGAACTATGTTTCTTCACAGTCAGTATGTCATTGTGTTGAAAGGTTTTTAAAGAAGGTCTTTTTAGCAGTATAATTAATTTGCAAGTGTCCAAGAAGTGGAGGTAGGCTCTTTATGACTATGTTCCACATGTCTAACCAAAAATTATTGTTGGTTGAACCGATTGGGTCAACAGGTGAATAACGACTGATGGGAGAAACAAATATGATCCAGAGTGAAGGTGAACCCAATATAAACAATTATACAGAAAAACAATAAATATTTTGTGAAAAAAATTATGTAGAAAGAACTATGTTATGGGGACAAAAAAATTTTTTTTTTTTTTTGTGTCTAGTTAAGGTTAAACAATATTTGTTGTGTGGGCGGAGATTAGAGGCTTGTAAATATTACTTAAATGTTCAACATCTTGTCTAAGATTAACAGAATTGGTGTGACCTACAATGTTGCACAGTTCTAGTAATAGTCTTTCATAATAATTGTGTTCTTCACAAAGGATGTTTGTATTGTCGTAATTAAAAGTATGTTGTTTATCGATACTATGTTTTGTTAGAGCCGTGTGACGTTCTTCAATCTCATGTACATTGCGTTGGTGTTCCCTGATTCTGGTGTTAAGGTGGCGGCCAGTTTGACCTATATAAACTTGGTTGCAATCATAGCAAGGTATTTTATACACAACATTGGATCGTCCCCAGACCTGTGTAGAAGGCCGTGATCATATCTCATAGCAGTGATATTTATTTCTATCTCTAACTCAAGTAACTACAAACGAATTTCTATTCTCCCGTAATTCAACCAAAGACGATACGATTAAGAAGTAAAGAGAAAATCATCAGTGTTCCGCAGTAGACCGCAGAAGTTCCACGCTAATCAATCACCAAATCAAGTGGATTATACATTGTCTCTGGATCATCGAATTTCGAACATCACACGTGGTAAACGTTATCATCTTGATCTACACCATCTTGGATTGTGCTCTCATCGAAGGCTGTTGCTACCTACGTTGGATCTCTACGAGTTCTTTATACCATATTAACAGTGTGCTAATACGGTAACAAATAAAATTACGTCACACAAATGAAATCGATACTTTCAATTGTCGTTCATTAATATACCCGACTAATTAACTAGTGGACTCTTCTATTACTCGTGAAATATAACGGCGCATTTTAATATGTATGTTTGAATGATGTATGGATAAATAAATCTCTTTCATAGGCATAGGTACCTTCAACTGTTATATCAAATTTCTCAAAAAAAAAAAAATTTATTTGGATCGAATCTCAGCGATTTGGTACCAGTTTTTAGGTCAACGCTATTGATACTGACTTCTCGGAAATGTTGGCTGTCAAAACAGTACTCAACAATAGTTTTTAGCAGAACCAACCTTGATTTGATGTTTATAAACAAAATGTATGAACTTTTTTGGATACAATCATGAGTACTATTCAATTTTGATAATGATTTTGCGTTGAACCAAATTATTTTATTTTACCATGTGAATTATTTCAAATAATTGCACGCCATATTCCCCCTAGTCGTAGCACTTAGCTTCAAAGTCAAAATGTCTAATTTCACGTGTAAGAATCGCACAGACATATTATAGATAATGTCAGGAAGCCAGCGAAATATACACATTGCGAATAAAAAGACAAAAACAATCGTGGAGTGCTTTCTATCTCTGTCTAATAGTTAGGGAGCTGGCTGCCATTTTGGTAAATGATTTGTTTGTCTTTCATATCGATAGGGATGAAAGTTCAGATCAATACAAATCGATTCGGTCCAGTTAATTAACCCATTAGTCACGTTTGACCGATTGTCAACAATGCTAGGACAATGGGATTTTAATAAAAATTAGTACCCGGCTATTTTTAAGGGTGCTCTTTCAGAATATCGAGTTTAGAAGCCATGAAAATTAGATTTTCTATGGAAAATTTGCAATTAAAAAAAAAAAACAGCGAAATTTCGGTGTAGTTATTTTAAAAAACTATTTATATCGAACCTTCATAATACTCAAATCAGATTCTTTTCTGCAAAAATCGTAGAATTTTTATCTGTACTTTAAAAACCTATTGGTTAAGAATTTTTTTTTATTAATTGTTTGCAAAATAGCGGCTCGAGAAGGGTGAAATTTTACGTAAAAATCAAACAATGATTCCTTGCTTGATTTCTCGAGCTAATTGTCTTGGGTTCAACTTTGGATAAAACCTTGATTCAGTGTCTGAATTTCGAAAATTATGGAAATTTTGAAAATTAAAAATGGCGGATTCAAGACGGCGGATGAAATCATTGAAAAAACATTATTTGGCGCAAAAATTTTGATCCTAGGGTTTTCGGGGTCGTTGATTACGAATCTGAGGTCAGTTTTAAAAAACTACAAAATGGCGGATTCAATATGGCAGACAAAAAATCAAAATTACATGATTCTGCCCAAAAATATGTGACCAAAATATGTGATTATCTACGAATATATTATGTAGAGTGCAAATAAGTGAAAAAAAATTCACATCCATGTATATATATCAATAACAATAATAATATATCCACAATTTGAAATTTCTGAAACTTGACTTCAGATTCGTAATTAGAAGCAGGGATCCCCAAACCCTAAAGAGCAAGTTTTTGTGCAGAATTACATGATGTCTATTTTTTGTCCGCCATATTTGATCAACTCTCATGAGTTTCCTATACCTAAACTCATATTTGTAATTAAAGACCCCTAAAACCCCTGAGAGAAAATTTTTGGGCAGAATCATGTAATTTTGATTTTTTGTCTGCCATATTGAATTCGCCATTTTGTAGTTTTTTAAAACTGACCTCAGATTCGTAATCAGCGACCCCGAAAACCCTAGGATCAAAGTTTTTGCGCCAGATAATGTTTTTTCAATGATTTCATCCGCCGTCTTGAATCCGCCATTTTTAATTTTCAAAATTTCCATAATTTTCGAAATTCAAACACTGAATCAAGGTTTTACCCAAAGTTGAACCTAAGACAATTAGCTCGAGAAATCAAGCAAGGAACCTTTATTTGATTTTTACGTAAAATTTCACCCTTTTCGAGCCGCTATTTTGCAAACGATTGATAAAAAAAATTCTTAACCAATAGGTTTTTAAAGTACAGATAAAAATTCCACGATTTTTGCAGAAAATAATCTGATTTGAGTATTATGAAGGTTCGATATAAATAGTTTTTTAAAATAACTACACCGAAATTTCGCTGTTTTTTTTTTTTTAATTGCAAATTTCCATAGAGAATCTAATTTTCATGGCTTCTAACCTCGATATTCTGAAAGAGCACCCTTGAAAATAGTCGGGTACCAATTTTTATTAAAATCTCATTGTCCTAGCGTTGTTGGAAATCGGTCAAACATGACTATATGAAAAATGTCATTTCGGGCGTTAATGGGTTAAGGTACCACGTCCCTGCAATTTGGAGTTACAGCGCTTCAAAAATGTAAAAAAAGCGTACTAAATCATGTGTTCGTATCTGCTTCTTGGACTGATGGTCAGAATTATCCTCCAAACGTTGAAAATCCAGAGGCAGACATGCAGGGCCCTGCATTATCACGAGACGTGGTTGTAAAAATGTAAAAAAAAAGCTCGACGAAATCATTTGTTCGTCGTTCTAGTTGCGTCCATTCGATTCAATAGGACTACCCGAATACAAAAAAAAAGTTGGCAGACATTTTGGTCACTGATTTTGAGGTTTACCATTTTTTGAAGTTCACGCAGAATCAAGGGAAAGTGGGTATTACGGCTATTTATTGTTGGTATTAATAGTTTTAGTGTTATTATATTGTTGAGTGTTTTTATTGGATCCAATAAAAAAAAGAAAAAAACAGTTTATTACAATGCCAGAAGATGCAAATAAATTTAAGGATGTATGTCATGGATCGTCCCAGCCAAAAATTGTATACGATCAGACTTTTCGTACTTTATTACTTGATAAAAATCTGAAAAAATTCAACAACATTCGGCATGCTATGAACAACAATCATCAATAATAATATTGCCCAAAAGTTATTAACCAAATTTTTTAAACAAATAATTATTCAACAATTTATTATATATGTATAGGTATACACCTACATGTATAGGTATGCCCCAACTCTCTACGGAGTTATAACGTTCTCACTTTTTTCTCTCTAGAAAGAAAGACAAACAACACAGTTCATTTTATACCTGCGGGACGGCAGGTAACAGATTTAGAAGCCGGATATTTGAAATATGTTTTTAAAATTGTTCCTATCGATTGCTTGTATGTAACATTAATTATTTTCATTAACATTTTGTAGGCGCAGAAGTTTGTACTTGTGGCTTGGCGCGAGCGTAGAGTTAAAAAAAAAATTATATTTAAATGGTCTGCCTTTGGAAAATCAGGGGTCTGGATGTCTGCCTCTGAATATTCAACGTTTTGAGGACGGTTCTGAGCATCAGTCCAAGAGGCAGACACGAACAAATGATTTAGCACACCTTTTTTTTACATTTTTGAAGCGCTGTCAATTGACAAATCAGCGCTACCATGGTGGCAGACCATTTTTCTGTAGCTCTTCACATTGTTTTTAATCGAACAATTCAGGTGTGCAGATCGAACATTTCATATACACGTTTTTGAATCATAAAAAAAATTTAAAAATTTACTACTACAAAAGTCAGAGGTCTGGATGTCTACCTCTGGATTTTGATCGTTTTCGGGATGATTCTGACCATTAGTCCAAGAGGCAGACACGAACAAATGATTTAGCACACCTTTTTTTTCAAATTTTTTTAGCGCTGTCAATTGATAACGCAGGTCTGTCATGGTGACAGACGCGGTCCTTAATGTTTCTTATGGTACAAAAATTGATATTAATAATGTCCGCCAGACGGACAAATCATTTAGAAATTTTGGCAGCCAGCTCCTTAACTATAACCACTTGCATCATTTCGAGGTTGTAAGAACAGTTACTGACACATCGAGAATATCCTACTTATAGATAATATGGTGTACAAAGTTGGACATATTATTGAAAAAGTAAAATACTATTGAAGTGATTGTAATATATGGATGTTTTCAGTGGGTCGGGGCGAGAGTGGGGGGGGGGGGGGGGGGGGGGGCAAGACGTAAGGCTGCTGCCCTCCTCTACCACTAACCTCTACCTCTACCTCTAATTGTGAAATCAATTTTCTTTTTTAAGAACTGGAATTTCGTTCAGGTACTTCAGAAAAGCAATAACAGTTTGAATTAAAAAAAAAAACATATCATTTATTGCGCAAATAAATCACATATTAATATATTTCGGAAGACAAAAAAGTGGATGTCTTGTAGTAGAACTAAGATAAAATCTTTGAACTTGATAACTTATTTTACAAACGGCAAACATTTAAAAACTCATATGGTATTTATGTTTGATATATACTTCTGTTAATATCAATTTTAATTTAGTATATGGAACTAGTTATTGTTAATTTAATATTCTGAGATATTCCACGCACCGTCGATGCCGCCTTTAATGCTCCAGTGGCAAAGGTTCGAATGAGGATAACAAATGAAAAATGGTAAGAATATCTGTTGAAAAATGATCTGTTATATTGCGAATGAATAGAATCAGAGTATTCGATCGGAATCGATTTCTTTAATTCTTCATTTGTGAAATATAATTTTTTATATATATTAGAAAAATTATATCTTCAACGGATAGAAGTGATTTTTCAAATATGTTTGGATAAATGACATGAGTCCTAAAAAAACATTTCTCTTCAATGTGATTTATTTGACCAAATAATCAAAATATACGACAATTTTGGAGAAATATGTTATGGGGTCATATGTAAAGAAAACATTCATCCTAAGAGAACCTTTTCTCAACTTTATTCGATCATGAAGGATGGACGATGAACAGTTTTATGAAAGAACCTCCAGGAACATGTGAATAAGTAGTTTCTATTTTTTATTCAATATTTTATTTTCAGATAAATTATCTTGGGCATATGTGTTCGCAATTCACCAGCAATCCACCACAACTCGCTTTCTTCCTTTTTGCCGCTCCACGAAGTTGTCGCCTGGGATAAGTGCCCCGGTCCCCCCCCCCCCCCCCCCCCCTTCCTCCTCGTAGATCCAGCGCCGAAAATAACCCTCCCCCAGTCAACAAAGAAGCTTCATTGCGCATGCGCCAGAGGACCGAGATAACAGCACTCCGCAATCTTCTCTCTTTTTCTTTTCCGGACGTATTTCCGCTTACAGAAGCGCCCATGTCTCATCTACTTTCTCTGCAATACGAGTATCTATATGGTGAGATGTTAGAGTTGGTTGGATAAATAAAAGGAAAAGAGTCTTGAAAATTTAAATGATTATACGTAACACTAATGTATAAACTTATTGACTTCTAATAAGCGCTTAAAGAATAATTTTAGAACGTAAATTTCACGATAAAAGTGTTTAAAATATTGGGAGAGCCTGCATTCTTATTGACAGTAGAATAATCTTCCCATGAGTTTTTATACATTATATGTAGACTTTGCCGTAATTTACAATCCGTAATGTAGCTTGAAAAGTTTTTGAACAGATGATATTTTTCGAGACTGTAATAAAGAACAGATTCTAAATATGCATAAATCTAGGGCATGAAATAATCTATTTTACACATACTACGTAAACCGAACGATTTGAAAAAACACGTATCGGAAACTTTTCGCGATATAGGAACTCTCGCATACAATTAATTACAACTCGCTATCTGATATGACAAAGACGACGTTTACGTCTTTAGACTTACGTTTGGGGTGAGCAATGTTTTCTTTTATTGAGAACTGCAGATGCAGTACTTTCAATAGACTTATCAGATCATCAATTAGAGTGGGAACTTATAATGAAATTCTTTGGAAACTTCTGCAGCTGCATAAGAAAAATTTCCAGGTGTTTTAAAGAAATGCCTGCCAAGTACTGATATCTGAAAAATTTTCATCTCATCACAAATCTCTATTCTTCACTTTTATATCATTTTATTCAAAAAGAGATGACAAATGCCAATTTATTTATGAATTATGTACCTACTTGACGACAAAGATTGATATTAACATTTTTTCGTATATAAAGGAAGTATTTTTGCCGGTCAGGTGGTAGCTGAAACATTGAACAATTTTCGTGAGTCTATATTCTCATGGTTTTCAAGTTAAATACAAAATTTTTGCAATGCAGGTCATAACTTTATTATATATTGCACAGCGATATCTAATACGGTACTAATAATGAAAGGTTCCGATGTGCTCCCCACCACCAATTTTGTTCATCTTAGGATATATTATTCTTCATCGAAATATAAGCGACACGTATTTTTATTTATCAGCGAATGAACGGCTTAAAGGGCTAAAATCAACTCCCAAAGTTGGGCATCCACAGTGGTAGATTCGTAGTTTCGCTTGCTTTTAGTTGAGATATTTGAATGAAACCAACTTGAGGATAATTCCCGGGGCGAATAACGAAAAATGCATTTTATGCGATTAGGGCAGGGTTAAATGGTAAAAGATTCAAGGGGTCGAAAGTTACAAATTCAATATAACTGAAAACCTGTTGCTCATATTTGAATGCAATTAATTGCATTGACAGAATATAAAAAATTAGGTCATACGTGTTTTTGCGTTTTTCGAAATAATGTCACATAGGAGGTGAACTACTCCTGTACACATACACCCAAGTTTACATTAAATTGGTACTATTTTGCTTCAGTTCGTGTTATTTAATATTACAAAGCTTTTTTGAGCAACAATTGAGAAATTATTTATTTGCATAACATTTAGTTTCATTAATGACAAAAACCACCCTCTCAAATTTTCGACCGCCTTCTTGCAGAGTTGATTTCACGATCGCGAAATCTTGCGAATCCCGGTATTTCAGGGGTTTTGACATCACTGGAATCGATTCTGGCCTTGCAATTTTGGAATCATCGCATAATAAAATACAGCAGTGCGATGTTGTTAGATTCATATAACAAATGCAATGAATGAGGGAGACCAGGACGTACATTATTTTATCAATCTGAACTCAACTTACAACTTACGAATCTTACAATATATTGAATTTCAACAATAATGAATTATCTACTTTTGTATTGTCTCCATATTAGAGGTAATATGCGTTGCAATACTCATTATAAGTATTACAATAATGATAATCGTCAAAAAATGGTGAAACCATAAGAACTTCTTGCACCAAGAAAAACGAATAGCCGCCATATTATTACATTTTGCAACTTGACAATGTGATGAACAAGTTCCTTCGAAAGCGAAATCCGCAAAATTTTCAAAATCTTTCTGGCTTGACTTCTGTGTAACTACTCTTGAACCAAGAAAGCTCAAAAAGATTGACATATCGTGGAGATGATAACTGATTGTAAGTCAAAGATTGTAATTTAATAACAGTATTTCTCGAATGTAAATTTACGTTATATTTCTTTAATAAAACACTGTCCGAGAATTGTCTAACGAAATTTTTCCACACCCTAAAACCGTAAGCGTAAGGGGGTTGAATCATTCCGGTTGTTATTTTAGATATAATTTTCAACGTAAATCTTTATTCGGAGGTGATGCCTAGCATACAGCTGCAGGGCAGTGGCTACTCCATACATCAATCAATACCACACTTTTTGAACCAACGTTGGACCTACGAGGGAGAAAACATGTTGCAACCAAGTCTTGAAATGTTCTGAAAATATTGTAATACAATATTTCTCTACATAGGTACGACTTTTTCATTCCAATAAGTGAATAATGATATGTTTATAATTCTCAACCATATTTTTGAACATCATAATCGGTCGAATACATTTTTCATTATTTACCATGAGAATTATCCTCCAATTGGTTTCATTCAAATATCGCAACTGGAAGCATGCGAAATTGTGAAACTGCTACTCAGGATGCCTAACTTTGGGGATTGAATTCACCCCGCTAAACCGTTCATCTGTTGATAAGAAAAAACACGTGTCGTTTAGATTTCGATCAAGAATAACATATCCTAAGACGAATGAAATTGGGGACAGCTTGTCAATATTTGTTTTGCACACTAGATATTTTGTGCCTCACTCTTTCGTGTGTACTATGGTTTTGAATATGCTATATGATAAACAACTGGATTAACTGGACAGCAAAAACTTTTGTCTGGTCGTCCTTTCAAGAGTTTGCAATGTCATGTCCATGGTGGGCTTCTAACATGATGTGGAGTATCAGAATTAAAAAAAAAAAAAAACGTTTAATAGGTTATTGCCTGTATACATAGGAGACTGCAAAAAATTTGAAGCAATGTACATTTAAACGATGAAAAAATTCATACACGTCAGTTTTAGGTATATGTGCACCATATGGGAATGTAAACCACATGTGTCTAGGCAATAAATGTTACTTTTGTCAATTTTAAATTAGTCCTAATATACGTTCAGCATTAAAAGCGCCGAACCGACCCGGCACTAACGTCATAAGGGAGAAATACTATTTTTATTATCGTCATCGTGCTACTATCGTTACTTCCATCTTTAATGGTAAGTTGCTATGCTTACTAATTTGAATGATTTCGTCAGAAAGCTGTAATTCAAAATTTTGGCAAGCATCTACTCTGTGCTTCACGAAATAATTAGTCGTTATGCGGTTTAGGGAGCAATTTATAGAAGATTGTAAGAGTTTGAATACGCCCGTCTAATTCAAAGTACAATTTGACCAAAGAAGTAGATAAGCTCATAGGCAAAGCCTTGACCTTGGCGGTTACTTTGACGATCTCTGACTTGACAATCTCTCACCCCCATTCCTTTGACGCCGACTGAATGATAGAGACGTACCTAACTAGAACAATATGGAGTGCGCTTTTCAAAAAATTAAACACGTTTACTAAATCTACGTTTGTTCTTGAATTTAATCTTCGTCGTCATAGAACAAAAATAACTAGTTTGCAATCAAACACGATCGAGATAAAGCTAACGTATAACTGACAGTTAGATCTAAAGTGTGACGGAGATCTATAGAAATCAAAAGAGGAAATGGAGGCCTGAGCGACGGAAAAATCCTAAAAGGGCTGTTCATGATAAGTTTTTATAGTTATACGTTTTATTTATACCATTTTATAGTTATACATTTTATTTATACCGTTTTTATAGTGATACATTTTAGTTAAACCGTTTTTAAAGACATGCATTTTATTTATACACCTAATGTATAAATTTACAACCCGGTAATTTTAAGGATTTTAAAGTATTGTTCAAACTTATGTTTTGTCACAAGAAAAATTGGATAACGGAAAATTTTGTGACTGACCAAAGTATTTCATATTTTATTTTAATCTTTGTTATAATAATATTGAATTTTGTCAAAAGTGTCAAAGATTGGACATGAACAGAGAGAGGTGAAACCGAAACAAAGAAAATCAACACACTTAAACCTCTTCTAATCGTAAGTTCTGGTACCTATTACAGAAACTTGAGAAAGATTTCTCCGAATTTCTTCGGCTAGAAACATAGCAATTAATTATTATACGGTAAATAAAGTATAAATACGTTACAATTACATAGTCGCTTATAACATTGTAAACAAAATTTTTATGGTACTCATACAAGTGATACGAATAGTATCAAACAGCTTATCCCGGTTCCAAATGACCGGTTTCTAGTGACCTTGTATTCCCACACGCATAAATAATTTCTGCAGTCGTATATATCGAGATCAATAATCACATGCGGTATAAAAAAAAAATAAAAATTCACCTCAAGGCGGGGACAAGACGTGAATCTGTCTTCTTCGTGGACCCAGGCCTTTAGGGATTCAGTATTCGGTTCTTTTGTGTGTGCGTTGACCCGTTAAGACCTTTCCAGATCCGCGATAAGGTTATCGTGGCATATTCACACATCAGAAATGTCTGTATTTCCTCGTCATGGCAGTCTCGCACTTGATTCAAACATTAGCAAGTTTAGTGATAATTTTCGACGTCAACTACAGATAATGAATTGCTCTCACTACAAAGCTTTGTGTATGTCTGTTATACTCGAACAATAAAGATGTCGTGCTTGTTCTCACTGACATAATGACCACGCAATGGTTATAAATCTTGCTTTTTCATTTATACGAACTGTTATGAATACTTCCAGAATCGTTAACGACTATTTTTAAAATTAAAAATTCATACAATATAGCAGATTCGGATCCATCCTTCCTGGTTAATCGAGGTTCTACACTTTTGAATCTAAAGGTTCTTTGCTCCGATGAATACACCAGGAAAAAAAAACCAATGGCGAGGTACAGGTTAGTTTTGTAGCTTATGAATATTCCGGTTTACGAAATATCTTATCATCATGCTGTAGACCATTTAAGAAATAAGCGATTTTTTTCCGTAGTCAACATTCTTATGTCTAAGATGATTGGTCAATCCTGTAACTTGATAAGTTAGTAGTATGCTTCACTTTTTCGATTTTCACCATTTCTCAAAAATTTTTGAGGAGTATATGTAAGAAATTCATCAATTTAATCTGCATATAATATTATTTATACAGATTTTATCGCTATTTGTCGAGATATTTCAACACTTCGATGTGTTTCCTAATTTATAATATTTCTCATTTATGGAAACTAATGATGCAATCCAACACTTTTTTCTACAGGATTTGTAATGATTGATCTTCAATATAACCTCACGCTGGTTATGATGTTATTTCAATTAGTCCTTCTGTCAGCAGCTGTATAAGTGAATCCAATCTCGTTACTTAAATTATCAGACTAAAGAAAAATCGTGGCAGTATTTTTTCCTTTAATTCAAAAAGTCTAATGAATTTTTTTTATAAGTTTTAAAGCTTTGCGCCTCACTCTTTCACGGGTATTGTGGCATTAGATATGCTACATGGTGAATAAATGGATGATCTAGACATCGATCACTTTTATATGATCGTCGGATTAAGAGTTACTAATGTCATATCCGTAGTAGGCTTGTAACGAAATATAGTGTGTCCGAATTTACAGAAAACTTTTAGTTGGTTGCTGCCTATTTCGTCTATGTACCATACGACAATGTGAACCACTTGTGTGTACGTAATAAATGTTATTTTTGTAAATTTTAAATCATCATTCGAGCCTGGTTCCCTCGTGCACGTGCCATCATCCTGGAAAGGACCCAATACTAACTTCACAAGGACGAGATACTACTAATATTACTACGATTGTCAGTATCGGCTTCATGATACTTACTGTTATTATCGTCCTCCAGTTGCCATGGTTATTAAACTGAAGTTTTCTTCTCAGATAAAGCAGAATAATTAGAAGCCTCTTCGCACGAATCAGAAATAGATTATATCGACGAACTCAACAAATGATGAAGATGATCTCAACTTTCGCTGAATTCGTTAACCTCGATTAATGTCATGCTCATGGCTGTTTTTAGACATTGCGACATACAGCGTACTTTATACCAACGTAGCAGTTAATGGATCAACTCATCAAGATAAGCAATTTTTAGCGAAAATAAAAAGATGAAGACTTTCTTTTTTACATTTATAAATAAGCAGGTTTAGGCTGACCATGAGCCAGCCTTTGAACATCCCGTTTTCAAACTCGTTTCAAGCTGAAATAATAAAAATAATGTCATAGGTTTATTTAAATATAGGAAGTACAATGCCAACTTCGTGATCGGCGACCGAAAAACCTTCAGATACCATAATGCACGAAAATCAGACGAGTTCTGGGTTTTGCTTCATCATATTTGACTGCAGCTGTAGGTACAATTTTTGCTTAAATGACCTGGAATCCATGGTAAGCGCCGCAAAAACCTTGTAAAATCAATTTTTATGAAACTTTGTGAATCCCTTCTCAAGATATCATTTTCATTTTATTTCTGATAATTTTATCATCTAAATTACTTGAAAAATACTGAACCGATCACAGTCAAAAGGAGTTCTACTGTAGAAGTGAAAAAACATCTTGGCTATATACGTTGAACAGAGCCACGTTGCATAAAGTCGGTGAACATTGTAAAATATCGATTTCTGAAGAAACCATCGTAGACAATCTATGGAAGCTGTTGGTGGATTTGACTGCAAAACAGCAATCTTCGTCAGACGCAAAATCAAAGCGCTCACGTGGTGAAAAGGGTATCACACACGATTCAACAGGGATCGTAAGCAGCCAGAGTGTGAGTAAACAAGCCGAGACTATATTTGCTGCGCGAAGTCTGTTCTTCTTTGATATCCTTTAATGTGAAAGGTCTCCCTATGCTGCATATAAATTTCAGAGAAAATATCTGCTCTTTATGTTATTGGGTTAGGTCTACGAATTTACATACCCGCAATTCGACCTGTCAACAACACCTTACGTTTCCACGGGCCTAGTTCTTATGGTTTCGAAGAGAAATTTAACATCACTTTCCTTTGAAGATATTAATATCATCAATTTACCTGAACGACATTTGACGTTAAGGTGATTCTTTCGAGGCCCATAGCGATAATGTGAAACAAATAATATCTTGTCTTAGACGCTTAGGTTTCGTTATTAAATTAGAGAAAAGTGAAAAAAGCGTTGTTTATATCTGAGTCTTGTTATTAACATTGAAGTCTTGCTTCAGGAATTGCTATGCGATTTTCTCATCTCAAAAAAGCACTCCTGAGTTTTTTCAGATTTTTGGAACGTCGTAATATGATGTCTTGTTTGTTCAAGATTTTTGAAGTGCTGAAAAAAACTATAAAAGAAATGTCCCCATCATGAACCGATATCAAAATGATCAGAATGAAAAAGATTTTTGACAATTTTTGGAGCTTTAAAAAAAGTGCCAACCTTGAGATAGGTTTGATTAATCATAAAAAGTCAACAGTTGTAGGAAAAAACTTTAAAAAATTCAGGAGTGCTTTTCTGAGATCGTAAAATCGTATAAAAAATTCTGAAGCAAATCAAAAGTGGTGAGGGAAAATCATTCGTTGAGTTGACATAGAGTGCCCCTCATGTTAGAAGCAACAGAGAAGAAGACAGAGCTGCCTTATCAAGAAGTCACGAATTTTATTCGCAAGCGTCTAAAGTAAAAGCTTTTGTACAATTAATAGGACGTCTAATCGCCGCTCCCCTTCTATACTTGCGATTACGATACGCATATACCAATCTGGGTATAAAGGTATCGTGATTAAGTGAAAAATTCTGTGTCAACAAATTCTAATCATATTTGAACACAGCGATACAGGATTGTGATTTTTTCTAGATACCTATTCCTCAGGTTCTATATTGAATCGTTAGCAGTGTCTTTCGGCTTTGAAAACGACAGTAGATAATTCGAGAAGTTGTGAGATACATTAACGATTTTACACTGCGACGGCCATCTCTCGTGTCAATAAAACGAGAGGAGCTTGATCTCCAAAGTTTTGCAAATTAGTTTCGCGTTTAATTAGTGCATTGTATATCCCTCTATCTGATAAAAAAGTCCTGAACAAATGAAAAGGAAGCCTAAAGCCAAAGAAGCCTGAAGCCTATAATAACAATAGTATACGCACGAAGTTGGCCGTGGGGTGAGATGCCGAAAACAAAAAAAAAAAGCATGTAGAAAACAAAACTTCCTTTGACAGCTGTAATCGGCTGTTTATGACAGTCTTTGACAAATATCTTTATAGGTATCTGTTTCTGGCACGCAAAAAATGAACGTGCAAAATGAATTCACCTGTCTAATAGAGAATGTATAAGGAAATAGCGAGGCGCATAGCGCCGTGGCGGCGGGGTTGGCGCGCGAAGCGCGCAAGGGCGAAGCCCCTAGTTACATACCGGGACAATCTCTTGAAACTATACATACAATGCGCATGCGCCAAATAATTCAATCTCATTGGTCGGTGAAATCGCCCCGCGGCGATGTTTTCGTCTGCTGAGCAGAGGGCCAACATACACAAAAATGAGACAAGACTCAAGAGCTGTAAATCTCTCGTGCATAAAACCGCGGATCGAGGTTATGTTGCTGTTTATTTTCACGTAGCGCGAATTGTCTAAGAATACTATCGTTCAGCAATACCGTGGTCGATATCGGAAAACATTCAACCGACGCAAATATCAAATGATACAGAAATTGGATGTTATTTATTGAAAGAAAAAATCTAAAATTCAATGTGAAATGTCATTAACAAGTGGGAGTCTGGACAAACAGAGGTAGGTAAGTAAAAACAAAGTTTATTGTGAACAGATTCTTTATTTACATAAAATTAAAAATGCGTCTCATTAACGATTTATGTTTTGTGTATTTTATTGGAAATTAGTTGTATCAAAAAATACCAAAAGGTCCTGTCTGATAATAATAGCTTCTAATATTTTCAGGTACGAAATAATTCATTGTCAAAGCGGGACTAAATTTGTCAGGCATGGAAGCATGTAGGTAAATTTCTAATTACGTGATCTTTGACTATTACAATATTTTAACATGGATTCAATGATAAAATTAGTTTTTTTTCAGCAGGCTCAAAGTTTAAACTTTGATTAACACGAGGAAAATTATGCCTTACCTGATGGTCAAAACGTTTAGGTGGCAAGGATCCTGTTTTTTCGAGCGGTGCAATCATTATAACCATCGAACCTGGTTGTTCCGTCAGACATCAGGTACCAGAGTGAATTTCATCAGGCCATCGCCACCTTCTTAACATCAGTTGAGGCAAAATTGAAGAGCGGGATATACTACAGATGATAATGGCTGAATATGCCATCATTTTACTTTGATCGAGCCAATAGCGATAAGTTTGTTACTTAACCGTTGCCGCTAATTCGTTGTACCGAGGAATCATTCTGTGCACCATTGAGATTCAAGCATTATCATTGACCAGCATTGTTTTTCAAACTTTATGCCATTTAATTTGGTATCTTATTTTGAAGCTTACTTTTACTCTCTTTGGCATTAAATTCAGATGAATAGTTTTTCAAGTCCTCAATTAGATTGTGGGGTTGAATTTTGCTAGGGAAACTAAATTAATCTAAATCTAGAATTGTTAAATAACTCCAGTTAAAAACGTCTTTAAATTTGATTTTAATTGACGGTGTCATCTGGCTAGCTAGTTGCACGATAACTTAAAACCAAATTCAATTTTACACTCTTTATAGGGTCCTACGCTAAGACTGATAGCTTGTGAATCTCCATTTAGCGCAATTATTTCTGCATTTCATATTAGCATTGTCTGGAGCAAAAAAAAATCTCATTTTGAGATTGGAAATGGAACCTGAAACGCAGAAGTTATTCAGTAGCACGAATTGAAAACCAAGAATTTTATAATGGTTCCTGCAACAAAGGAACTCTTTCCAAATATCCTTATTACAAGGTGATGTTCGGAGGACTATAAACAAGATATTGTATCGGATTACATTATTTGGAAAAAAATCTTCATGAACTTCGTTAAAAATTAGATATTCATTTATTTTGATGGAACAAGGGGCACAATCATGAATCCGATAAGTCAATATCCTGGTAATAATGTTCTGACATTACTCTAAAACATGATTGTCCTTGAAGGTAATTGTGACGTTAAGGCGCATTTTGAGAAAGTTGATTTTCAACTTCTGTCACAGGATGTGATCTACATTCCTGAGTTCTACGCTTCCGATTAGATTTTCTTTGTTTCGAACCGCATTAACATGAAATACAGAAATTATTTTAATAAATCTAATATTACTTAAATTTTCAATTTGAGTATTAGGTTCCCTTCATTTATTTAATTGAACATCATTAAAACGTCATTAAAAATACATTGACTATCGACTATTTGTAAATTTTATTGAACTATTTTCGAGAAAAAAAAGATTCACAGTTCTGTTACAGATAGTGTGATATTTAAATTTCTTGAACACTCGGTTTAATGTCCCATTTTCAATAGTAATAAAATTCAATATTACCGCCTGAAATCACAAGAGAGTGAGAAAGTCGCTTAGTTGCTTGAAAATGGCGATGATCTTTGTACGTGTGATAAATTGAATAGGCAGATAACAGTAAATATTAGAGATGCAATTATTTTGGCTGTATCACCTGTTGACAGAAAAAAATTTCATTGCTTTTTCTAATGTACAAAATAATAAAAGTGATCAAATAAAGTGTTCTCACCTACCTGCTGCGTTTCTTCCAAGCACCCAACATTTAAACAGATTTCTCATTTCAGTCGAATAAAGCCAATTTTCAAAGAGCATTAGCATCAACTTTCCGAGTCACTATCTCGACTGTTTGAGATTCTAACCTTAAAAATCCGTATGAACTACATCGACGCCAGAAACAGAGTTTGACAGCTGAAACTCGGAGTGGCCAGCCTGCCCGTGCAGCCGATAAAACTCGCGCATGCGCATTGTATGTATAGTTTCAAGAGATTGTCCCGGTATAAAGAAAATAAGGTAGCAGATCAGGAATTACATATAAATGACATTGATATAGGGTGGGAGCTTGCACAGACTGCTTATCGAGAGATAACCTCGAGGTTGGGTACTCCTCAGATAGACTTATTTGCATCTAGGATTTAATCGAAATTGCAATACTTATTGCTCATGGTATAGAGACTCTGAATCTTATACGGTAAATGCGTTTATCAGACTGATCACAATGGTTCTTCTACATTGTGAATAGAAAGTGTTCTTCCTTTTAAGCAACAACTGTAAGAATGTATGTAAGGAATGTTTACATTTTGGAATCTTACGCTTCTGATGCGAAGCCCGTAAGACAGTCAAAGACCGTCTAATAATTGGAATGCGGATATGCATTATCATTAATTACGAGGACTTTTCATTGTTGAAGATATAAATTTGAAAAAAAAAAAACGGCTCCGCCGTTAATTTTTCGAATTTACCAGTTTATCAAATTTATCAAATTTAGTTCTACATTTCCGCCCTTTGCATTAATTGTGCACACTCTTAATAAAGATCTGATCAAGCTAATGGCATAACGGTGGCTCTCACAACCGAGGTACCATTTTTTAGAATTGATTTTTACAGAAGAACTGCTTCAATTTACTTCTTCAATGAATCAGTTGGTTTCTCCTTATAAGAAAATTCACCACTTTCTAGCATCAAACCTTTCACTGGTTGTAGAGCATTTATTAAGGAGTCTTACTCAAGAAGGGAAATGCTAAATCTATCGACGTATTTCTGTACTTTATTACATTCCCAAGCATAAAACAGTGAAATAAAAACCTTAACCCCCATAGGGCCGGAGAATTTATACATAAACGCTACCTTCGTCCAGATATTGTACAGATTTTTGTCGATTTGTATGGGAGTCTTAAACCTCCAAACGTCGGTCCTGTAATTGTAAGAGTTAAGCGAAGCCTATTATACGGTGAAATTGAAAAATCACATATCTGTGGGCCGATTTCTTTGGAGATTGAACCTTTTGTTAAGAAGTCTAAACTGTAATCTGATCCAAATTTGAACTCAATAGGTCAACTAAGTCTAACTTCAAAACCGAAAGGCTTGTATTTTACATACTTCTTGATTATTTACAGTGTGAACTTGAAATTCTATCATAAGATATCTCCAACAAGTATTGTCTGTTGTTCCTATATCTATGCGGCTAAAGTATGGAGACGATGCCATAGGACATGTACAAGTATTGCAAGAAAAGGGTACGTATGCAGAGGGAGTCAATATTTGCCCAGAACACAGAATAAAGAATTAAATTTATACTGCCAGGGTAGTAATAAATGAAGGGGGCAATGTTGTAATGAGTGCTGTTTGTGATGAGTGCACTGCTTCAATGGGCATGTCTGTAATATTTTGCAAGCTGAAGCTGCAATAATTCTTTTATGTTCTAAAATTATTTTAAAAGTTTTGTAGGCAATTGCAAACATGCTGTGGCTTTATTTGTGTGGATTCATCGTCCTACAGAAGAGCCTGCTCCTACATCCATAGCATGCTATCGAAGAAGCCAAAACTATTTCAAGTTGGCACTGATATCTGATCGTAGGAATAATATCGACAATGTGTACCGCGAGTAACGACGCCTGGGTTAATCCTCACCTCTATAAGGTTAACTGGACAAGAGACTGACTAGGCAGTCCGGCGAGAGCCTTGATACTGTATTGACCACGTTTCTCGATTTTGATAATCGAACGCTCAACTTTCATATTAACTCTATGTTTCACTCTCATCTAAATTACATCATGACAAAGTATTAAGTAGCAGATAGACATCACACAGTCACAATCTGTTGCTGTAGGTGGTTAGAGTGAAAACCGGCAGGAAACTTTCCTTCAAAGAATATTAAATATCGAGAAATCAGACACAGATAGTCATTTGATAAAATTTTTTTAGCGAAAGTTTGCGCCAACTTTTGGTTTTGGGTTGTCAATGCATCATAATACTGTATCGCATGATGGTGACAAATGAAACGTACAAGCATTTCTGGATTATGTTGCTGCAAAATTAACCAATGAAGCTTGCATAGCAGCATGCTCTACTAAAATGGTATGAACTGCGTCGTGGACGTATTACTTCATCAGTGATTCCTAAGACGGCACGTTGTAACACAATTCATGAAACTTTGGTGGAAGAATTTTGAGTGCACAAAACTTTTATACCATGGCAATGAAGAGAGGAAGAATATGAGAACCTCAAGTGCTTCAAAAAATATGTAATCGATTGAAAAAAGTAGATAAGAGTTCACTCCTACTCGGTGTCAAATTTCCTGAGTTCGGTGCTTCCCCCGATGGTATTTGTGACAAGCTGTTATCGAAGTGAAGTGACCGATGAGCTCAAAGACTGGAGAAAATTATCATTGTCATGGTAAAATTCAATATAAGTTCAAGACCCAGATTCAGCTACAAATGCTTTTTTATAAGAAAAGTCAAGGACACTTTTTGCATTGCAGATCTGGAATTAGAAGTTGATGGGAATGTTTCCATTGTGATAGAAAATTTTTATAAAAACTTTATTACAGTAGTGATGAAGGGAACCTGCTTTTTGGAGTAAAGCAATGTTTCCAAAACTAATGTGTTGATTTTGTTTAAAATATTATTGCTAAGCTAGATTGTGACCAAACACCCTGCCCGCAGTTGATTAGGCAAATGCTCCACAGTATCCAGAGGCACAAAACGGAATGATTCATTTTCGAGAAGGTTACCCCTCTGCACATATACATGTTCTACATAAATTATTAGTTTACGGGGTCACTGATTACGAATCTGAAATCGAATTTTGAAAATTCAAGATAGCGAATCCACCATGGCGAATAAAGCTTTACAACTCGATCGAATCCGGAGAAAACATTCTATTCGAGGGTTTTTGAGATCGCTGATTACGAATCTGAAATCAGATGTTGAAAATTCTATATGATGAATCCAATCAGAGACTGCAAACACCTCTGCACGGAGTTTCTTGACGATATGCGAACAAATTAAAAATTTTCGTCCAACATATCCCACATAACAATGAATATTTCAGAAAACTTTCTGAAATCTTTCATGAAAGGAAAGAAACATTCCAAAAATATTTCAAAAAAAGGTTGCTGCAAGTTGAAAATGTCCACGCCAGAAGCTTGCAACAGATTTCTTGATTGTTGTTGTTCTTCTCAAAGTTCTCATAATCTTTCTATAAAATATTTTATTGACAGTTTCTTAGAAAGTTTTCATATTATGTGGGATTCGATCCATCATCTTGAATTGTCAAAATCATAAGATCAGTTTTCATGTTTGTCTGGCATATTGGATCCACTTTCTTGAATTTTGAAATGATGACGTCGGATTCGTTTTTAGCGATTCCAGAAAACCAAGTTTACCGCGTTCCACTTTACTAATCTCTATAACCTTTCCACAATTACATTTATTCTGTAAAACAGGCATTTTCAACACTTTGCTTATTTATGGCGCTCATTATATTTGCGGAATCATAATAATCCCTCTTAAAACATCAACATTGACTGAAAAGGCCAATTGTGCAAAGAAGAATGACAGTGATATCTCAAAACTTGAATGTAAATCTTAAATAATCGATTTAAAAAAGGTGTCTCATATAGCAGCCTGAAAAACGGACATTTAGGGAGTGCAGCATTTCAACTCGCTCGAATCACCTCTATCAAGTTTTTAAAGAAAAGCATTATTCCCAGCGCTGAGAAAGTACCTCATCGAGAAGCTTTTCTTCTCCCTAGTGGGTTCATGCTCTCTGGTTTTTTACGACGCATCAAAGGAGCAAAACGTGCTGCTTCAGTGAGTGATCAACACGAGCCTAAGATATGGTTTTGGTTTTAGGAGGGACGAGCACATTACCCCCTACACACGTGAACTGGGCTAGCTCACATTATTTCTCGGTCCTGGCTCTGCTTGCCTGCCATAAGAGTATAAACTTTCACGTTCAGGTAAGCCTATAAACTCATGCAGCTTTTTTGAAACCAATGCCGGTTTCTGCCTTTGGAGGGTTGGTCATCCCCAACTGCGCCGCCGAGTCCTTACATACCTTTTTCATATTAGCTCAGTCTCTTTATAAAACAAGCAAACGCTCCATCTATAATTTTTATATTGATTGAAAGAGAGAGAGAGAGCAGCAGTGAGGCAGCTATATCATTTTATTTCGCACTGTTAAATAGAGAATTACAATTCCATTATGTACTGCTGATATTAATATATACAATACAAATACCGAGGGAACTTTAATATTCAATGAACTTTGGACAGCACAATATCCACACAATAAACTTCATTTAATCTAATCTCATTTTATTCTATCGGAGTTTGAACCTGCCAAACGAGCACCAGCCCTACATAAATCAAACGTTGCCAATCTAGATGATAAAGATCGTAGCTCAAGATCAGTGCAGGCTATTTACTAAACGCACATCCAGAATTAATGTTGTTGAGAAGGAAGCATAATGCATATTTTAACCAATTGCGTTGCGTTCCAAGAGACTCAAACCGATATCTCTGTATAACAAATAATGGGCATATCTCAAATCAATGCACGAACATGTTTATTGAATGTCAACTGTATTGATAGAATTAAGATAGTATCGAACCTACTAAAAAAAATCGTAGTAGCTCAAAATATTATCAAACTTTAAAAGTGCAACGTCGCACAATACATGACTTTATCCGTTAGATCTAATGTGTAACCTTGTCCTCTATTTCGTTTCTATTGTGACACAAATCTAATGAATTCTCAAGCGAGATTTTATCTACTATAAATCCTACCTACTACCTACTGTAACAAGCGATTATGTACCTAATGTAAATACAATGCCAACTTCTCACTTATTTGTACAGGTTTTTATAGGATTAGCAAATGAATGAATACTATATTATACTACCTTAAACTACAGTAGGAGAAATTTTGATTCAAGTCTCCTGAGTCATTCGAAAAATTGGCTAAACGGGCCTATTTTTTCCCTGTAACAATTTTTGGCATTATACTCGTATATGCAGAGTAATGTGTTGTATTTATCAGAGTTGGTAATTCTTGCCCCAAATTTCAAGATTATAGAAATTAGAATATGTCTGCTTAAGGGCAGAACGATTGGGTAGAAATAAATGCGCAAGGTGTTTCTAGAATATACAAACATGGTTATGAGATTAAGGCGGTTGAATGAATTTCTTTGAAATAATTTCTGAAAAGCAGAAAATGAATACCTAGGCGAAAAATGAGGTACATATATGCGTTTCGGTATGCGCTATAAAGATATCTGGGCAATTCCATGTCAAATCGGCCCAGAAATGACCTTGTATTTATAGATCAATTGAAACTTTTTAAGTTTACCTGAAAAATGGACTGCATTTACTCGTTGGTCGAAAATTTTTTTTTATCTATTAGTCATGAATTATTGCATTTCACTATAAAATTAGCTTGCGGGCGGCTTTGAAAATTCATATCTCGGGTCTCCCTACCGTGGGAAGATATTAAAAAACCCGTTTCAAAGTTAATGAAAGACACTTTCGAATAAAAATTTACAATTTCTGAAAAAATAAAGTTTTTTTGTTTTTAATGAGCAATTCAAATGTTTATAAATTTTTTTCTCAAACATTAACCATTTAATAATTTTTTTAATAATGCGATTGCATTCCTTATTCTCTGCTAGAAATGCAAAAAAGTTTGAATAATTATGCGTTTCTTCTAAATATTTTTGGTTCAATTACTTGTAGCGCGCGGTATCGTATTGGTGCGTGGTCCGCCTCGTCGCTATCGCGTTGTGCGGGTACGAGTACGCGTGTTTTGGACCATCGAGAAAAAATAGGACCACTTTTGTGCGTACAATTTATATAAAAAATACAAGGTCAAAAAAGACCTAAATTCCGCCGATTTGAGGTAGAATTACCCCGTACCTATGTTTAATTTTGCATTGCTTGAAAAATGCTAATTCTTTTAAAACATTTACATTGTGATCTGCAATAACGAGGTATCGGGTATAATTGAACTGTCAAATCAACTTAGGGGCTGTCCATAAACCATAGCACGAGTGATGCAAAAAAATGTAGCTCTACCAGCGGCTGTTGGTATGGCTACGCTAGCCGAGATGAGAACAGACGTCAACTATTTCGTAATTTCAAAGAACGGGGTTCTAAAACAATAACGATATTTATTTTAACGTACAGATATTTCAGTGTATTTAAATTAGCGTAAGTCTCTTTCTCAACGTTTCATACATCATTCTTCAGTCTCAAAGTAGTCAACAAGAGATCGATCGCGAAAGTAGGTTTAGTTGACTAGGAATGATCCATATATTCTAACCTTGACCACACCATGTTGTTTTTATCAACAAGCGCCTCAACGCGATTGCAGGGTACTGAATAATTACTGTTTGTACTATAACCTCTCATCTCACATAATCGTCAGAAATAATAAATATTATGATTATGAGCCTCTGGATATTTTAAAGATCTCGCAAAATCTTATGTTCAATCCTGGTTACATAAGAAATCAAACTGAAATCGATCCCAATGAAAAAGTAAAATGTGAACAAAAAGTTTCGTGAGCACAAAGTTTTAATTTTTTTTCAATAACAACACGTTTTCAACGGTATGGCGGCAATATCACATTTGGAAAACGAAACTTATTTATTTTCTTTTTAAGGCAATTTTACGATGTTTTGCAAAACGCCAAGAACGCTTGTATTTTTTTTTCTTTCATCAACCACAGCTATAAAAAATTCAAAACCGTTTCGATAATCATATTTTAATTCTTCATTAACGAAGGAAATTATAAAGTTTTTTCATGTTTGGTGGAACAATTCATAGATGAGTGTTAAATATCTACATTGTTCAAATACGATCAGATTATGGTATTTGCCTTTAATGTAAAAAATTTCGATCACTTCCGATGGGAAGCTTTCAGATTACTTGATTCGTGACTCGTTAACTGAAATCTCAGTACTTCACGCTTACTTTATATCGAAACCGAAATCTCAAAAAAATAATAAAAAATGCAACCGACTTCATTTAATGTCACATTAACGGTGAAAAATTGAGGAAACCCTGATTCGTTTAGGTGGAAACACTCCCGCAGTTTAGTGAAAGATTCGAATGCTCAGGCACTCATTGTAAAGTATAAACATGGTATTTACACGTTGCCGGGCGCATGAATATCTATGAGTGCTTTCAATTTACCGGAAGCTGTAACAATGGGTTATAGAAAAAGTAACACGATGAAAAATTCGGCATGATAATCGTATAGCCGTAGCATAAATGGCTGCCTGAATTAACACTCCGTCAAATGACCTACCCGATTACGTTCGTTTGAATTTACATATCTTGTGAATATTGCCCCAATCAATTGATCTTTTAGAGGCCAAGTTCGGCATTTATGTAACAAGTTGGTATAAGAAAAAGTCGAAATAACCGTCGTTGATTGAAGGAGAAGAATACGTATACACGGACAGTGGCCGTTCCGTCGCACGCAGTAAGACCGTCTCACAGATCAGTGTTTATGTCTTTCGGAGCTTTAGAATTACTGCCGGGACACGCAAGAGTGAGCGAGGACCTCGACTATAATATGTAGCGTCGCGTCGTAACTTCTCATTTTTTACCGATCGTGCAGGTTATACGCTCGAGAAAGGGGGGCCTTCGTATTATACCAGCATTTTTACGTAATACGCTGTGTTATTAAATTGAAATACTGCTCGGATCGAAGAAGCGCGTACGATGCGGTCTTTATAACTGTGGAATATTTGTGTATACCCATGCCGGTTGGTGTTGTATTCACGGCTGTGAATGGAAATCGTGCGAAAACTTCAAGGTCGTGCAGAATTACTACCCTTACCGACCGAGTAAACTCACCTTTTCTTCTTTCTATATTGAATAAACAAACGATCGCAAAAGAATCAAATGTATAGTCGCTCTTTTGTAGCGGGAATCAGGAAAGTTACTCAAATCCCAAAAATCGTGAAACAAATGTGTGATTTTTTGACACGCGTTGTCATTTCCACATTTCCCGCATTTTAGGGGCAAAAAGTTCATAATTGTGATACTTTCCGCCATTCTGGGAAGAATGAAGAGTAAAATCAGCCGTCATGAGATTGTTTTCATGCAATGTTGATACGTTAGTGGATAATGTAGAAAGTATTACTCGTGATTGTTCTATTAGTTCCGTGTGAACAAAGTAAATATAAGTGATGATACGAAGAAGTCCCAGAAGTTTCTGCAATAGTCATGATTCATTTACATTGAAAAGCTTGTTTAGCAGTCGATGTAATAATTTAAAAACTTGTAAACAGAAAGTGTATGAGATAAATTCTGCGTGATGGTAAGGAATTATGACCATAACTTCAAGTATGGAACAACATGTAAAATTCTTGCACATTCCATGATGTATTCAATATTCAAATTCTTTCTGAAAATCAATTTAGAGTTCAGTAAACCCCAAGGAGTAAATCTAATTATAAGCATAAACTTACAATCTTCGAAATATTCCAAGTTTTGTCCAACTGTATGTATTTATTTTTTCCATACATAAAAAATCCGTTGTCACAATTGTATCTCGCATTTAGCGGTGACGATTTGTGCTTCGAATTCCATACAGTCTGAAGTGTGTTTGCTGGAAGTAAGCACCCGCTTCATTATTCAAAAAATCGGAGTGATATCTGAGTGACATCTATCAATAATAGAAATCGATAAGTCGAAGGATACATTTTTTACTACTCATACATTCTACTTGCTTAAGAAGTGTACTATTTATATTTCAAACGACGATCGCTTTTAACCACATCCCACTCAAACAAAGCTGTTCGTAGACAACGATGTTTTGCCACGTTCTGTTCAAGAAAATTTTGTAGGAGAAAAAATAATATTGCAACACGTATAATAAGAAATATTCACGTAACGTTTCGCAATAAAGATCGAATGACCTGAGCACAAGGCTTCAGGAGTTTGGGTAATGGCCTTTGAAAGTAGATGAAGTCAATAAGCCAAAGAATTCTGATATGTATTATTTTAAAGGTAAATTGAGAGACAATTTTTTATCGCAATTCTTAGATTTGTTTTCTGGTAAACCGGGATGCTTTACAGATCGAAAAATACTATTCAGATTTAAAGATAACGACAAACCAGTGCAATTAAATCCCTATCGCGCTCCATTTTCCCTGTCAGATGCAAGATTTCAGATGAAATTAAAAAGTAGTGAAAGTGAGAAATTGAAATCCAATGGCTTGTAGCAAATGGCCAACTCCCGTCATACTCGTATTGAAAGAAAACGCACAAGTCAGAGCGTGTGGGAATTTCAGAATTACGGTGAATCCACACTCGGTGATGCAATAAAAGACATTCGAAGCTGAACTAAGAATAAATGTTCATGAATATAATTTCTTTAAGAAAAAAATTGAAATCTTAGGATTTTTGATTGGTGATACAGGTCTAAGTCTTACACTTCCAAAGGTGAAAGCATTATACAGGGCTCCAGTACCAAAAAATTTTAAACGATCGTAAGTTTTGTTGGGATTAGTGAATTTTCACGAGAAACTTTCTCTAAATAAAGCTGATAGTGTCAAACCGTTGTCTAACTTAAGTAACAAATTAAAATACGAATGGACTAATCAGTGTTTGAAAGAGTTTGAATGGTCGAAAGATCGAATTTCGACGGAGTATTAAAATTGTTCGATCCTAATTTATCTCTTGTACTGTGATGCATGTCATTATGGGTTGTCAGCAGTGCTATCGCATCGTTTCCCAGATAGTTCAGAACGATCGGTTGCATTTGTCGCGAAAAAAATATCACAAATTGAACCCCATAGTGAAATTCTGAATAAAAAAGCGAGAGCAAATATTTTCAGTATGAATATGCTGCTAAGGTTACTTTGAAAACTGGTCATGTGTCCCTAAAATTCATTTGAGTACCAAATGAAAATTTATTGAGTATGTTACAAAGTAGATTGATAAGGTGGTTCTATTTATTTCCGGATTTACGTACGATATTGAAATTATCAAACCACACGTAAATGGTAACTTTAATGCGTTTTCTTCACTACTAGTACAGGCAACAGGGAATTTTTTCCTGCACTAAATTACAGGAGTTATTTTTTTCACAAATAGGTTCAGTATGACGTACTGAATGTAAATTCATAAAATCCTTACAAATTTTGAGGGCGGACGTGCCGCCATTTTGAGACAAACCGTTTCGGCCTATATCTCCGTAACCGTGCACTCTAGGCCCAAAATGATAATGACCTTTATTGTAGATAATAATATTTTCTCTCTTTTTTGTTGAATAACTTTTTTTGTTTCACTAACTATTAACCACTTATACGACTGCCAAAATTTATTTATTGACTTTTTGATCAATATTTCCCCGAATAATTGTTTAAATAACGAAATGCTAATAATCTCACTTTTAGACCCACAAATTTCCTACAACTTTTACTTGAAACTTTTTGTCCTCAAATGAGTATTTACGAAGTTATAACGCTTTCTATGTTGCACTATCGGGTGGAAGGTTAATAAAAACGCGGGATGCATAAAATAATGATGAAAATTCTTCAAATATGTGCAAAAAATATTGATGAGGTGACAAATAGCAATAAATAATTTGCTTTCTTAACTGCAAAAAAACAGCGACTACCTGATGGAATTTTTTTCAAATTTATATTATATTTTATGCAATTCACCCTTCGATTCGAATTGCGAATTACTTTTGTAAAGAACGAATGCATCGTGACCTTGAGAATCAACGATGGAAACTTCTTCGCCGTGTTTCTCTCGTAAATATTTTTTCATGGTAAGAATATCAAGCACATCTTCAGAATTAATTTTCTTCAAAATTTCCGAAAGCAATTCGCAATCGTCACTCGCAGACATAACATCGATACGGCCCTGGATAATGTCATCAATTCTCACATTTTCGTCCGCGTTTTCCTTGGCAAGATACAGGATTTTTGAAATGACCGCATTATAACTTTGAAAATATTAATATGTGAAAAAAAAGTTGTGAGTAAGAGTTGTAAGAAATTTGTGGATCTAAAAGTTAAATTATTAGCATTTCGTTGTTTAAACAATTATTCGGGGAGATATTGATCAAAAAGTCAATAGATGAATTTTGGCAGTCGTATAAGTTGTTAATAGTTGGTGAAACAAAAAAATTTATTCAACAAAAAAGATAGGAAATATGATTTTCTACAACAAAGGTCATTATTATTTTGGGCGTAGAGTGCACGATTAAGGAGATATAGGTCGAAACGGTTTTTCTCAAAATTCAGCACGTCATACTGAACCTATTTATGAAAAAAAATAACTCCTGTAAATTAGTACATTGTGGACAAGAGTAATGGGTCCCCTATTGCCTGTACTATACCCTACCAGTATTCGAAACTAAGTTTACATGTACAAATTTCATTGAAGTTGGTGAAAGAAATTTCAATTTCGAACACAGTGTTGTTGAAACAGACAAAGATAAAAATTTACGTAACGTAATGAAGCATAGTTTTGATGGCCGAAAGACATTAAAAGTTGAATAATATCGATAGAACTTTTTACAATAAAAAATCAGATTTAACCATCGACGAAAATTGTTTGTTCTTGGGTTACAGAGTCATGATTCCAAAATCATTGCAACCGCCAATTTTCTACATGTTGTACAAATTAAAATACCACATCCATCCTACATAATTATCCGAGGAATTATATAATATTCATGAAGAAGCAGTTCTTATAATTATGATACTGCCACCGAATTGCGAAGTTTACCACGGCAGGAAGGCAGTGCAACAAATATTGAATTTACCGTCTGAGATACCTTCTAACAATTTTTTATCGCGGAATACGATCGTGTTGATGTCAAGTCGCAATTTCATAGCAATTATGAACCACGAAGATAATTAAATGATTATCAAACTTACCTGGCTGGTTCATTTTTTTCCAATTTCTCGCTAAGCATCATTCTAGAAACAATTAATACTATTCTTCACGCGGATCATAACATACAGTATCACGCAAGATCGTACACATTCGACGAGTTTTCGGAAATCAATATTCGCAAAATCGACTGTACCTACTTTTACCGTTCGTAAGCCACATTGTCCAAAATGACGCAACGAATCATTCTTTTCTCGAATGATATGTCGTGTAGTGTCGTGTCGGTGACGGTCGACGCGTGCCGATGCCGAATAGTGTGAACTATATCTGTAGAAATTTTTCTTGGTGTCGTCAGATTAATAATAAAAAAAAAAACACCGAATGCCAATGACGTTTCAGCCCTAAGGGGGGGGGCTCCTTGGACTAGAAACATTTTATTGTAAGAAAAACATATTTTCCTAACGAAAATGATGTTTTACAACGCACTAGTAACTGTAAGTGATTAATGCAGAGAAAAAAAGAGAAACAAAGTATAACATAAGAGTATTTTAACTTACATTCAGATTCGTGCAAACAGGCATTATATAGTTCCGAATAATTTGAAAATTAACATCGCAAGGACAAGCAAGCATATAATAGGCGCCAGGTCATCATCTACAAGGAACGATTGAAACAAAAACTTACGTCAATGTCCATGAATAGCGGGAAAAAAACCAGAAACTTACGAAAATGTGAAGAGAGAAAACGATTTTATTTCTCTGGTTCTTTAGGAACCATTTTATTGCAAGTAATGAATCAAAAATTGGATTAATCACGCGGGAAATCATCCTTTGACACCTGTTGCGAATCGGATTATTGTAAGAGAAAGACCATGATGGATAGAAAGACGAATCGGTGTCATAAAGAAAAAGCTAAGAGAAAATGACACGGGAAAGCACTAGTCCTGGCGCTGCAGCGCTGACAGGTCTAACCAGTAAAAAAGTAGCAGGGCCCTGCATCGCATAAAAGGAGAAACCGAATTGTTGTTTGATTGAAATCAGATGAAATAAACATTGCTAAGATTCTCAGCATCAGATTTAAGGTTAACTGTATTATGTTCTCCAACAATGTTATACATTTCTAAAGGGTGGAAATGGTTTTCCTTCTTATTTTTTATATTTTCAGATTATTAACAATGAAAGCAAGTGAACCAGTTAACGCTGTAAAAATAATATTTGCAGAATCAAATAAATGTATGCATTAGTTGAGTAGTCTTGTGACTCTTTGAGTTGACTTTATTAAATATTGTTTAGGTAATTTTATTGAAAATAACGTGTTCATGTTACAGTATAGCGCTGTCCACTGTTTGGATACTACTCTTTACCGCTTGTATCTTTCTGAAAATGTGGTATTAGACACGCGTCAAGCGCGTGATATAGAATAATTATAAAATTTAAATTGCAAATCTAATTATTTTCAGTACTGCTACAGATATTCGAATAGTAATTCATTTTGGCATAAGCTATAATAGTAATACCCATCATTACAATTATCTAGCACAGATAATGATAATGTATACGCTATGAAGATAACAACACAGTGGTTAGGTAGTCAGGCATATATTATTACGCTATTGACATATAATTACCAGCCAAACAATCACCCGAAGGATCCTAGTGATACTAAAAATTCCTCGTAATAATAGAAATCATATTCAACAAATTCATTTATGAATCATATAAATTCAACCCGTTTTCAAATCAACCAAAATGCTGGCCCAGTTGAATTAAATTGATTTTATACTTAAAATGCGATCCATTCAAATTTTCGTAATCGACCTTACTAGATATCATCACCATTACTGTGTTTTCCACGCTTGACAAAATTTTATTTGACCAACATGCATAAACTGCACTTAATTTCAAATCGATCGTGACCACTTGAATCTAGTTTTGAACAGCGTCGTTCGCGTAGCAGCAGATCATATTTTGTTTCACGTGCAAATACAAAGAGAATTCTTCAGTTTACTAGGACTTTTTTCCAGAAACAAACCTCATTCCTGTCTTCAAAATCGGTTTAAAATCCCGTTGTGGAAATTCAATCCGTGTTGCAGAAAAAAGACGAAAAAGACGCGTCCAGGGATAATCAGAGTGGCAGCAGATATTGGTATACATATTAATATATTCTGTCAGCCGATGCTAACTACGATGTATCATCCACGTACACGCGCAACCGATCATTCATACCCGGTAATTGCAACTGACTCGCACTTGAGTATACTCATTTTTACATCGAAGGAACCATGATTTTTCGGGCAGTTACTTGGCCTCGATTAAACTTGACCTAATCTTTTTAAAAATCAATAATTTCATTTTTTTTCACTTTTTACTCAATTGTGTGTTTTTTAAAGATTAATTATCAATAAAAAAAAAATCAAAAAAAAAATTTTCAAAAATTTTGAAAATTTCCAAAAAATTTTTTTTTGAAAATTTAAAAAAAAATTTCGAAAAAAAACTTTTTTTTCGTTTTTAAGAAAATTCCCTAAAATTTTGTTCTGAAAATATCGAAAAATTAAAAAAATTTTTTTTTCTTTAATTTCAAAAAATTTAAAACAATTTTTTTTTTAATTTAAAAAAGTTAAAAAAAAAATCAAGAGGCCATTTCTGACTCACCTCCACTGGAGCTATGGAAACATTTAAACCTTTATTTTGCTAAAAAAAAAAATTTATTGAATAAATTTAAAGTTGATACCCCTAAGTTGCCCACGGTACTCGTTGTGCGAAATTCTGAGCGATAGAATTTTTCCGTTTTCTGCAGAACCATCACGTGTTAAAAAACAGTTTTTTTCAAAACGTTTCGACTTATTCGGTAAAAAAGCCAACAAACAGTTTTTTTCAAAACTAACCTTTTTTCGTAAATTTCAAAAAAAAAATTACTCACAGCAGCTTTTAAAATTCAATTTGTGTCATAATGCCCCCCAGGCGACATTTAACCACCCCAGAAGTCGCTCGTTTAGTGACTCTTGTTCAGGAGGGGTACAGATATCGGCAGGTTGGTGAACGACTCGGTGTAAGTGCTTCGGTTGTGTCTCGTGCGTACAACCGATTCCTGGAAACAGATGGGTATGAACGACGTGCTGGACAAGGCCGCCGACGAGCAACGACTCGTCGAGACGACCGGGCAATCATTCGGCAGGCTATCCAAGACCCTTATGCTCCAGCAAACGTCATCGCCCGAAACTTCCCTAACCGTCAACAACAACGACAACGACGACAGCCGCGAAACATTTTTCGATCGACGGTGAGAAATCGTCTTCGCGAATCTGGACTCCGTGCAAGAACTGCTGCCCGTGGACCGATGTTGACCTTCGACATCGCACAGCTCGTCTGCAGTACGCTCGCGACCATGTAAACTGGCCAATGAGAAATTGGAACAACGTTTTTTTCTCTGACGAGTCTCGGTTTTGCCTGTATGGTAACGACCGAAGACCTCGAGTTTGGCGTCGTACAGGTCAACGTTATCAACAACGGTTTATTCGTCCCATAGCTGCTTACGGTGGAGGATCGGTAATGGTTTGGGCTGCAGTTTCGAGGGATTCTCGAACTCCTTTAGTGATTGTTCGAGACACTCTCAATGCTCGGCGTTATATCGACCGAATTTTGCGACCTTAGGTGTTACCTTTAGCGAGAAACAGGAGAGGATTCATTTTTATGCAGGATAATGCTAGGCCTCATACGGCGCATATCACCCGTCAATTCTTTCAGAGAAACAACATCAGATTATTGAATCATTCTGCAATGAGTCCTGATCTGAATCCTATAGAGCACGTCTGGGACATATTGGGCCGCCCATTGCGTCAAAATTATCCAAACTTGAACAATTTACCAGCATTAGAGAACGCTTTAATTAGAGTTTGGCGTCAGATCCCTCAACGGATGATCCGAAATTGCATTTCGAATATGCGACAAAGATTGCAAGCTGTGATTCAGAGTAGAGGCGTGAACACTCGATACTGAACACGATGCACTCGTACACACACACACGCACGCACGCACACACACACACACACACACATGCTTACACAGCTTAGAAAATGAGTTTGGAGTCATAAAATACTGTGGAGCTGACGAACCACAGGGTCTCTTTTTCTAAAGAATCATAAACACTCGTGCGTAAGCACAAAAGAAGCGTAAATCCGACCGCGCAACCTCCACGTGGTATGCTTTGGGTAACGCTAATGCCGGCGGTGAATGAATCATTAATCAAAATTTTGTCAGAAACCTTAATTTTCTTAAGAACGAAAAAAAAGTTTTTTTTCAAAATTTTTTTTTAAATTTTCGAAAAATTTTTTTTGGAAATTTTCAAAATTTTTGAAAATTTTTTTTTTTGATTTTTTTTTTTTGATAATTAATCTTTAAAAAACACAAAGTTGAGTAAAAAGTGAGAAAAAAATGAAATTATTGATTTTTAAAAAGATTAGGTCAAGTTTAACCCTTTCGGTACGGACGCAATCTACGTCGCGCCGTCCCTGCTGACCGAGCAGTCGCGGCAAGCGTCCGTACTTGCGGAACACCGTTCATACAGAGCCGAAAGGGTTAAGGAACAAAAACCTTGTTCCCTTAATTTTTTCAAAATTTCAATCAATCGGTCCGGGAAAACCGCTGAACCGATCGATCTACCGATTTAGGGGGACCTTTGGGATACATTAGGCTGTAAAATTTTCTTCTAACCTAAGCTTTCCCCCCAATATTGACGAAGATACAGTCGATTATCCAAAAAAAGGCAAAATGGCATTTTTTTGCTTTTTTTTCACGTTAACGCTACAGGTGGAAAAAAAATTTTTTTGACATCAACCATGACAGATTCTTGTAGATAATTTTCTGCAGAAAAAGAAACTGCCCTTCGGCTCGCTAGGCGACCAGTAGTTCTAGAGATATCGGCAGTTGTGTGAAAAAGGATCCTTTGGGATTCAAAATTCGATGTCTCGAAGACAAATGGTCGTATCGAGGTTTAAAAAAAAGTATTTTGAAGCTGAATAAACAGGCTATGCGACCTATGCATTGGTTTAGCTCGGAAAAATTTTTCCATGCCCGTAGAGCGAAAAAAAACATGTAAAAAATTTTGAAAATTTTTTCTCCGTGCTTTATCCAAGAATTGCATGGCTAACAGTGCTTCGAAAAATTTTTAACCGAAAAATTCAAAAACTAGAGTCTTCAAGCTTCAAAAGCTCTGTTTTTTTATTTCTTGTACGACCATTTTTCACTGAAATACAGCCTGTTGAAAATCACCAAAAAATTTCGAAAATTTTTTTGTTCCCTTAATTTTTGCGAGAAGTGTATATACACAAAGGCTTTGAGCATCGAGTCTACATTGGGATCTCATAAAATGTCCGGATAAATTATACAAAGCAAATGTACTGAGCTAAAATTTTCCTATTTCAAGATGACGCAATGTTTATAGACGAATATCTCTTAATCGGTTACAGTTAGGAAAATTCTGTCTCAGTACTTTTTTATGGAGCGTGAAATTTCCTACAAGAATCAGTATTTAGATAGTTTATAAGTCAAGCCATTTACAAGGAAAAAAAAATCATAATTTTCTGATTTTTTCTTTTTTGTTGTGTTATTTAAATGGAAAATGAAAAAAATAAAATAGGCACCTCTAAATATCAATAATAAGAGCTCATATTTGGCTGAGATATTCTATTTGAGATGCTATAACGAAATATTGATGCGCATTGAAAGATATTTTTTTTTTGTAACACCCTAATATCTAGTTTATACATATCACTGTATATTTATATCCACAGTATTGGGCAGCATTTAATTACTTTTTGGAATTAATAACATTTAAATTACAAATTAGAATTGTAATTTGTAATTGAAAAAATTGAATTACAATTTCAATTGTATTTTCTAATTAAAAAAAGGAATCAATTACAAATTATAATTGTAACTGACATCTTTTTTCGAATCAGTTACAAATTGTAACTGTAATTGACATCCGTTTATCGCGTCAATTACAAATTAAAAAAGTATATGACCCTTTTTTAAACTCAATTACAAATGAAAAAAGTAATTGACATTTTATTTCGAATCAGCGCGGGGCCCATTTCGCCTGAATCTCCCCTTTATGTAATGTACTTTTCTTGTTATATACCACCCAAATAAATAAACAAATCAGTATTGTTAGAGAAATCGAGGTAAAATGGGACGCCCTTGAAGTAGTCGAATTCCGGAGCAAAATAGAGCATCTATTTTACGAGGCCCAAGAGTTTTGTAAATATTCCTAAAACATTAAATTGGATAACTTCAAATGATTTGAGTCAGTACATTCATACTCATAATGAACACGAAAGCATAACAGTCGCACAAATGCCTTGCGAATAATCGTATGATGAAAATGTATATGGTGTGCAAAATCACGTTCATTAGATATTCACTCGTTTAACATTTGTACGTTGTGAACGCAAATTATCCTAGAAATGATATTGAAAGATAGGTCGAGGGTGGATAATCCGGAACCCTACGGCGCAGGTACTGATCTGAATAATATCGGTAAAGATAGTTTGATTGGGGGCCAGACGCAGGAACGTCGAACTTTTTATCATTGCTCTGTTTCCTCGTTCATGACACGTCGTTTTATGTCCTAATAAATGGTTAACCATTGCACGTTGGATTCAATAATTGTTTAGAGAGATAGCAAAAGGATATGGATCATCGACGTGGGATCCGCGAATTAGTGATGAGGAAGAGTGTAAATGAAACAAAAATGATGTTGAGATGGAGAGAGATAATGATTACCGATAAACGAGACTTTTATTGGTTTCGATGTGGCGATACAGACCGTATCGCAAGAGAACGTTACAGAGAGTGATGATTTACAGAGCAAGAGAACACATAGATTACACACATACATGATTTCGAGACAGTAGACAATACATGAGATACAGCTGATAGGTTTTGAGTCGCGATACGGGCAAGCGGCGAGATTTGACGCAGAGACGGCAAGTAAACATTGCACGCGAGTGTGCGGACATGTGCGAGAACGATTTTGAGTGTCGCGAGACACACATTTAACTATTCGCAACTTTGCCGAAACAATAATAAATTACTTTCCACCGAGTTTCAACTATCTTCTTACCCTAATTGGCTCGACGACCACTGTTTGCTTCATGCGGGAACAGAGTGTACGATTTGATTTAAAAAAAGTACCTATTACTTTTGTGATTTGTAATTGATTCGTAAAAAGTATCATTACTTTTGTAATTTGTAATTGATTTGAAAAAAGTGTCAATTAATTTTTCAATTAGTTACTGACCTGAATTAAGAGCGTCATTACTTTTTTAATTTGTGAATGACTCGAGAAAAGTGTCAATTAATTTTTTTCATTTGTAACTGATGCGATAAAGCGATGTCAATTAAAATTGTAATTTGTACTTGATTCGAAAAAGAATGACAATGACAATTGTAATTTCTAATCGTTTTTTTTTTTTTACTCAATTACAAAATACATTTGCAATGTGCAATTAATGTTCTTTTCGGTTGTAAAGTACAATTGTACTTTGTAATTTATTAATTACACCCAATACTGTATATCCATTTATACCCCAGTAATTCAGTTGATAGTATTCACTTATTCCGTCGAACTGAGTCTTATTTCACTTTTTTCCACCCCTATGTTATGTGATTTAATATGCATATGCAAATTGATATGATCATCTGCACGGTAAAAATGTACGAACTTTGGCTTAGCCGCGGATTCTTGATTTCCTGATAAGCAATTTGACAAGCGTGTGCTTTTGTCAAAACGAACCACAGTTTTCTTTTGGTCGTCAAATTCCTTTGATATCACTTCGTTTTCTTTCTATTTTTCTTTTTCGTAGTGTTTGTCCAACCCAATGTAAGCAGCAAGTGCTCAACTACGCTGAATCACGTTGTTAGAGGCAGTGATGTGCCTCAGAAATAGTGTACCTTGGCACATTTCTCAATTGCTATAATTTACTGCTATCAAGTGGCGAGCATCGATGGCAAATAAATTACGTGGGATGTTATTTGGAACGGGAAGGCTGCGGTGGATGAAATAACGAAGGTGGGAGATCGCCACGGAGTTGAAAATTTATAAGCCCCATGGGCAAAAGAATAAGCAGACGAAGGTCAATTTTTAGAGCAAAGAGCAAAAATATTGGACTCGCAGAAAAGTAATACCGAGTGAAATTGAGATAGAAATAGATTTATGAGGGTCGCATTCGAGTGCTGAAATATCTTGGGAAAACTAAGTATAACAACATAAGGTTGTAAACAGAGGGTCTTAGGGTTTTGGGAGAAACACATACGATAGTGCAATTAGCAATCCTGACAGTGATTCCAGTGAAAATAAATTGACGGTACGCAACAGTTCTGTCGAGATCTCAGATTATTTGGTATGAAGATAAGTAGCCCGTACTCCCCTCTCCCCGCCGCCGTAAAGATATGAGAGATGTGAGATATCCCCGAATTTAAGGGCACCATAATTTGAGGGTGCTCATCCACTAAATGTAACTATAAAAAGTATTAACTGTCTAGCTTTAAAAATTTTCTTCTGAATACTGTTGAATCGCATGAACAACATACGCTACAGCCCTAAAATCCAAAAGAAAATTTGAGTCTGGTCGATTTTTTAACGTTCAGAGAAAATGATATATATCAAAATTGTTCGATTACAAACAGTGGCAATACGGTTGAAAATAATCACATTTTCACCAATGCAATATCCTTGTTGGTGTAGAAAAACGTGTATAAACTTCAACATGGGGCTGAATTTAGCTGAGAAACTTCATAGCTATCGACTCACATAGTCTTCGTGATACATCAAATGAACAGGTTTGATCTTGTTCTCTGTTTCTTTTGAGTTTGCGCAGTGCTTTCGGAAGCGTGAAACATTCTTATTAATATTTTTATGTTTTTTTTTTTTTCGTTAAATACGAAAAAAATGTATAGCTTTGTAACTGAATTCGGTCCGATACTGAATTTATACACATTTTTCTGTACTTAGAAAGAAGTATCATCTAAAATCTTAGTGAAAACGGGTGGTTATTGAGAAATTTAAATAACTAATGAATTTTAGTTTTTTTACATCAAATTTCAGGAGCCGCCGTATTGCTTTGAAGACTATGACTTAAAAATCAACTTAAATATATAGTGTAACTCTTTCATCAACTTTTCTTCTTATCGTTCATAGTATTTGAGTTACAACTCCATTGAAATCGGAGGTGGTAGACTTGAAAATATGCTTTGTCGGTTGCTCACTTCCAAACATGTTCGAATCAAAATCTACAAAAATTCACATACAGTCTTATTAATTGATGAAAAGATCTCACCAAGATCTGAGGAGGTAAAGGTTCTGGTCAGGTCGATTATATATGAAATGTCGTATATGTATATAGAAGTTCATTGTCAAACTCCAAATGGCAATGTTGCGCAAAATTCTTATTCGTTTTTTAGGCATATGAAATTTGATTTCATAACGTGTATGTGTTGCAAGATATACACTGTGCAATCAAGAGATCATACTAGTGTAACGGGTCGAAAAATAGCTGATTTTCGTGATTTATTTTCCAACGGTTAAAATACGCTAATTATTCATTTTTTTTCTGCCAAACCAAAGCACTCTTCAAGAATAGAAAATAAATTTTTAAACGTTTTTTCTTATTTCTTTAAATCTGAAATATACGGCGTTTCACATCAAGTTTATGCATGAGAAAATAATTCAATGCTCGAGAAGGTTTTGCTAGTTTTATATAAATGCCGAGTAATATTCAAAATTTTTTCAACATTCTCATCAAAACTGTAAACATATAATTGAATTGTTTACGAATTCTCGTCCACGCCGTTGATCGTAAGAAAACGAGAAAATTGGATTTTTATGCATGGGTTTCACAGAAGAGCCAACGTAATTATTCTCTTTGTTCCCCGCAGCAGCCAAACTAGTGAACCGCTTTTAAAAAAAGTAGTCACAACAACAGATTTTGAGTGAACTTGATTTTACTTCCGGTAATTGCATTGGCTCGTAAGGTGACGCGAGGAGCTGCGACAAATACTGTTTTTAGGGCTTGTAAATGCTCTAAGTAAATTGTACTCCATGTTGTTGGTTCAGACGCTCTTATTCTGTGATAAAAACCTTCAGATATGTCTACATTATTCTAGTGATAGGTGATACCTATTCACTCGTATACGTTCCGTTATAGACTGACTTCAATAGTGTAATGGGTTAGAAGTGTTCATATTAGTCTAAATACTATAGTAATACACTATACTGTCGAAGTGTCTTATTTGAAGAAATTATGTATGATGATTATATATAATATTCAGAAATTGTAAAATGCGCTCACCCTTCACTTCAAGATTAGGTATATTTTACGTATTCCACGGTACCGTATGAAACGAATACTTAACAGATCTAGATATATAAATATCTAAGGATTGCAGCTGTAATGTCATCTTTATTTTCTGTATTTATCAACAAAACCATTGCAACTACATACCCTTAAATAACCAGGAATTGGAACATACACTCCACGCATTTACACGGAGAGAAAGGATTCTTTGAGTCAAATGATATTCGTTTCATTCGGTTAAATTCTGTAGTTAAATACGGTGAACACAATACTTACTCGATTCGACGAAATACTTTTGCCGGACTAAATACTTGTGACAACTTAATACAGAATTGAATCAAATCTTTAAATAATTATGCTGACTATCAATTTATTCAACGTGGCGAGAGTTGTTTGCGAAAATGTCAATTTTGCTTCAACAAAACGTGTAACTGGAATAACTAAAATCTAATTGGACGCACCTCAATCGCTTTGTTTCAAAAATATGAAATTGCTGTTTCAAACAAATTAAGTTCGTTCTATTTTATGTTCTGTGGAGAGAAGACTTCAACGGTTGAAGCAAGTAAAGTTTGTTGTTTCACAAAATCTTTTGCACTGACTAAACATTAGAGTTATTCAAGCGCACAAAACGTATCCTTCGTATGATATACAGGGTGGGGCATTTAAAGTATGTCAGAGCAATAGTACTCAAACTATTGATGATACTCAAACAAGTTTCAGATGAAAGTTAAATTGTTCAAAAAGGCCGTCATACTGGATCATTTTATTTATTTATTTTTTTTTTTGGTGGAGGCGCTGAAGCTACGTCAAGGTCAACGCCACTTTTTTAAATGGAACAATGCATTTTTTTTCCTACGACATTATTACTGACTATGAAGCAAATTCAGTGATCTACAACACAAGGTCATTCTAGGCACGCAAAATACGAAAATAGTTGAACAATCGCATCAAATCAAAATCATTATTTTCAAAGGAATTACTGACCATGGTTTGTGTCTACCTTTTTTCACCTGCCATCACACGACTAATGAGATCAGATGTATAAAAATCCAACACAGGTCAGTGTATCTTGGCTCCACTTTTAACCCATTAACGTTCACGCGTACGTAAACGGACACTCGCAAAATAAAAGTATCTATTCACGTCAAAAAAGGTTGAAAATGCTGTACACGCGGTCAAATTGTCCGCTATTTCCGAATTTGACATTAGTCTTCAGCTACAACCCCTCTGGGGGGGTGAAAACAGGGGTTGAAGGGGTGAAAATCGCGAAAATAAAAAGTCAGCGGACAAAAGCATTTAAAAGGGCCAGAATTACTGTCAAAAACGGGTAGTCATACCCTACAGAGGGTGAATTTTGTTTTGAGCACTCCTGGCGAGTTCTGAACACCCCCCCCCCCCCCCCCCCCCCCCCCCGAGGGTGAAAATGGGACAGTCTCGGGGTGAAAATTGGACGATCACATAGGAAGGGTTCTAGACGGTGCAAAATAGTTTTCGGGGTCGCTGATTCCGTTCCCGGGTTCAGTTTTCACTCATGTACCCCCCTGGGGGTGAAAATGGGGGAGGCCGGGGGTGAAAATTTGCTGATCACATTTGAACGGCTCCAGACGGTGTGAAATAGTACTCGGGGGTTTTCGGAGTAGCTGATTCCGTTCCCGGATTCAATTTTCACTCATGCACCCCCTGGGGGGGGAAAATGGGGGAAGCTGGGGGTGAAATTGACCAATAATAAAGGATGGGGTTTTGGTTGTGGAAAATGGTATCCAGCGGTTTTTGGGGTCGCTGATTCCATTCTTGAGGTCAGTTTCCACTTGTGCACACATCTGACGGTGAAAATTCGGGAGGCTAGGGACGAGAATCATGCTCATTCACACGGGATGAGGTTTGGTCGCTGGAAAATGGCACCCAGGGCTTTTCTGGGAGCTTCCCAGGGCTACGCATTCGATTCCCGGGTCAATTCTTACGTATCTGTTCTTCTAGATGATGAAGCGAATACTGACTGATATCCATTACGAGTTCACTCTGCTCGGCAGATGGCTAGCGTTACCCGGACTACACCACGTGGAGGTCTTCTGCAAATAAACCTTTGTGTATGTGTGTACGTGGTTGTGTGCGTGTACGTCTGTGCGTGATCGCGTGTGTGTCTTTGGTAACGCCTGTGTCAAAGTATATCTATGTTGAAATGAATGGTTACTTTGTGGTACTGAGGGCGAAAATGGACAATTACGCAGGATGGGCTTTGGACGATGTATGTGTCTGACATATTTGGAAGGGAATTTCCATAAGAAGCTATCAACCAAAACCTAGAACCCTGAACCAGACACCCTTACACAACAGTCGCAACTAATACACTAACACACGCGTCTTCAGATTCAGAGTAACCATTCATTTCAACATAGATATACTTTGACACAGGCGTTACCAAAGACACACACGCGATCACGCACAGACGTACACGCACACAACCACATACACACATACACAAAGGATTATTTGCAAAAGACCTCCACGTGGTGTGGTCCGGGTAACGCTAGCCATCTGCCGAGCAGAGTGAACTCGTAATGGATATCAGTCAGTATTCGCTTCATCATCTAGAAGGACAGATACGTAAGAATTGACCCGGGAATCGAATGCGTAGCCCTGGGAAGCTCCCAGAAAAGCCCTGGGTGCCATTTTCCAGCGACCAAACCTCATCCCGTGTGAATGAGCACGTTTCTCGTCCCTAGCCTCCCCCATTTTCACCCCCAGCGGGGTACATGAGTGAAAACTGAACCCGTGAACGGAATCAGCGACCCCGAAAACTATTTTGCACCGTCTAGAACCCTTCCTATGTGATCGTCCAATTTTCACCCCGAGACTGTCCCATTTTCACCCTCGGGGGGGGGGGGGGGGGGGGGGGGGGGGTGTTCAGAACTCGCCAGGAGTGCTCAAAACAAAATTCACCCTCTGTAGGGTATGACTACCCGTTTTGGACAGTAATTCTGGCCCTTTTAAATGCTTTTGTCCGCTGACTTTTTATTTTCGCGATTTTAACCCTTTCAGCCCCTGTTTTCACCCCCCCAGAGGGGTTGTAGCTGAAAACTAATTTCCAATTCGGAAATAGCGGACAATTTGACCCCGAGTACAACATTTTCAGCCTTTTTTAACGTGAATAGATACTTTTTTTTTGCGAGTGTCCGTTTACGTCCGCGTGAGCGTTAATGGGTTAACCAGTCTTCACGTCGGGGGTGGATAAGATTTCGTGTTCTTCTAATTTTTTTAGGCAGCGGTAATCATCCGGTCCGCAACATCAAAATTTTTATGAATGTTGCGAAATTACCAATTTTGAAATATTTTTACAATTCGAATTTTCTTCTTCTGGTCTTTTGTACAATGAAACTGTTCCTTTAATTATTGAATTAATTGACTGTTTATTGTTTTTTTCCGATTCCGTTTCAATGTCATCTTTAATATGAAATACCCTTGAAGTTGGTGTTTTGCGCAATTTTTTCAGTTTGTCGTAAGGATGTTGTTTTCAATTAAACTCTCACTTAGTTTTAGAATATCCACAGATCTTTTCCATGGCGTAGAATTCTTTTCATATTTTGAAGTTAATTGGCGCTGGAGGATTAATGATATGTAATGTTCGTCGAGTAACGGTCAATTGAAAAGAATTCTTTTCGGCACTTAATGATTGAATTACCGCACTGGTATTACGTTGAGGATCCTCACTTGTTAGTAAAGAACTATCACTGATTTTATCGATTTCAGGTATTTTTGTAAGTAACAACTGACAATAAATTCTCATATTTGCGGACTTTGCTAAATTTTTTATGTTCAACTTCTGTAGCATCGTGGGAAGTACACGTCTCAAATCTCTCGCGGATTGTCTGCAATGCTTTTCTAGATTGAACGGGTTGAAGCAACGGTCATAACTGATCTGTTTTGGTGCCATAATGAATATTGAAAATTTAATTTCGAAGCACTTCAAAAAATATAAAACACTTGTGAATTGTTTGAAGCTACGTGATCAGAAAATCGAGCGACTCCAGTAAGTATCAAAACGGTACTGAAATAGTCAAATAATAGAATGCATTCCGCTATTGCAGGGAGGTCATGAACACCTGAAAGGGTAAATAAAAGGAGATTTCTAAGAGCCTGGTAAGAACCCAGTTCATGTCCAAAATTTATGCCTGAGGGTTCACACAAACGGCTGTTCAGACAATGGGTATTGATATTGTATTACTCGGAATATCCTGAAAACTTGGCAATTACTAGATATCTATAACCTTCTGAGAAATTCGGTGTAAGCTGTAATAAAAATTTCTTGGAATGTATTCAGTGTTTCGGAGTTGCAAGCCAATCGTATAGAAGGCAAAATTAGCACACAGTTTGTTACCTGACTTGAATTTCAATTACGTATAACTATGCGCGAACAGGGTCTGCCGCGCCCCTGCCTGTGGCCATGCGTGACGTGCCTCAGGAATCAATCACTTTTTAATATAGCTTACGTCGGAGTTCCACTTTCAAACATACAGCTTTCTTAGAGAATGAATCAAGGAACACGCTCGTATTTTTTTGAAAATTTTCAAGAAGTTAATTATCTTGATAATCACATTTAAATAATATAATTTCTTAATATAAATGAAAAATCATTTATCCAATAAATTTGAAATACATAAGATAAAATTACGATTTAAGAGCTTTGAAATTAGTTTTTGCTGCAATCTGTACGAAAAAGGGAACCAGAGATCTCGACGTTAAAGTAGAGCATGATGTCCATTTTTTGAAAATTCAACCCCTCGTAACTTTTGAATTATTCGAGTAGAAAAAAAGAAAAAAAATTGTTTGATTCATTCATTTTGCTCAGAGAATTTGGAAGAAAAACGATGAGAGAATCAGAAACGTCGAGGTATATTTTTGACTAAATCCGTCCCGCTTGAAGTGCAATGACGCATATGTAGAAGTATAAATTGAACGTGTGTCAATAGTTTTCGTTAATTTTTAGTTAAATCAATTTCGATGGCTCGGAAATTGATATCATGCTTTCTTCGTTGGCAACAGGTCGGATGGAAAATTTTTATCTAATTTATCCAGATGGTATCTGACTTCCTAACCGACTACACAGTTTTGTAACTATCTCTGAAGCTACTTCTATAGCGACAAAGTTCACTGCCTAGTAGCCATTTATAGCACTAGTATACCCATGTTTACGATGAATATATTCTCTAGTTTCAAAGCATGTGGTGTTTCTTTTAGCTCGTAAAAAAATTAGTGCAACTGATTCAACTAGTTACATCAAGCAAGCTCCGGTTAAATCAACAAAGTATGTCACTCGATCCATGTAACTTTTTTTTTCGCTAGATTCCTGTGCTAATTTTATTTGAAGTGTTAAATAGTTTTTGTTAACGAACATACGATTGGAAGAACAATACATAAACTTCAAACGAAATGATATTCAGTTGATTCTATTTCCGAAACATATCAATAGGTTTACTAGAATCAATTCTTCACTCGATCACGACACCACATGCTTTTGTCGAATCAAAGAATTTGCTTGAATAAATCGTCTTGACAAATTAACTAAATTGAAATTGTTGCACTGAAGTTGTCGTATGTGGACAAAAATAGGATACTAGATTGAAATGAATGGACTCCAATAAAATGTATTATGTTAGTTAAAGAATTCTTTTCCCTGCGCGTACCCACGTATTACGTATTTGAAGTGTAACAAAAAGTATCCCATGATCATCAAAACATTTTATTTTTCCGCAGACGTACGTTAAAGATAAAGATACTGCCGTAAGCTCTACAGTTTGTGATTGGGGATTATTGCGTGGTGACCTGGACTCACAACATTAAAATGAATAATGCACCGAAAACAAAGGCTTTGGCTTTGGCCGTATCTGCGATTCAGAAGTTGCAGGAAGTTAGAGGATCGACGTCCCGAGATATTGTTCACTACATAACAAGGAACTTCGGATTTGATGAGGATGTGGTCGGAAAACAGGTTAGAAAGTAGCAATTGGAGGTATTTACGTACGAGGCGCGGGACGAAGGCGCTCAACATCTATCGAAATCCGAATTTTTGATAAATCCTTAAGATTTGCTGACAAAATTTTTACGGGTCAAAATGAAAAAAAATTGGTGAGTGGGCAAATGATACACGTGAGATGCAGGGGTTGATCTACCATGCAACACGCAGAACTTCCGATACGAAAGTGTCCGTCTATTCTAATACTTGATCAACCTGGTTCACTAGATTCGGGCAGTGTCTTTTCCCGTGCTCTTCAGTGCGAAAACTTGTTGACGAACTTATTAACTACATTGATAACAAATTCGAACATGAAAAGCTTTTACCGAGCATTCTCCACTAATTCAGTCACGTCTGTTTGGAATATCACGATTGAATGTCGTTGAATTTCAGATCGTTTGACAAACGATTTTTAAATTTTTTTTAGTTTTTTTTAATCACATTTGAGTCCTATTTGATATTAAAATCGGTGATTTTTTTTAGATTTTCCAATCCATCACAGAACTGTCTAGTGTAAAAAATTAGCCATCTCAGATTCATTGTCCCTAAGTGTACATCTTTATCAAATCGTTTTAGTAACAACGATCTGTATATTGCCGCAATGGTAGGTATGACGTAGTTTCATGTTGCGACTTTCAAAACAGAACAACTGTGTTACCAGGCTCACTCGATCCAAGGTGTATGATTTACAAAACTATTATATAGATATAGATATAGATATTCATTATCTTGAATAGATTGATTAATTTCAAAAACTGTACAAATGCACCAAAACTACTTTTAAGTAGTACTAAAATGTGACCGTTTATGAATGGTATTTAAGAGGGTCCGAAAAAGGTGGCTGAACTGATGAGAATGCCCCATATACACTCGATGCTCGTAGAATGATGTGTATTCCTTAGGTGATTTGTTTCTTATTAACTCGTTTTACTAGTCTTTGGCATATGAGTTAATGATGTGAATTATGAGTGTATTGATGATCGAATGTATAATGAATTCAGTGGGAAACATAGCAACAAGACTTACAAAATCCCCGGCGTAACTTAGCAGGCGTACAGGCTACGTCGTCACGTTTGTGGGTGAATGATGTCAGTGATAAATTATATCAAGAGTTCACGATCAAAAAGCGGCGACCGTCAGGAATCTGAATTGCTTAATTTACCTTCTATGGATCTTCCGTGTTAAAGGAAGGGCAAGTAGTGTAAGAGCTGGTGATATTTTTCAGTAATTATTTATTCAAGGTCTATTTTTTGTGAGAATGTCGAGGGAGAGATGTATAAGTGACACCTATGAGGATTATCCCTGATAGCGGTATGCGAGGGAGGCAGAACACCTCTAATATGTAATATAATAGTGAAAATATTATTATTATTCCATGGCTGCAACTGATCGTATTGCTTGTTTTTTAGCCTATAAATCTCGTCATAACATTGGCAGATCGATTGGCTGGTAATAAAAGGGTTGCAGATCGTACTTTTGAATTTCGGATTTCTGTTTCACTTTTTCATCGTAGATATCAAACAAGTCCCTCATAAATTCAGTGTATCCTATAAGTGAAGAGTAGAGTTCTATAACTGTCTGTAAATCGATATCAACACTTTGCAGCTTTTGGCTTATAATGTGAAAGCGATCCAACAGTGGGGTCTAAAATACGGACATGAAAGCTGTCTCAATTCGATGAAAACTTTTTTCCAGTCCTGCAGCTCCACTACATGTTACTGGTTTCTCAATAGTATGTTCTTTTATTTTACACAATGCTTCAACCCTTTCAGTCATATTGGGACCGCTACGGTCCCACCTTTTAAAAAATCACCTCAGAGCTCTAGTATTGAACCAAGGCCTCTGAAAATACGTATCTAGGGGTTTTTTGAGTCGCTGATCACGAATATGAGGTCGGATTTTGAAAATTCAGAATGGTGGATCCGCTATAGTCGATGCAATCGGGCAATGTGACAATAAAAATTTCAATCACGTAAAATCTTATTTTATCAGGAATATTCCTTGAAATATACATTAGAAATAAATATTTCAGTTAATTTGAGATGAAATTTGAGATAATTAAAATCCGTGGTTCCCTATCATTATCATTGATATATATATATATATATGTGTGTGTGCGTGCGTCATAATAAGGATATTGAAAAAAAAACAAGTAGAAGAAAAAAACAATAAAAAAACACAAAAAAAAAAGAAAAAACACAAAAAAATAAATAAAAAAAAAGTGGAACTAGATGCTCTCCACGTCCTCGTCGTTAGTTCCGGTTAGGGCTAAGAGAGAGACACGAATATAGACAAAGAAAATAAGATGGCATTTGCCATCTTGGATTTAGAAATTATGAAGTTATGACTTCAGATTCGTGATCAGCCATTCCAAAATCCCCCAAATGACTAAATTCAGGCCAAAATATTGAGCAGAAAGATATAAAATATAAAACTTGACGTCCACCATATCGGATCCGCCATTCTGAATTTTGAAAATCTAATGCCGGATTCGTAATCTGCGACCCCGAAAACCCACGAGTACCAATTTTCATCGAAATCAATGCAGACAAAAAATGCATGACTGAAAGGGTTAAGAATTCCAATCTTGTTTTCACTCAAATTATGGCAAGCTTCTGCTAGAGATGACCATCGAGTTTCCGAAAGTCTCGTTATTACCTTACTGTTTGGCTGGAAATTAGATACTAATATCTCCCATCGGTGGGTAGAGGCAGCAAAAAAGTATAAATTAAGATGTTGAACTATTGAGAAAAACCCGCAAGCTCCCGGACAACTCTCTGCTGCAGTTGTTTCAACCAAATTCAAAGAATGTGCGGAGTAAGGTACATATACAGCATAGAAATTGATTTTTTTAATTCTTGCTTGCAGCCCACTATATGTGCCAGACATGTTGCTGGCATTGTCGTACGACTAGCCCCGACAATTAGTGATATCCAGTCCATAAGTCTTCAAAGTTGAAAGTACAGCATCAGCTAACTGTTCTTATTTGTGACCGATATTCAGCAGAAAACTAAAAAATCTCTCTGCTGGCACACCATCGTCGTTTACATATCTGCGCATGAAAGACAACCGATCGACATGAGATATGTCAGGAGTCGAGTCAACGATGATCGCAAAGTATTTAGATTTTTTTACTTCGTTGACAATATTTGAAACCACTTTTGCAGCGATCAATTCTATAAATACATCACATGTATGGGATGAGAGGTAAGATGCGTTACCTCGACCTCCATTTCCGTAACGTGTAATGTCATTTGCTAAAAATGGATCAAACTCTGCTATAAGCTCAAGAGCCATCATGTAATTGTCGTTATGAGGCGATCCAAATTTTTCTACACTACATCTAAATAGAAATCGTCTACTTGATAATTTTTTCACCACTGCTGGAATTCTCGTCAGCATGTTTCTCAAATTAAAAATTTCTTCTTCCATTTTAATTTTCAAATTCACGTAAATTCTACCGGATGTCTGACCTCTTTTAATCAATTTGAAGACGCACGTATCATGTTCTTTCGAATTTTCACGCTCGTGCAGACAAGCAGATATATTCTTCCAGTCATGATATCCACTTGTCGCCGAACTAGAGACCCCTTCGAATAATCGACATGGAGCACAGAACATGGCTCCTTTGCTCTCGGCATAGACAAGATATTTCTATTGCTTTACTTCACCGTTTGGATGTGTCGTACAAATACGTGTTTCATAAGGACGCGGGTGTTATCGATATATGTATTGTCGCTGTGAACTCGTAAAATCACAATCGATATTTTGTTCAATACTATGCGATAATAAATACTCGATCGTTGTCTCATTCGGTATCCATTTGGCAGGATCTTTATTGATAAGACCACTGTCTTACGATTGACGTAATTTACAAACATCTGTGGTATTGCATGCGTTACCTATATCCTGCAGATCAAGAACATTACAAATTTCAAGAGTGTCCCATGTGCTAATATTTGGAGCATTCTTTTCAGTAGCTCCCGCTCCTAAGAACTTCCGTCATTTGTACTTTCATTTGCAAATCGTTATTTTTAATATCGACATCAATATTTTCGCTTCCGATTTCATTTTCATGTTTACCAGCCGGTGTTTCTATGGTACTAGCCAGTTACCTTATTTTATACAATGAACGCGTTCTAATTTCGGAATATTTGCTTTCGTTTCTCTTAAGCTTACTTTTTTTTCATTCGCATTTTTTCTGTACCGAAAACTGCTCAATTTCTTTCTCCCACTCATGACACTTGAAAATATATTCTTAGTTTAGAATTCTGTACGTTAGTACAGGCAATAGGGGACCCGTTACTCTTGTCCATAATGCACTAAATTACAGGAGTTATTTTTTTTCATAAATAGGTTCAGTACGACGTACTGAATGTAAATACACAAAATCCTTACAAAATTTAAGGGCGGAAGTGCCGCCATTTTGAGAAACACTGTTTCAGCTTATATCTCCTTAACCGTGCACTCTAAGCCCAAAATGATAATGACTTTTATTGTAGATAATGATATTTCCTATCTTTTTTGTTGAGTAACTTTTTTTGTATCACCAACTATTAACAACTTATACGACTGCCAAAATTCATTTATTAAATTTGGAAAAAATTCCATCAGGTAGTTGCTGTTTTTTTGCAGTTAAGAATGCAAATTATTTATTGCTATTTGTCACCTCATCAATATTTTTTGCACATATTTGAAGAATTTTCATCATTATTCTATGCATCCCGCGTTTTTATTAACCTTCCACCCGATAGTGCAACATAGAAAGAGTTATAACTTCATAAATATTTATTTGAGGACAAAAAGTTTCAAGTAAAAGTTGTAGGAAATTTGTGGATCTAAAAGTTAAATTATAAGCATTTCGTTGTTTAAACAATTATTCGGGGAGATATTGATCAAAAAGTCAATAAATGAATTTTGGCAGTCGTGTAAGTTGATAATTTGTTAATAGTTAGGGATACAAAAAAGTTATTCAACAAAAAAGATAGAAAATATCATTATCTACAATAAAAGATCATTATCATTGTGGGCCTAGAGTGCACGGTTATGGAGATATAGGCCAAAACGGTTTTTCTCAAAATGGCGGCACTTCCGCCCTTGAAATTTGTAAGGATTTTATGAATTTACATTCAGTACGTCATACTGAACCTATTTGTGAAAAAAAAATAACTCCTGTAATTTAGTGCAGGAAAAAATTCACTTTTGCCTGTACTACGTCTACTACGATTTTCTTATACAGTATTCATCGCTACCAATTGAACAAATACCAATTAACCCAGCGCAAAGATATCAAGCCATATCAGTACCCATGGAGATGGCAACGTCTGAAAATCACCGCTCAGAACTATAAAATTTGTGACCACACTTTATTCGCGAGAAGCGTCGAACGTCGAGATATAACCGCCGTGCCGGTGTCCGCCGGTACCGCCGCGCCACGTTGTGGCGAAATTATATACTTCGGTTTCGGCATCAGCAGCAGCCACGGGCGGCCGTAGCTTAGGTACCATGATGAAAAAAATACAATATATCCACTAATTACCATTTCAGCCGAATATGATTGTAATACGACCCGACGACAAAAACTGTAATAATGTAATCTTAGCAAGAGAAAAAAAAAAAAAAAATCTGCAGTGCTGCTTCTGAAAATTTCCTGCCCTAAGCCTGGGCCTTGTCGGCCTAGGCGTTAATCCGGCGCTGGTTGGTCCTTCAAAGAAGGGTACTCGGTTTTCTGGCCTTTTTAAAGATTTTTATATTTTCCACGTAGTTCTTTTTAATGTTGATCCCTTCTCCGATGATTCTGAGCCAATAATGTACCAAAGAAAACTACAGTGCGTAAAATATATGGCATTTAAATTGTGTGCAAGCGCCGACGTTGTTTATGACACGCTTGGAAATAGATCACTTTGCGCACGCTCCACAGGCTTCGAAAATCAAACATTTTAAGCGGGTGTTGGAAAAATTCTTTTTTTTCCTGGTCCTTTGTATGACACGAGATGAAAAACCTTTCACGGTAGGGTCTTCTCCGAACAAATATCAACCGAAGCCGGTATGTTAATAAAATGTTCTCTTTAAAGATCTCTGATACATTCTTTCGACTAGCGCATTTTAAACAAATATTATTAACCACTCTGATAGTCAAATTACCATTTGATTAACAAATATTGTACATAATCTTTACAATAATTACATCGGCAACTGCACCGATATTAGGCCTTCTTTATTTATATTTGTTAATACCACATTTACGATTATTTCTTTCTTCGATTGCTTTCATATTTTTTTCCATATTATTATTATACAGTCAAAATATCACAAATAAAACCTGTACGAAAAGACAAAAGAAGACGTACATTCCATCTCCTGCGGTCGACGCTAATTCGGGACGTAACAAAACATTTGTAATTACTGTCATACCTTGATATAAATCCCCATTAATTATCACGTGTAACTCGTTATCGATTGTAATATTATCAGCCATATTTTCGTCGATTGCGGATTCTTATGCGTAATGCGCACATGAAAACCTACAATTTCATTAACTCCTATGGTGATGGACTCTCATTTTTTACATCAGCTCGTACTTATAGTTACTCCTAAATGGAATTCAAGTAATTTGAAAAATGTAGGACTCTCAAAATGAAGACTGAACCTGAGGTTCAATTTTCATTATGGGGTTATCATATAAAAAATAATAGGCTATTCAAGAATAGGCTGTCTCAATGTGTGTGATTCAACGATTCTTGTTTCAAAAAACGTGAATGCAGCTTAATCCACAGAGTTTCAAATAAAACAAACTTCAATCAAATTAACCAATCAGTTTTCAATATATGAATTCCAACAATTCACCGACTTTCTTAGCCTTATACGAGTAAATATAAACTCACAACTTCCAAACTTTTTGAATACCTCTACTACCTCTACTACCTCTACTGAAACACTCATGTTGTTACGTATTGTAGTATTCCGGTTTTACATTCAGCTAGAAATCTTACCTGATTGGATTGATGCAGCTGTTCTAGTTTTTTTTATACTTTGCTATACTTCCTACTTTTTTTTAAATTGTAACGAATGCTGAGTAACTGGACTCATGTTTATGTAGAACATGCTAAGCGACATGCAATAAAACCTTTTCATTACTTACATAGTAGTTCAAGGATGCTGAAGAGTCCAATGCCGAAGATAGACAATTTGCGTGGTACGCTGCTTTGCTCATTGTCAGATATATACCTGATCCTTTCTTATAGTTAATAGTTATGTGACAACAGGGCTTACTAGGCTAACAAGCACAGCTCGATAGGAACCTGCCGATGAAGTTTAACGGACACCTTTGGTTTTGGAAAACCATAAAGTCGAATCAGACCTGTAAAAATTTGTAAATTTCCCCTGTGTATCAAGTGAACTACATGATCGAGATCTAGATAAAACTGCAAAACTCATTAAATTCTTCTTTCATGCATGCATTTCTCTTTACATGCGATCCACTTGAAATTTTGCACACATGGGTTTTTCGGGTCACTGAGTATGAATCTAAACTCAAAATTGAAAAATTCAAATGATGGCTTCAATATGTCAGACAATCGAAATCAAGAAGAAAATTTTTGGCGCGTACTAAGCTTGTGTACAAAATGGCATTCGAATTTTCATGGTAGATTTAGCAGAAAATGCTTTTTCTCGTGGAAAAGTACGAATTTCGACCACGTAGTTTACATTTACTATTTTTACAATAAATGAATGAATAAACGTTACATTTTCTTTAGATGTAGAAACATTTCAGGGAACGTGTAGAACCAAACAACTCAGTAGTTGTTACCAAAAAGTAGCTTAATAAATAAAAAAGCTACAATAAAACACGTGGAACGTTGAGCATCCCAGCGTGAATCAAATCGTTAAAACCACGAGACCTAACACTATAATATGATCTTGCGACAGGTTCACACATCTCTGAAGCGAGGCTTCGCCTACGGAATCCTTAGGCGGGAGGGAGGCTTCTATAGTTTCCCGACTGAGACGGATGCTGCGAGCGAAGAGATCGCCGCACAAGAGATAGATCTGATCGAGATGTGTTCTCGCAGACGATGCCGTCGCCGCAAGGTGAAAAAATGCGGAAGACGTGGAGCCGGCCAGCGATGCTGCGGTAAATCTTGCCCATGTCGCCACGCAGAGTCAGCAAATAAAAAAAGTGAAAGAAAATCCGACAAATACATGGTCACGCGTGTCGTTGACCAAATACTCAGGAAATCCCGGGCTGAGCGTTACAAAAATCGCCATAATCAAGAAAACAATAATTTGTACCGTTACTGCAAACGCAGCATTGGCAACGTCGAGGTATCAAGTCGCGAACGTTTTCAGCCTCAACATTTCGGGAGTCAACGGAAGTGATGCTCGTTCCGGTGCTTTAACTTACGTCTAATAAATTTTTTCGTATAATATATTATTGCAATGACAATGGGTATGATCAGTAAAAATGAATTAAACGCTCGCTACTCTATTAAATTCATATGATCAACGTCGGTAAGACTTCTGTCATTTCTGAATAATTTCGACCGTGTAATTGAACATTTATTGGAATTTTCCACAGAGGGTAACTATCAGTTCAGAATACTAAATCTGTAAGGTCAAATTTCTCTCGTACATAATGAAATTTTGACACATGTTTATTGATCTTTCAAGAATATATGCAAATTTCGTTATCATGTACTTTGTACATTTATTTACAACGATGTGTGAAAAAAAATATCCAATTGGTAATCAGTTTATTGAACGATTCGTTGTATGAATCTGGAAAAAAACAAACACATTCTTAATCTGTATGAGTGTTGCGATGTTTGGTACCGGATTCAGTGGAAATAAAGTTTAAAAAACGGCGGCTTGCTATACTTTGATTGTGAATTTTTTATACTCTTCTAACGATTCTCTAAGTTATAATATACGATATTAAAAAAAAAACATATTTTATCGACTCAATTCTACTTCTAATGTTGAAAAACAGTCCACTGAAGGCGAATGCCAAAACTGAGGTCAATCCGCTAATTAGTTATCGCGATATCATGGCTGCCGATTTGAAAAACGCAGTTAAAAAAAAAAAATCACGTGTGAAGTTTTTATAGGTTTGAATAAAATTGTTGACATTTACTGATTATCCAGCCAACCGAAGTCCGTAAGTAACTTTTTTTGTCACTAGCGTAACGATAGAATGTTGTTATACGGTGTCGGAACAATTGAGATGCGCCCGTCTCATCTTGAAGGCCGGTTGAAAACGAGACAAGAAGCAGACTGTAAGGTGTGACGGATTATATTTAAATTCTGAGAAGAGACAGAGAGGAAGAGAGAGAGACGAGTTTGGGGCTAAAGAGTTAGTAGATCTACTTAGCTCGATAGGATAAGACGTGTGACAGTAGTGATTTGAAGCGAAACCCTGGCCAGGTATAAATTTTGACTTAATATACAACCGAGTATAGAAAGAGTTCAATCACTATTTATGTGAGTGAATAGACAAGATGGGGAATACGTGTGGCTGGCAGGCCAGACGTAACACGTACGATTCCAATGATTCCAAAACTTGGAAGGATCAATATTTCGAATAGCCGATATATTGAAATTTCAAAAATCCGTAAATAAAAGAACAAAAAATTAATTGTGTGAAATCTTGATTTTCGAAAGTGTCACTGATTAGAATGACTACTAATCAGACCCTTCCAAGTTTTGACCCCACCCACATTCAACATACAAATTCAACACAATTTATTTTCATTAAATTGGATCGAATTGAATTAAATAAAATCAAAAAATAATATGACGTTCAAAGTTTAATCGAATTCGTTAATTAGCATATGAACGCTTACATTCAAAAATTTTATGCATCAGAGCTTTTTTGTTAAGCGTTCAATTCTTTACAAAAATATGTATTTTTCACCATTTTTGGTATTTTATATTTATATATTTTTATATTTTATATTCAAATTTTGAGGGCTTTTTTTCATCAATTTGGAAGCGTTTAAGCCCGTTGGGGAATGAAAATTCGAAAACAATCCTATTAAGGACCACCCTAATGCAGTATAGAAGCATATCTATCCCAAATCATGTGCCGTGATGAGCGAATTGCTTAAAGGGCATAGCCGGATAAGCAGGTCGAATCGGCCCCCGCTAAATTTTTTGTCGGTACTTCAGGGATCAATTTGGACCCAAATGAAAATAATTCAGTGAAAATTTCAGCTATTAATCTTAAACGGTTTCCGAGTAATTGAAAAAAAACCTATTTTTTAGTATTTATTTTTTTTTTAATGGCAAAATTAAAAATTTTTTTTTGCTGATTTTTTTTTAAATACTTACGAGTAAAAGCTGTGAAAAAAATTTTTTATTATGATTTCTAGACTAATAGCCGATTTTTAAACTAAAAAACAAAATTACAATTATTTTTTTTTATGCCTATTTTAAAACATGCAATCACCAAATTTGGACAGAATACGTCTTTTATACCCCTCTGTACTCAGGAATTTTTTCAATTTTTTTGGTTTGGTGCAACGTCATGAAAAAAATTAAAAACCAATTTTTTGTTAATTATTTTATATTTCAACTGCTTAGAACACTACTTACAACTAATTATAAAATGTATTTATTCATAAAAATATTCATCAAAAACGTAAGTGGTCATCAAAATATTTGTTAATATTTTCGTCAATCTTCATCACTGTCTTCATTAATAACTACACAGCGCCCGGTATTATTGAAAATGCGACTTAAAATTTCTGCTGGTCTTACAATTCTCGATAAATATCTAGCATGTGATAGGTAATAAATAATAGCTGCTGCATGCGAACAACAACCAACTGTACGCCGACCGTTGGCACAATCACAGCAATATCGAGAAATTCCGTTAACTCCATTTTTGCCACGATGATACTCAATGAAGCAGCGATATGTTTTTGCATTAATATGCCGAGATCTTACTTGAAATCTAAGAATGTTTTCAGCCGATCTTACGTACTGAAGGCTTATATTATTATCTTCATCCATCATCTCAGCTAAGTATGACACTGCTTGAGAAAGCTGGTATGATCCTGTCAGTAAAATATGCAATTAAGTCGCATTTTCAATAATACCGGGCGCTGTGTAGTTATTAATGAAGACAGTGATGGAGATTGACGAAAATATTAACAAATATTTTGATGACCACTTACGTTCTTGATGAATATTTTTATGAATAAATACATTTTATAATTAGTTGCAAGTAGTCTTCTAAGCAGTTGAAATATAAAATAATTAACAAAAAATTGGTTTTTAATTTTTTTCATGACGTTGCACCAAACCAAAAAAATTAAAAAAATTCCTGAGTACAGAGGGGTATAAAAGACGTATTCTGTCCAAATTTGGTGATTGCACGTTTTAAAATAGGCATAAAAAAAAATAATTGTAATTTTGTTTTTTAGTTTGAAAATCGGCTATTAGTCTAGAAATCATAAAAAAAAAATTTTTTCACAGCTTTTACTCGTAAGTATTTAAAAAAAAATCAGCAAAAAAAAATTTTTAATTTTACTATTAAAAAAAAAATAAATACTAAAAAATAGGTTTTTTTTCAATTACTCGGAAACCGTTTAAGATTAATAGCTGAAATTTTCACTGAATTATTTTCATTTGGGTCCAAATTGATCCCTGAAGTACCGACAAAAAATTCAGCGGGGGCCGATTCGACCTGCTTATCCGGCTATGCCCTTTAGAGTGATTATTCTCACTACCTTAAAAGTAAATACGTCGTTCGTATTGACATTGAATATTAGCCTCAGGCTCGATCTACCTCTGAGGAACATGGTTATGACTATTGGGTTACGGGTACAGTTTTCAATTGCATCTCTGCATAGTTTCCGTAATTAGATTTTAGGGAACTGAAGTACGAATGAATTGGCTTCTGATTTTCAGTTGATATACATGTTGATAATATAATATTGATGCTGTGGCAACAATTTATTATGAATCATGCAGATGAACTATTATTGTAGGTGGAATCAAATTTTTATTCCAACATTCTGATGAACTTTTTTCTGATTATTTTTGGACTGATTTTGTAACCAATTCGTGGTCAAAGTTAATGCATCGAAATAGCATATTTCATCCAATTTATTTTAATTTAGCGTGAAGAAAATGGTTGGAAATATCGATAATTTGTACAGATACACATGTATAAAAATTATCTTAAGAGTTAACAATTTTTACGTACACTCAAATCACGTTACCATGACCACGAATAACATGTTTGTATGGTACACCGATATTTCTAGACTACCTATGCATTTTTCATGTATCATTAATACGATGCTCAAGGATCTTTGATAGTCGACAGACTTTTCGCCGACCTCCCTCCTTCTAGCAAACCGACCTTTTAAATTTGAAACGTTCACTTCTGGCTGCTCGTCTGAAATCGCGGTTCATACCGGTTTTCCGAAAATAGTCAGTAACTAACTGTTCGGTCTGTCTTCCAATTTTGTTTAAAGTCAATGGAGGTCACGATTTTAACGACACAGCCTACCTTCTAAATATCAAGAACTTGCGTCCAGCCGTCCGTCTCGAATAACGAATCTCTAAACCTTTATCAACTTAGTAACTCGACGTCTATTGCGTGGATTTTATCAATATTCTTGGTGTATTGCCACGTGAAATGCGAAATATGATGTGAATTTCACCGCCATATAATAATTGATTCCGGAGATTCGTTATGCGTTATATGATCTTCCTGAAATTCAATAGATATCAAAATTCGGATTAATTTTGCGTAACTTTGAAGTTTCAAGTCCACATCTACAACTGCAATTCGGCTGATATAATGATTTCTACATAGAGGGAAATAATTATTCGAGTCAAGTGATATTCGTTTGATTCAACTAACAATAAACGCTATAGTTAAATGCGGTGGACGCAATACTTACTTAATTCAACAAAATACTTTTGTCGTGCGAAATATTTCTTACAACTTAATACAAAATTGAATCGAGCCTTTGAATGATTGCTGACTAAAAATTTATTCAAGATAACACGGAGTGACTTCTAGTAATAATGTGAATTTTGTATCAAGAAAATGTGTGATTGAAATGATTGAAAATTTCATTGAACGCATCTGATTGAGATTAGTTTTGTTCTAAAAATATAAAGTTGTCGTCTTCTCTGACTGTTTTCATGTAATATTGAGATCGCTAGATGAGAACTAGGTATTACAATAATATCGCAAATGAAGGATGCTCTCGCGATTAGCTGGGCACACGGCCGATCTCTCCTATGTTGGCCGTGCGCCCAGCTGATCCTGAGAGCATCTTTTATTTACGAAATTACTGTAATTCCTAGTACTCGTCTAGTGATCTTAATATGGCATGAAAACCGTGTCAGGATCGCTCATTTCATTCCTCGTTCTTTCAGGAATGGCGAAAAGTGTTACAACTATGCACTTTTTGACCCCTACACGGTTGTATTTATTCACATGCGTATCAAATTCACAAACAAACGTAGTTCATATCACATTTCGTGTATCAATTCATTACCGCACTATGGGTAACTAATTCTCATCCTATACATTGAATGGACAGACTTCATATGAAAACAGTCTTTCCTTCACACTTGCTTGGAATTTCTACAGTCCGCCACTAATCGCGCAGGAGAGTTTAATGTACTCTGTTGGAAACTATTATCGAGCTGAAAATATCCCAACTCGTGAAATCATTCGGTATATGGTTCCGTATCTGAGCACTTGACATCTGCAGTTGGGTACTCATAAAATATTTCATACGCTTCTACCGTCTATCAATACTATGAAGTCTAAAGCTAGTAATCTTATAATACAATTAACATGTGGTGAGGATATTGGATGTTTGACTTGATTTTCTACATATTCGATCGGTTAAACCTTTAATTCACGCTAAGACGCGCAGCGTTCCACATTTTTTAGCAACTTCTTATTTATTAAACTACTTTTTTGGTAACTTCCGAGTTTTTTGGTTTCACGTCGTCTCTGAAATGTTTCTAAGTCTAATAAATATATAAAATTCATTCATTTATTTACTTCAAAAATAGCACATGTAAACAAATGGTCGAAATTCGTGCTGTTACACGAAAAAAGCATTTTCGGCTGATCTGCCATGAAAATCCGAATGCCAATTTTTACACAAACTTGACGCACCTTAAAAAATTTTACACAATCTTTTCAAAATTTTTCTTGTTCTTGTTTTATTTTGTCCGTTTCATTGGATCCGCTATTTTTAATTTTCGAATTTCGAGTTCAAATTCGTAATCAGTGACCCCAAATGCCATGTTACATAAATTTTTATCTAAATCGAATAACTTTTTGAATTTACGTCCACCATTTTGAATTTTCAAATTTCGAGCTCAGATTTGTAATTGGTAACCCCTTCTGGCTTTTGCCCATGCACGCGAAATTTCAAGTGAATCACACGTAAGGTGCGTGAAAGTGTTAAGGAAAATTTTTGATTCGCAAAAAGGATTCAGACATATTCAAATACAAAAACCGCTTTTAGTTGTTTTCGATCTTATTCCGTCCACGAGGCATCAAACCATTCATGTGTTTTGAATACATACGCATGTTCATTCCAAAACTGATTTTGAATGCTTTGTTGCAATATTACCCAGTAATATTGTTGTAATTTGCCAAAATCTCCTCCCTGGAAAGGACATAACAAATTGGCACAACATTGCTGTAAGGTGAACGTAACATTACCAATCTTGCACACCGAAACCGATCACTGCAATTTCGTGGCAACATAACACGCTGTATAGGATGTAAAATGAATAACTGTATTCGATGTAGTCATAGCAACAGACTGCCCGAAATGATATTTCACGGAACCGTTGTCGAATATATTGTACGTCCGTACAATTCTATCAAATACAAATTATAACAAGCTTGAGGCGCGATGAATCTTTCTCGGATTTCAGTGATTTGTCACGTCGAAGAAATTATTTAACTAAATTACCGTGATTATTCGGTAATAATGTTATGTAAGAAAAAATATAAAAATAAACTATTGAAGATGTTAGATGCCGCATAAGTTAACGTTACAGAAAGAGAACAATAAATGAACTCATACTGCTCGGATTGATATACATAATTTAAAACTTGTTTATTAATGCACCGTTTCTTGTATTTTTGTGTATTGATTAATTCAGTTTTTGAAGAAGAGGAATTGTTTCACTTGAAGGATTTGCAGTATATAGTTTTCGACAAAACATGAAAACGTTCGATGCCAAAAAAGGTTGAAATATCAATCAAATACCAAACCAATGAATCGACTGAACCAGTTCTCTACAGAAAAACTTGTTATTGAGTCTTACTGATTTCAAGGTTACAATTAATTTTAAGCTGGATAAATATATTCCCAACGCCAATTCGAATCGCATTAAAAGGGCAAAAGAATCATTCAACCTGTAGAGTCATATCTTCGGATTAGTGCCGGCCAAGGCAGTTAATTTTTCTAGTTATCTGAAAGTTAGCTAGCTAACGTAATTAGCCGGCTAAAATAATTAGCTGGTTAACTGGTTGAGCCTGTAAGAATCTGGACGTCACATGTATATGTTCACACATGTACGTGTGGTGTCGATCACGCGTGAGGTGCGAGGATAGTCAGTCGGTTAGTATCCGTATCGCAAATCACATCAATTATCGATGTGACGGCTCAATTCATACATAACCATTGAGACGGAATTTTAATTATTTATTTGTTCTTTTTAATCTCTTCGAACCCTCTTGGGAAAACTTGCGGAAAATTCTGACACCAATTACAAGATTAATCGAAATATATATTATATAAGGACTGACGACTCAAACATATAGGATTAACATTTATTTTTAACGTATGACGCCTCAGAAAAGATAAGAGTTACTTTTAAGTATTTTTTATTTATTTTTTTTTTCTTGTTGTATTTAATCTCCGGTCAATATTTCCCGTCAGCTTGATTGGTATGACCATTTATATAATTATAAAATTTAAATCACAATTAATCGTTTCTAGAACTGACCTACTAATATAACAAATTCGTTACAAGCTGGCCAAAAATAGCTCATCAGTTAATTTTAACCGACCAAACCTAAAAATGCAAAAAATCAACATAAAAATGAATCTTTCACCTTTTGGGTTCGAACTTCTAGCCAAAATACCACATAAATAGACATTTATTATTTATAATTAGAGAGTTATTGAATGAATTTAATTTTAATATAACTGAATAACGTACTAACTCCAGTTAGGAAATAATACGTATCAAATTATTCGAAAATATGCGGAGCCTAGTAAATTACTTTGAAAAGTTAACCCAAACACGTATCACGATTTGACGAAGTTGATTGTTATTCTTATTGTTAGTTTAGCTGATTATTATTGATTGAACAACTACTGAGACACCTTGGATAATTAGATGACAATAATTCTGTCAAGTAAATATAATAAAACTTATTCCAGCTGCAAGTTCGAATCCAAAAGGTGGAAAATTCATTTGATTGTTGATCTTTTACACTTTTAGGTTTAGCAGGTGAACCGGCTAACTATTTTGGCCGGCTAATTGTTCTAGCCAGCTAACTCTTAGCTAATCAGCCTTGTTATAGATTTTTGCTGTAATAATTTTCTGACGGTCAAAACTAACGCCCAATGAAAGTGACAACATAGGTATGCCATTATTCACGAATGTGTAAACTTTGAGATGAATTAACGATCCAAATCTGTATAATGAAAAAATGAATGAATTTTAATTTCATACATCTCACTTTCGATAATAGCTGAACCAAAGTTTTGAGTATGCGATACTCTACAAACTCTCGTTAATAACATGGACAATATTTATGTACACATTATGAAGATTCGATTCATGTACCGAAGTTTTCATTATGCCTAGCTCATTTGTCTGTTTCTGTTTCAGGTTAGGGTAGGCTGAGTTAGTTTTCCTGATTTTTATTTTCATATTCCTGTTTGTTTCGATATCCACGTGACCTGCTGCCTTAGCGTAAGATATAATGATAAAATTGAAAAATGGATCAGTTTCAACATACCGAGATTATTGTGATATTTTCCGGTTAAGGAGTCTGCGTAGATTGCTGTACACCTTTTTCAAGTCGGGTTCACCAATTAAGGAAAGTTTACTCGCATGCACCAGGCTCTGGATGTTTTTAGAAACTCACGAAATCTCTTGGCTCAACATTTTTCCCTCATCATCATACTGATTCTTGATCATTATAATTCATCACACACCCGTTTTAAATTACACAACTGGAGTAATTCTAACAGAGCTTCCAGGTTTCTGAGCAAATTTTTTCTCCACGTGCACACTTTTTCGATTCTAATTGTCGTAGCGAAGAATGGAGAATTGAAAAATAGACAATAATACTAAAAGCAATACTCTTAAGCTTTCTTTAATTTGTACGTACTACTCGCAACTGCAGCTATTGGTAGCCAACAGACTTCAAATAGACGGCAGTTTTTTTAATTCATTTCTTGAAGTTTTATTTTCGGGCGCCAATTTTTCCATAAGTATAAGGGAACATTTAATTTTCGATATTGGACGAAAACTGCACGGATTGTACGGGACTTTCTGCAACTTCAACCTGGTACCAATTAGTTGTGCTAATCAGGGGTAACGGCTGACCATTTTATTTACTCTGGTTCTCACCGATTGACGTGATTTAAAGAGATAGTATGGTGTGTATTTTATCCATCATGTGTAGGAAAAAATGATTGAACCTCAGAAAGATAAAATGAAAGCGTCCGTCCGTTATTGATTTCAGAGTAATCACATTATTTTATTGTGTTTGTAATGCTAAACTGCTCCCTCCGTCCAACGGCTAATAAATAACAGGTTATTTTATTGATAGATGAATTATTTACAAATCGTTCGTGACAAACTTTCTCCTAACTTCTTCACTAATCACGAACATATTACAAACAAGATTATTGAACACATATCAACGTTATAAGAAATTAATTCTGCAGGGCATTTAGAGAAAATTTAATGTGAGCCGAATGACTTTTGGTGCATTAAATTCAAGCGGAAAATACGATATCGGTGTTAGATAAACTGAGCAAAATAACAATGAAGATGTGTTTACTTTAGCTGGCCTCATCGTCGGTGAGGAGCTACCACTTTTTCGGGCATCCGGATTATCCGAACTATTTGAATAGTTAGAGCACTTTATTTGTTTGGATACTTAAACTATTCGAATAATATGAATAGTTAGGTTTTTCACGCGGGGGTTCGTGTTAACCCTATAACTCATGTATGGGGTCGTTAACGACCCCGCTCTGTAGCTGCCGTTGGTGTTTCGTGGAAGTAAGTGAATTTTCCTTTTTTACTCGTATCAAAATATTTGACTTGTTATTCAAGTATTTATTTATTATACGTAATTTAAGCATCAATGGTTCCATATATGTATTATCTAAAGCCATATACTTCACATACCGAAGCAATTTTCTTCGTGAACGCGGACCCTTTGTAAAAAATCTGCGCCACTTTATTTTTTTCACGTGAACTCAGCGGCTTTGTATAAAATAAAATAAATAAAAGTCGATCTTGAGTGCCGTATACACAATACGCCAGCGCGCGAAAAAGACAATTCCCGTCGGGAATCATCTCGATAATTTTCGTTTGCATGTTCATTTTTTGCGTGTCAGAAACAGATACCTATGAACATATTTGTCAAAGACTGTCATAAACAGCCGATGACAGCTGTCAAAGTAAGTTTTGTTTGCTAGATGCTTTTTGTTTTGTTTTCGGCATCTCACCCCGCCGCCAACCTCATGCGTATACTATTGTTATTATAATCTTTTTTATACTATTGTTATTATAATCTTTTTTACCTGTTCATTTGTTCAGAACTTTTTTATTAGATAGAGAGATATGATAATTTTTAAACAGGATAACTTGTAAACATATGAAAACTCCTGACAAATACTGTTTTGTTACGTTTTCATTGACGTTTTTCTTATTTCGGTATCCCGTATTTTTTCCATTTGCATATCCCGAAATAAACACATTGTTCCAATGGGACATAAGGAAAGCAATTGTTTTCTGCTAGTCTAATGTATCCTCTTTAAAATGGCCTTTAAAATTTTAACATCATTTCATTAGCAAGAAAGATATGAGATTTTGTTGAAAAAATGACGATTTTGCTGTTCAGCACTATTTGATAGTTAATTGAATTTATCCCCAACTAAACTTCAACGTAATTGGATTTGCTCTTCACCATTTTTTTCCTAATTAAAAAACGAAAAGTACTTGCGAATCCCACCATTGTTTTTAGAGCGATTTTACGAAAGAAAATCCTGCGAGGTCGTTAACGACCCGACTCATGAGTTAGAAGAAAAAAAAAGATACACGTGTTCTAGGGTTAGGATAGTTGGATCAATGTACCTTAGCGACGAACTTTATTACGGATAGTTGTACCATAAGTATTAGAGCTACGTGTTTGTTATAACTATCATTATATGTGTACCCGTGAAAATGTTTGCGAATTCACTATAGATTTTCTACGCAGAAGTGGAGCAAGAGTACTATTTCTGTACAGCTAAGTGGAATTGCTATATATTCCGCATGGAATCGAGGGCTAACGCAATCTAATAAAACTTTATTGCAAAAATACACCTCTGTGTTTTAAATTTCTAAAATTCTTCGTGTGAATGTATGTAATTTATTTGCAAATCTTGTACAAATTGTTCTGGTTATACTAGTTGTCCGGGTACTCGAACCATATGGATACTCATTCTATCCGGAAATCATACCTACCCGGGTACTCGAACCATTCGGGTACTCGAACTATCCGGATTTGAAGTTTCGTAACTGACGGATCCGAATGAATTAGGTATCCGAAGATCCGAATAGCTTGGATTTACGTATAAGCACTATCAAGAATTTCCCACTACGATGCAATTCGAACCCGTAAAACGACGAAAGTTTTTAAGTTTCTTCATTTGGTTAATCATACCAATCAAAAACTGCCTGATTGATAAAATACAAAACTTAGTTCATGCCAAAACCACCCAAATTACCTTTATTCGTTTTCCAATTACCATAAACACATGCACCATTCGGAAACGGTCGAAGGTAATTCCATAGAATGGTCGGAGGTGATTTACTAGACCTTGAAACTAGTAAAGATGTAGTGAAAACTATACGTAATGAATAGATATAATTTTCTGAAGGATCCCGAAAGCATGCGTATGAGAATCAGTGACTCAGTTCTGATCCACTTTTTCTACACTGGAAAAACGTTATACCACTAAGTCCTAACGTTTAATTCAGCACCCACGTTATTGCTCAACGTGAAAGCTATCAATTGCCAGTGTGCAATCTTGACAAAATTTCCTCAGGGACAGAAACGGGAACTATAAAAGCTGACTGTCTCATTCCAAGCGAACTATCGGAAAATCTCGGAAACTGAGAGTACTAAAAAAAGAAGCCTGAGCTCTCTATTAACTTCGAAAGGGAAACTGAACACCACCCTATCGGCATAAAATCGATTTGATTCGAAATGAGAGCTGTAGCGAGCGTCGGGAGTAATCTGTAGATACAGGTACAATGTGCACTGAACAATGTCTCGGGCATTGGTATACCTTACACGGTTTGCATTCGGCGAATTCAACGCAACTAAGCACTAACTTAATTACCAGTTCGAAAATTTTTTTCATTTGTAAATATAAAATGCAAAATTATTATAACAGTAAATAGACAAATGGATGATAAGTAAAGAGATGGTGAGGAGTCACCTCGATTGCAAAAAATTCTTTGAATGGCTCAGTTTGTGACAAAATTGACGGGCTACCATTAGTCCAAGAGCTCGTGATAAAAAACGGCAAGAGATTTTTAATGGCTCATATCTAAATATAAAGTAGTATTAAGGGTGTATATGAGTCAGCACCCATTCGAAAAGTCAGATAAAGGGACACCTGGTTAAATTATGTCATGTACTATGAGTGTTTTGGAATAGTTGAAGATTTGAGCTGAACTTGTTTATAGTACAAAAAAACGTGAAAAAGTAGTCAGAACGCATAGTTGCGGAACGCGCCGAGTCAGGATGTCGCATAAGTGATCGCAATAATAATTTCGGTACAAGAGTTTTGTAATAGCTGAAAATTTGTTTATTACATAATTATTATGTATAATTAAAAAAAAAAAAAAACGATATGCCTGTAATTGATTAATAATTAAAACTTTTATGTTTCAATATAAACTGATAGTAAAATAAATTAACAGTGAATATGTTGTCGGTAATAACATTCAAATAATCTTTCATAATGGCAGAAATAAAATAATAACGTCTCGTTGAGAGTGCCCAATTACTTTTGCTAAAATCTGCGCAAAAAATAACCTTGAACATCCGTTCGAAAGGTCGTTTATGACTACGAGGGGACAGTTTTGTTGCGAAATCTATCGGTAATTTTAATTGATTTGAAGGAAATCAATTGCCAAGGCTTGTGAGAGACGTGATAGTTCAACCGAATAAAAATGGAAGTAAAATGAAATTGTGAATATTTACTTGCTCAAATGATGATGTTAATTTGAATGAATTTTATTTTTAGTGTTATTTGCAGATAATTTGTTTACAATAATGACTTGTTTCTTTTCAAATTCTGAGTCTGAGTCTGAGCAACGAGACGACATCGATGAAATGAATTCGAACACAGATGATCAATCTGATGAAAATAGCGATGCCGATTTAATTTGAAGATTTCAAATTAACGTTATATTATTTATAAATTTTTATTAAAAGAATATTTTTCCATAAAAATAATTTTATTCCAATTTCTGGAAAAGCAAGATCGTTGACGTTGATAAAAATTTCGCGATCCAGTGATAATTTTGCAGCAAACCATGCATACCGAATCATTTTCTCAAATGCTTGTACCTGCAATTAATTATGATCAAGGCGTATATTTCAATCACCTCACGTCTACTTGTAATATAAGACAAGATTCACACCGAGAAATGAGGCTGCTCCAAAAGTACCTTCGTGCGTTGCTCGTGTGAATAATGTTTATGTTTTAAATGTTTTTGTATTAGGTATCACCCCGAGGAATGTACCGGATCCTCTTGAATTGTAATAACGTAACAATAAACAACATTGTAATAACGTAGCAATAAAAGTTGCAGCAAGTAACTCGGGGCTGACTCGAGAAATCCGTCTCTCTAGTCAGGCAAATAAAAAGCAGTTTTGGTTCGATGCGGAATGCGGGGCCGCAAAAATGGAACTCAAACTTCTCTTTAAACAAGCCAGAGTCGAAAACATTCTAGGTAGCGCCAAAACTACTTAGAGGCAAAAAAGAGGTACAAATCCACAATAAAAGCTAAAAAATCACAATTTAACAAAGACAATCTCGACAGCCTAGCCAACATAAAAAATTCGGCTGAATTTTGGAAAGCTGCCAGACTACACAGGAAAATACCTACGCTAAACGCTAATCCAATGGATATAACCACGTGGGAAAATTTCTTTGCTGAGAATACCCCGCCTAAAGACATGAGTGAATACACATTCTACGGAGTCTTTGACCAGTCACTGGACAGTCAATTTTCGCTGGAGGAATTAAATGAAGCCACAAAACTCTGCAAAAGGATCAAAGCATCAGGACCAGACAACATAAAAAATGAGGCCTATAAAGCCCTACCGCTAAACTCGAGATATAACATGCTCTGTCTGTTTAATAAACTGCTCGAGCACGAGACAATTCCAGAAGGTTGGTTTACCTCGACAATTACACTGCTGCACAAGAAGGGAAGCGAACTCGATCCTGCAAACTATCGTGGAATAGCGCTAATTAATCACCTCATAAAATTCTTCACCTACAAGGTCGACAAGAGACTTGAAAATTGGACCAAAGACGCAAAGGCTATACCGGAATCGCAAGCTGGGTTTCAAAAGGAAAAAGGCTGCGTAGACAATCTATTTAATCTGCTGACGGCTACACAACTTCGTCTGCGCCAAAGCAAAGCCAAACTATGTGCTCTGTTCGTCGATTTCAAAAGGGCCTTTGACTCTTTAAATCACGAACTGCTATGGCTTAAATTATACAAAGCAGGCATCAGTGCTAAAATTGTTAGGTTACTTGAAAACATCTACGACTCGGCTGCCTTCACTGCAAAAAATAACAATGAATCCACGCGCGAATTCTTCTCGACTGAAGGAGTGCTGCAAGGGGAAATTTTAAGCCCTCTACTCTTCATTATTTTTACCGCCGATCTGGAGCACTTCCTGCGGGAGAATGGCTGTGAAGGAGTGAACATTGGTGGCTCTTCTGATATCCTCATATTATTGTATTCTGACGACTTAGTACTATTGAGCAACCCCAAGAGCGATTTGAAAAGAAAACTAGACTTTCTTCATAACTGTCAAACAAACAAACTACAGGTGAACACATCTAAGACAAAAGTGGTATGCTGTCGTAAAGCTGGCCGGATCCCGGGCAACCTAAAATTCCACTTTGCAGACCAAGAACTGGATATCGTGGATAGCTACGAATACTTAGGCTTAACTTTCTCAGCCAGTGCATTTAGCAGACCAGCTGTTCTTAACGCCATCAAAAAAGCTCAGGCTGCACTGAGCATGGTGGTTTCGTTTATCTACGCAGCAATTTTGTCAATAAAAAAAAAATTGCAAATGGTAAAATGGTTCTGAAAAGTCTGAAAAAATTTTCAAACTCCCATGATTTTTTTTTTTTGGAAAAAGCTTGAAAACAGTAAGAAGGGAAAATCGGCCTACTCCGGATCAAAGCTTAAAAATTTTTATATTTGACGTAGGATTTTCCAGAATTTTTTCAAATTTTTAATTTTTTTCTGAATTTTTTAAATTTCCCATTCAGATTCAAAAACTTCAACTGAATCGCATGTCAGGAAAAACGTGTGCATGAAAGGGTTAACTGGGTATTGAGGTACGAAACGAATAGAGTGAACTAATAATGGGGTTTGAAAAATTCAAGTATACTGATAACAATTGAATAAGTCAAGACAAAGCTGTTGCAAGCGCTACGTTACTACGAGAGAGGCAGTTGTAGCAATGATCACGATGCTGCCGTACAAGAGAGGATATTCGAAGAGACATTCCAAATTACAACATAACAGAAGAACCAGATTTGTATACATCAGTGGTGGATTACGGTGCTTCTCTTGCAATAAGAATTGTCGAATAGCTCAGAATTTTGGGAACCAAATGCAGAATGAACCGAAATAAAACAGTCAACATAACCAATATAATCAACAGTTATCTGAAGATATAACGAAAATGACTACAAGTTCTAAATGATAGTGACTACAGGTTATAAACTTAATAATATGCATGGAATTCTCGGTATCTAAGGTCAAAATGAATGGAAGTCACAGTTTAACGTTTCGGCCCTAAGGGGGGCCTTCCTCAGAAAAATTTAAATACTGGTAAACCTTGCACGAAATGTGAAACTTTGAACAAGAACGACAACAAACCCGCAACAGCGGTGAAATTACATTGAAGATCCAAGGCGTCGGTAATATCTATTAAATATCCATTAGTTCGAGTGGAAGCCTAGTCATCATCCAAGTTACCAGAAATATGGCAAGATTAGTTTTAAGAAACTAGAAGGAAAGTTGCGCACAGGAACCTGCTTTTCTCGAAGCGATCCATGACACACCAATGGAGCCTGGCTTATCTACTCCGATCAAGAAACAAAATAACTGCCGAATCTTTTTCTTTTGCACAAAAGGATATACCTACTGCAATATTGTGAATAATGACGGAATACTGAATTCAAAGAAATGAAATTTTTTGTGTGACTCTATTCATATCCAATCTTTCTCTATACATACTATGTTTCGTTCAACCGTATAAAAAGAACAAAATTTCCTCACTTCTTACATACATCACATTAGTCATGTATGATAAAAAATTCAGGTTTTAGTGGAAGTTGATCAAGAAATACGCTGGTATTTTTCCAGACTTTGAGATCAAGTAATTCATGGTACAAAAATCCATTTGAATATTCATACGCATAAAAAAAGACTTTTCGTTATTAGGGAAGTAAAATTTATGTGCATATATTTTGAAGAGAGGTTGCATCAGCTTCAAAATATCTCCGATCGGACCCTTTATGATGAATATATCCAAGAATATAAGTGGTTGAAGATCACCGTGCGCCAAAGTTTTGCAGTTTTTTTTTTCAGACTATCCTATACTTTCAACACCGTGTAACTCCAAAAATACTGACGCTGAGATTTGAAAAATTAGAGTGATTTTCTCAAGACAGAGACAGCATATTCAGAAATTTTTGTGACATTGGAAGTACCGGTGTAAGTTTTGCCCCAAAAGCGTGTGGTTTGAAGTGTATTAACTCATACTTACAACTAGATTGATATCGGTTTATACATTTTCATGTACCTTGATTAATATTGTTAGATTCGTTACATTGGATTATCTTTAATCCACAAATCTATTCCATTAGAGATAGTCTACATGTCCCCGTACGTTTGTCACTTCCCACCCGATAATTACGGTGGTACTCAGGTTTCTGGTCGAGAATTCTGAAAGTGAGAATTCCCGGGAAGTAAAGTAAACCGTAAGAGTGTGGGAAAAGAATCTTAAGGTCTGGAAACGTAATACCTAGTCGAGAATTCTCGAGTCCTGACAAAAAGAATCAGTCGTTAATCAATACAAATCAATATATCCTCACTTTCGCGCGAACCGGTCAAAAGTCAACACCATGTATAAGGAATGTCACTAAATTGTAAGTTGAAATCTCTCAACATCTAATTTGATAATACCCGATCCTTTTCTTATAAATAATTTTTCTGTAAGTCTCGCCTTGTATTTTTTATTTTTATCTTTTTATTTTTATATCATATTAGCTGTTGTGCATATCATTTTCCACGTTTCCAGTTCAAAAACGCATGTATTCTCATATCATCACAAATTTAAACTAGTTTTATAAATATAAACGAACGCCAAATAATTTAAACAGTTGTCCAGAAAAATTCTTGTTTTCATTTTGTTTGTAGTAGCCTGAAGATGATCGGCTGCAGCCCGATCGAAACGTTGCTATAAAATATTGATTAAAAAAAAAAATGTCTCTTGAATTGACCATCACTCGACGAAAATCACCTATTACTAATCCTCCAAAGTTCACTAACTTCAAAATCTGAAGTACACAAAGACAAAATATAGAAAAGTCAAAAGGTGGAACGGTAGAATCTAGAATCTGTATACGATTCTACATTTTGGAAATCTGTATTCTGACCTATTCTACTCTCTTACTTCTTCATACCACGAATTCCTATACTTTTGAATTCTATTAAATGACATTATCGCTTCTTCAAAAATTCCATATTGCATAAAATGGATATTGGTACGTCCTCCAAACCTCACATTCTTTTCCCACAGTCTTATAGTAACTATACACCCTGCATCCTCTCCTTATCTTCACCGAGTCCGCAGTATACTCCTGCCCTTGTATCTTTCCTCCTCCACATCTTCTCACTGTATTCTCCATATGTTTTACAATAAATCAATCACATACTAAAACATTCAACTCCTCAATACAAGTTCCTCTCATTTCCTCTTATGATTCGTGGGTGCGTGAAGTCGACGGGTGACGATCCTGAAATAGGCCGTAATAACATGAAGGCTGAGTGTGAATGCGGTCATCGATAGCCGCCGTCGTGATCACAATCATCCACCCCGTATAGTCCAGTCAAGATAGGTTTTCACTTTGCATTAATTCCGTTTTCCTTTTTTCTTGGTTCAATCGTTGGGGTGGTCACTGGGAGTCCTCTAACCAAAAGTCGACCAAATCGGCCCCTTGCTATCGCTGCCATCTTGAATTTTATGAAAAATGGTTTTTCTTGAATAACTCGACCATTTTCAATTTTAATGAAAAATGGTAAAGACAAAAGTCTGGTTCTCGATTTTTTTTTCAAAAAATAGATATTTTTCGAATTAAACCTGAAAATAGCTGCGAAGTGAAACTATTGTATTATCTTGTTTATTTTTGACTTTAAGGCATAAATGAACAAAAATAAAATTGTAGAGAATTAAGTTTTTAGAACAATTTTGGTACTTACCTTTTTTGCTACAGTCAATATTCAAGGTAGTACGCCAACGGCAAAGAAAAAGAGGACTGTCAAAACTTTTGTTTCAATGTGTGAACGTGTCTATATGCGTGGGCGCGTTGTGTGTGGTGCTGCCGGTACAGAATACAAGATAGACAATAAAAATGGGTTTAAAAGGTAAGGACCAAAATTGTTGAAAATTTAACTCTCTACAAGTTTGTTTATGTTCATTTATCCCCTGAAGTTAAAAATAAAGTTAAAAACAAGGTAATACAATAGTTTGACTTCGCCGCTTTTTTCAGGTTTATTTTATTTCATTTTAAACCTATTTTTATTTTCTATCTTGTATTCTGTACCAGCAGCACCACACACAACGCGCCCACGCATATAGACACGTTCACACATTGAAACAAAAGTTTTGATGGTCCTCTTTAGTAGTGTATATATGAGAGTTCTAACTCAAAGATGGCGGCGCTCCCCCCTAGTTCCCCCCTAGCCCCCCCCCCCCTAACTCGCGGCGCATCTCCTCTGACGCGCGCACCCCCCCCCCCCCCCCCCCCCCCCCCGGTCATTTTTTGGCGGCTATTCCAATAGGACTTGACACACACACACACACACACACACACACACACACACACACACACACACACACAAAATAATTCCTGTCGAGACTTGTTTGGCGCCGGAAAGCCGCACATAAATCAGATAAGGCAAGAACCCGCTAGATCTATTGAAAAAATTCCAGGAAATGACCCCTGAAGAAAGGTTTAAAATGGCGTTTTGAATGCTTTTAACAATTTTTTTATTTAACACCAATTACATTTAGTTTTCTTATTCTATTCTCAATTATCTTATTCTAAATTTTAACGAGTCAAATTATACATATTATTTTCAATATCCATATTAATTAAACATATCGTTATTCCAAAATTGACTTATACCAATTTTTTAACAGTACCACTGATCGGATTATATTCAACAATGCGATCATGCAAGATCATGCAGTAGGCAGAAGTGTGTGGTGGGAACGTAGTGCTAGAGTCAAATTCCAATCGAATGTCCACAGGTCCCCAGTTTTCAATGTTTCGTTCTGCTTGGAGCAATCGATGACGATAAGGGGAGCTTGGTTTGTAAATTCACGCCTCGATAGCAAAGGCCCAGCTTCTTTGTTATAGTAGCTCATTTGAAACCGAACATACATATCATAGAGAATGGCAGGGGACGTGCAGGCTCGGACTTGTTCGCTATAAAGAGTCGTAAAACCCAAAACTGTGTGTACACATACCATCCGGTGAAGAGCGGGCAAGATAAGATTTTTCTTACACCAAACACTGTTCGCTACCTGCTTTTCGTTGACCGATTTTTCACACCACATGGCCCACGCTGCTTAAAGACTCATAAAACTCAAAAACTACATTAGGCGGCGGTGGGTTCGTGGAGAGGGGGAGGGGGAGGGGGTGAAAACCTGTTCCAACACGCTTTAAGGCAAGATGCAGCTGCGGAACTGGGTGACTTCAAACTGGCAGATAAACCGCAAAAATTTAGGGATGGTGGGGGCGGGGACTGCGGACCCCAGCCGTCTTTCGCGTCATTTTTTACATGAATTTCATCATCTCTGCAGAGTCGGGAGGGCAATAAAACCCAAAAATTTAGGGATGGCGGGTCGGATAAAGGGGGGACCCAGTCGTCTCTGACGTCATTTTTCCCTCCGAGATGCGCAGAACGCAGTGCGCACCGCATCTCTGACGTCATTTTACCCTCCGATATGCGCAGAACGCAGTGCGCACAGTTCCCAAATTCTTGCGATCTATCGGCCTATATACATATAAGCTCAACGCATCCGATGCAGACTCGTCAGTCTTACACGATACGTGCAAGTCAAAAAAGTTATACAAAGTTCAGCTTATATCAACGTCAAAGTCATGGCAGTCAAAGCGTATATGGGACTTGCGGAGCAGATGGAGAGGACGTACAATTTGCTGAGAGAGCAACCACCCGGAGAAGAGAATAACGCCGTCATCAATCATTGGGCTGATGTTGGAATTGCGAATATCCAAGTTCTGCGCGATATTTCCATGCAACGAGGAACAACCGTTGGTGCGAAAATACGGATCCAACATACGATCGCACTCCTGCAATCTTGGGTGACGAAGATCAAGCAGTTGCAGCAGCCCACAGTGGTGACGGGTGGAAATATCGGTACTCCTGCGGGTGTACAATGGGACGACGTGGATAGCGCTTTTGCCAGCCGAATCAGAACGGGGGTTATCACAAATCTCCGTCATAAAAACTTGGACGCCTTTCTGGACGATGTGCAGCGCGTCGTCACCGAGAAGTTGGAGCTGATACTGCGCGAGGAGGGAAATGTGAAGGTTAACCTCATATTATCGTGCAAATTTGAAAATGCCAAGCACGAAGAGATCTCGACCGAAGTTAAGAGTTTCAACACCTCCAACGTGGCGATTCTCCTCCCATCAAGCGATATAAATGATTGGTTTACACGTGCACGGGGTGATCTGCAGTCAAAGGTGGAAGATTTCGAGCAGCGCGATTCCGGCTGGAGTCTGATTGAGATCCTTAACATCGCCGTAAATATCAATCGCTACCAGCCTCTCGCCGCGGGGGCTTCAACATTCGTCGAGCTGCCCCAAGACATTCAACGGAAGAAGGCTGTGGTGAACGTGAAGAACAAGGACGAAAGATGCCTTCTCTGGTCCGTCATAGCAGCCCTCCACCCGGTCAAGATCAACACCGATAGGACTCCCAACTATCGTCGCTATATTTCCGAGTTGGACTGTACAGGTATCAAATTCCCTGCTACTCCACATGATGTGAAAAAGCTTGAGAGATTGAATAATTTGCGCATCAATGTATATGGAATAGAATCTCAAACTTTTTCGCATCATGCAAAATCAAATAAAAGCGTCATCGTGCCGATTTATTTGAGTAAAAATTTGCATAGCGTAAACATTGACACGATCCATCTTCTAATGGTTGAGAGTAATCCGGAGGACGATATGACTGGTGAGTTTGCACCGAGATTCCACTTTGCTTGGATTAAAGATCTTTCCCGATTGGTGAGCAAACAATTGTCTGATCATAATGGCCAGCTGTTTTTATGTGACAGATGTTTGTGCCACTTTAGCGTGAAACACGCCTACGACAATCATCGGCAAGATTGTATTATGCTAAATAAAGTACGCATGGAATTTCCCAAGTGTAAAGATTTAGTATTTTCCAATTTTCAAAACAAAGGCACCGTTCCATTTGTCGTATACGCCGACCTCGAATGTATATTAATCCCTGAACCTATAGATGAATTTGAAACTCGTAAGACTTGTGAAATTCAAAAGCATATCCCGCACAGTGTAGCGTACTATGTACATTGCGCGTACGATGAGACTTTATCGGAGTTCCACGGTAAACGCGGTGTCGATTGCATAGATTGGTTTATGCAACAGCTCAAAGATTTATCAATTCAAGTAGAGTCACGCATCAAAAACATAATTCCGATGGAGTCTCTTACCCAAGTGCAACGCGATCGTCACATGCGCGCAAAGAATTGTTATATTTGTGAAAAACCGTTTACCCCTGAGGAGAAAAAGTGTTACGATCACTGTCACTTCACGGGTAAATACCGTGGTCCTGCTCATAATCGGTGTAATTTGAATTTCAGAGAGTCGCACACAATTCCAATAGTTTTCCACAATTTGTCCGGTTACGATTCTCACTTTTTAATGAAATCCCTCGCGTCAACTTTTCCCGGTAAAATTACACTGCTACCCATAAATAAGGAAAAATACATATCCTTCACGAAACGCGTCGATGGAACAATGATGCACTTGAGATTCATCGATTCGTTCCGATTTATGGCTAGCAGCATCGATAAACTTTCCAAATATTTGACCGATACCGATAAACGCATAACACGTAAATTTTATAATAACCCGACTCAGTTCAGTTTGATGACCCGCAAAGGCGTTTTTCCCTATGAATACGTCGATTGTTGGGGGAAACTCGATGAACCGCGATTACCTGCAAAGAAGCATTTCTACTCGCACCTCTGCGATGCAAATATTTCAGACACCGATTACGAGCACGCGAAAACTGTTTGGAGGGAATTCCATTTAGAGTCATTGGGGGGCTATTCAGATTTATATTTAGAGACCGATGTTCTTTTGCTTGCCGACATTTTCGAAAATTTCCGCGCTAGCTGCTTCAAAACATACGATTTAGATCCGTTGCATTACTACACTGCACCGGGGCTTGCTTTTGACGCGATGCTCATGCATACTAATGTAAATTTGCAACTTTTAGACAACCCTGAAATGGTGTTATTTATTGAAAGAGCCATTCGAGGCGGCGTAGCGCAATGTTCTAATCGACACGCTCGGGCCAATAATAGATTCATGGGAACAGATTTTGATCCAAACAAAGCGGAATCGTATCTCATGTATTTTGACGTGAATAACCTGTACGGTGCAGCTATGAGCGTGCATTTACCAATCGGTTCGTTCGAGTGGGAGTATCAGCAGATCGATATAACGAACCATCCGGACGATTCGCCGATCGGTTACTTTCTGGAGGTAGATTTGGACTACCCTGTAGAACTCCACGAGGATCACAAAGACTTACCTCTTTGTCCCGAACATTTTACTCCCCCAGGTAGTAAAAATGCCAAACTCGCGACCACCCTTCACCCCAAAACAAAGTATATATTGCACTATAGAAATTTGAAACAGTGTTTGAGTTTAGGATTGAAATTAACGAAAGTGCATAGAATTTTGAAGTTTGCGCAATCTCCATGGCTCGAGCCTTACATCACGCTCAATACAGACATGCGTAAGCAATCTAGGAATGAATTTGAGAAAAACTTTTACAAACTCATGAATAACGCTGTGTTCGGCAAGACTATGGAGAATGTGCGAAATCATAAAGATGTTAAATTGGTTACAAAATGGGAGGGAAAAGGTGGTGCGAGAACGCTTATTGCCCGAGCAAACTTTCACAGCTGCACCGTATTTGACACTGATATGGTTATCATTGAAATGAATCGTGTCAAAGTTCACTTCGCCAAACCTATTTACGTCGGCGCATCAATTCTAGATCTGTCAAAAATCTTTTTCTACGACTTCCACTAAAATTATATTGAAACCAACTTTTCGAATAAACAGGCTAAATTGATGTATACCGACACAGACAGCCTTATTTATCAATTCAATGTGCCTAATATCTACGATATCATCAAACGTGATGTAGATACAATGTTTGACACCTCTGACTATCCGCCCGACAATGTGTATGGTATTCCCCTTAAAAACAAAAAACAACTAGGGCTAATGAAGGATGAAAATAATGGTAAAATTATGACAGAGTTTGTGGGACTGCGAGCAAAGCTGTACACATTTACTACGATGGGTGAGGATGGGGAAAAATATGACAGTGGCGTAAAAGTGAGTAAGCGTGCCAAGGGTGTGAGAAATTCATCGATAAATAGCATCACGTTTGATGATTATAAGCGCTGTCTGACGGCTTACCGAGAGTTGACTCTTCCACAGTGTTTAATACGCAGCAAAAAACACGAAGTAAGCACGATCGTACAAAAAAAATTGGCTCTGAGTTGGCAGGATGACAAGCGGCAATTGATACCCGGACAGACCGACACCGTACCTTGGGGGTTTGTCCCAGCCCCCCAATAGCTATAGGATAAACTTTAGACATAGAATTGATGTAAATATTTGATGTTTGACGCCTCGAACGATCCACCATCGGGCGGAAACGTTTCATGATCAATACGATATTTAATGGATTTGAAGTTTCAAAATGCGAATTCATATACTCAACAATTGTTTATTTATTTATTATTAATATATCAAGCAATTATTCATATTTATTCGTTTACCACGAGAAAAGTTTTCAGAAAATGAAAAAAAATTTTCAGGAAACGAAAAAAACTTTTCAGAAAATGAAAAAAACTTTTCAGAAAACGAAAAAAAGTTTTCAGAAAACTTTTTTCCCATTTGATTAACACGTAAAAAAAGTTTTCAGAAAATGAAAAAAAGTTTTCAGAAAATGAAAAAAAGTTTTCGAAAAAATAAAATGTGTAATAATCGTATGGCAAAATTGCATATTATCATTATTATTATCACTATTATTATTATCATTATTATTATTATTATTATTATTTTCGTAGTACAGAGTATGGCACATGTGCGCACAAAGGAGATAAAATGTGGAAATATTTGTATATTCAAAATCTTTTATTGTAATTCGGAAAATACATACAAATTATGTTACATGTCTGTTTTATTTATCCAACTATTGTGCGAATTATCAAAACCCAACCACTTCACATAGAACAGATTCCCCCGTTTGCGTAACACTTTCTCCACAAGGTAGTCCTCGGGATATTTCACTTTGGTGAGCTCTTCCTCGTAGAAGCCCCCCCTCGATGGGATGATCTTGATAATCGGTAAGTTTGTAGGTGGGTGGATTGGTATTTTTCACCTCACTCACGGTGAATATTTCTGTCGTCCAATTGGGTGTATAGCCTTTTTCGAATACATTCTTGTACTTGCTGATTCGAACTCGATCGCCTACGCTGAATTTCCGCGCTCGATCACTTCGTTTGATTTGCCGAGGCTTGTACACGCTACGATACAGCTGTTTTTCATTCTCCGTGCTAACATCCTGTAAGTTTTATTCGAATCGTGCGATGTTTGGTGTTGTTGTAGGACTTCATTAAATCATCGAAAATATTAATCCACTTGTGAAATCCTAGGAGAGTAAACCACATCCACATTTTATTTTTTCAATGTTCGACTAAAAACGTTCGAATATCGACGCCTTTATGTTGCTGAGTGTCAAATACATGTTGATATTGTGCTGCATCATGAGGGCTTTCAATTTGCTGTTGTGAAATTCTTTGCATTGATCAACGTATAGATGTGCAGGTATACGGCTCTGGGTCAGTACAGATTTCATAGCAGCAGCCGCATCTTTCCCCCCACCACGGATGAGGATGAAACAAAAATGTGACAACGGTGTTAAAGTGGGTAAGCGTGTCAAGGATGCGAAAACTGCAACGATAAATAACATCACGTTTAATGATTATAAGAACCGTCTGAGGGGCTTACCAAGAGTTGATCAACCCCACAGTGCTTAATACGTAGTAAAAAAACGCGAGGTTAGCTCCAATGTACTGAAAAATTGATCATGAGTTGACAAGACGGTAATATGCAACCGATACCTGGGCAAACAGGTACCAGAACTTGGAGGGTGTGCTGCAACCCCGCAATAAACTAGCCGTAGGCTGGAACTGAGGGCATACAACCGTTGTAAATATATGCGTTTGACACCCATGGCGACAGTTCATGAAGCAGAGACGTTTCGCAAGCAATACGATATTGAGCAGATCGAAGTTTTAAAATTCGAATACCGTGTAAATTCATGTATTCATCAATTATTTATTTATTTATTATTAATATATTGAACAATTATTCATATTTATTCGTTTACCACGAGAAAAGTTTTCAGAAAATGGAAAAAAGTTTCCAGAAAACGAAAAAAAGTTTTCAGAAAATGAAAAAAAGTTTCCAGAAAACTAAGAAAAATTTCCGAAAATGAAAAAAAGTTCACGAAAAAATAAAATGAGCATTAATCGTATCGAAAAATTATAGATTATCATTATTATTATTATCATTATCGTTATTATCATCATTTGAAGGCCTTTGATCACGGCAGGTGATGCTGGAGGTGTCCCCTGCTACCAGGGTCCGGCACTATCGACGTCGAGGCTGCTTGCAGCCCCTCTCTTCCGCAGTCTAGGAGGACCGCGATCCTCGCCCCTACCAGGGTCGTCGCAAGAGCTGTCATTGCTCGCGTAGTAATGACCCCTGGATTTAGAGTTCGCATGATTGAGGTACGCATACGACGTCCTGGCGCGGAGCTTCGGGGCGGCACAGCCAAAATATTAGTCCACTTGTGAAATGCTAGGACACAGCCGCCCCTGAAGCTCCGCGCCAGGACGTCGTATGCGTACCTCAATCATGCGAACTCTAAATCCAGGGGTCATTACTACGCGAGCAATGACAGCTCTTGCGACGACCCTGGTAGGGGCGAGGATCGCGGTCCTCCTAGACTGCGGAAGAGAGGGGCTGCAAGCAGCCTCGACGTCGATAGTGCCGGACCCTGGTAGCAGGGGACACCTCCAGCATCACCTGCCGTGATCAAAGGCCTTCAAATGATGATAATAACGATAATGATAATAATAATAATGATAATCTATAATTTTTCGATACGATTAATGCTCATTTTATTTTTTCGTGAACTTTTTTTCATTTTCGGAAATTTTTCTTAGTTTTCTGGAAACTTTTTTTCATTTTCTGAAAACTTTTTTTCGTTTTCTGGAAACTTTTTTCCATTTTCTGAAAACTTTTCTCGTGGTAAACGAATAAATATGAATAATTGTTCAATATATTAATAATAAATAAATAAATAATTGATGAATACATGAATTTACACGGTATTCGAATTTTAAAACTTCGATCTGCTCAATATCGTATTGCTTGCGAAACGTCTCTGCTTCATGAACTGTCGCCATGGGTGTCAAACGCATATATTTACAACGGTTGTATGCCCTCAGTTCCAGCCTACGGCTAGTTTATTGCGGGGTTGCAGCACACCCTCCAAGTTCTGGTACCTGTTTGCCCAGGTATCGGTTGCATATTACCGTCTTGTCAACTCATGATCAATTTTTCAGTACATTGGAGCTAACCTCGCGTTTTTTTACTACGTATTAAGCACTGTGGGGTTGATCAACTCTTGGTAAGCCCCTCAGACGGTTCTTATAATCATTAAACGTGATGTTATTTATCGTTGCAGTTTTCGCATCCTTGACACGCTTACCCACTTTAACACCGTTGTCACATTTTTGTTTCATCCTCATCCGTGGTGGGGGGAAAGATGCGGCTGCTGCTATGAAATCTGTACTGACCCAGAGCCGTATACCTGCACATCTATACGTTGATCAATGCAAAGAATTTCACAACAGCAAATTGAAAGCCCTCATGATGCAGCACAATATCAACATGTATTTGACACTCAGCAACATAAAGGCGTCGATATTCGAACGTTTTTAGTCGAACATTGAAAAAATAAAATGTGGATGTGGTTTACTCTCCTAGGATTTCACAAGTGGATTAATATTTTCGATGATTTAATGAAGTCCTACAACAACACCAAACATCGCACGATTCGAATAAAACTTACAGGATGTTAGCACGGAGAATGAAAAACAGCTGTATCGTAGCGTGTACAAGCCTCGGCAAATCAAACGAAGTGATCGAGCGCGGAAATTCAGCGTAGGCGATCGAGTTCGAATCAGCAAGTACAAGAATGTATTCGAAAAAGGCTATACACCCAATTGGACGACAGAAATATTCACCGTGAGTGAGGTGAAAAATACCAATCCACCCACCTACAAACTTACCGATTATCAAGATCATCCCATCGAGGGGGGGCTTCTACGAGGAAGAGCTCACCAAAGTGAAATATCCCGAGGACTACCTTGTGGAGAAAGTGTTACGCAAACGGGGGAATCTGTTCTATGTGAAGTGGTTGGGTTTTGATAATTCGCACAATAGTTGGATAAATAAAACAGACATGTAACATAATTTGTATGTATTTTCCGAATTACAATAAAAGATTTTGAATATACAAATATTTCCACATTTTATCTCCTTTGTGCGCACATGTGCCATACTCTGTACTACGAAAATAATAATAATAATAATAATAATGATAATAATAATAGTGATAATAATAATGATAATATGCAATTTTGCCATACGATTATTACACATTTTATTTTTTCGAAAACTTTTTTTCATTTTCTGAAAACTTTTTTTCATTTTCTGAAAACTTTTTTTACGTGTTAATCAAATGGGAAAAAAGTTTTCTGAAAACTTTTTTTCGTTTTCTGAAAAGTTTTTTTCATTTTCTGAAAAGTTTTTTTCGTTTCCTGAAAATTTTTTTTCATTTTCTGAAAACTTTTCTCGTGGTAAACGAATAAATATGAATAATTGCTTGATATATTAATAATAAATAAATAAACAATTGTTGAGTATATGAATTCGCATTTTGAAACTTCAAATCCATTAAATATCGTATTGATCATGAAACGTTTCCGCCCGATGGTGGATCGTTCGAGGCGTCAAACATCAAATATTTACATCAATTCTATGTCTAAAGTTTATCCTATAGCTATTGGGGGGCTGGGACAAACCCCCAAGGTACGGTGTCGGTCTGTCCGGGTATCAATTGCCGCTTGTCATCCTGCCAACTCAGAGCCAATTTTTTTTGTACGATCGTGCTTACTTCGTGTTTTTTGCTGCGTATTAAACACTGTGGAAGAGTCAACTCTCGGTAAGCCGTCAGACAGCGCTTATAATCATCAAACGTGATGCTATTTATCGATGAATTTCTCACACCCTTGGCACGCTTACTCACTTTTACGCCACTGTCATATTTTTCCCCATCCTCACCCATCGTAGTAAATGTGTACAGCTTTGCTCGCAGTCCCACAAACTCTGTCATAATTTTACCATTATTTTCATCCTTCATTAGCCCTAGTTGTTTTTTGTTTTTAAGGGGAATACCATACACATTGTCGGGCGGATAGTCAGAGGTGTCAAACATTGTATCTACATCACGTTTGATGATATCGTAGATATTAGGCACATTGAATTGATAAATAAGGCTGTCTGTGTCGGTATACATCAATTTAGCCTGTTTATTCGAAAAGTTGGTTTCAATATAATTTTAGTGGAAGTCGTAGAAAAAGATTTTTGACAGATCTAGAATTGATGCGCCGACGTAAATAGGTTTGGCGAAGTGAACTTTGACACGATTCATTTCAATGATAACCATATCAGTGTCAAATACGGTGCAGCTGTGAAAGTTTGCTCGGGCAATAAGCGTTCTCGCACCACCTTTTCCCTCCCATTTTGTAACCAATTTAACATCTTTATGATTTCGCACATTCTCCATAGTCTTGCCGAACACAGCGTTATTCATGAGTTTGTAAAAGTTTTTCTCAAATTCATTCCTAGATTGCTTACGCATGTCTGTATTGAGCGTGATGTAAGGCTCGAGCCATGGAGATTGCGCAAACTTCAAAATTCTATGCACTTTCGTTAATTTCAATCCTAAACTCAAACACTGTTTCAAATTTCTATAGTGCAATATATACTTTGTTTTGGGGTGAAGGGTGGTCGCGAGTTTGGCATTTTTACTACCTGGGGGAGTAAAATGTTCGGGACAAAGAGGTAAGTCTTTGTGATCCTCGTGGAGTTCTACAGGGTAGTCCAAATCTACCTCCAGAAAGTAACCGATCGGCGAATCGTCCGGATGGTTCGTTATATCGATCTGCTGATACTCCCACTCGAACGAACCGATTGGTAAATGCACGCTCATAGCTGCACCGTACAGGTTATTCACGTCAAAATACATGAGATACGATTCCGCTTTGTTTGGATCAAAATCTGTTCCCATGAATCTATTATTGGCCCGAGCGTGTCGATTAGAACATTGCGCTACGCCGCCTCGAATGGCTCTTTCAATAAATAACACCATTTCAGGGTTGTCTAAAAGTTGCAAATTTACATTAGTATGCATGAGCATCGCGTCAAAAGCAAGCCCCGGTGCAGTGTAGTAATGCAACGGATCTAAATCGTATGTTTTGAAGCAGCTAGCGCGGAAATTTTCGAAAATGTCGGCAAGCAAAAGAACATCGGTCTCTAAATATAAATCTGAATAGCCCCCCAATGACTCTAAATGGAATTCCCTCCAAACAGTTTTCGCGTGCTCGTAATCGGTGTCTGAAATATTTGCATCGCAGAGGTGCGAGTAGAAATGCTTCTTTGCAGGTAATCGCGGTTCATCGAGTTTCCCCCAACAATCGACGTATTCATAGGGAAAAACGCCTTTGCGGGTCATCAAACTGAACTGAGTCGGGTTATTATAAAATTTACGTGTTATGCGTTTATCGGTATCGGTCAAATATTTGGAAAGTTTATCGATGCTGCTAGCCATAAATCGGAACGAATCGATGAATCTCAAGTGCATCATTGTTCCATCGACGCGTTTCGTGAAGGATATGTATTTTTCCTTATTTATGGGTAGCAGTGTAATTTTACCGGGAAAAGTTGACGCGAGGGATTTCATTAAAAAGTGAGAATCGTAACCGGACAAATTGTGGAAAACTATTGGAATTGTGTGCGACTCTCTGAAATTCAAATTACACCGATTATGAGCAGGACCACGGTATTTACCCGTGAAGTGACAGTGATCGTAACACTTTTTCTCCTCAGGGGTAAACGGTTTTTCACAAATATAACAATTCTTTGCGCGCATGTGACGATCGCGTTGCACTTGGGTAAGAGACTCCATCGGAATTATGTTTTTGATGCGTGACTCTACTTGAATTGATAAATCTTTGAGCTGTTGCATAAACCAATCTATGCAATCGACACCGCGTTTACCGTGGAACTCCGATAAAGTCTCATCGTACGCGCAATGTACATAGTACGCTACACTGTGCGGGATATGCTTTTGAATTTCACAAGTCTTACGAGTTTCAAATTCATCTATAGGTTCAGGGATTAATATACATTCGAGGTCGGCGTATACGACAAATGGAACGGTGCCTTTGTTTTGAAAATTGGAAAATACTAAATCTTTACACTTGGGAAATTCCATGCGTACTTTATTTAGCATAATACAATCTTGCCGATGATTGTCGTAGGCGTGTTTCACGCTAAAGTGGCACAAACATCTGTCACATAAAAACAGCTGGCCATTATGATCAGACAATTGTTTGCTCACCAATCGGGAAAGATCTTTAATCCAAGCAAAGTGGAATCTCGGTGCAAACTCACCAGTCATATCGTCCTCCGGATTACTCTCAACCATTAGAAGATGGATCGTGTCAATGTTTACGCTATGCAAATTTTTACTCAAATAAATCGGCACGATGACGCTTTTATTTGATTTTGCATGATGCGAAAAAGTTTGAGATTCTATTCCATATACATTGATGCGCAAATTATTCAATCTCTCAAGCTTTTTCACATCATGTGGAGTAGCAGGGAATTTGATACCTGTACAGTCCAACTCGGAAATATAGCGACGATAGTTGGGAGTCCTATCGGTGTTGATCTTGACCGGGTGGAGGGCTGCTATGACGGACCAGAGAAGGCATCTTTCGTCCTTGTTCTTCACGTTCACCACAGCCTTCTTCCGTTGAATGTCTTGGGGCAGCTCGACGAATGTTGAAGCCCCCGCGGCGAGAGGCTGGTAGCGATTGATATTTACGGCGATGTTAAGGATCTCAATCAGACTCCAGCCGGAATCGCGCTGCTCGAAATCTTCCACCTTTGACTGCAGATCACCCCGTGCACGTGTAAACCAATCATTTATATCGCTTGATGGGAGGAGAATCGCCACGTTGGAGGTGTTGAAACTCTTAACTTCGGTCGAGATCTCTTCGTGCTTGGCATTTTCAAATTTGCACGATAATATGAGGTTAACCTTCACATTTCCCTCCTCGCGCAGTATCAGCTCCAACTTCTCGGTGACGACGCGCTGCACATCGTCCAGAAAGGCGTCCAAGTTTTTATGACGGAGATTTGTGATAACCCCCGTTCTGATTCGGCTGGCAAAAGCGCTATCCACGTCGTCCCATTGTACACCCGCAGGAGTACCGATATTTCCACCCGTCACCACTGTGGGCTGCTGCAACTGCTTGATCTTCGTCACCCAAGATTGCAGGAGTGCGATCGTATGTTGGATCCGTATTTTCGCACCAACGGTTGTTCCTCGTTGCATGGAAATATCGCGCAGAACTTGGATATTCGCAATTCCAACATCAGCCCAATGATTGATGACGGCGTTATTCTCTTCTCCGGGTGGTTGCTCTCTCAGCAAATTGTACGTCCTCTCCATCTGCTCCGCAAGTCCCATATACGCTTTGACTGCCATGACTTTGACGTTGATATAAGCTGAACTTTGTATAACTTTTTTGACTTGCACGTATCGTGTAAGACTGACGAGTCTGCATCGGATGCGTTGAGCTTATATGTATATAGGCCGATAGATCGCAAGAATTTGGGAACTGTGCGCACTGCGTTCTGCGCATATCGGAGGGTAAAATGACGTCAGAGATGCGGTGCGCACTGCGTTCTGCGCATCTCGGAGGGAAAAATGACGTCAGAGACGACTGGGTCCCCCCTTTATCCGACCCGCCATCCCTAAATTTTTGGGTTTTATTGCCCTCCCGACTCTGCAGAGATGATGAAATTCATGTAAAAAATGACGCGAAAGACGGCTGGGGTCCGCAGTCCCCGCCCCCACCATCCCTAAATTTTTGCGGTTTATCTGCCAGTTTGAAGTCACCCAGTTCCGCAGCTGCATCTTGCCTTAAAGCGTGTTGGAACAGGTTTTCACCCCCTCCCCCTCCCCCTCTCCACGAACCCACCGCCGCCTAATGTAGTTTTTGAGTTTTATGAGTCTTTAAGCAGCGTGGGCCATGTGGTGTGAAAAATCGGTCAACGAAAAGCAGGTAGCGAACAGTGTTTGGTGTAAGAAAAATCTTATCTTGCCCGCTCTTCACCGGATGGTATGTGTACACACAGTTTTGGGTTTTACGACTCTTTATAGCGAACAAGTCCGAGCCTGCACGTCCCCTGCCATTCTCTATGATATGTATGTTCGGTTTCAAATGAGCTACTATAACAAAGAAGCTGGGCCTTTGCTATCGAGGCGTGAATTTACAAACCAAGCTCCCCTTATCGTCATCGATTGCTCCAAGCAGAACGAAACATTGAAAACTGGGGACCTGTGGACATTCGATTGGAATTTGACTCTAGCACTACGTTCCCACCACACACTTCTGCCTACTGCATGATCTTGCATGATCGCATTGTTGAATATAATCCGATCAGTGGTACTGTTAAAAAATTGGTATAAGTCAATTTTGGAATAACGATATGTTTAATTAATATGGATATTGAAAATAATATGTATAATTTGACTCGTTAAAATTTAGAATAAGATAATTGAGAATAGAATAAGAAAACTAAATGTAATTGGTGTTAAATAAAAAAATTGTTAAAAGCATTCAAAACGCCATTTTAAACCTTTCTTCAGGGGTCATTTCCTGGAATTTTTTCAATAGATCTAGCGGGTTCTTGCCTTATCTGATTTATGTGCGGCTTTCCGGCGCCAAACAAGTCTCGACAGGAATTATTTTGTGTGTGTGTGTGTGTGTGTGTGTGTGTGTGTGTGTGTGTGTGTGTGTGTGTGTGTGTGTGTGTGTGTGTGTGTGTGTGTGTGTGTGTGTGTGTGTGTGTGTGTGTGTGTGTCAAGTCCTATTGGAATAGCCGCCAAAAATGACCGGGGGGGGGGGGGGGGGGGGTGCGCGCGTCAGAGGAGATGCGCCGCGAGTCAGGGGGGGGGGGGGGGGGCTAGGGGGGAACTAGGGGGAGCGCCGCCATCTTTGAGTTAGAACTCTCATATATACACTACTCTCTTTTTCTTTGCCGTTGGCGTACTACCTTAAATATTGACTGTAGCAAAAAAAGGTAGGGACGAAAATTGTTCAAAATTTAATTTTCTGCAAGTTTGTTTGAGTTCATTTATGCCCTAAAGTCAAAAATAAACAAGATAATACAATAGATTTACTTCGCCGCTATTTTCAGGTTTAATTCGAAAAGTATCCATTTTTTGAAAAAAAACTCGAGAACCAGACTTTTTTGTCTACCATTTTTCGTTAAAATTGAAAATAGCCGAGTTATTCAAGAAAAACCATTTTTCATAAAATTCAAGATGGCGGCGATAGCAAGGGGCCGATTTGGTCGACTTTTGGTTTGAGGACTCCCAGTGACCCCTCCAACGATTGAACCAAGAAAAAACGGAATTAATGCAAAGTGAGCTCGATTTTTTGCCTATCTTGACTGGACTAGTAACATTGCGAACTTTCTATTTTCTCATCCTCCTTTATTCTTACCCCCACCCCTCAGGGACTGGTGGGTAGCTCCCTTATTCTGGGAGGTCCATGGGCCTCGTGGAGTCTGTTTGTTGTGATAAGATAGGCGCCTCCCAACACTGTAAAAAAATGCGGTGTGGACTTTAATAGAATATTTTTGGGTGTCAATTTAACACTATTCGATGACAATCTAATACTATCTGTCGCCAATCTAAGACTATATATCACGTTTAAGTCCACACCAGCCACTTTCGGTCAATTTTAACACCGCCAATTTTATACAACAACCAAAAAGGATACCTCTTGAGGGGTATTGCTTGGCGCCGCTCCCACGTACTTGCCCCGGGTTATAGTCGGGACATCGAAGAACTACAAAATCTACAACCCTAAGTCTCCGACGTCTGATCGCTTCCCACGTGACTCGAGTAGCATTTCTCAGGCCCTTAGGCCCGTTATCTGCTAGAATCTTATTCGGACTTATTTCATCAATTTCACCAATATTTTACCGATCAGAGTGCCGTTTTGGGATCTTTCTTCATTGCCGAAGAGGCGCGTATTTCATTCTCACGCACATTTGATTAGCGGATTAGCCTACCTAAGCACATATTTTTTCCATTCACTTTCCTGGAAAATTCTGCGTATGTGACAACGATCCGTAGATGATTTTGTCAATGGACGCATCTCTACGAAATCAACCGAATATGTGAAATTCAACAGATTTGGAACACAAATTAAATCTAGGATCAGCAAAAAGATGCACCCATTATTCAAGCCGAGTCACGAGCACAAAAATTGACATTGCTACCGTACTTTTTTGTATACATCGTATTTTGATCACAGTATTCGGATAGATGATTTTCTAGATTCAATGAGAAATTACATAAAGTACCTACTCGCACATTTATAGTAGGAAAACTAGAAACAAATTCTAAAAATAGTTTTTTCATGGTTACTTTTAACACTTTGTAAATTAATTAAATGACTGGAAATACCATTTAATACGATCGAAATCCTTAGTTGGTTGTATTCTCTTTCTTTTTTTTTCTTTTTTATTAGGCATACGGTTCCTCAATCTTTTATGTAATCGTTACCTGTTGCATGATTTTACTCGTTTCATAGCAGTTTGTACAAAATTTTAGATGAATATCGTATGAACTGCGTCAGAGTCTTCAGAATTCTATAATTTTTTTCGATGGAAGCATACATGCAAAGAATGGGACATGGTAATTTCTATCACCGTAGGTAATTTAATAAATGTATCCGTCTCAGTCGAAAATGATCTTTCCCAACATTTGCTTGGAAAGTGAGATATTCGAAATCTGTGGAGCGTACTTAAAGTGCCCCATTCATAGTAAAATAAATAGGCGTCGGTTAGTTTAAAATAAAATAAAATAAGGTGGATTGATCATTTCACCGCCTATCCTGCCAGTCTTACTTTTCTCGGGAAAAAGACAACTCAAATCAAGCTCCTCTTCACAGGTGTTGAAAAAAATAACGTATTTTTACACATGCGGATGCGTGATATCTGACTCGTGCGTTTACAGCGCTCGCAATGGCTCATGTCGCAAATTTCACACTCGTCGAAAATCACCAACTATCCGCACTAGTAACACAACGTACTGTTTTCTGATTTTAATGAATCTTTACGTTTCCGAACCTCCGGTATGCGAAAAACAGGTGTTTAGAAAAATATCCGTCTATCTGTTTATCCGAACAAACCTCCGCAATAATCTCGGAAATTTTGTTCAGCAGTTTTTATGCTAGCATAATACAAAAAAAAAAACTAGAAACTTCAAGCCACGTAAGATTCGCTGACTAACCAAATCTTTTGTATAAATAGGTTAAAGGATTTCCTAAAGGAATGTGAAACATTGATCGTGACACAGAGCGAGTTTCATCCGAGAAATAGGAGGACAAAAGCGCACAGATAGGGTAGATAAATTCGTCTGAAAGTTTGTTTGAACAAGATTAGAATGAGACTGCTCCTGGTGGGCGTATATTGCCAGGCTAAAGACAAGTAATCGCAGCTCCACGTTCACCAGAATTTACAGTACCAGTTAGGCTGCGTAACACTTCTTCAATATACTCACCTGATTATGTTAGTTTTGAATGTGAGTCATGTTTGATGTCTGCATGATGGGACGAAAAAGAAATCCTACCCCATTCACATAATAGCATATTTCACGTATTGCTTTAAAATAAACTGCAAGACTCCAATGCGAAATAAGCGATCTAAACTATTTTTAACGTTAAATCGCAAGTGTCTTCAAACACCGTAGTTCATCATAATTCCATATTCTTGCCCAGCTGTGTTTGTTCACAAGACATTTTGGGTGTATCGATTCATTAGTAGTTTTATACATTCTAGGGGTGATTCAGCAGAAGCTCCAATTGGGTCACGGTTGCGAAATATGAGAAAACTGCCATTTAAAGAAAAATTGAGGTGTCGACTGATGTTCGCTTTACATGGGATTAATCAATTTCAAAATTAATACGATTTCATTGACTCGTTATAGAGAAATTTTGTATTTTATACTTGAATGTAGGTGAACTGACGATGAAAATGCCACTATCCGCACTTTGACTTTTGCTGAGACGATTCTCAATTTTTTACAGCAATGAATATTGCAGAACCTTCACTTTTTATTAAATACTCATTGATCGAATGATTTGAAGAGGATCGACTGGACGGAAGTAAGGATAATAAAGACAGCACGAAAAAAAGCAATTTAATCAATGTGTGACAGGTACAAGGTGACACCTGCCATCAGAGCAAAGTAGCACAAACAAATTTATCGTCGAAGAGAGTCAAATAGGCGCTTACATCAACCAATACATACCTAAATTCCTCGTAGCAGTATGTCAATGTTTTTCACATACAGCCATTATACACGTAAATATTCCACTGCTGGGTCGGCATAGTATAAAATATTTTTCAAATGTCTTTGCATTGAGCATAAGCAAACAACACTACGGATCTTGTAGGACATCACTGAACATCTCCTCGACGATTAGACAGCCTCTTCGAAGCACGTTCAGCACATAAAGGATCTACGCCTGCCATTACGAGCTATGGTCATGCATGTCACAGCTCGTAATGATCGTCAATTTCTCCAGTTAAGTAAGAGAATAGTACTACGGCGTCAACTGTGATCAAATTAGCATCATCTTGAGAATCCTATATATTTAGCTTCAGAAAATTTGTATAACTTACACTCACTATCATAGGATTCCCCCTTTTTCAATTTAATTCAAATTTCAACTTTATTAAATTAAACTTTCTAGGCCGATCGGCATGTCTTGAAAGAATGAATGAGTTAATGATTGTAAGGTTATTTTTTGGTTATGAGAACTATTTCAAATTGAGGAAATATGTCATTATGGGTTTCGAATGATCAAACTATAATACATTCCATACAGTAGGATGCTGCAGTGAGGTATAAACCTATTTCTGAACTTAAATTATAGTAGTTAGTTTTTTTTTTTTTTTTTGAAATTGTGCCTCAAGCAAATAATAAAACCGTTACACATTCCTAAGGTTACATCGCAAATTTGTTCAATCGCCGCAGTTTATCATATTTTCGTATTCCCACCCAGTTGTGTCTGTTGTAACAGTTGAATTTAGCCGCCAAGGCAGAGACTACGTAACTCAGTGATAGGTAGGTCCGTAGGGAGGGGGGCTCTCACCTAAGCGGTGATACGGCGGGAGAATCGATCGAGAAGTGTAAGAGAGACGACGGGAGAGAATCGATCGAGAAGTGTAAGAGAGACGACGGGTGAGAATCGATCGAGAGTATAAGCGGGAAACGACGGATGAGGGTTGATCGTCAGGAGAGTGCGTTCTAAAGAAAGAATCCTAACGAACGAAGAAAGACAACTGACAAAATGAAGTAAACGCATACGAATTCCGGATCAAGGAAGAACCCCCGATATCTGACGGACGAGGGGATTCAATTCGGCCGGGCACGTACTGAGTGAGCGCAACCGAAGAAATGGGACTGGTATCTGAAGAATCTCCTCAATGACGCTTATGATAAGTTTTTATATATATCCTGACCTGTACGATTTTATTTGTAAGTTTATGAGTATGCCTTTTATGGAATCGTTGTCGTCATAGATGTCCGCCGTCCCCATTTTATTTATACAGTTTATTTATTATTTTCGTTGATATTTATACGCTTCTTTTATTCGGTTCTAATTTATCGATACATGTCATTAGGTCATACCAAACGCCCGGAATTTCGTTTCCAATAAAAACAATAAAAATCAATAAAAGTAATTTGATAACGGCATATTTTCGTTAATTGCGAGGGGCTCCGAAATTGGAGTTAATCCTAGTCTAAATAAACCGCGAACACGAAAAACCGTTACACTGTTAAAAATGAATTGACGGAGATACTTATTTTGACAAAGAATTAAAATTGAAAAAGCAATGTTTACTGCGAAAATTAACTCAACCTGGTTTGTTAATGTGTCTGAGTCTTCAAGTGGTTGATGTGTTGCAGAAGATCATTACAAGCAAGTGTTCAAATCTTTATCCATAGGGTGGTTGATAAGGTCGTAAGTGTCCCAGAAGTTCTTAATGATGCATAAAAATAGTCGGTACGAATAAAGCCACCAGGCTTGCTTGATTGCTTATTAAATTCTGAAACATTTCACAGAAGTGCAAGTTCTAGACTCATGAACGTGGTACCATATTAACTTTGCAAACTTCTACAATTCTGAACCTGAACTTAGGACACAACACTCGGTTCGTCCGAGAAAATCGCTGTTTCTGGAGTGTTTGAGGTCAATGAAAACAGAAAGTAAGATGAAATAAGAACAACGGCATTACGTGAGAACTCCGTACCACCTTTAAATTTTTTTCAACGTTATTTTTATTATTATTACTGGATTGAATCATCAATTTTCCGAAACGTCAGGAAAATAGACTCATCTCCAGGTTTTACATCATAAAAATTATGAATACGTATTTTTATGAAAATCATTTCAGTTTCAAACACCTAAGTGTTTCCTTCGTTGAATCTCAATCCCGTAGAAGTGTGTGATTGTTCTGCAAAAGGTCAGGTTATTCTAATTTATAGGTACGAACTTGAACTTTGGGATCCTAATAGAATGTCCAAATTTTATTACTTTAGTGCAACTCTGTTCGCAATCGTTGCAAACTGATATGGTTTTTTTTTTTTTTTGTTTTCTGAGGAACTATAAATTTTCGATTTCAATTTAGAGCGTGTCCATACATATTTGTTTTTACATTGAAGGTAAATATTCACATCAAAATAGCCCGAACTCGGCTGAAGAAGAAGGTAATGCATTAAATTTTATTACATATGACAAGGCAGTCGTATTAACACACCTTATCAATAATTCACAATTTTCCAAATTTGCTGCAAAACATTTCAGGGCAAGAAGTACAGTTAGTAACTCAAGGTAGTTTATATGAAACCTTCTTTCTTCAATTCTCAAGATTACGGGTACTTCTTTCCTCCGAATAAGCATCCCAGCCGGATAACGATGCGTCTAAGTTGATCTCTTTTTTAAAACAATAGCTAGGCAACACGACACTCTAATACTAGGTACTCCGAGAACTTAGCAAAACTTCTAATTTGATATTCAGCTGTGAGCAGGTATTCTTATATTTAGTCTTTTAGACCATTTTTCTTTTGATTCGTTAGTTCCCCTACAAACCCCTGTGAGCCTAACAAGAACCCCAGATATTTACACCTCAACGGTGGGGTTAAAGAACTTTCTTTAAAGGTAACGATGAAACACAATTCTGTCAGTAGTGTCACAGTGTCTGATTCATTCTTTGAACGTATTCCTCATTTAGCACCTGTACAACGAATATTGTTCAAATAAATACTTGATATGTGACCCTTTTTTCTCAGTACGTCCATAACTGGTATTAGACTTTTTGTAAACATCGTAGAATTCGTGCAAAGCCCGAAGGGTAGGCACATAAACTGGTTAATTAAACCCTTGAATCTGAAGTGAAAATATTTTCTGTCTTTCACTTCTACAAACATGGCAAAACATGCAGCTTCAATACCTAAAGAAACCATTGTCACGTGAGGAGCGGTCTCGTACGCGACGACTTAACCCTTTAGATTTCCGCAGAGGTTTATTCTTATTTTTTTTCGCAAATTTTGAGTAAGCAATCTTTAGCCTGGTAAACTTGAAGAATTACTTCGATATCCGCAAAAACTTAGAGTGTAGAGAGAGCTCCGCGAAGCCAGGAACGGATAAGTAATAAAAACGTGTTTCCTCGCGGTTAAACAAAACCAAACCTGCGCCAACAAGCCTGGAAAATCGGCGAACACGTATTACGCTGCGTTTACCTTGTCGAGATGACCCAAAGAGAATTCGTACGTAGAGAGAGCTCTGCGGAACGTGTAACGAGTAACGGGGGAGTACAAAACAACGTTCTGTCCCGTGACTGAACAATTTACCATGAATCCTCGCCAACTACTGGATACAACAGACGACGAGCACTCATCAAGCCAAATCGACCTCGCCGTGACGAAATAAAAATAGTTTACAGAAATTCCGCAGAAAATTCACGTGTAGAGAGAGCTCTGTGGAACTATCAACGAAAGAGTAATGATGAAAATTTCGTTCCGCGATTAAACCGGTTTGCAGCGTTCTCGTAAGAACCCAAAATATAATCCGGACGTAAATAAACGAATGGCGTGATAAATATTATCCGCGTAGTTAAATTAAATTCCACGAAACGGAAAAAATTTCGTTACCCAACACCGAGAGTTAAGTCACGGGTGAATTATTCTTATAATATAAAAGCGAGAATTTGGCAGGAACGAGTAATTGGGTCATTTAAATAAAAACACGGCAATTGTGCGGACAAACTAATAACGAACAACAATTTGTCGAGGCGTAAAAGCCCTCACGGAGTAGAGGGAAAAGTCCGAGCTAGCCAATGAATGATAGTGAATTTATTGATCAAACTCAGGTAACAAGTGCATGAAAAGGTGAATAAACTCCCACAAGCCAGTGACTTCTATCGCAATTGGAATGATCATTTGCTTGACTAAATCAACTAATTGTAAGAGAGCTCTCTTATCTATTGGAGGGTACAACATCCTCTTCTCTCTTCTAAGTCAGGTCGCTGGGCGAAATAGAATTTCCCAGTGGCAAAATCCCAGCTCGTTACAGGACCCCAACTTTTTGGGTACGAGGGCAGTCCTTGCCCCAAAGACGACTACGGATGACTCGCAGCTGTTGCGGTGTCGCAACCGGTACTTCGACGGGACAGCACTATCATATCTTGTCCTCACAACAAACTGCAGGCATATAGTGATAAAATAGTGCAAAATAATAACTGTATACTTGGCGGCACAGCCGAATATCAGAATTGGAAAATTATAACAGAAACACAAATTATCCGGAACCTTGAAATAGAGGCTGCATACACAACCGTTCTCAGTGGAATCTCTTTTCTGTCTGTCTTGAGCCGAGTGTTTTCACACCCGGACACAGTGCAGTTGATAGCCACATATCCTCTTAAGTGCAAGCAAGGAGGCTTTCCCCCGAAGGACCCAACTCAAGGCGCTTCATCCAAATTTTGGCTTATGGACGAGTTGGGCGAGTTTGGCCTTCAGGACTGGTTTACGTTATTTCGAAACTATTTTACAATTGTCTTTACAGGCTAAGACAGAGGAAGAGTTTTACCCGACCCGTCGTGATCAGTTGCAGGCCCTTGCGACCTTCTCTGAATCTGCCGGTCTTCCAGTCTACCATCCCGAGTTCATGAAATAGTACATTGCTTACCGAGCGAGAAAACGGTCGTTTGCGCCGAGGTGAACATACTACATATTTTCTTCAATAGCGATGTGAAAGCAAGTTTCCAGTAGCTACGCGCTACAGATGTTCAGAGCTTATAGTTTTTGTCAAGCAAGTGGCAGCAAACACTAAGGGATGATAGCTCTGCTACTGGTGTGCCTGTTTTGGGGAGTGGAAGGGGGGCAAAAGTGATCGCGGGGTTGAGGGACGGAGCTCTGGTCGGGTTGTTCGGCTCCCTGACTCGAAAAAATAAAAATTTAAAAGTAAGAATAAAAATTCACTCCATAAGACCAATTTTTCAAAGGTTGCAGCTCATTTTCTAAGTTCTCCACGTATTCGCGAACTTCCGCAGGCGTTCTTTACTTGTCGGCAGGGTTATTTTTGGTTAAAAAAAAATTAGAATGTGAAAGTATGGAAAAACTATAAAAATTTATTACACAATTATTTTTGATACAACAATTATCAATTTCTGTGGTAATTATTTTCAGAACAAAAGATCAATGTTCTAAACCTCATAAATTACTTTGTTCTTGTAAGACAATCGGAATAGCTACTACTGACATTTTTTTTTTTACATTTATTTTCTCCCAAAATAAAAGTTACATCCTGTTATATTAATAACTGTTCGGATTTTTGGATTTCATTGCATTGGTTAGAGCACTTGAGTTGCTGACAAGTTCCACCATAACGTCCTCCGAATCTGACGCATCCAAGACATATTCAGTATTCGGATCTTCAAGTTCAATATCGTTTGTTGTGGTTTAGTCTGGTGCTTTTGGAAGTGTCAAGGTCATAGTCGGTAGGTTGATCATGTTGAAGATCATCGAGTCATTAAATTTGGCTTTTTTCAGAGGTTGTGAATTTGTCGAATCCGGTGCTTTAGAAACGGTTGAAGTTGGAATTACGAATGCAGTTTTAGACATTGATGATTTATTGATGTTGTCAATCATTGAGCCAGTATTTCTTTTGTGTCTAATCGAGTCAGCTATCTAACCTGTAACAGAATATTATATTTATGGAACCAAAAATTTAAATTACAACTAAAAGATTACCTTTGGCAACTGTTGAAGATTTCCACTCTCTGTGGCGTTTGAGTGTTTCCATATTGGCTTGTGAGTCAACAAGCACTGTGGTAGAACGGAAGATGTGTCCGATGCATCTTTCTGGACCTTCCAAGCCCAGAAATTCCGCAATCTGCTCAGGTATTTTTTCAAACGTGTGTTTTCCAATGACCTGAACGGTGCACTTTCCATTTTTGTGGCCGAAAAAAAATGTCTTGCTGAGTGCATTTGGTGGACGCAGTGTAATGTATTTCTTTACAATTAGAGCCATTTCATTTTCTATTACAAAGCATCTCGTTGTTCGGTTTTTGGTGTCGTTTAATTTCACCAGAATCAAATTTCCTTATTGATTCACGTCATTGCAATTCATGTTGATGAATTCGCATCCTCGGTGTGCAGCGAATAGTCTAAAAACAGCTACAACCTAAATTTGATACAATTTTATGAAAACATGGATTTTATACAGAATTATTGAAGAATCCCAAAGAAAATACGAATACGTTCAGTGAAAGAGCAATAAAATTTATTTAGCAATTAATAGGAATTTTCAAATGAATGTTTAAAATCTCATATTTACCTTCATTGCCAAAAATCTAATGTGTGGAGGTTCAGTTAAACACTTGTTAATCTCCCGTCCGGTGAAAACTTTTGACTTTTTTGTGACAAATCTTTTTTTCAGCGTTTTCAGAAAGACAATTAATTTTGAAAAGTTGTTAATTTTAACCTTTTAAGGACGGAACTGGTCGATATTTCGACCACTCAAGTATCATAATATTTTCGAGTTGTTATGGGGATAATATTATGTGTTGAATATAGTAAAAATAGTGTAACCATTCTAGGAAGCATATTTGACCTTGAAATAGTGATTTCAAGGTCAAATTTTTTATTCAGTATTTCGACCTAAAAATTGGTATACCCACGTATTTTTGTGCACTGAATTAGAAAAAAATAGTATTGCGTATGGTAAAACGCATCTTCAAAGTGAATATAAAGTCGAAATATTTGATTACCGTTAGTTTCTACCGGCAGATCAGCACATTGTTTTTTCTTGCGGAGGATTTCTTATCATTTTCGGGTTAAAATAGAAGAAGCAATAAATTTGACCTTGAAATGTAATTTCCAAGGTCAAGGATGTGTCTTGCATATCTTTTACTATTTTTTTCGTATTCAGCGTATCCAATTACGTAGGAAAGCACTCCTAACTCGCCAAGTCAAATTTTTAACATTGGACTTTACGTTGCGGACGGGAGTGGCCGAAATTTCGACCACTGGGTTGGTCGGACACTCCACGTGAGAAATTCATTGATATTATACACAAATTTCGTGTAAAATAAAAGGTCGATTTCAACGTAAAAATCCCCGTTCTTAAAAGGGTAATGTTTTTATGGAAATCAATAGTTGCTTCGAGCATGGAGTACGTCGCCCATAGCGGGCTTGATGCTTTTGATAAATTCCAAAAATAGGCCAGAAGAACGTTTTCCGAGGTGTGTTTTACTCCACTTTCGAGATTCCATTGTTCATATTTCTTGTACTCCTTTTGATATTTCTCTCGAGAGGTTCCCGGGAGTAAATTTGGTCTTGATTCGTTGGCGGCTTCTCGAATTTCGGGACGAGTACAGTACTCCGTATCGGAATTCTCTGACACAAGCAACTGGCGGCTTAGGAGATGGCGACACGGCTACGAGCTTCTACCACGATTCACGAGACGGCGACACATGTTCTGGCGTTTTTAATCCGCGCCAATCAGCGACCGGTAATCGACTGGTTTCCATCCTCGTTTGCGGATGGAAACTCGCTGGTTTCGCTCCGCTATTGTAGAAAATGTTTTTTTACTATCTTTGACAGATAATAAATACGTAACCACTTGACCAATTTCGATCAGGCTCAAACATTGAGATCGTATGAGCGGGAGTACCGGCCACGTAAGTCATGTTTGAAAATATTAACGTGTTCTTCAGATATAACGCCATGCTTGTACACAGTAAGATAGAGAAGTAGTTTGGCCAGGTAGATGATTCACAGGTAGTTCTCACCTTTAAATAATATGGTTTTCATCCGTCGGCAACATGGCCATAATACTTTGTGCACTTTGTAATACTTTCACTAGATGGACCTTGTTTCTGCAAACAAAGCGGCTGTTTGGTAATATGCGAAAATTAACTGAAACTCTAGGATTTACAAGAGCTTAATACCAATACATCAGCATTATGTATGTACATGAATTGCCTACTTTTAATAAAAAATTATAATATTCATAGAGTTTCAAAAGTGGTTTTCTTATGGTCACAAGACGGTCAAGATCCACGATTCTTTATCGGTTTTAATATAACGGCTTGGTGCTATTATTTCAGATATTTACTATGCAGCGACAACCGAGGCATATGGCCAAAGGATATTGAAACTCTATGGCAGTCTAAGCATCTAAGAACCATGAGTGTTGATTGTCGTTGCTGAGTACACGCCAGGATAAAACCGTCAACAAGCCACATAGCCGCTATGTTGGTAGTTGGGTTTCGCTATGTGACGGCTATATAGCTGCTACTTGAAACTGTTTCCCGGGTGGTATTGCTAGAATAAGCTAGACTTAAGAGCCGGCAGTGTACACACCGCGGTGAGACAATAAATGCTTCAATACGAGCCCGTCTATTGTGAATTCTTTGTTCCCACTTCCCCTATTTCACTATAGAAATACCTTAGCTTACTGTAATCCATTGGCAACGGGTATCGATTTCTAAAGCTCTTGGTACCCAAAATCTAGAACGAATGCTTCAATTTTCGGGAGTTGATGAATTATTTTCGAAATCAAGTTGTATACTACGCAATCACGTTATGAAAACTAGACGGGTATATCTTTTCATTTTCATCTCCATGTAAATTTCTCATGGATTTAGCAGCTTTCTATATCACTTTTATATTTATACAAATAATTTTATATCGTCGACAAGATATAATCAAGCTTCAACAAGGTCAAAAATACAGTAAATTATACATTTCAGGTCTCTATTCGCTGATGGCAATGCAATTCAGATAAATAAAGGCTATTCAGACCCGGATTTGAAATAAAATCCTCGAAAGTCGCAGTCAATGGTGAATGGAGAAAAATATATCATCACATCCTCGTTAAATATGCTATATAGGCTTTCCTTCTAGGAACAGAGACTGCGTTGGCAACTACTGTTTTACTTTTCATTACTTGCGGTGGTATAGAAAAAGTATTGGTTTCGTTAAAAATAAATTTTTCCAATTTCAATGAATCTATGTGTTTTCGAATATCTGCTATTCGAAAAAAAGATTATGGAAAAATGTTGGTCTGTCGGTCTATGTCGGCGGTTACAGTCGCCTTCCGCCTTAATTAGTAAGTAGTAGTAGATGAGTTTTTGCAGAGCATTCTTTTGATAAGACCTTGTCTTCGAAACTGAAGTTGTGAAATTACTTCTGGGCTGTAACGGACAGCTGATTCCAAGATCAGTAATCGACCTTTTTCGGATGAACGAGAGATCCATACCTCAACAACTACAACGGCGAGCGCGGAAAGGGCGAGGCGACGATGTAGGGGAGGATAATCCTTTTCACAGCTGGACGACGGACAGGACAGTGCGCAAATGGGATCGAACCGAATTTTAGTATAAATAGATGCCCGAAGAGGAGCTCGGCAGCAAACCCGAGGCAAAGCATCCGACTGACTCTCCATAGTTTTAGAGAAGACCCGAATCATAGTGCTTGGCTTGCGCATCGCCTACACTTCCGAGGAAAGTATCCTAGTGATTTTTTTTTTTTTTTTAAATTAAGTAAATAACAATTTTTGTTTCTCGTTGTGAGAAAAAAGTTTCAGTTGGATTAGTTAAAAAATATTGTGTTCTTGTGGATGAAACTGCCAAATCGCCCCTTGTTATGCCTTACTTTGGAGGGTGGTTTCACTCCTTTAAAATGTTTAATGGCAGATGAAAAAAATATGTTCCGCTTAGTTTTTAGTCTAATATAACAAATTGCAACAAAAAGATATCAAATCGGAGAGATTGACCTGGGATATTTTCCTTGTTTGATTGGTGCGTAGCCAAAGGGGCAAGTAACCTTAGGTAGTTTTTGTATTAGAATAGAGTGGTCACGTCGTAATGCACTTGGATCAGTCAGCGGTTGTAGAGAGCAGTTCACAGCACAGCGCTTAGCTGATTTAGTTTGCTACTTAAATGGGATCATCTAGAATCATTTCATGAATGCAGCTTCGATTTGAGATCATAGAAATATTTGCTCAATTGCATTTCAGGCTCCGTCTTTGTAATATCGTAGACATCGCGACAAAAGCATCCTTCATACTTAACGAAACAAGACTTCGTATAGCACAGATCTCAAACCGTCGAATTGAAACTTCAATTTTGGATTTCATTTTATATTGTTTTACATTTTGACTGAAATTTTGTAATTTTGCGAGAATCGCCATTTATTTTTGATTTCTATTACTAGAAGTTTGTCCGATTAAATATTACTCGAAAACATATTTGTTTCCTCGTTTGACGGTTAATTTTAGTTATCTCAGGTTCAGATAGTCGTAGAATAAAATACAGCTTCAATGTCAGTGAAGCAAATAACTTTGAACGGCACTGTTCATTCTGTGTCCGGAATCGTTATTTGAGGGATCCCGAGTTTGGTGAACAGCCTGGGATCTCGCTCTGGTCTGTAGACCGGTTGAAACTTACGAAACTAATTCGGGCACGACATACATGGAATTCCGATTTCCCTGTTTACTGGAGTTGGGCGACTTTGGTAAAAATTAAGTAGCTTCGCAAAAAATACTCGTGGATTAGGCCTACAGGGAAAACCACAAAAAAAAAAATACTCCTACGACTCTACCTCGACGGTGGTGTGGAAAAGAGTTCAATGTTAATATTATATTGGCTAAAACAGACAATAATAATTTAAAACGTAATAAAATCATAATAAAATAAAATACTACTCGAAATAAAATTAACAACAATTTTTCAATACCTACGTATCTCACTTGTTCTTTACTCTCTTCCCTCCGCAACCCTAAAAAATCAATAAAAACATACCAATCGAAAAAAATTAACAAGTCAAATTGTTTTGTTAGAAAATGCACTATAAAAAAACTGAGAAGCATTTTTATTGTGGGATTTGAAATTTTTGAGTTATCTCACCTTGAAGTACTCTATTTCCTTATTTCTCGTCTTTTTCTGCTCATAATTTGTTTACTATTGATTTTAGGTGAAAGAGTTATAAAAACAGTTATAGATAATTGTATAAAATACAAAAATGCTTTCTACAAAGTCAACCTCACGGTTACGGAGATATAACAAAAAAAAAGGATTACACTCTTAATTTCAAGATGGCGGCCGAATAACAACACCACCCGTCCCGAAAACTCGGTTTTACACTATCGGGTGACCCCGCTATGATATAAAAAAAAAATATCGCTGCCTACCCAAAATGCACGGTTATCCTTTTTTTGAGCACAGAATGACTGGACTATATGTCCGAGTCTACGGAAAAGGCAGTTTCGGTAACTTGTTACCCAAGTCTGTGAAAAGACGGCTCTGGCGAAAGTTCGAGTCTGTGAAATGCTTCAGCATAGTTAAATAGGGTATTTCGTGTTGGCAGACTACAGGAGTTCCCTTTTCTATTTTGATTCATCAAATTTTTTTAAGACGAAGACAACTCTCCGTAACGCAAGTTCATGAGTAATCACTCTCAGGAAATCCGCACGCGTTACAGGGTATTATTGAGTTAGTGACTTGGTTGAAAGCCCTTCATATTTGCAAAAATATATTTTTCATTTTCACTACCGCGTGGTCCAATGCTGTGAAGTCAAATGTGCCAAAAACGCGAGCTTTGTGCCAGAATCCCGTAAAAATTTTTTCTGCAAAACTTTCTTTAACAGTACTTAAAGCGTACCATCTATTACCTATAGGCAGATTGAAATCGGCCGAAATAATGTAAAGATTAAAGATCACATACTAGACCGATATGATCTATTACCTTCAAGATTATCAATTAACTTTGCAGTACACAATTCGATCAACTCGTAACTTAGCGGTAACAACCGTTGCGAATTTCGATCGTCATTATATGTACAATTCCGTCTAAGAGATACTCGTATAACTATGTGGTGCCACCAGCCCAGGCACAATGTCACCACCATGAAGAATCAGGGCACTCCGGCATTTTGTTTTTAGTTGAAAATCGTAGCATTATCATGTAGGAAGTAGTGGTACTACATAGGTATCATTCGAACGAGACTCTTCATATAATTTCGATCGAACTTCACAACAGGTGACTTCGTTTGAACGTTCAATTCTATGTGGAATTCTAATTGCATCAGCTTCTGCTTCTTGTTATACCGTGATAAATTATTTTATAATCGGCCTTTATTGATAGCGTCTTGGTTACAACGAGATATACGTATATAGCTCTAACGAAGAAGACCATAGAAATACAGCCAACTGTTTAGAGGGACAACTCATTGTCAGTCTTAAGTCTATATTTGTAGTTGGCTTATTATATTTCCAACGTCAAAGAACTGACACGGTCTGATCGGCCTGACTGCCTATGATATGGAGTTTTTATGACTTGATTAGGGGCATCTTTGTATCGTGGTTGCCATGGTTTCAACAACTTCAAATATTTTTGGCGTTCGAAAGACTGAGTACAGCTATTTTTAATTTATAGCTGGGCATACTGCTGTTATATAACCCAAAAATTAAGTGAATTTTTCGATTCGGCACACTCTCTTTACTCGACGACTCATTTTCATTCTTGATAACTTTTCTTACTTCTCGCAGGGACGTTCGAGAGCCTTCCAAGAAGTACCGAGTATGAATCGTAAAAACTGGTACCGCATCTTTAAGATAAGATGATTTTGTGACATTAATGATGAAACCTAATTACTCCAAAAATTCTCTCATCTTCTGTAAGTTACATGCTTCTGTACATTGAATATACAGTGTTATCCGTACCCAGGCACAACCGGTTTTCGAGGTATACTACCGACAACGGACGTAATGTATTTAAATGAAATGTAACCGGTTTGAGAATTTTTGTGAAAACACAGGGGGCCCGAATGGTAGACCGATAAACTTCTGCAATTAATTTTTGGAACTATATCTAAGATACTTTAAGATGTATTGTATATGTGATAAAGAATCCAGATCACCTTATGATAATGCCACATTAAAATGTTAGGTATCAGGATTCCATTCATGAATGCGTGAACAGATTCTTCTTCGGAATTTCTATTCAAGTTCTAATATCGGTAGATGAATAAACTCCGCATGTAAGTATGCTTTAAAATTTATTTTAGTTTTGTATTTTTTATGGATTCACAGTAGACTTTATTTGGCTAATTCTGATCCCATAAGAATCTGAAAATGTGCTACACTCATTTGAACCACGAAATTGAAAGAAGCATCGCCATTTCTGACGCGGTATGTACCATGAAGCGACTGAGAAAAGACACGAATGTCGGAAATTTATATTTCGACAACCAATTATTGAATTCGAGTCGGATCTGTTTTATTCAAAAGAAAATCAGGCATCACGAATTTTTTTTTGCAACGGAAAGCATTGTTTTAGTGATGATAAGGTCTGCAATGTTGTTCGATGACATAGTGTTTTAGTATGTCCACGGTATTCCAGAAACGCCTGATTAAAAATATAGATTCATTGAAAATTCGGAGATAGTACGTTTGAACAGTTTGTGATATTTTCTTGAAATTAAGTATTTTTGAATACGCAGAGGATTTTTGTACCAAGTGGCTGAAAATTGGTTTCCTAATGTCAAAAATATGGCTGCACATTTGTTTTATGATAAATACCTTCATAAATATTGACCAAAAACACTTGAAATTAGCCGAAAAAGTTCAAACTCTTGGGGTAATGGTTAAAATATCTTTTCTTAGACTATCTGAGGCAGCTATCTTGTAGAGAAAGAAGCAACGAATCCAATGTGCACATGCTCAAATTTTGAGGACAAACCGGTCAGAAAATACGTAGCGTCAAAGTTAGAGTTTGTATTGTTGCCAAAGTTGACATTTTTGACCTTGTGGGCCAATATTCGACCTACAGGCCTATTTTGTGACATTCACTGCTTTCCAGGGACACTTTTTTTTACCATTTTCCCAGGATTTGGGCATGTTTTTGGTCAATTTTGAGTGTTTTTGACCAACATTTCTGTAGGTATTTGTCTTAAGTCAAATCTGTGCCCATATTCTTGTTCCTTGGTCAATTTTACACTAGGAAACCGATTTTCAACCACTTGGTACAAAAAGCCAACAATGGCTCTGGCTCAGCCAATAAATTTTTTCGAGACCCAAGATTTGGGCTTTTGACTACTCTCCAAGTGGGTAACATGCCCGCAAAAAAGTCAGCACAATCAGAGGGGGTGGACGACAGCTCCGGCTTATCTTAAATAATTTTACTCTTAGCATCAGAACTAATAACGAATAATAAAGTGAAAAACTTCTGATCAAATACTATTCAGGTATACGAGTTTAATACATTAATGCTTGCTGGAAAGAAACACACCTCCAGAGTGAAGCAATGGAAAACACGTAGCTTCTATGTTTCTGTACAGAAAGTAAAAACACGTATCTTCAATGATCATACACAGAAAACACGTGGTTTCGTAATATGGTCAATATGGAGATCAGTTTTCGTTACTAGTAGATATGAATATTTTGAAATCATATACTCAAGTAATATTTTAGTTGAACAAATTATTGATACTATTTTTCGGTTCATTATTTACTTTCATTTGTGATTCAATATGACTTCAAGTTCGGATTTCGTAAAAATATTTTTTTTTAAATGTTACGAAACAGTTTTATCTTAAACCCGAATTCAACACTGCATTGCATATCACGATACCTATCTTGATGTTTCAGTAGTGGTAGCACCAAAATTCAGTTTGTTTAAAAGTTTTATAGGACGCTACTCAAAGTTTGATTTAGTTGGCTCTGTTAGAAAGATGTGTAGGTTATGAAACATTTATTTTAACACGACTGAATAAATAATAAATAATAATGGTTATTAATAATCTTAATTCCAGTTTGCATTTAATTAACAATCTCATGATTTTTAAAAGTTTTCGGGAATTCCCGAAAATTTCTAGTCGAGAATTCTCGAGTCCCGGGGAAAAAAATAAATCGAGAAATCATTAACTCTAGAAAAATCAAGAATAGTTGGGAAAAAAATTGCAGTATTTCGTTCGATTTGATGTTGTGGTGCTGTCGGGAGGTTAGTTACTGTATGACGCCAGAGAATATGGTTTACAAGTTGTTTATTGCCAGAAAAATCGGGTTACACAGTTCGGATGGCGTAGTAGAAAATGCGTAAGGCAGGGAAAAAAAGCGAAACGAGTTGATAGGTACGTATGTGCCAAGAGCGTGGCGAAGACTGGTTGCAAATGAGGAAAAAGTGCAGGCTCGCCCCCGAGTCGAGGCCAAGGGTCGAGTCGCGCCATAAATGCCACATGTAGGGAAATTTCCGGCGCGGTCAAATCCTTAGCCCTCGGCTAGCGAGGCGAGGCCTGGACACTCGCACGTTAGTTGTAAAGAACTATAGAAAAAGATACACACGGAGAAACGGAAATATTTTAAGGGTTTTTCGCCGGCTTGCTGGTGGCGGGTGTCCGCCACAGATGTGAAAAGCCCCATACACATTTTTCAAACATTCTTGTGTGATAAATATTTTTGTCTCAAATCACAAAAATCGTATTTTTTGTTGTACTTCAATTCCATATTCTATGTTGTACATAAAAGAAGAGAAACTGGTACAAATAAGGTGAGAGTATGACGCCAAAAAGTGATTGTGCAGCTGACACAGGATGCCAGCTGTGCATTGTAATAATAAGTTCTGGGAGGAAATGTGCAGAAAAACACTACTAACATCCAATCTAAGCCAAGAGACCGAGACAAAAAAGTGGAAATATGATATCAAGAAATCTAGGGCCGTAAAAGGAGGAAAATTCGGTCATATTTCGATTGGACGATGACCGGGCGTAAGGCAAGTTAGCGAACGAGAAAAGCGAGACGTTGAGTGGAGAAAGAAGCGGGTGAAGAACGTCGTTGAAGCACTACGCGACTAACTTGACTTGGGAACTTTGTAACTACGGCAATAACTAGGATATATTGTGCGGAAGCTGGTACAAAGTGATATTAATTGTAAGTGATGGGCTTTTGTTAGATCTGAAATTATCGTATCAGCGGGTAAACAAGTCAGTATGAATAAAGATTCCGAATAGAAAAAAACTATTGCCTCTGTTTTCTTTTGTCATTCCTTATCCTAGAAGTATATAATACGAATATGCGATCGTCGCAGCAATCTCTCCGTGAATGATTGCATTGCACGTTGTAATGATTCAAATATAACCGCGCAATGAGCATGACACGAGCGGATGAAGTTAGACCCAGGGAGTGGGACACCTGGTAACCAATTTGAAATTTAAGAAGGAGTTGCTTGGTCTACGTCTCTCTAGGAGGAAGGAGGTGCGGAGGTTCCCCTCTCCGAAATTAAGTCTTAACAGACCGAAAACTGACGAACTTATAATAAAAAATTAAATTTAAACTACGAGGACGAACATTTAAAATTAATTATTATACACTCTAAAAGTCAGGCCAAATTTACAGAGAGACGATGTAAAACGAAGAAAAAACAAAAGTGAAATCCAAGAATATAGTGCCTCGACGAAAGACAGTTATTTACACTTATTTATAATTTTAACAATGTACGCCATGTTTAACAATATACACTGTTTTAAACAATATACACATGGGCTGAATGAATTGTGGAATGGATGAATGAATGAATTTTAAATCAAATGACGGCTCGTGTTTTAATATATGCATGAATAAATTAAATTGTATTCTGCTATTCGTACCTTATAGAATATACTCTAGATACCAAGCTAGAGCCTGGGACTGCCATATCAAGTTAGCCATTTCGGATTTTGGGAATCTCATCTCAAATTCATGATCAACGACTCCAAAAATTCACGCAGGCCAAATTCTGCGACCGACTTCACCATTTTTAGATTTTTTGAAAACCAAATTCCACCCGCCATTTCGAATTTTCAAAATTTGACGTCAAATTCAGAATTAGCGATTTCGAAAATCTTCGGGAACTAAGTTTTAAGAAAATTCATTGCTCGGTTCGAGTTTAATAGATATTTGACCGCAACACTCGATTTTTCCCCAATGTGCATCAGCGTGATTTACATCGGTGTCAAGAAGGTCCAACAACACACAACGAAAACAAGTGTAACGAAGAAGCAAAACAGGTATAAAATAACAATGATGGAAACTTCGCGGACCGAATAATGTAGCACTCATTATGCTAAAATGCTTTCAAGCAGGCGTCTCGATTGATTACTGAACAACACCTACCACATGGTAACTCGAAAAGAAGCTGTTAGCAATTAATGCTCAGATGATAATATGTAACTAACAGTGTGAGTGTGAAAACTGCGTAAATTCTCCCGTCGGATCGTTGCACACTTTTTGATTGATATGTTCTTATTGTTGATGTATTTGGGACTCTCAGGGTCGTTATATAGAATGCTGATCTGTATAATTCGATCGTCATCCATTCGTACGTATACCCTTTATAATACTTATGTAGTGATGTAGATAACATGTACATTCTGTAGATCTTGCGATCGAAAATTTCTAATTCTTTCGTTTTGTTCTTCAAGGTTTTGAAATACAAGCCTTTTCAAACTACGTTGCCCATAATTTTAAATTCCTATCTAATTTTCTATTCAAGTTAACCTGCGTTACAAATTCACGAATCACGCGCTCAACCGACAAGAATAAAAATTGATTTTCGTAGATAACTATTGAAATTTATTTCGGAATATCACCGATCTCTATATTGACTGGACAATTGATCAGTGCTATTTGCAATTTTTATGATCCGATTCAAAGCGGGCAATTCAAATTGAAAGCCAACTAGTTTTACGCTTGTATTGTTCGTTGGCGGTGGAAAGTAAATAGAAGCAAGCAAGTTCGCAAATTGTTGTAAACGATAAAGTCTAGTACATAGCACTAAGAAAAAGATTATGAAATGAATGAAAATGGTGAAGTGCTAAAAACGAACTAATCACAGGTGAATGCTACAGCCGCAATTGCTAACAATATCGGGGTTCAATGTGGAGTTGAGAATAAACAAAATATTCTAGTATTTTAGTGTTCTCCCTGAGCAATCCTACTTTATCAAAAGGATGGCTAAAAAATATGAAATTAAAGGACGGCGGTACTCCAACAGTTCATAGTCGACTGTGTTAACACATATTTACTTGAAACACTTGGTCCGAATAAATTTCCCGCTTTAAAAGAACCCACACTTGTCCCCCCATCCCCCTTCTAATGGTTCCACGCTGTAATACGTAGAAAGCGTACCCGTCCACTTTTCCAGTGATACAGTGATCAGTGTGGAATATGAAATCCAGTGCAATTGACAATCCACATTCTGGATCTGTTGTACGGAATCTGTCAAGCATATTAAACATGGCAGCTAATATGCGACAATGTGTTGCGAAATATGATGTGACCTCACAACAGCGTAAAATATATTAGTAAGAAAATAAACAACGAGTCTGAACGATCCTGACACGGTCATAATTGTATGTTCATTGTGTCATAAAATACCCATAATTGTATATTCATTGGCGTTTGTGCTATACGAGTTTTCGATAATCTAACCATGAGAGCCAATGAGTAGGTTCAGATGGACGTATTAATAAAGCCTTGAGAATAAAACTGCGGTACGAAATACGCTGGTAATTTGAACGTGCAGCTTCTGAACAACCGACTTGCATAAGATATCACTTCGATCAATGAAAAATTATCATCTGGATTGAGAAGCTGCGGCAACAGGTTAATTGGCTGCAGCCCAAACTCGTTTCTCGTAATACGGAAAATAAACCCATTAAGCGAAAGGATTATCGTGGACCGACGAATTATTATTCTGACGGTGAAAATCAGAGATAGCTTTGGCATTCCACAGCCGGTACAGGTTTGGTTTTCAATTTATTATATCTAATTTACGTAATTAGATATCATTCACAATTCTTGCTCTTACGATTCAAGCGAGAATATATTTTACATCATTTTTTGCTCTACGATTCATATAAGTTATCTTTAGCCAGCTCAATTATGGAAGCACGTAAAGTTATATCCAAAATTCGATCGTGATGAGAGAACTTTTAGTATACGAAGGGAAAGGAATCCTGTAGCCAACAAAATAGATTGTGTTCCACAGATTGGACTCCATTCACTTCAATCTAGTATCCTTTATTTGTGCCAAATACGATTACTTCAATTCAACAATTCCGATTTAGTTAGTTTGTCAAAATGATTTAGTCAAGCGAATTTTTTGATTAAAACCCGTTGAGGACACATGGGGTCCAACGGACCCCAGACAAATTTCAATGCAATTTTAAATCTACAAAGACCCTTAGGAATTAGATATATAGCACCATTTGTTGTTGTTTGAAGTCTCCACAACAAGTTTTGACACGTTACGAAGGTCTCTTTGGCATTAGTCATCCTGCAGAGACATATTAGTGCGCACGTGTTTTTTTTTGGGGTTCTGTAGACCCCGTGTGGCCTTACTGTGGCAAAATCTTTTTTTTACTGTGACAAAATCATGCTTTTACATTTTTCTGCATGTTTAGTTGTACTATTTCTTTATTACAAGAATGGCCGAGATTCGTGACTTCAAACTTCAAAATAAATATACTTTTTTCAGACTTCATCAGAATTTTATTTTTTTCTCGAAAAAATATTGTTTTTTGAATAAAACGCCGTCGTTTTTTTTTTTGATATTTTGAAAATTAAAATTTCTAATACTATTTTTATAAAAAAAGTTCAATTTCGTGAGTTTTTTTTTCTTAACAATATTTTAGTATTTTAAAATCATAAAAAGATCAAAACAATCATAAGATTAATTAGAGAGAATATAAAATTAAAGTTTCGCACCGGTTTTAAGTCGATACATAGCGTAAAACACAAATGAGAACTGTTTTTCTGCGTGGGGTGCGCTGGACCCCGTGTGTCCTCAACGTTATTTTTTCGATGTGTGTCCTCAACGGGTTAAACAAAAGCCTTTCTTGTCGCGATCGAGTGAAGTACTGATTCGAGTGAACCTTTTGATGTATTTCCAAAATTACGTCAATTGAATATTATTTGAATTTTAATTGAAGTTTATGTATTGTTTCTCCAAGTCGCATGTTCGTTGACAGAAACAATTAGGTACTCAAAATCAAATAAGTACATGGTTCTAGCCAACAAAAAACTTAGATCAATTGAATGCCATATTTTGTTGATCTAACCGGAGCTCGTTTGGCGTAACCGGTTGAATCAGTTGCACCAATTTGTTGACAAAGTAAAAGAAACACCACATGCTTTAAGAAAAAGGGGATTCTCCCATCTTAAAAATCAGAATACTAGTACTATAAAGCGCCACTAAGCGGTGAACTTTCTCGCTACTGAAGTAGCTTTAGAGATCGTTGTAAAACCGGTTAGTCGGCTAGGACCTCAGATACGGATAACGTACGATAATTTTGCCATCAGACCTGTTACAAACGAAGAAAGCATAACCATACCAAGTTTCAAGTTATCGAAATTTATATTAACGACAGATAAACAAAAACTGTAGACACATGTTCAATTTATCCTTCCAAATATATACAAGAATAGGTATCGGGTTTTACGCATGAAATATTCAGTAAATCCCGGAAAATGTTGAGTCACTAGAGTTATAAATGATATAATTGGAAGAATACATTTTGTGCGCTTGAATAACTCATAATATTGAATATATAATATGCAAAAGATTTTTATAACAAGAAAATTTAATCACCCATTTCAACCAATGAACTCTTAAATGAACAAAACATGAATTATAACAAGCTTAATGTGCTCTGAGACACCAATTTCATATTTCTAAAACAAAACAATCGAGGTGCGTTCAATTAAATTTTTTGTTATTTTTTTGTCTTTTGTTTTTGTCATTTTTTTTGTCTTTTGTTGATACAAAATTCACATTATCGGAAGAAACTCACGCCGTGTTACCTTGAATAAGTTGAAAGTGAGCATGATCGATCAAAGGCTTCATTCAATTTAATGTCAACTTGTCACAAGTAGTTCGTCCGGCAAAAGTATTTTGTTGAATCAAGAAAGTATTGTGATCACTGTATTTGACCATGGCATCTGTTGAATTAAACGAATATTACTGGACGTAAATAATCCTTTTCTTCAGTGTACTACAAAATAGAGCTACAGGAATGGAAAATATAGTGTGGTAGTTTACATTGTTTATTCGTACCGAGGACCAGAGGATTCGCTTAAACATTGATGTTCAGCTTTGACTAGTAACATAGGTATGTGGTGAAAATTTCGGCACGAATTTCAGTCACGAAAAGATCGATCCAACCAAATGTTGGGTCCATCTTTTCCAGAGTGCAAATCGGATCTTTATACTCAGAACAAAAAAATGAATTTACGTGATTAAGGCTGGGTTTAAAAAAGTATAATGCGGTGCTTTTTCTTCTCCAAGTCCAAATTAAAAATCCTTTGTAATTTGCAAAAAAAAATAAGGCTTACGTATCTTCAGAACTTAATTGATCTCTGTAGTTCGACAGCATCAACTCTATATTTAGTATCGTCGATTTGACCGATGAACCACCAATCGAATAACGAGAAAAAGAATTTGTTAAATCAACTGAATACGTCCGGCCAATACAAATTTATTTGAATTAACCAACGTATATTTAAATGAAATGAAAAAAAAGTATTTCTGACAATTTCTGTTTACTTGAGCGTAGTAAGTGATTTAGTTGAGGAGACAGTTGACTCAAGCTGACCAGTGCTTGAATAAAACGAATGAAAGTACAGTTGACAAATCCAATATAATTGAGTAAACTTAATAATGCAGTTGAGTTTAGTAAATGATTCAGTTGAGGAAGCCAATTGAATCAAGCAACGTTCTTTAGAATAAAATGAATAATATTTAATGTTAATGTAGCGAAGGTACCTTCTCACTCTGTATATTTAAACAAGGAAATCTCAGTTCTTCGCGATAAAAGCATGTTACAAATGAATTAAGTACTTTGCTGCTGCACCAACCATTATTATTGTGGAAATAGTCTTTCCAGGCGTTAACTCCAGGACACATATTTTCTTAAATATATGATTTTGTCCTGTACTTTCTGTTTTTCGTTACATTCGATTTTTTAATCGACGAACCTCTTTTCTTTCAGTAACAAAAAATTGTTACATCATCTTTGACTCGTATTTAGTTTAGTGTAGCAAATGATTAAGTGAAGAGACCCAATTACATCAATCAACGTGTGCTCGAATTAACAAAATAACAGTTTATTCCGTCACTTGCATTTGGTTGAATTCAGCGAATGACTTAGTTGATTAATGTAAGCGATTGATTTTATTGTAATAAACGATTTATTTGTCGGAACCAATTACATTAACTAACATGTTTTTGAATCAAATGAATAATATTATATTTGACAATTCGGATTCAGTTGAGTACAGTAACGATTTAATGTTAGTTGATTCAGCAAACAATAAGATAACTGCAGTATTGGTGGATTCAATCAGCATGCTGCTTCAGAAATATGTTAATTTTTTACATCAATGCTATATTCGTTCGATTTAAAAATTCACTTTTTTCTTTATCACCCGCATATTCCTGTAAACCTGTGTAATGCATATAACGGTGAGTATGCGTATGGCTCACAATAAACCAGGAAAAGCCATCCAACTTATGAAAGATAGTTTAGCGCAGTGGTCATAAGTGTGCGACTTTGAAACAGGTTGATATGTTGTAAATACCTCAATTATAATGCAAACGTTAGTTTTCTTCCAAACCACTAATATTAAATTTTACAATTTTGTGTTCCCCTAGACTAATTATTGGTAACATGAAACGTTTCTGTATAAATTCACAGAACCGACAGATTTTCCACATTAGCTGTTCTTTTGTTTAAACTGAAACGCCATGTGGTACAATCAATGAAACTTACCGATCCAGTCAAATAAATATACAGTAAATGCAGTAGCAGCGACCAATCGATCTGAGGAAACAGTCGTTTGAAATAACTGAGTCTTCTATTGATGTCATCAAATATTTACCCATTTCAAATGGCTAATTCAACCAAATAATTTTGCTGTCCCAAATAAGTGTGTATTTCGCTGCCCATCACTGCCGTATTTAGTTAAGTGAAATAATATTCGCTTCTTCCAAAAAATCTTTTTTCTCTGTGTACACAATGGTAAACTGGCACCTGGTAAAAGCCCAACTGATCTTGTGGCCTGTCACCGAACTTCTTTTATCACGGATACATTCAACACTCCTATGACACGTCATAGTGGCCATGGGGGAGACCCATAATGACTAATACATACAGCATCGGTAAAATAAATGTGTAAAGCACTTGGATCCAATAAACATGTCAGACTTTGTGATACTCTTTAACGTTTGGAATATCTTAAAGAATTGCCGTCGATACAAGATGAGTAATCAACTGAGAAACATCTTCATTTCCAAAAATCTTAACACATGATGAATCACAAAGCTATGCTCAACTCACTGCCGACTATAGTGTTAAGCATAGTCACGAATACTGGGGAAGCGGCGTAAGCGCAAGACTAGAGAAGAAAGACAGCAGGCAAGCAACAATAAATAAGAAAATTGGACTCAACGCGGATCAAAGTACCAGGCATAATATAGAGATGGCGAATGAAGCTGATAGACCTCTCAACTCACTCAATCAATAAAAAACCCAGGATTCCTACTACAAGATAATAGCAACAACCTCAATCTCGTCTACTTCGAATTATTTTCTGGATTTCAAAGAGAATTCGTAACTTTAGAAGTATAACTCGCGAAACCAGAAAAGAAAATATTGTATGCATTTCCGAAACATGAGCATTAAAAACGCCAAATGTTGATGTTTCGAATTAATTTTCATAGATCGATAGCCCGGCAATGAGACGCGCAAGTCGAGGCAGAGCGAGTGGAAGGCTTCTAATAATGATTAATAAGAAAATATTTAGGTCAATTGAAATGCTGTCCAAGACCAATAACTTCAGTTTCATTGAACCCGTATATAAAAGAAAAAAAAATAAAAAATAGATTATTCGGGGTTACGTATATAAATCAGGTAGATGAAAGAAAAGGGTTGCTGGAAGCTATGGACGAAATATTAGATTGTGTCTATTTAAAATTCCCGGACCCTGTCATCACTATTGGAGGAGACTTTAACTGACGTATTGCGGAGAAGGATTTATTCACCCAAAATCATGTGCCGGCAGATGGTAATTTCCATCTGAGGAGAACGAGCTTAGATCAAAGGTTCAACAATATTGGAGGTGAGCTGACAGATTTTGTTGCAAAAGATAAGCTTTTCTTCGCCAATGGAAGGTTAAAAAGTGATTGTATGGGGAATTATACCTTCGTCAACAATTGAGGTTGTTTAGTCATAGATCTTGTTATGTGTAGTTTATCGACCCTCTATCTGGAAAAAGATTTTAAGGTAATTGATTGTCCCACTCTATCCAATCATTTTCCTCTGGTTTTAGCGTTTAGGCTTAAAGAAAACAATATTAAGGGTGAATGTAGACTTAAATGGACCGAAGCCAAAGCTAAACTACTTGAAAAAAAATATTATGGTCGAAGAATGTGGTACTGATCGATCTTAATTTAGAGAAGACGGCAACTAATTTAGTTAACACCATTAAAGAGACCGCTAAATCGGCAAAACTGATTTCCAACCAATCTAACTTTTTTGCGAACTCAAAACCTTGGTATGACAAGGAATGCTCTGAATTCAGACAAGTAATAAAAGGGGCATTAGCCCCAGGAAGGGATGGAATTTCAAATCAGTTTTTGAAAAAATTATCCTAACAATTCGATATTGTACATAAATGTTTTATTTAATAAAATCACAAAGAAGGAACAAGTTCCCAGTTCCTGGGTTTTAATCATAACCAAAATGTTGCATAAAAATGGCGATCGGTATGATCCGAAAGTCTATAGACCGATTTCCTTGGTAAATACAATAAAAAAGATTTCCACATTGGTAATTTATCATAGGCTTTATAATATTTGGGCAGAGAAAAACAATAAGGTGCCAGAGTGGCAGGCGGACTTTCGGTGAAGTAGAAGTACGGTGGATCATATATTCACGTTGTATTCAATAATACAAATGAAACTAACAAAGAAGGGTGAAATTTTTTTTTCCCTATTCATAGATCTAAAGCGTGCCTTCCCCTCTGTTTTCCATAACCTATTACATCGAAAACTAAGTAACCTAGGAGTAAGTCATAAAATAATTAGGATAATTATGGATCTGTACAGCAAAGCTAAAATAGTGGTGGAAACCGAAGAAGGGATGTTTGCTCCCTTTGATATAACAGTCGGTGTACTGCAAAGGGAAATTCTGAGCCCTTTATTGTTTGCTCTGTACATTCCAAAAATTGCAGAGTTCTTAGTAAGAAAGGGTTTGAAACGGGTTTTGTTGACCACGCAATTGAGGTCCTTCTTCTAGCCATTACCAATGATAAGGTTTGCATATCGGACTCCTCCTCTATCTTGAACAAAATTATTAAAGTATTTATGTGAATATTTTTTAACGAATCAGTTGGATCTCCATGTCAGAAGAACAAAAGAGACGGTATTTTTCAAAGGAGGGCTCAAAAGAGAAAACAACCCCCCTCTCCACTTGTTTAACAGAAACGAGATAGAATATTAGATAAGAATTATTATATAAACAAAAAATAGGTGACAGAACTAGAAATACATTCTATCCAACGGTGAAATTAATTAATAGAATAAATATTATTAATCCTAGATACGTGAAAAAAACTAGTCAGTGCATTAGTTTTATCAACGCATCTCTATGCCATCTGAATTTAGAGCATAGGACGTATTGATGAATTAAACAAATTACAGAACTCGTTTCTCAAAAACTACTTGCCCTCCCATCAAATGCACGTGACTATGCAGTGAGAGCAGAGGTAGGATTGGATAGAATCGAGGTTACATTATTTAAATTGGCATTCGACCGTATTCAAGAAAGTATTCGAAATGGAGAATAGTAAATTTCCCAAAATCTGCTTTGAGAAATTGAATCATTCATAAATAGGACGATTAAAATAAAAGAATTTGACTTTGAAAGATTAATTAATAGAGTAGAGACTTGGGAGCAGCTTAGCTTAGAATAGTATATTACGGCGCGAGCCGCGTATTCTATTTTTCGTTCCATTTGCCCGCAAATTCGGCATTACGCGTCTGTTTTCAGAACGGATAAGGTTTCTGAGCTGGCACTTAAAAACAAACTTTATCCGATCTGAAAACAGACGCGTAATGCCAAATTTGCGGGCAAATGGAACGAAAATTGCATAATTTCACCTTAGCTGCAGTTTCACTTTCATCCTAATGCAGTAGGAATCGAAGGATAGAATGTTAGAATGTGACTAACAGTAAGAATAATTTTTTCAACACTTTTTCAGGGATCGCTGGGAAATTAAGTTTTCTCTGATGTTAATTGTTGTACAATCAATATTCGAACAATTTTACTACAAAGCGTCATTTTGAGAAGCAATTGCTGCTGAATGTATTAATCAATTTTCAAAATAAGCTATGCAAGTGACTTTTTCATGCGTGTGCCAAAAAAAAGAATATACGATGCATCCGTAAACTGTTTTTGGTCCGAATGACGTTTTGAGTACGAGTCGTCAGCTGCGCTTCGGCTCGCCTTCGTCCCTGCCTGTGGCTTGCACTCAACACTGAACGCAACAACATATCCTCACCTAAAAACACCGAGTTTACGGGCATGCCACATAAAGTAATATTATTCTTTTACCGGCTCGTCCTCTCACTCGTAGTTGAATATATTGGAAGGTCGATGATCACGGCTGTTAAAATGCATTGGCCATAGAAGGTCGAAAATCAGGAAATCCGTCTTAATAGACGCAACACATCGAGTCTTGAAGGATATAGTAGATGCCAATCAGCCAATGCATCAATATGGAATTAAATTCTATACAAAAAAACCATAAATAACAGGTGGGGAAATATATGTGTATATTTTGAACGGTTTTGCGCAATGGCACGAGTTATTTTGTTCAAATATTTCTGTTTATAGCGACTTCACGAAATAAGGTGTAACATATTTTTTCCCAGTGACTTTTCATCCTGATTGATATTAATAATGCTGATTCCGTCATGTAATGATAATCACAGATGTCAGATGCGTCAGCGTGTACAGAAAACGCGAAGTGAAAGTTCGCGTTTTCGTCTTTCGGCTGTAAGCACAATAATATTCGATCGAAGAATCGTCGTTGAATGACGATTCGTTAATTTTTATGCATTCCGCATATAATTTGATTGCGGTCGATTTGCGGCTGGTATTGATGAATCTTCTTCAGATGTTATTTCGCTGCGGGTGTTTTTCAACCGCACTCCGGATACTGATAGTTTGCCTGGAGCCATGCGATTAGTATATGATTATCTCTTATACTAGATATAATTAATAGTTATATTTAGCAGCGAGGAAATGTAAAATACCGAAGCGTTCGAGTAAAATGACAGAAGCATAATAACATAAATGATGATGATAGGGTGAATATAAATTGATCGATGAATTCATAAATATGCAAGCACCCCTCTCTATAACAAATATGCACTTTTCTGTTCGCATTACTTGTTTTCTGGCACATTTTTTTTGGAAAATTCTGTGATATACAATGATGGGGGTAATAATGAGATTCAATCACGTAGCAAATACACCTCACAGGTTATTCGCATTACTGGGTTTTCTTTTATTTATGCGTATGCTATCAAAAAAAAAACGCAGAAGCTGGTTGCTAACGTCATTGATTCTAAAAATGAACGAACGAGTATACACAAACGTATTAGAATTACTTAGCTTGTTCCACACCAGACCAATTCAATATCAGTGATTTTAAGGCTCGAATTACACACGCAGATAATATAGTATGTAATACGCATATACGGAGGAATTGTATGTTCAAGTGAAAACGGGAAAGTGGCCCGAGGTAAATGTCCCAGTTATCGACCTGTTTGGTTGTATCTGTTTGAACCTTAGTTTTCAAATTACCAAGAAATAAATTTGTAGTGTTTAACCCTCTAGCAATTGGTTTTAGTCATCGAGAAATTCACAATTTGTGCCGACAATTTATAATTTTGGAAAATATAAGGTTCAATAATTGGGTCCAAGTGTATCAATAACTGGTCCACTTACCTTAATTACATCAAAAGTGCTGTTCATCACGTGTCAGAAGAGGGTGACGGGCGAAAAGGTTTGGTACATTTTGCTTTTCACTACTTACATTCCATTCTGACGAAGACAAGTCATATTGTCATATTTCGATATGGTGTTCCTCGTCAGTGATTGTATTTCACGTTTTGTGCTAATAATGAGTTCAAGCTCTGAAAACCAGCAGTTTTATCCACGTTGTTTTGAGTCATGGCAGAGTTTGGTTAACTAACAAAAAGTCAGATATCGGCAGAGCCAGTACGACACGTAGTCTTTGAACTCGAAATATTACATTATCACTAATAATAGTAAAATAGCGCTCATCTCGATAAATGGTTTTTTGAATTTTGTTCGTTTGTTGGCAACGATCCTGCGCACGCTTTTATTCGGTTATGGAATGACTTTTTTCCAAGTATATGTAACTTATCATAGTCCATTCAAAGCATTTGTCGAAAACGCGAGTAAATTACTGGCCCTGAATTGCTTCCTTCGTAGGCCAAGAACAAAATCAGTAAACAAGGAAACAGAAGAAGATCCGATCCGGCGCAGATGTTTTTGCGTAATATAGCAGAATAATAGAGATCACCTGATTGTTTCGTGTTGATTACAAATATTATAAACTCATGGAAAATGTTGAGCAAGCTATGGTGCTGTTAGTTAATTTTTTCATTTTGTTAACTAAGATTTAAAAGAATGTGATAGAAATTGGCTTTTCTAATAACTATGATATCGTATAGTTGTTATTATGTACATTGTACATCCTTTCAACCAAATGACAGCCTCGCGATCTGTTGAATTGAGTACCTATGTTATGAAGGAGAATGGCCGCAGAGGCAATAGTTGCTACTTTTATAATTCAGTGATAATATCTCAGATACAAGTCCGACACTTTGCATACATTTTAGCGCATACTTGAGTAAGAATCGTAATTCGTCAATTCATACAGTGAAAGTTAGCTGGAAATGGTGACACCGATTATATCAGCAAAAGTTTAGATCTAAGATCTAGTGCTGAATCCCCATCCGGAGTCTCGAATATTAAATTGTAGGTAGCTCAGTCGAATGATTCGCAGCGTCAATAATAAAATCCTACAGTTTTATATTTCAATAAATACGTAGCTGGTACTACAAATGGGTGTACTGATAACTTTGTTTTGTAATAGAACGTTGGAACCGCCCATGTAGGAGATAATTTGCAATTACTAGAAACTCAGTAATCTCACAAACGACCTTGTGGTATAAACTATTCTATATTCTTTGTTAATAGGCCTACATATCTGGAGTGTTTGCATTATTTAATTCGCGCCTGCTCGTAGCTTTATAAAAATACACGTCCAACGTACTTGCATACCGTCATAATTAATTAGGCATGTCTGCAGAGCTAAACGTAGCGACATTTATACCGCGGTAAATTGTTTTATCGTACTACACTTGGGAACAATTTTTTTTTTCAGACTTCCAATTTTTTATTTTCCTAATCTTATTTTAGCACGTCGATGTGTGGCCTCGGTATATACCCGTCCTCCTTAAATGGGCAATTTTTTCAGCATTTATACTCTATATCATTTTATTTTATTAACATCATTTGACAGTCTTACCTTGTCTCACTCTGATGGTTACTAGCGATTATACAGCAGACGACAAGTGTGATTAATTTCATTTCTTACGTGCTGCTAAATAGCCCTACGGCTATCCAATAACTATGGCATGTTATCATTATATACGTGTGTTGCATTCATGCTTATATAATTATAGATACAGCTGTCTACCTATTAACCTGACTACACATTGCGGTGTACTGCAAGAACGAGTTATACTATTGCTAAATTTCTTTCTTTTCGAAGTTGTTTTCTATTTGTTTGTTCTTCGTGTTTCGGTTACAGATGCTACGTACGGACATATAGTCCTAGAAAATCAACGCTGAAACTATGGAATATTTTTTCACACTAAATGCAGACCGTTTGGTTGACGGGAGAAAATTAATGGTGACTATATTTTCTTACATTTCTCGATTCAACAACTAAAATTCGCAGGTCGTGAAGCGAATAGTCGACTCAATATTAAACTTTCGGGGAAAAATCTATGTTTATCGATCTCGTTAAAGGTGCAGGTAACAAGAAGATGTTTTTTGTATCACACAGTGATCCACGTGAAATAATTTCGCGGATTGGAATCGAGCACAATAAACATTTTTGTTAGTGAACAATTTTTTATCCGATTCCATCTGGAGACCGAATGACCGGATTCGGATGACTTTATTCTGAATTGACAGGGCTATTCTGAATTGCATAACAAATGTAAGACATAAAAAATTTCTGTTTGTTAATGTTTCCGGGACTCGAAACGCATTCCAGTCGGAAGTTTTTACGCTGGCCCCATCGAGGTAAGCCACATGAAACTCCTGTTTCCTACACATTCTAGGCTGTGCCTGTGATATGTTTTTCTTACATCACTGTTAAGGGGGAACTTTATATAGAGGCTTCATAGTATGATTTTTTTTTTAATGCCTATATTTATAGTTTGAAGCCTGTAGAATAATACGATGCAGTTAGTGAATTTGGACAATTGGCGCCATGTAAAAAGGTGAGTCATCTCATAACAGCTATTCAATAATAGCTGTCAGAAACCCATAGAAATATATGCATTCATCCATGTGATTTTGGAAGAAGGCTGGTGCTGGTATAGCTGACTAGTCGGTAAGCCGCGGAATCATACGTTTTTTTCTTCTCGAAACTTTAAACGCGATTATCTTGAGACTTATTTCTTCAACGACTTGAAGATCGGTGTACACGATTACGCAAAAACTATTTGACGGATCAAGCTCATATTTACTACATGTTTTTATGATACTTATGCCCGATTAATGAACTTAGGACGGACCAAAAATTATCAACATAAATATGTGTTTGGCTGATTCAAAGTTTGGAATTTTTTTGTTCTATGGCCTCCCCTTTAGCCAATTATCATTATTTCAGCAATAATGAACTGATAGAAAAATGTTCTAGCTATTCAAGAACAGCGGTTTTTCAAAAATCGAATTACTTTATGTGGAGACATCTCAGTGAAATGAAAGCGATCGAGCAAAAATAGGGCAGATATCATCAGAATATACCTTAACGACAAATATAAGCCGTCAAGCATCCTTTGATTTCCAACAATTCTCCAGCGGCCGGATTTTGGCGCATCGAGCACGTATTTTCATGATCACCTTTTTTTCTGACCTGGTTTCGAGAAAAAAAACTGCAGCCAAATCGGTGACCCATCCCCGCAACTTTTCGGCGAAAAGTAATGAATCTGCCCATATACTAATGAATTTTCTGCGCAGACCATTTCAGATAATCGAAAATTAGAATTATATGATAAAAAGTATCTATGACCCTGAAAAGATATATAAATGTCTTACCCTCCAATAAATGATCAAAATCGACGCAGTTTTGCGTTCTACGTTGACCCTCCCATCAATATCCGATTCGTAGTGTATCAATGTCAAATATGTTAATCTTTATTCTGTAACTCGTACACGTGTCTGTGACAGATCAAGCATAACAGTCTGTTGCGGATATTGTGTAGTTATTGTAGAGCTAATTGCACATCCGTGTGATACATAAATTGTGATTCATTCGGAACAAGGTGAAATCAATTTTACGTCAGGAATAGAGAATTTTGTATGCCGGGAAGGTATTTAAAATTTTGATATCCTTCATCTTCAATTAGTTTGACACAGGTAACTCTACGGGTTGAAATTCGGACGCGTTCAACGCGACGTTACCCATAATCAACACCTTTTCATTATAGAGTGGGGAACAATTAACGAGGTTCATAAATAAGAAGCATGAAAATTTTACAAATTCCGTGATAAGTTGAAAGCATGAGCTTTAAATTCGAGCAAGGCAGAAGTCATCGGTCGCTATCCATTTCATAGAAAAGCGGCTGCACAGTGCATATGTGTGTACAGACGCACTAGGATATTCCAACCAATAATTTTTTTCTGTCAAATGTTCATCAAAATTTCGTTCGAGGATCTCAAATAGAATATCTCAGCCGAATATGAGCTCTTAATATCGATATTGAGAGGCGCCTATTTTTTTCCATTTTCCACTTAACTCTAAAAGGTCACAGGGGATCAATTTCACCCCAAATATTTTGCAAAGACAATCAATTCAGATCAGGAAAACTAAAAAGCTTGTTCTGCGAACGTTAAACAATACTTAAATATTTTTTTCAGATGTCTAGAACTCATTTTTCAAGCAAAATATTACGTTTGGAGTGAATTTCACCCCGTGTGACCGTTATGCGATTCTACTGAGGTTTGACCTACTAGGGTTAAATAAAACGTAAACGAAGTCGGAAAATTTTTGAATTATTTTCTCGTAATCGGCTTGACTTATAAACTATCTAAATACAGACTCTTCTGGGAAATTTCACTCTCTTTAAAAAAGTACAAAGGTAGAATTCTACTACCTCTAACCAAATAAGAGATATTCGCCTATAAACACTCAGTAATCTCGAATATCTCTGAATCAGTTAGAGTTAAGAAAATTTTATCTCAGTACTTTTTTTACATAGCGTGAAATTTCCTGCAAAAATTTTTTTTCAGACAGTTTATAGGTGAAACCGTTTAAAAGCATATTTTTTTCTTTTTTAAATTTCCGATTTTTTTACATGCTATTGAAATGGAAAATGGAAGAAACAAAATAGGTACCTCTAAATATCAAAATTAAAAGCTAATACTTGGCTGAGATATTCTATTTCAGATGCTCTACCGAAATTTTGAAGCACGTTAAAAAAAAAATATTTTTTGTTGTAACACCCATAAATGCACACATTGGAGAGTGCTTTACATATCTATGAAGCCTAAATTTATTTTAATTTTTATTAGATTTTAATCTTACGATTGAAAACAATGCACTTTGTAAGGCATATAAGAAATCTGGAAAGGTAAAACGAAACCCGCAAATGCTTTTATTTCCTCCAAGAATTGCATGAGCGACGAAACGTGTGAGATCAAATTGATTGTTGGTAGCAATAATTTCGTCGTGAATCTTTAATGTTTCGGCAATAAGAAACGAGAGACTATAAGGCATCACCATTCAATATCGGTGCTTTCGTAGCTCTTATTAAAGCGTCGATTACCACCGCGAGTAATGTGTATCGAATTATTTAATCGTCATCCACTGCACGACACTCACAAGCCGCAATGGACGAGGCGAATCAATAAGTGGAATAAAACCTTTTTCCTCTTTTTTCCATGCTATTATTATTCTTTGTCCATTTTTCGTCGGATTCAAACGCGGTACTAGGAATCGAATGCTCAGCTCCTGGCTACGAAGTTGTCGATTTGTGAATCTATTCGTTTTTGCTTATTTGATTACAAGTTAGCCGCACGTGAAGAATTCATCAAGTTCACATATTTGCAAGCTTCGAAGATTTTACCGTGAATGAAAAGGGCAAGAAAAATTAAAACCTGTAAAATAGAGTCTAGATACTATATTTTTATTCAATTGTGCTATAAGATGCTTAAAAATCCGATAGATTCGTACGATTTCATTTCACGATAGTTTATTTTGTTGGGGAGACCATCTTCTTATGATGTCGGCATCAGTGAATGATGAATTTTTCAAAAATTTACGTATTGCAACTAAAGTATTCATGTTTCTTACATTTCTGAGAAAATCATTGTAGCTTATAAATGTTCAAACCTGATAAATTTTTTGTTAGATGATCTCGTAAACAAATCAACAAACAAATATTGAGATTTGATTCACCAATCTCCGTAATTCCATTCACTTTTCATTACTTACCGTGAAAGGAAAAATATTGGTTTTGTTGAAAAAAGGTTTTTCCTAATCTTAATGAATCCTTATACTCTTATAGTCTGTTTGTCACGACAAACTCCCGCAATGTTCCTGGAAGTGGCTTCATAAAAATATCAAAAATTGACACGCCCTTGCATTTAAATTATGAGCATGGAAATTAGCAGTTGCCAGTTTGTTATGTTTGAACGTATGCTTCTATAGAAAAATTCAAAAATTCAATATCTGACTGGATTAAAAAGCTTTTACATTCGAATGATGCAAATAGAAAATTGGCATGCCCTATTATTCTTTAACGTAAGCTTAGGACGGCAATGTCGAAATTTTAAAAATTCGAAGCACTCTGACACAGTTTATACGACTTTGATAATAAGCATTACATAAATTACTATAAAACGAATAAAATAATGCAATAGCATACAATTTTGTTGAAAAGGATGAAACTGTTGAATTAAAAAAAATCGTGTTAACGACAAAAGATTTTCAGCATACTCGATGGTACTCTCAGTAATAGAATGAGTTAGCAAGGTGATAAAAAGTGCCGTGAAAAACATCAAATGATGACCACTGATCCGTGGTTTTTCTTTATTATCCAATGAATTGTTAATTTGCTTAATGAGTGAGCTAATAAAATAAAAAAAAAAAAAAAAATGCAGGACAAAATAACCGTCAGTTATTTATAATAAATCAGAATAATCGATCACGTCCTCGATAGTGACCGAATTTCGACGATCATTAGATAATAGCTGTATCATTATACGAACATTGACGTCAACATCATTCTCATAAAAAACCTAATAAATACTTGAAAGTTATTTCGTTTTCTATATCGATATACCAGTCTGAAATTGCCGTTTAGAATCAATTTATCATATTGTTCGACGCATATATTACGCACATCTAATCACAGCATTCGATCAACATAATCAAACTCTTGGCTCCAGATCTAACTTAAAATTTACTGGTACCTATTTCGGAATTCGAGCAAGTTCTGAACGGTGTAAAAAATAACTTCATTCGCCTTTACCGTTCGTCTTTGCCTTGTATGATTTTCATTGAATAAAATAATTACAGATTCCGAACCTCTGATTCTTAATTTGAATTCCAAATGAAATCGCTTCGTACAAAAGCATGCTCACTATTATATAATGAACAAACGAATCAAACGAGACAATTTACAGACATTGAAAACGTTCATCGGTTTTCCATTCAGGAGCTGATAAGCAGCCTTGAAAAAATACGGAGAAGTTTTGGAGCTAACAACTGGTCTGATGCAGCGGAAACAATTTGATATTCGTTGTACTCAGCATTCACATTCTGGGATAAATTTGCCAATTCTTATGCTGTATCAAAAGGTTTACAGTCAGGCCAATAAATATTCTAATGAGGGCGTACCTTACGTACACAGTATCTTGTAATTAGAAACTGTCCGTAAACTATGCACCCCCCCTAATTTTTTCATTAGATTTTTTCTCCAAATACTTTCATCAGTCATAAAATATCGTGAATGATATATAATATATAAAATATATATAAACATCACTGTCTGCATTTTCGGAATAAGGGTGAAATATTGTTTAACGAATGACGACAATATTTCACACTAGAAAAATGCTCTAACATCGACAGAAGACTGACGTAGCGAATTTTTAACTGCACTTTTAACTCAATGATGAACTTGACAACTTTTAATTTTTGTCCCGTGTGATTAACAAGAATCAATTACTTATGATTTTGTTGATGATAATGGTTGGTTGAAAAAAATTCAATTACCAATACTGTTATGATTTAAGCCTATATTTATAGGGTTATGAAAAGAATTTGATCAAATGTCAGTGTTGTTGTTGTTACGAATAAAGACTACAAGAGTAAACAATAGAAGAAATTGAATCACATTTCTTTCTCATGAGCGTAAATTTCAATTACAATGGTAAAAAGTAATTTAATGTTTTCGATTGGTCATTTTAAAATTAGCTTGTGATCAATTTCATTTCAGTCGCCCTATAAAAATTTTATTTATGAACGTATTTTTTCTGAAGTTAGACGTAACAAAAGTGATCGGTAATCAGCGTATTTTTTTAATGAAAATTTCCACAACACTGCAGATCACACGTGTTATCAGAACACTAGCATAGATGTTACGTATTTATGGACAGTTTGAAAACACTTACGAGAGAAATTTTCTGACTTTATCCCCCCAGATAAGACTCCATAATAATGTTTGCGCCCTCCCACTCCCCTTTATGGATGACCCCTTGCTTGTAGAAATATCGCATTTTTTCAGCATGAGGTTTCTCATCAATTTCACCAACACCTGTGTTTGGAAAGATAGTGAAAGATTTGGATTGTTGACGTAGGATCCGCGAACTAGTGATGACAGACTATAGATAGTGGAGAAGCGGGACGATAATTACGATCGATGATATTTATTTGACAATAAATGAGATACTTTATTGATTCGATATATAGCGATACCATCTGTATCGTGAGAGATCAAACAGACAACTGAGGTTGAAATAGGCGAGAGAATACACAGATGATACCCAGATATGATTTTGAAACAGTAAACAATACATGAAATACACAGATGATCTGTTCCGAGGTGCGACACCGGCAAGCGACTAGATTTGAGGTAGAGACGAAAGGGTAAATATTGCACGGAAGCCTGAGTACATAATATATGTGAGGACGATTTTAAATAGCGAGTGAAATGAGACAGTAATGAGCGCGATTCGATACTTTGATTCAAACTATCGAGTTCGCTGCTTTGCCGAAACAACCTATGCTTGGAAAGTTCTATTATCGAAGCTTGTGGAGTGTGTAAGAATAATAATAATAGTATAATAGTGTAATAGCGATAGGATTGGTATAATAGTATGTTTTGTCGTGGATTTTGTGGCCGTTTGTAATTTAAATAAAATAAGGTTGTCGTCGATGTAAGGCCAATAGAATATATTTGATATTTCCGACATTTCGGCTGGGCTGCCTGCCAACCATCTTCAGAGCTAATCGAGAAAACCATTTTACAAAATTAATGTTTTTCCCTAAATTGTTTGTTATAACTCTGTATAATATTTAAATGTTTAAATTGAATGTAACACTACTATTTTATAGACGAACAATCAGTTATTTGACTGATTGTCATCTCACGTCTCTCAATTTAGATTATATATTAATATTTGGTTTATGTTGCAAAAATATTACATTAAATACTAAAATTGTTATAAAGCTAAGCTAAATTCAAACAAGGTAACTCAATGAATGGCAGATTGATTACAATAGTTATTGACAGATTACTAACTTTAAAACGATATTCTACAGGCCTAGGTGTTGTTGGTTCCGACATTTGGGAGGAAGTGATTGTTCACCAGGTGACAACTGATACTCGCTCGCTTCGGCTCATGCTGCAAGACTTCACACTCATTAGAAATCGCCCACTTTCGGCAATAGTAAAACAATACGCTATTCTTCAGGTGTTAACTCGTGGTACTTGAGGGCGTTTTTTCAGTGTTTACCGAGGTCGTGTGCGTGAAATAACGAAAAGATAAGCATTGCGGCATTGTGACGTCGCTCGAGGTTCATATAACTCGTTTACTCACCCTCGCTTTTCTCAATGCTGGTAATTTATTTACGGCTCAGTGATGTCGCGCACTCGTCGGACGTCTATTTTGAACCGGTTCTGTCATATTTTTTTCCATTTGAGGAAGCAAACTTTCTGAAGTACATCACATCTGTCGTTAACGTTTCGAGCCGAGTGTAAGCCTTCTTCATACGAACATGTATATTTCAATTGTTAAAAAAAACTAAGAGAATTAATATCGCATGTCCTAAACATGCATCGTGGATTGGCAATGATACTTATTGTACGACATCGTCGTTAAATGTTAATGTACACATAGATCCAAAAATATTTTCAAATTCAAATTTTCGACACAATGAAAAACAGAATAACCTGCAAAACTAAATGAAAGATGCGACGCTAATCGGCTTCGGAATCACGTGTAGAATTTAATACATAACGTCACTAGAAGGAATGATTACCTTAATCTTTCGATCTTTTTAATATCTACAAAGTCGTCCACATCATGCAAGTGTTACGGATGCGTTATCAAACTTCCTTCGAAATCCTGATCTCCCACTTTTACGTGTCTTGTTAAATTATTAAGATGCCAAAAATTTGACCATGCAGAAAACCATGGGTGAACGAACAGCGACTAGGAGAAAAGTGGGGTCAAAAGCAATCCGAGATGTCATACCGAGCATAACATAGTGTCGACTTGACTTAAAGTTAAATCAAGCAGTTAGACTTAATCCTTTCATGCATACATTTTTCCTTACATGCGATTCACTCGAAAATTGCATACATGGGTGTTTGGAGTCACTGATTAAGAATCTGATCTTGAAATTTGAAAATTCAAAATGGCTGATCAAATATGGCCGATAAACAAAACTACGAAGCGAAAAATTTTTTAAAAAATTCTGCTAAATTTTTCGGTGTGTATTAAGTTTGTGTAAAAATTGGTATTTGACACGGTGGATCAGCTGAAAATGCTTTTTTTCGTGAAAAAATACGAATATTGACAATTTGTTTATGTGCTATTTTTGTGTGCTATTTTTGCAATAAATGAATTTTGTATTTTGTTTTGATTCGGAATTTTTCAGGGACCATATAGAACCAACAAACGCGGCAGTTTTTACTACAAAAGTAGTTTAATACAGAATAAGCCGCAAAAAAAAGGTGGGAGAAGCTGGACGTCCCAGTGCGAATTAAAGAGATCAGGTAAAGTTTGGTTAGCGATTAAGATGTAGGTTTATACCACTTGTGCTATTCGACATCTTGCCTTAATTTCGATGAGGGTTCAAATCTTTGTATCCCTTCTGAGGAGGGCCCACACTCGAGTCTAAACGGTAACGACAGATGTGGTGTATTCGTTTGACCATTATTTCCAATAACCAGTTCCTACTAGTAGTAAGCTCACGTTGAGAGTTGCAGAAGAAAGTAGGATTCGGCGATATCGTAGTTATTGTTTTCTATAAAACTATACCAAAGACCTGCTTGGGATCGCATGACGAATAGCAGTGTTTTGAAGTATTACAATTTTTTAATTCTCTTTTGATAACCATATTTACTGTAATTGCTGATAATCAATAGAATGAAACGAGTTTCAGACCGGCTCGTGCAGGTAACTAATTTATTAAAGTTTTTTAAAGACAACAATTAACACGTTCGAACTCAAGTTGAAGCTCTTTTCACTACTTGAGAGCGCCAACAAACACTCCATTACTGAATGACATTCTTCCATCCAAACACTTTACATACCACAAATATCAAGGCGGTAAGAGATTCGTAACTTTGGCAACAATATAAACTCGCGCTGCCCGGGGTGAATTTCGCAGGCCTGGATTGCCTCAACCTCATTTATTAGTGCCCGTTAACCGCGCCCCCGTTATAGAAATTTCGTTACTCCAGCAGCACATTGCAGGCTCTACAAGCTGGGAGATTGACAACGAGCAGTTTCGGGGTTTGGATGAGGTATAGCCAAGGATTCCAAAGATACACGCCGCATTCAAGCAGCCGTATATAATTAGAGTGAAGTAGTACGTTGTAGAAACTTTCTGTAGGACGACAAGATAAACGATCATGTACGATGCTAGGGCGTACAGGATGTACGCTAAGTAACTATGTTGACAAAATTTTTCATCAATTTATGAATTGCTTCAGAATTTATTTCTGCGATTGATCTGATTTCCTTCATGAGTACACATGGCAGGGATAAAGAAAAGAAAAAGATAGTTCAAAACTTGCCAAGAAACGTTCCCAACTGTCGATATCAAAATTTGATAAAAAATTGTAGTTGTAAAAGTCTAAAATATGATAGACGTACATTTTTGTACCTGCAGAATTTTCGTTTTATTATCTCCCACGTCTTTAAGATGATACAACACCATCAGTTGAAGCCGATCTGATCAATGGTACGAGGAATCAAACAATCTTAAATGTAGGTAAAAGCTGTTCAATACCATCATTTTCATCAAAACACGTCTTCACATTTTTCTAAATAAATATCTATTTATTCGATGCAACCATGTATCCTTGATTTCTGATGCGTGTGTTAGTGAAGTAGGCGTCTACTGGACTCTTGAAACCAATTAATGGTGGGGAGTGGACAGAGGAGCACCTTCGGTTCATAGTACGCGAGAATATTCAAATTAGTGCTCCATGCATGCGCATTTCTCACGGGCACAGGTCATTGTTGTACGTCGCACGGTATTTTTCAAGGAGATGCTGCTATCAATTGTTACGTTGAAAAATCACGCGGAAATTCGTATCACGATGGATGTGTTCGTTGACATAACCTCACGCTCAAGGTTTCAAAGTAAGTAATGCAAGATATTGTATATTATATTTAAGTCGAAATGAGTTCATTTAAGGGAAGAATTCAGCGAAATTTTCGTCAAAAATGACCAAAAAATTGATTTTCGGTTTTTTATGGAAAAACGTTTTTCATCCGTCCCCCAACTGGGAAAAATTTGACATTGCTAAAATACTTTTTTTACCCTTTTTTTGGCCCGATAAAGAAATTTTTGAACTTTTGACTATCATAATGGAGCCGCTTTTGAAATTTTTGAAAATCCGACTTTGGATTCGCGATCAGTGATTCAAAAAACGTTTAAGTACCAATTTTCGCCAAAGTCCGCTGATCCTTTCCATTATTTTTGGAAAATAAAAAAGTACGAAGTTAACGGCTGCCTGTGCGCCGTCATCGGTCGGTAAGATTGCGGATAACTCTCGAACAAGTTATTTTGATATATACTCTAACCATTTGGGTTTAAAAATTTATACAGTTTAGTCGTTATTCCCCGCGAATGTGTTTGCTATGCTACTTTTTGGAACGATAGATTTGACGAGCTGTCACAAAGTTTTCTTGTGGTTTGAATTACTCCGAAGTAAATTTTGAAGAGATCTGTCTCTCAAAATGAATCCAATCGGGACTCGCTCGTCGTCAAATGCTACAAGTGCAGTTATAAAATAGGTGAAAATTACACGAGCCCATGAACCAATGACACTTCGACAAGGCCACCCTTCGAAATAGACAGGCGAGTAGTTGATGGAATCATCGGAGTTGGACTAGGGCACTCAGGACGGAAAAATTCTGTATCGTAATGGGTATGAAAGGCACTAGTGTAAGTAGCTTCAAATTTCATGTGCACCAATTTACTGCGGGGACTGAGAAGTTAGAAGCGAGAGTTTTCGAGAAAGTTAGAAAAACTGTTATAAGAGCGCATGAAGTAATAGATCCTTCGATGAAGAGTGGGGTAGTACTTAACGTTGCAGTATCTTACGACGGTACGTGGCACAAACGAGGCCTTACATCGTTATATGGCGTAAGAATAGTCATCGACATCCTTACTGGACTGGCCATAGATAACCAGGTACTCTCAAAATACTGCCAGGTGTGTGTCGTTGTCGCAGCCCAACTAGATGCTACTTAGAACGCTCTATGCTCAAAAGGCAAAAATATCAGTGAAGTCTGAAAAGGTGGCAGATAATGCAAAAAAGATGAACCAGCAACGAGATGCCAGACGGAAGCATAAGGCTGAATGGAAAGGAACAACTGAGTCTAAGAAAGCCAGACGAACAGTGATAATTAAAAATAACCGCTGCGGAGAAGGCTAAAACAGAAGCAGTTCAAGGGACATGGTATGGTGCCGGGGAATTCTAACGGTTTCTGCACGGGACTAATTTGCAAGCAGTCAGCTCCCAAGTTAAATTCAGGTGCGCTATTGTATAGTAGACTCCAGTGGGGGAAGATAAATATTAGTCGATCGTTTTCATTTACTCAATATATTATTGAAATATTTGTCAAGCCCTAATAATTATTCCACAATAAAATAATTGGGTTTTTCTTTGCCTTTATGTCCCGGAGCGAGTTCATTGATAATTAAATGATTCTGGAGGAAGACGCGGCGTAAGAATAGGGTTGACCTCAGAACAGACACGGAGAAGCCGATTGGATACAAACTGAAACCGAGGAATGGAATTGAAGATCAATCAAAACAGTGATAGGCACTGACGAGCGATACATGATTTATCATTATTATTACTCACATTCTGAGATGAATTTTGAATTCAATTTAATTAATGGCATGAAAAAAGAAAAATCCGACTATCGAATTTTTTAACTTTTGACCCAATTTTTTACGGCCCAAATCAACGTTAAATTCAACTAAGTCAAAGTGTTTTATCTCTACAGTAAATAACTCATTGTCTGCATACTTTATATTTGCTTCCTAGAAGGTCATGAATCTGAATTTATGTAAATCGCGTTTATCTCAGAATTGTGTTTTCAGGTATTCAAAATATTACGTGCGCATAGGTTTCGTCCAATCATTTTGCCCTTTGGCAGATATATTCTTAGGCATATTATCTTGAAATTGCTGCTGTGAATTTTAGCTCCGGTGAATATAACTCACTTCACAGCCTATAATATACCAAAAATTGTAGCGAAAAAACTTCAAACTGTTAAAGTAATAGTTTTAATACCCTGCAATAATTTTTAGTCTATATTATTAAATGTATCCACAAAACATTTCTACCTTCTAGGATGAAACCTAATGGGCAAGGGATGTTTCGAAGAAATCTTAGAAAAAAATGCATAACTTTGGAATTACTTAACCTATTGAGCTGAATTTTGGATCAGATTCAAGTTTGAGGGTTGTAAATAAATGATTCAAGTTTCAATGAAATTGATCTAAAGATACGGTACTTTTTTTTTCACCGAAGTTTCCTCTTAAGAAACGCAATAGCAAAAAGTGATTGAAAAATACGGCACGCGATCTTGACTTGGTGAAAAGATTTAAAAACTATTCATTGCCATCTAAGTCGAAACAGATTTATTAATCCGCATACAATATAGTTGTCGATTGGAAGCGTCAACTCGATACTAAACTGACTTCAAAATCAATATTGAGGGCATTTTACAACGAGTTGGGCAAATCATGGACGCTACCCACCATTTATTCTATGATGAAGATACCGCTGAAAATCAAAGAACAAATTGCCATTGCCAATTATCTGACAATAAAGATTTCGTGAAAAAACAGTCACCTCGATTCTTAAGTAAAGGTGCTTTGATCCGAAGAAATCGCAAGAATTTTGGCTGAGGCTCCAGGTAACGATATACAGGGTGAAGCAATTGAAACGCCGAGAATGGGATGAGCTTGGTTGATAAATTAGGCCGTATCCCTCAGCCGATCTAGAGCGAATCGATTAAAACTCGAGAATGGAAGGAGCTCAGTTATGTTGATTAAAGTAAGGTTCGAAGTCTACATACAGGTATTCAGTGGTGATGAGAAATAAAGTCACGATATGGCAACAAGAATTGTATTAGTAATAAATGGTACTTTGTATTATAGTAAACAGTATTTAAATTGCTCTCCTTTTTTATTGACACATACTGACTAACCTATTCAACTATGCTAGGTCTGTGAGTGAACATGACTTTCATATGCCATGACGAACCTAATTGTTGAAATTTCGTGCTGTCATCTTTCCTTTCTTGCCATATCTTCATTATTGTTTCTCATTCATAGTGGGTACACACTTCGAACCGTACTTTGATATTAACACAACTAAGCTCTTCCTGTTCTCGGAGTTTCAATTGACTCACTCCAGATTGGCTGAGGGGTACGGCCCAATTCATAGAATAAGCTCCTCCCATTCTCGACTTTGCAATTGCCTCACCCTGTATTTACAAATGAAAGTGATTTTTAGAATACATACTAGTAACAGTATTGATGTACATTTGTTATCACCGGAGAATTTGCCAGAATAGTAGAAACACATGTAAACTTGCATCCAAAAGATATACCGAGGAATCAAATAGTGTGAAATTGCTAAAAAGGCAATTGCACGTCGTAAGTCATTGGGATACATAAGTTTTTGAATATACCAAAACAAATTGCGGTTTATTTGAATCTAAATAACTTGCAAACCTAGGCAGAGCAATCTTTTGCAGAATTTCTTCTACATTGTTTGTCGACAGCGGGCCAAATATCAGAACCTTGAACGTCAAGGTGCGTGGAAGTCAAGCACTGATGCAGAAGTCTGCCCAATATAATACCAATGCTCCAGCGCAAGAACATAAAAAAATTTAGACTGTTGCCCCCGGGAAAATAATGTTAGGTATGCAGCAAAGTATTCACTCATAAATCTAGTTTGAAGAAACATCACCAAAACATCAAAGTAATTGTTCATTTATTATGAATGAAAATTTCAAATAACAGAATCGACAAGTCGTTATTTCAATACTTTTCCAGCAATTTTTTTCTTCTTGCATAATATTGTAGTCACGCTTGTTTTTTTTTTCAATAGTGGTTTTGTTATAGGTCGGTGCTTCAACCCAAAAGAGACCCTTCTTTTGCTTTTTCCCGCCCTTGAATTCCAGCATCTCGTGGAAATCATTTTAGAATGAAAGCTTGAAAAGCATGGTATTATGATCGAAAGTATAGTGTGCACCGTAGAGGAGGGAAGATTCAATGATGCGCTCGATGTTTTCAGTACTTGTCAATAAGCTCGCTACAAAAGTCTTGCTTTTCCTCTATAGTACACAATGCACTATTTTTTCAGTTTAAAAATTGATGAATAAAATTTCTCGGAAGGTGGTAGAGAAAGTGCGGGTAGCTCTGGACAGCGGATATCCTTGGACACTTAAAGTCCGAAATGCTTGAAATATAAACGTAAACAAATCGACACTTGTCAACGTGTTCGTAGTGCGCAGACACAAATAAGAGTTTATAATGGCATGACCGCTGACCGGGTAAAATGTATTTGTGAAGTTCGTCACCACCGAGAATTGTCATGCGCGCTCATTTAACTTCAACGGTTTTTATATAAAAATTAACATTGTATATTAGATCACGTTTAAAATTTGATCGTTAGTAATAAAAATATGGGATAGAGGTTATCGGGTAGCCCCGGACGCAAGTCTGTCGGGTTCCCTCCGACAGTCTGTATGTTTTAGAATGACAGATATCGCTCAGGAATCGGTGTCTTTTGTTACAGAAAATGATATCACCCAGCTTTCCACCAGCCGTATCACACCACCTACTTCTGAAACACCCAGTTAATCCAGTATAGCCGATTTTTTAAGCAATTATCTTTCTGATGTGCCAGCAAAGCCTCTTAAAATACGGTCCCGAAAACCGCAAAGAAGTTAGATATTAACATCTTCTTCGTACAAGAATGATTTTGAAACGAAAATCACAGTCACCGAAGGTAAACTATCGAAAACGAAAGAAAATAAACAAAAAAGAAAAAAAAAACGAATCGAAACAAACTAAAAAACGTCAAAACAATCTCAAACCTGCTCCCTTGAAGATCGTCATGAAGCTACGGAAGGCATCACGTGTGGAGAGGATTGGATTCAAAGTCGAAAATGCAGCGATTGGGTTCACAAAGCCTGTGTCAAAATTAAATCGTCCAATATCTATTGGTATTTTAACGTTGGCGAAACCAAAGAACGGTCTAATCGCCATTAAAATGTGTGTCCGGGGCTTTTATGCCCCGTTTATTCCATTGCCCCAAATTAAAGGGTAACGATTTTCTATTATTCTTATTTACACAATTGAGCAAAGTATCTATTATTTTGTTCAAGTCATTAAAACGATACTGAAGTTAATAAATGATGTAATATTGAACATGGAAACCTGTTATTCATACGTTTTGGTATACTTCATTCACGTGTCCGGGTCTACCCGCATTTCCCCTGAAGTAAAAATTTAACCGGAAACATTAATTAACTCCTGAGTCCGATAACACTGTTATTTACACTTTCTCGACATTGATTAGGGAATTTTGAACTGACACATAAACTAAAGCTTCAGATTGCTCATTGTTTTTAAACATTTGACATTCTCAACTGCAGAAAGATTGTTCCGTACTGAGAACACATAGAATGATGATACTTGATTCAGCCTGGTTTTTTATCACGTAAATGAGGGATCGAGAATGTAAGCGGTGCAATTCATTAAGGACTAAGTGTAGTAGCAACAGTGATTTTTAACTATTGTTACGACATAGAACGAAGCAGAGTAATACAGTTTTCCCGGTATCACAATTGCTAATAATCTCAAAAGCAAATTCTTTTGTCCTGAAAAATTAGCTCATACTAACTTACACTACTTGCGTTCTCAACCCTTCAACTGATTATGCTAGCACCAGTATCACGAATTCCGGATTGTGCAGAAATACTTTTTTTTATCAGAAATTTCAAGTTATCTCTGTCAAACTCCTTTAGCAATTGATTCAGTTACAGAATTGGACGAGGGTTATGGAACCGAATGATGCGTGCCAGCAGTATTGATGTTACTTTCTTCACAATGAAATTAATAGCGGAAAATTCCATGAGGTAGAGAGAAAGTTCTCATCAAAGTTTTGCATAGGGTTTTGCTATTCATTTCTATGAGGTATTTAGTCCTGAAAAGATACTGTCAAGGACTGAACTAAAGTCACGTATTTCGTAGATCTTTATTTTTTACTGCTTTTTTCATTCGATTTTCTATTTTGACGAGAAAAATTCCTGCTATCGAATATAGCAGGCATTCAATTTTCGTTGATACCAATCCTAAAGTGCCTCTGTAGAAATTCAAAATTACAAAAATTTGTACGGAAAAAACATTGGGGCTTGTCTATCGTATACGTTTTCACATAATTCAACTTCTGGTAATCTTGAGAGGACCGGTATACCACCTAGTAACTTCGACAACTACATCAGATATCGATGAATGTTATAATATCATTTGTAAAACTTTATTCTAAAAACTACGGTCAAGTCAGTCAATCAAATAAAATTGAAGACTTTTAGCCACTGATTTAACCAACTCACCTGAGGTATGCTGAGAATGAAGGAAACCACCCAGGTCAATAGCACGAGCCGGCTGCAACGCTGAGCAGTATTGAGGCTCTTCATGGGGTACCTAACAGCGACGAACCTATCGACGCCGATCAACACGAGTACAAAGGTGCTAAGATACAGGCTCCACATCTGTAGGAACTTGAATATCTTGCACGCAGCATTACCCCAGATCCAGGCGACGGTGTAGCTCCAAAGCGCCTCGCCGGCGATGCAGAAAACAGTAACCAATAGGTCAGCCACTGACAGGTGCAGAATTAGGGTGTAAATGGCGGTGCAGCTCTGCCTTTTCCGCCGATTCTTTGTTATCGAGTAAATTGTTGCGGCATTCGCGAGCAGACTGAGCGCCGCCATTACAGAGAGCACCACCGCCTTCACGTAGGCGCTATATGTCAACTGAGGAGCATGTTCGAGGCAGTTGACGTTGTTCATCGAACCAACGACGCCAAATGCGTTAAAATCCGTCACATTCACCCAGCCATGCTGGTAGTTCTCGACAGTTCCGTTTCCGAAATTATCGCAAGGCGGCAGCATGGTGCTGGATTTATTTGCGCTGATGAAATGGGAGGGTATTAGCTTCAATACCTCTTTCGATAGATTTTCACCGTAGTTTCGGCCATTCATGTCTCGCTCTTTCTCTCACAGCCTTTAGGTCTTCACCTTTTGCGATTTTTTTTCTTACCCCTATGCTCTTGGCTGCTGTAACAGTGGGCTTATGTTACTGTTAATCTTTGGAAGTGATTATATGCAAAGATGTTCATTTCTCATTTCACTGACGATTTTTTGCTTTTAAATAGAGGAGAGGATGACGCATCTCCAACCGTCTTCGCATATTCTCTGTAAAGGTCGTTACCAAAATATTTTTTATGATAAATGGGTGTCGAAATGACTCGTAGCAAGATATTGAGAGTAGTATAGAATCAAATTGCTTAAGCTCAGAAAGAAATTCTCGACGCCTTTTTTTAATTTGATAGCGTCACTCGCAGCACGTGATCCTAGCAAATTGGCACCGATAAATATTGGCTATCTAATCAATAGTTGTTGAGTAGATACTTGGGACGCTAGAAATATTTTATTACTCACAGTTCATCTGCGACATTAACGTTTACACGAAACACGCATTCACTTCACTTTCTACTGTAACTACAAGTTGATCAGCTACCTCTTCCAATTAATTGGATTGAGCTGCAAGGCGTCGTTCTTGTCGTTGAGTCTACTACTACCGCTAAACTGGTTTTTTACTAGTTTCGAGGCTGTCAAACGGGTCCGACACACCGGTTCATTTTATTATCGAACGAAATAGACGGCGAGGCATATTTGTTTCGAGGTAATCCGCATAGTTGGATGCAAAATTGAAGTAAATCGATTTGAAAAAAATCTAAATTTCACTAAAAAATAGCAACGAATGCCACCTGGTCACTTCTTGTTGGAAACTTGATCGCTTTACATAGAAAGTGTAGAATGTGTCCGATTAAATAGAGTAAAATTTAATTTTCGTTCAACAGTCGGTAAGGTTCAGAGAACTGCACATCTCTCCAAAGACTAAACGCGCCTGGAACTCAACCGGAGGTAGAGGCAGAAAGAACCCTTTGAGCTCATCTAGTATCCAGTTGACCACACAGTTTTTCTGGCTGCATTTACTTGAAATTACTTTTAATTAATTTTTAATTAAAAGAAATTAATTTTCTTTTTTATCTCCGTCGGCTGCTACCCGTAGCGACCGCAACAAGTGGATAATACAGGTTTGAATGACGCTTGCAGAAAAGAGATCAGGGCACCTTCGCTGCAGTAGCGATAAGCGTTTCTCTTTCTATATGGAATTATGCAATAAGCTGATAATAGAATAATACTGGGTAGTAAGAATGGCATTCAAAGATGCTTGATACGCTGATCTAGCGTTTTGACATAAGTCGGAAGGGACCAGACATCAGAAATAGGTATAATTACGCATAACGCGATTTCAAGGTGGACGTGGGTAGTTCACTCGCGATATAATCAGTTCACTTTTATTTTACATTCTGCTACGGTTGCCGAGGAGTGTAAAAAGCGTCAATGTCTTTATTGAGCGCAAATGGATAGCAGTGCATAAAAGTCTTCGAATGCTTAATAAATTATTGCAGACAATGTTTTGTTAAGTCAAACTTGATTAGATTCACACCAAACTTCCAGCACTGCTTGCACCACGCAGTCTGAAGTAATGCAAAACTTTTCTACTGCGTGTCAATTGACGTCTATATGGCACCGACTCCGATGAAATTTGTCCCACGGTCTTCTCATGAAGTAAAGGCTTCGGACTTCCTTAGTAATTCGAAGAGTTTTGAAATGAGAATTCGTGTAGCCGAGTATGCCAGACGGACTTGGAACGTGTATCACTAACGCAGATTTTTTATAAACTTGTTTATAAAGTTTTTTGGGAATTTGGTAAAATAACATGAAACAAGAACAGTTTCAGTCTCTGGTTTCTATACTTCTTTTTCTTTCTTTGACAATTTTTTTTAAATCGGAGAATTCGTAGACTTTAACTTTATAATATTTGTTCTGGTTGTCTAATTTGCGTAAAAAGAAATTTTTATTGTTATTTTGGAACCAATCTTCAAACTGGTACGAACTAACTTGTAGAGTATTGTTTTACACTTCGATTGCAAAAATTGCAAAAAAAAAACTCTCTCAAGAAAAAGAGATTACTGGTTACTCTTAAACCGATGAATGCGGAACTCGAGAGGACGGGACAAACTCCGTGGGCTCACGGCTCAGTTCCACGCGCAGACTGACGCGGCGGCTGAAAGTTGAATCGCGGAGTAACGTCGAGCCCGACGTCCCGCCGAACTTACGGATCCAACCTAACCCGACCAAACCTAACCTGATTCAACCTTGCTCAACCTGAGCCTAACCCCAGCCTGACCTGAGCCAACTTTGATTTTCGCAGGTTCAAGCGCCACGCCGTGACGTACCGTGCTTTGACCAGGCGTGCGCACATCGGCCAAGTAGCGAATGTCACGGAGGGGGAGGAAGGGAAGAATCAACTAGGGCGAGGAAAGTATTCTTTAGACCATAATCAGAGATAGGATGCGTTTAAGGTGAAGTCAGATAAAGTGTAGCCCCAACATCTGATCCTAGATGTGCCGCAGAATGTGCAGCATTACATTTTTATTGAATTTTCTTACATTTTTCATTCTGTTGTCGGAGTGTATGTAACAGTTGTGCTTACCCTACACGTGCACCGCGTGTCATATTTTATAGAAATTCTCCGATGTTCGAAGAGTTCTCTATACCTTGCTCACTACAATGTTAGACGTACTGTTTTTTTTCACCCTCGATTTGAAACTGATCTGACAATACACAACTTTGAATTCATTTTATTCAATTTTAGTTGAGCGGACGATTTAAAATCTTCAGATGAAGCTTACAAGTACCAAAATGATTATGTTAACATTTTCCAATATACATGTTTAGTAAATGTGCGTGTTTCTCTACAATATCTATAGCGGTGATAACATGTTTTTTATAATTTTTATTATAAATGTTGCGTTCGTGACCTTGTCGTTTTTTTTTTTTTTTTTTGAAGTGACGTCATTCGTCGAAGTAGATCAGATAGAACCGTTAATTTACTATAATAACGTTTCGGTCGGGCTGCGTGCCGACCATCTTCAGGTTAATTTTTGACAATAATTTGTTCATAGTAGCGCCATTACAAAGGAAGTGATAGTGTAGATAGTATTGATGATGTTATAAATTGTACCGCCTGATTCAGCCTTCGCGTCGTATAATAACGTACACTGAATGTTATAATAATGATTAGAATTTCTAATAAACTTAGTAGATCACTCGAAACTAATGCGTTAAGATTAGGATTGGGTGATCCTATTGCGGTCGTCAAATAATTAAATTACGAAGAAAAAAATATCTCTAAAATAGATACAAAATTAATAAACAAGAACAATGGGAGGATCCAGTAAGGTACTGGATACGTCATTGGTTGTCCACGTATAGTGAAGTTCTTATTGTTGTCAGCTTCTGGTTTCATTTGCGTATAGTACATTCCACCCTAACTCAGCCAGGATAAAACGCCACCATTCTTAATTTGGTTCAAATTGTTTTCGGTGATATTATCACCTTCTAGATTTCTGTTCCTTCAATGTTATTCCTTCATCAAAGTCTGAGTTATCAATATTTAGATATTTTATAGTGCCGCCTTCTTTGAAATCATCGAGAGTGGTAAAACTAGGAACAGGGTTTGAATGTAAGTATCCGATTTTTTTTTCTTGCGCAAAGATCTACGAAATCCCAAAAGTCTTGAAAATGGTCAAGTTCGTCTTGCATCGAGTTGGCATTATATTCCCCATATACATGCCTATATATGGGGCGTTCCGCGACAAGTCAACCAACATCGCGCCCTCACCAGTTTTGATTTTATCCGAAAATTTTTATGTTATTGTCCCAACTCGAAAACAGTACTCTGAATTTTTTTGGATTTTTTTATAGTAAAGCTGTTTTACATATGATTTTTGGTAATCAAAATGTCTGGCTGTAATTTCAAAATCTAAAAGAATTCTAAAAAATTTGTAAGTGAACTAGCTCTTACTTTCCATTTTTGAAAATTTATCCTCCGAAAATAATAAGAACGGAACGCTGACCCACTTTGGGTCTAAGATTTTTTCAAATATTTCAATTACGGCCAAAGCCAATTTGGTTTTCAAAAATCATTAGTAAAACAAATTTACTCCGGAGTTGGGACAATTGCATAAGGATTTTTTGGACAAAATCAGAAATAGTGAGAGTCAAGCGTTGGTTGAGTTAGCGTGGAATGCCCCATGCAAAGTTTCAGAAACTTTTACCGCAATAATTCCTTTCATGATTCATTGATCCGTAGAATGCATACGCATGCTTTGCGCACATGTAGCACATTTAGTAATTTCGCTGTTCGTGCTGCGAGGTACAATCAACTGCGACCCCTTCTCTTTTACGTATATCATTCGCACCATCTGGCGCGTTTGGATTTTCCAAACTTCACTTAACTTGTACGTGGGCTGGTGTCTGAATGATTTTTTCGAAGGCCCCTAATATAATTCAATTAACTTTAGAGAGGCTCCGTAGAATTACTTAGATTATAATTGTCACGCCAAGGTTGGGTCTTTTATAATCAACCTCCTTAAACATAAGTGAATTTTATTAGGGGCTATCGTTTTTTCAACGCTTTTTGCAGTATTACCAACACTGCATGCGCCTGATTTTACGAAAAGTCTTCTGGAGATCGGAATACGTAGGACAGGCAGACAAGTGGATAGCACGACGAGTAACAAGCATAGAATGTAGTGGAGAGTAACAAGCGTAGAATGCAGTGGAATTAGCCTAATGCGGGCTGACCCCGGACGGGGTTGAGAGGTCAGTGAAACGAAGTTTAATTGCCATGCGAATTTAAATAATGGATATGTATTACATAGGCACGTAGGAGTTCGCACCGCTGAGTCAATGCGACGAGAAATATGCCAACGAGCGATTCACTTGTACTTCTTCAGATTTCTTCAAGCTGCGATCAAAGACCGACCACAGTCAATGGATATTTTAATCACCTCTTATACTGCAATTATAGAAAATCTTTATTTCAGGTTTTACACCGATGTTTTTCACTCACACGAGCATATAGAACTAGTGTTTTAAATATTGTTTGAATCTTATTTCCGCGAAAAGATGTATCAATAGCGTAATTTATTTGCGCCTTGGGCATACCGTTCGCGATATTATATACACTGTGGCAATTTCAACGTCTGTCAGAAAAGAGCCGAATACTTTTGTACCGGTAATTATTAAGGAAGAAAATTCACGTCAAGGTAAGAGGGACATAGAATTACTGAGAACCAGTCAAAAATAAAGTTACTTATGAATTTTACTTATTTTTTTAAGAATTCTGTCATATTAATTCTATGTGAATGAATACAATAAATAATACAATAAAAGTAAATGAAAATAAGATTTAAAAAAACATACCCGACTATTCATCGGTAGTCCAGATTAACAAGCAACCTTTTCGACTCACGATAAACCTGCACGCCGTCTGTTATCGAAAATCTAATGCATGTTTTTTTTGGAACGAAATAAATAAACATAATGAATGTGCCACAAGGTGTGCCATTTCAAGTACTTTTTAGAGATCTCAAATTTAGCGCATAATTCGTCAAATGAACAATGAAACTAATAAAATAGAAACAATCTATTGGTCTTCACAGTCGAAGTATTTTTTTTTGAGAATCTTTCGTTTGTATCACAGGTCAGCGTCTTACTTGAAGATACAGCTTCGAAGTTAGTTACGTAAAGAATTAGTAAATGAACTTTATTTCCATACAGATTGCGGGAGGCGTAAGAAATCGAACTTGTGAACAGTGACTAATGATTATAATTATTGGTGAATAAATATTGATTCTTCGGAGATCAGTGGCCCGACATTTTCTTATTCGGAATTTGACTTTTCACCCTCCAAGCTCATTTTTCTAGACTAAATACAGAATCATTTAGATGCCTGATATTCAATTTCTTACTGCAAACAATGCACCAATATGCTACTGAGAAGAATTGAAAGTTCAAAAATGGGCCAGCCTGTTTGTTCACATTCAAAATGGCAGGCACATACTCTATGGAACGGAATTTGCGAACGGCTGGTGTGTGTTATATCGTCGTAATCTTGACAGTCATGTTTTTAATTGAGACGGAATGGAAATCCTTAACGGAAGCTAGGTTGGATAATACTTCTATTTGGGTAACTAGGTACTTTATAATTTGACCCAATATCATAGAAGAATCTAAGAGTTTTTTTAAAAATTCGATTGATCCAACCATGATGCTTTCATATGTTATAGCCATAGCCATTTTTATGGAAAATACTGTAAATTAGAGCAAAATGATTAATGTGATGGTATAAAATGAATTGAACCGGAGAGGATACATCACGCAATGACAGTATGACATCATATAGTGCACAAATTAAATATTGCATTGAATATGATAAAGTTTCTCGGTGTCGACGTCAAACGTTTGAAATAAAACAAACATCTTTCGTTTCCGCCCTAGTGAGAGGGGCCCTCCTCGGAACTACAATAATATTGACAGAAATAAAAAAAATATATGTATAAAAAAAAAAAAGAAAAAAACATAGACTATAATGCATCTTTTTACATCTGGAGCATAAATTTGTGGTCAGTAATTTGACATATTAAACGAAAAGACAAAATGTACTGTGAAAGAAGGAAAAATCAAAAAAAGGGGGGGGGGGGGGGGGGGGCAGAAACTTACATGAAATTACTCAGTAAATGGCATCAAGGCCAAATGTAGATTCAATCCCTCAAGAATTAGAAAAAAACCAATAGCTCGCCAAGTCGTCATTTGTGTTCGAAGAAAAACTTATTAATTGTCATTGGCACCATCAAAAGAGCAAAATAACTTACAAAAAGGGTAACCGGATATTAATTATTCATTTGTCTAGCTCCTTCGGAACCATTATAAGACGGAATCTGTAATTTGGAATGGAGACCGTTAGCCGAACAGGTGTTAAGCCGGCAAGACAAAGTGGAGAACGAAAAAGACCATAAATTGTGAACAATGAGATGACGACTCAATGAGTATAGAAGTACAGTCGGTAACTAGGCAAGAACCCTGGAGAGAAAGACGTCGTGGCACTGGTATCTATCCTAGGAAGTTAGCTACCTCCACCGCGGGAAGGAAAGAGAAACTCCCCATTTGTTCAAAATTAAACTGTGATTAACATCACTGAGGTTATTTGTGACATATCTTAAATTGACGGAATCGCGTTCCCCAACAATATTACACATTTTTAATATCAATCTTTTCTCTAATTCTCACGCTGGAAGACGCTAACTTCTGTAGAATTAAAATTGTGATTATGTTCTATTCTATATTTTGTCAGGGTTGTTTGTTTTTCCGGATCGGAGAAAATATTACGTTTATGCTCATTGATTCTTGTCTTCAAATGTCTGCCAGTTTGCCCTGTATAACATTTGTTGCAATCAGTACAAGGAATTTTATTGACTAAATTAGAGCACTTCTCTAAGGGGATTCGATCTTTCGGTAAAATAAACAGCCCTGACAAATTGTTGATATTCCTAAAAACATATTTAGCATTAAATTTTCTAAGAGCACGACCTATTTTTTGTGACATTCCTTTCACATACGGAAAAGTCATTAATAGCTTTGTTAGAATCTGAAGGATCATCATTGCTTATGGTTATGCCTACTTCTCCGTAAGTTTTGTCATTCAAATAAGCGACTCAATTTTTGATACAACGGTTGACAAGTTTTTCGGGGTAGTTGTTAAGAGCCAATACATGTTTAATGAGATAAATGTTTTTAGAATGGAACGAGTAGTCAGTCAACAGGATGCCCCTGTCCAACAAATTGTAAATGTTTGCAACCTTTTGATTGGTCGGATGATGTGACTCAAAATTCATATATCTCTACGGGACCACGTCGGTTTTTGATAACAATCTGTGATCAAGAATCCAGAGCGATTTATCACACATACGTCGAGAAGACTGATCCGATTGTTAGCCTCAACCTCAAAAGTAAATTGAAGCCTTTCATGGTACTGGTTGTAATCCGAAACCGTACAGTCAATTAGGCCAGAAGGGACGGTAAGAAGAATATCGTCGACGTATCTGTGATAAAAAGTTGTTTTGAACTTCAACGAATTTAGAGATCTTGTCTTTAAATCCTCCATAACCAAATCTGACAATATGGGGGACAGGGGTGATCCCATTAGGAAGCCAAATGTTTGTGAATAAGTAACATTCTTAAACGTGATGTTGATCCAAACGAGTTGATCCAAAGGAATTTGAATGTTGTTCTTAATTTGGTCACATTTTCTAGATACCGCATCAATTGCCAAATCTGTTGGCACATTGGTGAAAAGATAAGTGACATCAAGTGATACGAGAAGGTGATCATCTGGGATATTGAGATTTTGGATCTTATTTACAAACTCACAGCTGTCCTTCACGTTTGAGAATGGCTTGGAGCAGACATTGACAAAACATAGAATAGAACATAATCACAATTTTTATTTTACAGAAGTTAGCGTCTTCCACAGATAACCTCAGTGATGTTAATTACAGTTTAATTTTGAACAAATAGGGAGTTTCTCTTTCCTTCCCGCGGTGGAGGTAGCTTCCTAGGATAGATACCAGTGCCACGACGTCTTTCTCTCCAGGGTTCTTGCCTAGTTACCGATTGTACTTCTATACTCATTGAGTCGTTATCTCATCGTTCACAATTTATGGTCTTTTTCGTTTTCCATTTTGTCTTGCCGGCTTAACACCTGTTCGGCTAATGGTCTCCATTCCAAATTACAGATTCCGTCTTATAATGGTTCCGAAGGAGCTAGACAAATGAATAATTGATATCCGGTTACCCTTTTTGTAAGTTTTTTTGCTCTTTTGATGGTGCCAATGACAATTAATAAGTTTTTCTTTGAACACAAATGACGACTCGGCGAGCTATTGGTTTTTTTCTAATTCCTGAGAGATTGAATCTACATTTGGCCTTGATGCCATTTACTGAGTAATTTCATGTAAGTTTCTGCCCTCCCCCCCCCCCCCTTTTTTTTTGATTTTTCCTTCTTTGACAATACATTTCGTCTTTCCGTTTAATATGTCAAATTACTGACCACAAATTTATGCTCCAGATGTAAATAGATGCATTATGGTTTATATGTATTTTTCTTTTCTTTTCTTATATATGTTTTTTTATTTCTGTTAATAAATTGTAGTTCTGAGGAGGGCCCCTCTCACTAGGGCAGAAACGAAAGATGTTTGTTTTATTTCAAACGTTTGACCGCCGACACCGAGAAGGTTTATCATAATTCCCAACGGTTGAGAACTTTCTTCATTGCATTGAATATTTCTTAAATAGCATTGTCGGTGAACTTAATAGTTTACGGTAAAAGTCCTTGAAACATTTTTTCTAGGTTTCAATACCAGGTTATTTGGGATAATTGCGATAGATTTTTTAACAACTGTGAGTTTGATATATCGTATAACTAATGGAAGAAAGGCCTGAGACTGGTTCCATTTCAAACCGCCCAGCAAAGTCGGGACGAAAAATTCAAACGACTTATAAATAATTTATATGATTCTTTGGGTAATTTAAGGGGACCCATATTTGATCATTTTGCTCTAAAAAAATTTCATTTCTCTACACGGCTATTACCATTTTTTGTCAAAAACTCGTTTTTACAGATTCCGTAAATTTACTGTTTTTTTTTTAAGGTGCTATAACTTTTGAACTAATCAACGGATTTGAGTGATTTTTTTCAAAATATGCGTATTTATATCTTCTTTCAGAAAATTCCAAGTTCAGGAAGATCGACACAAGATCGCCGAAGTTATTCAACGTCATGTAAAATAATCCGAAAAAATTCAACCCCGAGTTTCGGGAATTGCATATTTTTTTTTTCCTTGCCAATTTTTTCTCGAATAGTTCTTTAAAGGCACTAACTCTTCGCATAAGTTTTGTTAGCGGATTAGTTCTGTAAAAAGAGTTATGAATTTTTCAATATCACGAATTTTTGATATGTTCAGGTAGCGTATATTTTGTACTGTAAATCGATTTCTTTATGTCGCTACATTGCTTCTTTCTGTTTAATACATGTATACGACGAAATAAGTGGGTAGGAATAGTGTAAAAAAATCCGTTCAAAAATAAGACTATATTAATCCCAAAACAGTTCAATATTACAATAAACATGAATTCACTATAACTACATAGTTATATTGAATTAACTACATAGTGGTGAGAGAAAAAAAAATACGCAATTCCCGAAAATCGGGGTTGAATTTTTTCGGATTATTTAACATTACGTTCAATAACTCCGGCGATTTTGTGTCGATCTTCCTGAATTTGGAATTTTCTGAAAGAAGATAAAAATACGCACATTTTGAAAAAAAATCACTCAAATCCGTTAATTCATTTAAAAGTTATAGCACTTCAAAAAAAACAGTAAATTTACGGAATCTGTAAAAACGAGTTTTTGACAAAAAATGGTAATAGCCGTGTAAAGAGATGAAATTTTTTTAGAGCAAAATGACCAAATATGGGACCCTTTAAATTACCCAAAGAATCATATAAATTATTTACAAGTCGTTTAAATTTTTCGTCCCGACCTCGCTGGGCGGTTTGAAATGGAACCAGCCCTAAGCGACAAGTTTACGCCCTTTTGCAATTCTTAATGGCAGAGAGGCGTATATATTTGTTTACGGCATTCCACGACGAAGTGTTCTAAACGTAAGAAAATGTCAACATCAAAAAACACGAATAGTAAATGGGTGTAAGTATAGGAGATACGCCCCTAATTATTCAAAATATATAATATCATATCATATATATAATATCACTGTTATTGTTATTGCTATTAACTACTAGTACTAATATTAGCATTATTATTACTATCATTATTATAAATATTCAATATTTTTTGCTCAGACGCTCTTTTGGCATTATTAGTCTTCAGCATTTTTTCCACAAAGTCAATGGTACAGCGGCGAATCCACCAAAAAAAATATATATATATATATATATATATATATATATATATATATATATATATATATATATATTGTTACAAAGGGTGAAATCACCCGTTTTGTCCCCTTTTAAATGATTTAGTAGTCATCATAGATAAAAGACGTTTATAAACCTCTTATGTCTTCCAAAAGAATAAGGTTGCTGCGTCAACCTACATTATTGTAAAAACAGTCTATCTCGAGACTTTAAAAGGAGAGCTTCGTCATAAAATAAATCCTTTTCCTCTCCTCATTTTCCGCTTCGTAACATTGGTGTCAGAAGTGGGATTCTTCTGAATCTCGACAGAGTTTCGAGTGGATTTTAAGTGATAAGAAGTCTACCAAGAATGCAAAGAACTCCGAGGACATCACGCGCGGAGCGACGAGCTGCCGGACGCGTTTCGTCCCTTGAACCGGCGTTTCCTCCCGTTTCTCCTCGTTTGGAAGCTGAGGTTCAGCCCCAGCCCCAACTAGCTCTCCTGGCAGAGCTCATCCAAGGAAACCAAGATTTACTGATGCGACAGATACAACAGCAACAACAACACCAACAACAGCTACAACTGCAGCAACAAGAACAGCAGAATCTTCTGCACGAACTCCTCTCGCAACAACGTCAACAACAGGAAATCGTGTCCCAGGCGCTGATAGGGATCCTGCAAGGTGTGCAGAAGCTTCAGGAGCGGCCGCAGGAATTCCCAATACGCCCAGTTCCGTCCCCAGGTAGAAGGACTTCTCTTCCTTCAGTCCCGGTCCCAGAAAGAAGGACCTCCATTCATTCAATTCCAGATCAATCAAGGTCTGACGCCATTTATGGGGGAGGCGAAATTCCCCCTGTTGCTAAAAATTTTCCACCTGCTCATGTCTCGCGACAAGCTCAGGTTAGCTCTTTTCCGCAATGCCACGATGTTCCGTCACGTGATATTTCAGAAGTAGTTGAGCCTCCTGTCGCGCCGTCTCATCCTAGCGTGGATTTTCAGTCAGAGTTCTTGGCCTTTTTAAAATCGCGCGGAACTACCAACGTTCTCCCTCCGCAGACTCGGAACTCGTTCGGACTCAATCAGGTCTCTGTACCTGCCGCGAGTATTGTAGAGTTGCCCTCAAAACAATCGAATTTGAAGCCCGGTTCGTATGACGGTTCGTCTGCTTGGAGTCTATACGAACGTCAGTTCAACATGATGAGTAAGGTTAATGGTTGGAGTCCGTCCCAGAAAGCAGCTAATTTGACAGCGTCTTTGTCTGGTCCGGCTTTGGTAGTTCTTGGATCGCTTTCAGATTCGGATTCTGAAAATTTCGACAGCATTTGTGCGGCTCTTAAACTTCGGTTTGGCGAAGAACATCTTTCCAAACTTTGTTTCACTCAGTTTGAAAATAGACGTCAAGGGCCCAAGGAAGATTTAGCCTCTCTCGGAAATGACATCGAACGTCTCGCTCGACATTCCCTTACTGATTGTGCAGAAAAAGATAGAGATCAGATAGCTCGTGCGAAATTCATTAATGCGATTCGGAACCCGGAGCTTCGGTATCATCTGAGGCTATCAGCTCCAACTTCTCTACATGAAGCAATTATTAAGGGCTTAGAATTAGAAGCCATAAACGAGGCGGATTTAGGTTCGCGTCAACTTCATCGATTGAGCTAAGCTGAACCTTCAGAAAATTCTTTGTCCCGTCCTTCAGTCAATCAGCCTAGTTCAGATTCTCTTCCAGGAAGGAAAAATAGTGGTTTCTCGCGTTACAATAGATCAAACTCCAATCGGCCTGTCTCAGAGTGCCAGTTTTGCGGCGTAAGAGGACATATCGCGAAGAATTGTTTCAAACTCGACCGTCAGTTGAAGACTGCGGAAGATTCGTGGCGCAATAATGCCTCCAAGAGAGCATCCTCTAATCCGGTTTGGGAAGCGCAACCTTCTGTTCCTCAGAATTCGGGAAACTAGCTACCGATGTTTCAAAAGGGCGGATATCTTTGGTTTCTTCCAAATTCCTTAGCCCTATTGCTTCACAGTTCGTGGTTAGAGGCCTGCGTCGTATCCTCTCTTTTTTTTTGTAACCAATATATCAGTTTCTTTGAGTTTTTATAGATTTTCCCCGACGAATCTGCCGTCTTTGGCTGTTCCCGATGTAACCTCCAGCTGTACTGTTTGACCGGTCTTAGCCTGAGTTCTCCGGATATTCAGATAAGATCGTTCCTCTTCTTCCATTGAATGAGTTATAAATCCAATCAATCGTTTTTTTTCCCCCCAAATTTGCTTAGCGAATTGGGAATCATCCGCTTCCTCTCACTTTTGTCCTCCCAACTCTATCTCTTGATCCCCGCAAGAACTTTGAAAGAAAATCTCTTCCTCTGGGATCCGTTCTGTCTCCTGCCCTTCGGTCTGTCTCGTGTCTTCGGCCAAGGAATCTCATGAAGAACTCACTAACTCACCCTTAACACTTACCTTTATAAAACAAGGCACATAAATTTTGAAATTCAATTTAACGCTCAACTATCTGCTCAAGGTTTTCTGTGATTTACCTTGAGACTGTGGGCAAATGCCAGATAGTAAAAAAGGGAGTCTTTAAATTTTTAGAGCCACAGCTCCAACTCACCTTCGAGTACTGACTGCTAGATCACTTTTACAATTGATTTATCTTTCCCGAGTCGGGACGACTCTTTTCCTCGGAAGGGAGTAGTGTTACAAAGGGTGAAATCACCCGTTTTACCCCCTTTCAATAATCTAGTAGTCATCATAGATAAAAGACGTTTATAAACCTCTTATGTCTTTAAAAAGAATAAGGTCGCTGTGTCAACCAACATTATTGTAAAAACAGTCTATCTCGAGACTTTAAACGGAGAGCTTCATCAAAAAATAAATCCTTTTCCTCTCTTAATATATATATATATATATATATATATATTGTTACGAAGCGGAAAATTAAGAGAGGAAAAGGATATATATATATATATATATATATATATATATATATATATATTGTAACGCTAGATTCTGTTACCCTCAGATGAGAACTTACCGTTGACACCTTGGCGCGGTTCTCCACTTACTCTGAACAACTAAGCTATAACAAAATAAAATACGTTGGGCGTCAGACGCTTTAGCGTCGAATTTCATACAATAATTACCAATCAATAAGAATCAATACGAAACAATACGAAAAATAACCAGAGAACCCGTTGTACGGCTGACTAGGCTCAGGTACTCACTCGAACTGGTAGAGTGGCGGTATTCAAGGCAGCTAACGATAATTAAAGAATTAAAGAAAGTCAAGAAATAAAGAATAAACTCAAGTCAGGGAAAATGAACGGGTCAATCAGTCATACATTGTCGAGCAGGTTACAGGTTTAAGACAGTCAAATGAAATGGCAACGATAGCGGTAGTTAGTAAAACAGACAATAGCCATTCGCAGAAACTTCGATAGAACAGAATTTAACGGTAGCTTTGAAACGCGAGACGATAGTTAATAGCGAAAAATGTGCGTAGGTTGGGCGAAGCGATATAATGCAAGAATTTACTTAAATCTACACGTAACTGGGTGACGTGATCTTACTCAAGTTGCAAAGAATGACGCTAAGCGAATTTTTATTTTGTTAATTAAAAACGAGAGTGCGAACTTTATTGCAAATCGATAAAAACAAAGCGACGATAGCTCGGGAGACAATAACGCAAGAATAAGACAAAACCATAGATGCTTACAAGTATGAAAGATTGACATTCATTAATAATTTACAAAAATCGGTAGCTTAGACGAGAGACTAGGTTTCCCTATTGTTACTTGTGACACTACATGTTGAATTTCTATATTCTAGTATCTTTGTTATGCTTTGTCATTTCAAGCTGGTTACTTTTATGACACATTCTATTTCAATATTTTGGTTGGTAATAAGCAATCTTTTCCTTATATATTCTAGTATTTGTTTGCTTTCTTTTAGCAGCGTGCATATGTGCACTTGCGCATAAAATAAATCTCGTCGAATGTTATACGAAGTGAGAGATAGTTATTAAGTACGTTTATTCAATTGCTCTGATTTGGATGTATTACGTAACAAATAGGAATCTGATCTGCCCCTGCAAAATATAACTGCCATGCACTGAATGCAAAAAATAAGAACATAAATGATACATAACGGACTTGGAAGGATATGAATCTCATCGATATCTGTGATATCATTGATACGTATCTCTGTTCTGTGTCTGATATATAGCTACCATAATGTTTTGTGGCGGACATAATGGAGTAAATGTACGGTACATGTAGAGCACATGTTTTCACGTTACTGGGATATGAATGTGCTACCTGGGTTTAAATGTAATTTAGAGAAAAAATTTGTTCAGAACGGATACAGCTCTAAATTTAAGTTTTTGAACTACGAAACACTAGAAGTGCATTTTCCGCAAAGAAGCATTGATTATTTTACTAGAATTTTTTTTTTCCAAAAGCTAGAGGAAAGCACGAAAATTTATACGCCTTTTGACAAATAGCTAGATTTGTCGTAATAGGCGACATAGCAGTTATTGTACATTTTTGAGGAATCTCATACACATATTCATTAGACTATCACAAAAATAACAATATTAATGAGCGTACGTGACCGGGGGAAAACAAAGCACGGTGGATTCAAAATAAAAAAAGGCCAAGCATATAGGCAAACTTTTCATTGACTTCACGTATAAAAATGTTTGCTTAGCTATGACTTCTGTTTATTGCTATACTACCGCGAAAGTTGAAGAAATCAATCAAATTCTATGTACAATCTTCTAAAGATTGTAAAACTAACTTTTGAAAATAAATTTTCTACCAAAAGAACGAATTGATGATAAAAATCATCACAGTATAATTATCATAAATACTAGTCTAAATTCAAATATGTGTTTTCCGATCGTGAATATTCATCGCGAGGGATACAAAATCTTACAAACCTGATTAAAATCGCGTAAAAATGTTCAGAATTCATAGAATAAGGGCACATTACTTTTCAAGACGTCACAATGTTGGAGATTTGAGCTAATACTTTATTAAAATTCCGGCGTGCAATTTTGTTGCACTGTGATAATGCTGCGAAAAGCCGCAACCGGGTCACAGACGACAAGATAGAGACGGAGAGAAAACAAAGCTAGTGCTGTTTCGCTCGTACTTTACTGCACCCACTGATCACGCGACTGCACCATAGAGATATAAGAATAGAGTACGTGAGTCAGCCGATGCGACCAGCACGCAATAGAAAGAGAGAAGGCAACTAGTCAGTCTGGTTGTCTTTGTCTAATCACGCATGCGCAGCAGGCGAGTCTCGGCCACACTCAATACGAAAACATATAAAAAAATAATGTAATCAGTAGTAAGACTATGAATAGTAGTATTAGTATAATTTAAATAAACTAATATACAATATAAGTGAAATCAATTTATGTCTGTGGTCACACAAGGGATCTTGTTACAAAGAATGTTTACCATCATTTAATATCGTGTTTGGTAATATTTGCAGAGTTTTCGAGACAACTCTATCCATAATATTTGAAGAAAATGTTAAATGTCGATTTTGACGTGAAATTTTTTCAGCACAATACAAATAAAGTTCACGTCCTCAGATGCAAAGTGCAAGCCTCCACGATTTTTTAGTTTAGTTAATTTGGAATTGCTGCTGTTATCGGTATTCCCTTCTATCATAGCAACGCACTGTTTACAATGAATTTTATTCTTTAATGAAAATACTATAGAACCGCTAATATGATTGACTATTTCATCGATATATTCTGTGGAACACTAACCTCCTTTTTTGGTATAATCATGTTCAAATAGAGTACGAAGCAGGTTATGTTTGTGTCAAGAACCTTCGGCACGCCAGCGCATGCGTGGTTAGACAAAGATAACCAGACTCCCTAATTGCTCTCTCTCTTTCTATCGCGTGCTGGTTTTCACTTATGTGCGCTCCTGTGGCTCACGTACTCTACTCTTATATCTCTATGGACTGCACCGCTTAAGGTTGTTTAGAAGTAGAGTGGGGGTGGACGAAAGTTGGAGAGATTTCCCTATGCTTATACATTGGGCGCTGTAGATATTTTTTTTGCGCCCTATAAACTGTCGAATTATATTGAATTTTTTTTTACTTGATGAAAATAATTGAAATTCATAGGAGACGGTATCTTTATCGATGTTGTAATTATATTTTTACTCCTAATTATTTTTAAATAATTAAAAGTTAGAATAATAAAAATCATAAAAATAATGAATAATCGCGGCAACGTTGCGGGCCCTCTAGCTACCCGTGTTCAGTAGCGTATACTCAAAACAATAACATAACCTCACAATTATTTTGTGCGTGAATGTTTAGTTGGATGTTTTATTTCTTAAAAATTGAAAACTATGAATCTTCAACAAAATGAAAAAACAAATACGAATAAAAGAAAAATGGAAGCGACAAATAGTGATAATAATGGTCAAGATATTAGAAAAAAGAAAAGTTTTATGTGGAAAAATAAATCTGTAACAGAAGCTGTGTACAATTTGCGACTGAAACAACAACAATATTCTGGAAAGCGAAAGAAACCAAGTAGTGAAAATAATCTTCCGTCTGAATGCGAAAGTCCTTCTAAAAAACAGAAAGTGGCACTTGGACGCCGAATAATTGATCTAGATCTATGGGCTGAGAATGACCGGTGCAAAGATTGTGGGCAGATCTTATCGTTAGCGAATATCATTGAAGAGAAACGGCATGGGCTAGCTTCACTCATAATAATCCGTTGTCAAGATTGTTTGCTAGAGAATTCAATCACTACGGATAAAACTTTTACGGCCCCAGATGGTAAAATAATGTATGAGATTAATGCACGAATTGCACTAGGTAAGTTTGAGAAAAAAATTGCTGTTTTTCAAGAAGTGAATAAAATTAATTTTTGAAATTAAAAATTTTATATTATTCTAGGACTTTTTGATGGAGGTATGGGTTGGACGCATCTCAATAAATTATTGGAAGTTTTCAATATGCCATCATTCAATAATCACTTGCTCAAGACGCATGAAGAGCTGATTGGAGAAGCTGTGACACGAGTGGCCGAAAAGAGTTGTAAAACAGCTGCCGCGTTAGAAAGACGTTTGACGCTCGAAAAATTTCCATCCATAAAAAAATCCTTGTAGGTTTTTTTTTCGTTTTTATTGCTTTGTAGGTGCTTTGCTTCATCATTTATCGCTTTCCGCTTTTTGTTGTAGTTTATTCATTGATAATTTCATTGATTAATACATGAAAATATAATTGAAACATTTCATTTATTTAAAAGTATATTGATTAGTTGAAAAGTGGTGCTGGGCTTAGTTATTACGCAAAATAAAATAAAGAAAAAAATTTAATGTGGTAAAAATTAATTAGGTAAACCTAATGTGACCAAAGATTCGAGAACTATAAATACTATAATTTATTTTTTGGAAAGTATTATTAATGTGATAAATGTAGAAAATACAGAAAATGCAGAAAATATTAATAATAATAATAATATTAAATAATATATATTCGGTTTTATTTTATTTTATACCTTTATTTATAAAAAAGGATTTATTTATAACGGATTTATTTATTTCTTTATATAAAAAATAGAATTTATGAAAAAAAAAAAAATTTGTATTTACTAGGTATGTTAATTTAAATTTCGCGCGGGTATGCATGCGCACTCACTCATGTAATCCGCCCCTTCCTTCAGGCTTCAAATTCCGGCGTTGCCGTATCTGTTGACAACTTATTCACTCGCAGTAAATTTTGACGCGATTTCCTATCTTTACGTTAAAATATTTTGATTAGAAACCTCCAAATGTTAATGATCTTGGTACTGATCGATGCGGAATATTTCAAAGAATGTATGGCTAGTTTTTCAAATAAAGTTCATTGTTACGAAAAGAGCTATCACGAGTTGATTGCACGGACAACTAACTCTCTCCATTTACTCTGTAGTTAAGCGGTAAAAATTACGCAACTTCAGGATTTTTTTACTCGGTTAATAAGCTCCCAATCGACTTGAAATTTTACAGAGACATGACTCGAATAGTCAACTACCTATAGTATTAATTTCAATTATTTCTCATTACTTGTGATTATCTTCTAAACAACCTTAAGGTACAGTGGGTCTAGGAACAGCGTGGCCCAAACGCGTGCCCCGTACTGATTGGCTTCGCCATTTTTACGAAAACTATTTCGCGAATTTCAAAATATCAGGCAAATTACATGCGTTGACTGAAGATACCAGCTTCAGGAGGGTCCAGGCAAGAGGTCAGGTTGTGATACTTCTATGTAATAGTCGTATGTTTCATTCGATCATAAGTCCAATACACTGTTAATGAGCCAATATGACATCCAATATGAATTATAAATGAACGTGATGTAAATGAAGTGAGGATGTGAAATACTTTTTTGTAGGAAAAATAATTTTAACTTGCTACCAAAAGCTAACCTCAAATGATACTCAGCGGTTTGGAAAATCATGCCGAAAACTGCAAATTTTTGTTAATGTGCAATAATGTCAAGCAATAATATGCAATTACTGTACATATTTCCTTTGTTCTGTTGCTGGATGATTATACGCACACAGCCAATATGCATGCCTGCTCAGCGAAAGGTTGTCAGAATACGTCTCAAATGGGTGTGAAAATGAATTACTTTCCAAAAGATATTGCTCGAAGGAGAGGATGGGAAAAAAACTGCAGGACTTTGGGTCACATGACTGACTGGACACCAAAAGATTCATCTGCTCTATGCAAGGTAAGTTTTATATTAATTTTCACAGAGTATTCGATATTGGAATTTATTTTAAAGATTATTAAACACCTCATGTGATGAAACTAGAAAAATATATTATTGACTTCTTTATATTTGTAGTGTCATTTCATACCAGATATGTGGGAGAAAGTGAGGTCAGATAGCAAAAGAAAATTGAAAATGTGAGCTATTCCAATAATATTTAGGAACTTGGTACATCAAGTAAATCTACAAATAAGTCAAGGTTACATACTTATACAATTAATGTAATAATTTTGTTCCTTTGTCTGTTATTATTTAAGTTCAAAGTTTTGTCTTTAGAGTCCACTCAAATTGAAAATACTCACAAGGAACAGAATAATAAACACACAAATCCTGACTCACATAAAGTTTATCCATTACAAGCCCATGAAAAAGAATATAACAAACTTTTAATCCCGTTTTCACGAAGAATCAACGATGCAAACATTGAAATTGAAACTCTTATAGAGATATGATTGTGCATTTTTAAAAAAGATTTTCACAATAATGTTATATAAATTTATTACGAATATTTTTGATTTAATATTTCACAAATTTTAGAGCCTTTAGACAATATTGAGGATGTGCAAATAACAGAGTTGACTAGCAATGGAGAGATACTTGGTGGAAAACTATTCGGAAGGCAAAGTGAATAAAATATGCACAAAGTATCTTGCAGTAATCATGTCAAAGAAGACAAGAAAGCTTCAGAAGCAAAATTATAACCTATTCCTGACAATTCAAGTTTCAACGAAATTGAAGTTAAGTTTAACAACTGATCAAGCGGAGTATAAGAATGAATCATTAATCACAAAGAAGTTTGTTTATGATGATGACTTAATCAGAGCAGAAGAAACATTACTGGCCTGGCACCAAGATGTCAAAGCTATTGATTCTAACACAGATTTAGTAAAAAAGCATAAGGCACTTGAAAAATTGTACCGCAAAGTGAAAGTCTAAGAATTTCTATGAAAAAAGATACAAGCAAAAATATAATTTATTTAAACGTGTTGGTTAAGACATTGGAAGACCGAATACGTATTTTTGAGCAAATTCCACAAGGTATCCATACAATACTAAATTACGATCAATTAAAATTTCGTGATAGAAATTTGCAAAAAATGCTAAAATGGTTTAATAGTTCTCTAATTAAAGCATACCAGTTAAAATTTGCATGCGGAGTTTCCAGGTATACAGAATTGTTATGAGAAAAATTTCCTCTTCCATTATCTCTCAGAGCACTTAGCAAGAAATTAGAAAATTGGAAATTCGTCAGCGGTATTAGCCACGAAATTTTTGGATTTTTTAAATTGAAAGTATCAGCATTTAAAAAAGAATCTCATAAAAATGTGTTATAGTTTTAGACGAAATAAGCATAATTCAAAACTTATGTTATGATAATTGTACTGAGACTTATGCAGGCAATGTAACATTACCCGGGCATGACAGTAGCGAGGTTGCAGCGTACATGCGCTTGTTATCATGGTCGCTGGAATCAGTAAAAAGTGGAAACAAGTCATTAATTTCTTTTCACACAGGGAAAAGTACGGACGGTACAAAATACAAGCCATTATTTCTAAATTATATAAGAAAAGCGCATTCATTAAGATTAAACGTTCATGATATTTTATCCGATATGGGATATTCTAATCAAGCTATGTGGCGGTCATTTGATGTTAATTTGGGAATGTATTCAAAGACACAAAATAAATGTCAACATCCAATTGATGACAAACAGCATTTATTTTTGTTTCACGACGTATGTCATGCGTTTAAAAATTTAAAGAAGGGATATTGAACAATGTAATTGTAAAAATTCCTGACAAGTACGTTAAGTTGTATAATCTTCCAACAAATATAGCAAGTTCAGCGCATTTTGATGAATTATTGAAAGATCAAAGTGATTTTGATTTAAAATTAGCTCCGAAATTATCGAACAAATACATTGATAGAAATGCACATTTTCAAAAGATGACAGTAAAAAGTGCCTCGCACGTTCTTCGTCATGAAATTATTACGAGTTTGGAATTTTTAGGGGAAGAACTAAATAAACCTGAAGTTAAAACCACTGCCTGGCTGATAGAAAATTTTGCACTGTGCTTTAAGATACTGACTTCAAGGAAATTAACTTTTGCTGTGAGTAAAATGGATAAAGAAAAATGTAATGCTATCGTTACTTTTTTGTATGAATTCATTGATTCGGTTTCGTCTCCAGAGTTTGGTAATAAAAGAGAATTCAAACCATTTCAGAAAGGAATGATAACATTGACTACGTCTTTCAGTGAATTGTCAGAATATTTGATTGATAAATGTGGCTACATATTTGTTTTTGGTGGAAGATTCACTCAAGATATTATAAAAAATTTATTCTCGGTTTTAAGGATGAAGAATTGTCTTGAATGCAGTACAATTAAAAAATAACTTAAAATTGATGACAATTTCTGATTATATGAGAAACGTTACAAGTAGTAATTATAATGACGATGATCGAAAGTTCCTACCGGACGTTCTTGAGTTTATACAAAGTTTAAAAAAAAAAGTTCATGACACTGACAGTTTGAATATTTCTGCAACGAACTTTGTTCCTGATATGCTTTGTTGCAATGTACAATTAAGTAACATAGAACTAAATATTTTGCATCAAATTGCGGGATGCCTTATCACTAGTATTATTAAAACTAGAAAAGTTTGTAAACAATGTGTATTATGCACAGGCAATTTAAGATCAACTCAGCGTTCTTATAACAGGATATCGTACCTGAGATGTTATAAAAGTAACCCACTATTTTTTGTGAACGGCAAAACAATGATTTATTTCATTGAGATGGAAAAAATATTTAAATCGTCGATAGATAATTTAAGGTCATATAACTTGAGTTTACGTAATTATTTTGTTGAGAAATTTAATTCAATACCATATATTTTACTTGAATGTTACAATTTATAATTAAAAATCGCCGAACGATTTGCAGTCTTCCGGCTGAAAATCCATTCGAGCAATGCAAAATTGACCAAGGGTTTAAAAAATGATCTCGTATTCGCCAGCAAGACAATGGCAATACATATGCGCATCAGATAAACAAATTGTCTTATTTTATTTTTCGATTAAAATGATTTTGAATAATAAGTTTCTAAATAATATTCTTTAAACTTTATGTTAATTTTTCCTCATTAAAAATGCATAGAAATTTCTTATATCCATTTATAATTTTAATCTCGGAACAATGGATGGAAATTCGTTATATTAATTTTAAGATTTAATTTTATTTTTGTTATTATTTTTTTTTTTAAATTTTACTTCACGTTTCAGATCATGCTGGAATGGTCGAGAACTAATTGACAGTATTATGAAACTGACTCGGAAAGTCGCAGAAGAAAACTTATTTTTTTTTTAGTATTTCTATTTAAATTAATTTATTTTTGATCAACATTTATTCAATTTCACTGTGTCGACTATTTCACAATATTCTTTCAAATTAAAATTTATACAAAAACATTCTTATAAATAATCTTATATTTATAGTTTACATTTTTTATCATAATTTTACAGAATTTTATTTCTATACATTTTTCTACAACGTATGCCAATTTTTATTGTTTCTTGATATTTTTACATTGAGATATTGCTAACTTTTGACCTACTTTTACGTATATGTATGAAGTAAAAAACTTGGTTTCTATACATTTATCTACAGTTCTTTTACTGTACATAGTCTCTTGAAATTTTGCAATAAAATTCACAATATGTGTGTCTATTATTGAATATTTATTATGTATTTAATACAATTTTACAAGTCATTGCATAAAAATAAAGCTTCCGATTAATATTAAAAAAGTTTATTAAGAAATATTCACATATAGATGGTTTCATATGGTACGAAATTCATTCCGCCGGAACGTAGAGCCTAGGCCGATAATTGAATGTGTAAGTGGATGCACATTTCAAGATTATTGCTGTACGCTTTTGATTATTACTTTAATTTGATTGTATAATGTTTATGTTTTATAGAAACAGCGATGTGCTATTAGTAATGTAAGGTATGAATTCTGCATCATGTGTAAATACCGAAAGTGATATTTCTCTGTTTTGAATTTCACGTTTTATTTTTCCTGAATATGCCACACTGTTCCTAGGCCACTGAACTCTAATATAACTGGAAGGCTTGCTGCGGTGGTGGAGGTTCAGCCGACAGAGATAGCTCAAATGTACTCAAATATACCAGCCTGTCTCTTTCTATTAGGTACTGCGCATGCGTTGCACCGTCGAAGCAAAAATGTTATCCCACTGCAATATCCTATTCCTACTAAACCACATTGAACTTTAATATGTGATTGTGAACAACCGGGGATTTTATTTTATTGTTAACTTTGAAAAATTATTATGTTAAAAAATGATGTGAGGTTGTTGTGTGACTAAATGTAATCAATTTTTTATACCTGGTAGTAATGTCTCATTTTTTGTGTAAGTATTTCGACTTCAGGTAGTCTGTAAGTATTTTGAAAGAAACCAGTCCTTAGTTTTATTTTTCCTAATTTAATTATTACAAAATCTCAATACAATATATCAATATCATATGAAAAAAAAAAACGGTAAATTTTTATAAAACATAAGATAATGCAAGAATTCGTGAAGAGATTCAAACAGAATGTGTTGTAGGTGTGAAAATAAGTGGACAAAATTTTTGGAAGACACGGAGCGACTGAGAGAGTGGTCTTATTTGATACCTCTCACTCGGCTGAAAGCAAGTCCTATTCCTTATTATTGCAGCGGGCCTTCCAGTTATATTAGAGTTCAGTGTCCTAGACCCACTGTACTCAACGCGCACTGACACGCTACATGCGGGTAATGGAAAATTTGTATTCCGTATTCTTTTTTTGTTTCCCAAAAATGAATAACTACGCACATATTATCAGTAATCATGAAATACGATCATTATACCGGGTTCAACATTTTTGCTTAATGAAGTTCTTGTAAGAACTATACACATTGTATAAAAAAATTTTCTACTCCACGAGTTTCCGATTTTTTCACAAACATATGGCAAAATCGTGAATTGTGTATAAAACGGGGAAATTGTACCGCTGCTCTCGCTGCTGCATACGAGCTAGCCCTATTACTGCGCTTGCGAGTACCTATAAAACCCATAAATAACGAACAGATGTATAAAATTTCAGTGCGCAATTTCCTCGGTGGACAGGTTGTTGAATTTAAAAAAAATATGGGCCCGAAAGAAGTGATTTAGTGACCATAAATTGAACTTTATGTGAAAAACACAGTTTGCATAATACACGTACGTAAAAAAATTAAGAAAAAAAACCGTACAAGATGATGAAAACCTTGCGCGCTTGTTGGCTTCATTCTAGAATGTTGCAAGAATTGTGCCAGATGGACAAAAATTGTACAGGAACAAACTTGTATAGCACAAAATTTCCGGTACGAAAGTCAGCGAGAGCATATGTCCAAGGTCAATAGCATAGGTGTGGGAGGCACCCGAAATTCTGCAATCAAATCGCCACAGTTTCCCAGATTCGACGCAGTCCGAGGCGACGTCCCAGGTGCGTTCCGGAACAAAGAAAAATGTAATATGCAAGTGCAAGGATTGAATAACAAATCTGAAAAAAATCATAACTAATCTTTGCACCTTTCTATAAAGAATTTTTGAATTAGAAATCCAATTTTCAAAAAATTTGAAGTTTTATCCCAGTGGCCAACTTATGTTTCTTGCTACCAGTCGTAGTGACTTTTCAGCGTGTTGAAAAGATTCAGATAAATCAAATGCAAGGCCAATTGTTGGATTATTATATTACGAGTCTCGTTTTCGAGATTACATCATAGTACCGTCTAATTTCACACGCTAGCGTCACGAATATTTAGTGCTTAACAAAAGAGCACCGCCGGGTCCTTATGGCGATGCGGTTGTTTCCTCTCCAAGTCAACGTTTTTCGTGTGTGAAAGTGTAGCACGTTAAGAGCTTTGTTCAAAGTTTTTCATCGAGAAGAATCATGGGAAAATCGCACAAGAGGAAGAAGAGCAAAGAGTATAAAAACGAGAAGTTCTTTAAGAAATTAAAGAAGATGGTCGACGCGATGCCTGACAGTTCTTCAGATACGGACTCGAGAAGTCGGGCGCTACCTCGGGCGTAGCTGCAAAGAGAGTAATGATTAACCATCAGGGTGCATCGACAAGTCGTCGAGGTATTTTTTCATGTTCTTTATAGTTATTTCCGTAGACCGGGCGGCTTTGCCGTACGGAGACAATTTCTACGAAATACATCGTCGTACATAACCTAAGAAGGTTCGAGCGTGAGTCGCTCGCGGAAAGAACGGGCCTCAGACTCAGCGGTTTTTACCGTACGTAGGTAGACTCTCAGAGTTCTACCTTGAGTCGCTTGTGAATATAATTCACAAAAAATAAATATTTATTGCATATTCTGCATTTATCATGGCCACAGACTCGACGGCTTAATCCGTACAAAGGAAATCTCACAGAGTATTTCCTTAGGGTCGAACTGCACGACTCCGCATATTTTGTGAAATCGGTATACCAATATCGCGGGTGAGGTTTACCATCGCGGTGGTAACATACTGTGGTAAGTTAGAACTCTTGTATCCTGATTCCTACCTTACCGATAGTCGGTATGTTACCACCGCGATGAAAAGCCTTACCCGCGATATTGGTGCTGACTATTAATATAGATGGCACCACCTATATTTTCGCCCGATTTTATCGATAGACATTTTCACAGTTAAATTTTTTGCTAGTCAGCTGGGTAGCCATTTTGATTATTGCTCGGTCGGATGAGCAACCATTTTCATTTTGCCCTTCGTCAAACGCTGCCCACTACCTCTTTTTACGTTAACCGATTTGTTTCCCTATCACATGCCACCACGTTGATTAGGGTCGGGGTGTGCAGGTTTTTGATTTTTGCTTAGTCAGATGGGCAGCCAGTTTGATTATTGCTTAGTCGGATAAGTAGTATAGGGGCACTTTGTGGCGTCACAACAAACCGCCTTCGCACCCCTCTCCGGCGCCAGCCCCTCGCCTAAGAGTGACTTTGGGGCGCCTTCCCCTTCCCCCGCCGCCCCTCGCCTAGGAGTGACTTTGGGACGACATCCTCTTCCCCCGCCGTCCCTCGCCGAGGAGTGACTTTGGGACGCCATCTCCTTCCTCCGCCACCCCTCGCCAAGGAGTGACTTTGGGACGCTATCCCCTTCCCCCGTCACCCCGCGCCACAGAGCAAATTTTGGGACGCCATCCCTTTCCCCCGCCACCCCTCGCCGCGGAGCGAATTTTGGGACGCCATCCCCTTCCCCCGCCGCCCCTCGCCAAGGAGCAAATTTTGGGGCCCCTTCCCCTTCCCCCGCAGCCTCTCGTCTAGGAGGTATTTTATTCTAGAAGCTTCTCCGGACGACCACCCCTTTCCCGCAACCCCTTGCCAAGGAGCGGTTTTTCCGCCTCGTAGCTCCGCGGCTCGTCAGCCCTTCGCCCGCGACCCCCTCGCCAAGTGGTGAATATCGTGTGACGACCCCTTACCACGGGTACCGTTGACCGCGAATCAGATTCCGGACTTTACGGGATGGCCTCTGGGCCTGTGCACCCTGACCATGGGACGATCTCTTTCCCCTTACCCTGGTGCCCCTGGCCGTGCGGCCGACTCTGGGGCCACCTACCCATCTGGCCCCGCTACCTCCGTTCACGAAGCGAACTCTGCGACTTGGACGTTTGGGGTTACAGGTCCTCCACCCCGGCTCTCGTTCTTTCTCCATCCCTGATGAATAAGAATTCTCGACCTCGTATGTAATATATTAAAGAGTCTTGGTGATCGGTCAATTAAGAAAACGTAATTTTAGTTAACGTTTCGACCCGGATATGGGCCCTCCTCAGAACGATTTATTTCAAAAAACTGTCAAAAAACAAAAAAGAAAGGAAAAATAGGATTTTATAATATAAATAATGGTACTAGTAGTAATCGGACATAAATATTGTAGATGTAATATTCTTAGAGCTATTAAATATTGTTGATAGTAAGAACCTTATGATTAATTGTGATAAGGATGTTTTTTGGTGTTATTTACCTTTTTGAGTTAAGTAAGTGTAATAAGATGTAGTCGAATTCACAATTGCAATTGGCGGAAACAGTGTTCTTTTGAGTGACGGTAGACAATGTCAATCTTCCAGTTGTTTTTGTAGGAGTTAAAAGTTGGTAGTCATTTATTTAAAAAAGATTAAAGAACTAAGTTTTTTCACAGTCAATATGTCATAGTGTTAAAAGGTTATTATAGAAAGTCAATTAGCAATGAAATTAATTCACAGGTGTCAATTAGGTGGAGGTAAGCTCTTTATAATTAAGTTCTACATGTCTAACGAATTATTGTTGGTTGAACCACTTGGGTCAACAGGTGGATAACGACTGATGGAGGAAAACAAAATAATCCAGAGTGAAGGTGAACATATTATAAACATTATACAGAAGAACAATAAATATTAGGTACGAAAGGTTATGTAGAAAGAACTGTAAATGGAGAATAAATAATTTTTTTAAAAAAAATTAAAAAAAATTAGTTTAGGTTAAACAATATTTGTTGTGTGGGCAGAGATTAGAGGTTTGTAAATATTGCTTAAATGTTCCACGTCTTGTCTGAGATTAACCGTATTGGTATGACCTACAATATTGCACATTTCTAAAAGCAATCTTCTGTAATAATTTTGTTCTTCACAAAGGATGTTTGTGTTGTCGTAATTGAATGCGTGTTGTTTATCAATCCTATGTTTCGTTAGAGCTGTGTGCCGTTCATCTGTCTCATGTATGTTACGTTGGTGTTCCCTAATTCTGGTGTTGAGATGTCGACCGGTTTGACCTATGTAGACTTGATTACAGTCATTACATGGTATTTTATACACTACATTTGAACGTTTGCCTATGGGGATCTTATCCTTGCCGGTGTCAAAAACAAGTTTTAGGTCTTTTGAATTTTTTCCAACAAACTTAACATTATATTTATCGAATAAACGATTAAGTGACTCGAAAAGGCCGGCTATATATGGAATGGGGATATAAGTAGTAGCAGGTCTATTGTTATCTTCGACAGAAGCAGAGTCGATATAATGGTTAAGTATGTTGTTGATGTAGGAGCGTCTCTTATTAATTTGTTTTTGTAATAGGCCATGAGGGTAATCATTAGCTCTTAGTACATTGTATATGAGCGCCAAGTTTTTTTCATGGAACTCTGTACTAGCAAGTTTTATAGCTCTATCAACAAGGCTAATGATGGTGCCTATTTTGAAGGACAAAGGATGGTGAGAGTTGAAATTCAAGTATCTTTGTGACCATGTTTTTTTATGAAACCAATCTGTCTTAATATTATTGTTGCTGTGTATCAACAAAACGTCTAAGAAACCGATGGTATTATTCTCTTCTGTTTCGATAGTGAATTGTATTCTAGGATGATAACCGTTAAAAATATTAAGAATGTGATGTATTTTTTCATTTGGAACGGCAGTAAGAATATCATCCACGTATCGAAAGTAGAACGGCAAATTAAAACCTAGATCGTTTATGCAAGAGGTTTCAAGGTCTTCCATGACGAGGTCTGACAAGATTGGGGAAAGGGGGGATCCCATAGGTAAACCAAATTGTTGAGCATAGGTCTCGTGATTAAATTTAAAAATTGCGGAGTCCAAACATATTTTTAAGGCTTTTTCTAGTTCAATCATAGGAATTGGGATCTTATTTTCTAGGGTAGCCCAACGGTTGTTTATTGCACGCAATGCGAGAACTGTAGGAACATTCGTAAACAATGAAATTACATCTAAAGATATTAACATGTAATTGTCCGGGATGATCAATGTCTTAATTTTATCAACTAATAAAATCAGGATCAGGACAGCTGATAAATTGAATAGGATGAAGAACCATCGTATCTTCCTACTGCGCTGTAAGAATGAAAGAATAACACCCAAGCACCTAAAATTCTCTAATAATACCTTAGACAACATTATTTTTAATTTGCCAAAATCAAGAACCAAAGCTATACAACTCGCAACCGAGTTCCAAAGTTCTCTTTTGAAGCTAGAAATCAATGATCTACACACACACATCATCAATTCCGAAAGAACTTTGATTAACCTCTCCGAAAAAATTAACTTTAAACTTGGTAGTACTTTGGGAAACCAATTTTTTGAATCCCAAAATCGGATGCTCAACAAAAAATTTATTACCATAAAGAACAAGAATATCAATAAATTCACAAACCTACTTGCTCAAAAAAAATCTTTGAATAAACAAAATAACTCTTATTCAATTGGAATAACTACCAAAAAAAATTGGCTTATTAATCTAACTGATACCCCTATTCCCGAAAATGTCACGGAAATAGTACAATTAGGTCCAAATTTCGGTCGCACATATAACAAACGTGACCTTCCTGTCTTCAACCTTATTTCTAATTTTGAAGAAAAAATTAGTAGTATTCCAAATGAGTTAAGAAATCAAGCCAGATCCGATTTTACCAACCGTGTACTTTGTTTCCCTAAGTACCCCAAAAACAACTACAATAATTATGTCACCGATAAAATAATCCGTGAGACCATGAATTTTAAAAAAAATAACCCGGAAATAATGTTCCTAAAAGCAGACAAAGGTAATATGTCCGTTGCTATGCACAGAGACATGTATAATGAAAAAATGAGACAACAGCTTTCTGACACCACTACGTATAGAATTTCTAGATTTGATTTGTGTAATTCCCTACAAAACAGGGTGAATAAGCTCAGCTTTAATTGGTTTACCTCTAAATTTATAACAAAAAATCTACATCGAAACATTTCTACATACAATAGTGTCCCTCCACGAGCATATGGGCTTCCAAAAAAAAAAAAAAAAAAAAAAAAAAAAAAAAAAAAAAAAAAAAAAAAATTCATAAAGAGGATGTCCCTTTACGGATAATTGTCTCATTCGTTAATAGCCCGACCTATACCTTAGCCCAAACTATCAATTCATGGCTCACCACTAATATCAAACCCCCCATCTCGAGAGTTAAGGATAGTTTTTTATTAGTTGATAAAATTAAGACATTGATCATCCCGGACAATTACATGTTAATATCTTTAGATGTAATTTCATTGTTTACGAATGTTCCTACAGTTCTCGCATTGCGTGCAATAAACAACCGTTGGGCTACCCTAGAAAATAAGATCCCAATTCCTATGATTGAACTAGAAAAAGCCTTAAAAATATGTTTGGACTCCGCAATTTTTAAATTTAATCACGAGACCTATGCTCAACAATTTGGTTTACCTATGGGATCCCCCCTTTCCCCAATCTTGTCAGACCTCGTCATGGAAGACCTTGAAACCTCTTGCATAAACGATCTAGGTTTTAATTTGCCGTTCTACTTTCGATACGTGGATGATATTCTTACTGCCGTTCCAAATGAAAAAATACATCACATTCTTAATATTTTTAACGGTTATCATCCTAGAATACAATTCACTATCGAAACAGAAGAGAATAATACCATCAGTTTCTTAGACGTTTTGTTGATACACAGCAACAATAATATTAAGACAGATTGGTTTCATAAAAAAACATGGTCACAAAGATACTTGAATTTCAACTCTCACCATCCTTTGTCCTTCAAAATAGGCACCATCATTAGCCTTGTTGATAGAGCTATAAAACTTGCTAGTACAGAGTTCCATGAAAAAAACTTGGCGCTCATATACAATGTACTAAGAGCTAATGATTACCCTCATGGCCTATTACAAAAACAAATTAATAAGAGACGCTCCTACATCAACAACATACTTAACCATTATATCGACTCTGCTTCTGTCGAAGATAACAATAGACCTGCTACTACTTATATCCCCATTCCATATATAGCCGGCCTTTTCGAGTCACTTAATCGTTTATTCGATAAATATAATGTTAAGTTTGTTGGAAAAAATTCAAAAGACCTAAAACTTGTTTTTGACACCGGCAAGGATAAGATCCCCATAGGCAAACGTTCAAATGTAGTGTATAAAATACCATGTAATGACTGTAATCAAGTCTACATAGGTCAAACCGGTCGACATCTCAACACCAGAATTAGGGAACACCAACGTAACATACATGAGACAGATGAACGGCACACAGCTCTAACGAAACATAGGATTGATAAACAACACACATTCAATTACGACAACACAAACATCCTTTGTGAAGAACAAAATTATTACAGAAGATTGCTTTTAGAAATGTGCAATATTGTAGGTCATACCAATACGGTTAATCTCAGACAAGACGTGGAACATTTAAGCAATATTTACAAACCTCTAATCTCTGCCCACACAACAAATATTGTTTAACCTAAACTAATTTTTTTTAATTTTTTTTAAAAAAATTATTTATTCTCCATTTACAGTTCTTTCTACATAACCTTTCGTACCTAATATTTATTGTTCTTCTGTATAATGTTTATAATATGTTCACCTTCACTCTGGATTATTTTGTTTTCCTCCATCAGTCGTTATCCACCTGTTGACCCAAGTGGTTCAACCAACAATAATTCGTTAGACATGTAGAACTTAATTATAAAGAGCTTACCTCCACCTAATTGACACCTGTGAATTAATTTCATTGCTAATTGACTTTCTATAATAACCTTTTAACACTATGACATATTGACTGTGAAAAAACTTAGTTCTTTAATCTTTTTTAAATAAATGACTACCAACTTTTAACTCCTACAAAAACAACTGGAAGATTGACATTGTCTACCGTCACTCAAAAGAACACTGTTTCCGCCAATTGCAATTGTGAATTCGACTACATCTTATTACACTTACTTAACTCAAAAAGGTAAATAACACCAAAAAACATCCTTATCACAATTAATCATAAGGTTCTTACTATCAACAATATTTAATAGCTCTAAGAATATTACATCTACAATATTTATGTCCGATTACTACTAGTACCATTATTTATATTATAAAATCCTATTTTTCCTTTCTTTTTTGTTTTTTGACAGTTTTTTGAAATAAATCGTTCTGAGGAGGGCCCATATCCGGGTCGAAACGTTAACTAAAATTACGTTTTCTTAATTGACCGATCACCAAGACTCTTTAATATTTTCTCCATCCCTGCTCTCTGTGTCGGGTGCTCGTGTCACTGACCTTACCCAGCCGTCAGTGTTTATCCTAAGGTTTACGTGCGCTTGGAAAATATAGACCTGGTCACTCTCTCTCTCTCTCTTTCTTAATGCAAGACTATAGGCAAACTTAGATGTACGCGGATTAGGGCGGATGGGTGAGGAAACAGAACTCAATGGTGGATTGCGTAGAAAATTCAAATCTCATCCTCGCAGGTTTATTCGGTTAACACAGGTGCAAATACATACATGGTTATTACAGATAACGAATAAATGATAATTACAATGTTCTTGTAATTGCACAAGATATGTTAGCAAGGTTTTTTATTTACCAGCCTTATGATCAGCAACATTACAATTCTTAGAGGTACAACATTGAAGACAACTTATAGGATAAATGTGATTTGAATTCACGGTGTTAGTTTTGTGTTTTGTGACATGGGCTATTCGGTTGTGGAATAATTCTGCGATACGATTGTTTCTTTCAAGGTCAGGAGTGAATATATTGAGAAACTCCCGCAGAGAAAAACCAGAAGCCATAAAGTGCATAAAAATAATACAAAATTGTCCACATACATCAGAAGTGAGGCTTTGAAGCTGTCTGTCGTTCTAGTCGTGTCGTCTGCAATTTCTTCGTAAAGTCCGCTTATGGTGAGGGACGAATGGTGGTAATCCGAAGCTGTCGAAGTATGTACCGTGCCCCGAGGAACTGACGAAAAGCGTCACCCAGTGGCTACCGGGGCGTGTGTGATCATCCGTGTTTGACACAAAGGCTGTCGGGCGTGTCCAGATGAGGGGTATCTGATCCGCTGCAAAACCCTGGTCTTCCCGTTCGGCATTGCCGGCATCGCGCTCCATATCTGTAGACTGTCCATTTTGTACCTCGTCTTTTTCTGCTTCTTCTTCTTCGCCCTTGTTATCGGAGATAATCATACCATTCGTAGAAGATTGTGAGGAGGTATGTGAGTCAATCGCAGTAGTAAGTATGTCGTAGGGAACGGTAACTTCGCCGTCTGACGTAGGCGCAGACGGATCAGGAGAGATTTTCAGTGAAGCGACTGACTCTGGTATTACTGCCTGTAGCGTGAAATTTCTTTTTGGTACCTGCAGAGGCTGATTACTAGTCGAAGTCTCCTCTCCGGTGATGTTGGGCTTACTGGCTGACAATGCTTCTGTATAATCGTATTTAGTTAGAATATTCTTATTGTTGATCCATTTCTTCAGTTTGAGTGCGTTGTTCATCGCACATTTGAAAAATTCCCCCTTCTTAACGCCGTGGAAGAAGCACCATACCGAAGACCGTTCCAGTTTGTCGAACGCCGGCCAGTCGATGTCCTCCAAGTTGTATACTTGACGCGCGGTACTCTTTTCAATATATTTACATTTATCGTGTCCACGGGCAAAGATTCGATGAGCGTTACGTGCGATTTCTCGGAGGTTAACGTCTAATTGAACCAGAGAGATATCACCTTCAAACCACTCGATGCCATGATGGTAGCAGGTTACGTAATTGTTCACCCCACGTTCTTTGAGCGGCAGATCCGTGAAGGGATATGGCGGTTCTACTAACCAATATGCCGAGTAGCGGTGATCGATGGTGACGACTGCCACCTCTTTCGGTATAAATTTACCATAGATATTTCGAAACCCTTGAATATCTATCACGTAATCCATACTTGAACTTAAAAGAATGTAGTCGAATGAATAGAGAGCTGAAAGAGCGAACCTGCAGTGACGTAGTTTTAATACTGACTGGCTCGGCACCGTAGTTACGGGTGTTTGTACCGGGAAAATCTCTTGAAACTATACATATAATGCGCATGCGCGAGTTTTATCGGCTGCTCGGGCAGGCTGGCCACTCCGAGTTTCAGCTGTCAAACTCTGTTTCTGGCGGCGGCGTAGTTCATACGAATTTTTGAGGTTAGAATCTCAAACAGTCGAGGTAGTGACTCGGAAAGTTGATGCTAATGCTCTTCGAAAATTGGCTTTATTCGACTAAAATGAGAAATCTATTTAAATGTTGGGTGCTTAGAAGAAACGCAGCAGGTAGGTGCGAACACTTTATTTAATCATTTTTATTATTTCGTACATTAGAAATAACAATGGAACTTTTATCTATCAACAGGTGATACGGCCAAAATAATTACATCTCTGATATTCACTGTTATCTGAACATTCAATTTGTCAGACGTACAAAGATCATCGCCACTTTCAAGCAACTAAGCAACTCTCTCACTCTTTTGTGATTTCAGGCGGTAATATTGAATTGTATCACTTTCGAAAATGAGACATTAAACCGAGCGTTCAAGAAATTTAAATATCTCACTATCTGTAACGGAACTGTGAATCTTTTTTTTCTTGAAAATAGTTCAACAAAATTTACGAATAGTCGATAGTCAATGTATTTTTTCCGATCAACAAATTATTGCTACTACTATTTAAAATTTCCGAATGATTATCAGAATTTATTTCGCAAATTTTCAATGATGTTTGATTAAATAAATGAAGAGAACCTAATACTCAAATTGAAAATTCAAGTAATACTAGATTTATTAAAATGATTTCTGTATTTCATGTTAGTGCGGTTCGAAACAAAGAAAATCTAATCGAAAGCGTAGAACTCAGGAACGTAAATCACATCCTGTGACACAAGTTGAAAATCAAGTTTTTCAAAATGCGCCTCAATGTCACAATTAGCTTCAAGGACAATCATGTTTTAGAGTAATGTTAGAACATTATTACGAGGATCTTGACTTATCGGATTCAAGATTGTGTCCCTTGTTCCATCAAAATAAATGAATATCTAATTTTTAACCAAGTTTATGAAGATTTTTTTCCAAATAATGTAATCCGATACAATATCTTATTCATAGTCCTCCGAACATCACCTTCTAACAAGGATATTTGGAAAGAGTCCCTTTGTTGCAGAAACCATTATAAAATTCTTGGTTTTCAATTCGTGCTACTGAATAACTCTGTGTTTCAGGTTCCATTTTCAATCTCAAAATGGGATTTTTTTTGCTCCAGATAATGCTAACATGAAATTCAGAAATAATTGCGGTACATGGAGATTCACAAGCTTTCAGTCTTAGCGTAGGACCCTATAAAGAGTGTAAAATTGAATTTGGTTTCAAGTTATCGTGCAACTAGTTAGCCAGATGACACCGTCAACTAAGATTAAATTTAAAGACATTTTCAACTGAACTTATTTAACAGTTCTAGATTTAGATTGATTCAGTTTGCCTAGCAAAATTCAACCCTACAATCTAATTGAGGACTTGAAAAACTATTTATCTGAATTCAATGCCAAAGAGAGCAAAAGTAAGCTTCAAAATAAGATACCAAATCAAATGGTATAAAGTTTGAAAAACAATGCTGGTCAATAATAATGCTTGAATTACAATGGTGCACAGAATGATTCCTCGGTAGAATGAATTGGCAGCAACGGTTAAGTAACAAACTTATCGCTATTGGCTCGATCAAAGTAAAATGATGGCATATTCAGCCATTATCATCTGTAGTGTATCCCGCTCTTCAATTTTGCCTCAACTGATGTTAAGAAGGTGGCGATGGCCTGATAAAATTCACTCCGGCACCTGATGTCTGACGAAACAACCAGGTTCAATGGTTCTAATGATTGCACCGCTCGAGAAACCAGGATCCTTGCCACCTAAACGTTTTGACCATCAGGTAAGGCATAATTTTCCTCGTGTTAATTAAAGTTTAAACTTCGAGCCTGCTGAAAAAAAAACGAATTTTATCATTGAATCCATGTTAAAATATTGTCATTGTCAAAGATCACGTAATTGGAAATTTACTTACATGCTTCGATGCCTGACAAATTTAGTCCCGCTTTGAGAATGAATTATTTCGTACCTGAAAATATTAGAAGCTATTATTATCAAACAGGATCTTTTGGTATTTTTGAATACAACTAATTTCCAATAAAATTCACGAAACATAAAACGTTAATGAGACGCATTGCCACCAGACATCACCTGGCTTAATGCTCGAAAATTACACTCACAAATTACTGATCGTTAGATATCGTTTGACGTATTGCTTTTGTGAATACCATTTATTGAATTTGTATTGTGGAGTTTTTTCATAGTCCATATTTTTTCGAAATCAACAAAATTCTTTGATTAGCAAATTCACAATATGATCGCGAATATCACGGTATGATCGCGAGGTTACTGAAATTCGTTCACCTGAACCGCTGAATACGAGGTGAATAAACATCGCCGATCACATCGCGAAACTATTTCCTTGTTTTCCTACGTAATGATGAAGAGGGACATCGATTTCTAGAATTGAAACTCAGAGACAGATCACCACGTGGTATTTAACCAGATAGTTCGTATCCTAATTCTGTGCATACCGGCGACACTGGGAGGGCGCGAAAACCACAATTCTGGTGATACCAGAATTTGATTGGATGAGGGCAACGATCGCGACTGGTATCAGCCAATACAATCATCTTTCTCCGGAGTTTCGTAACTTTCCCACCCGCGAATATAAACAACCCCGCCCGCGTAAATCGACCACTTTGCAATAAGATCGCGCAACTTCAACCACGTGTCTGGCAACTACCTCGATCTTTTTGTGAATTTTTTCATCGTGTTCATTAGATAAAAAAATGCCTAATTACAAGTTTTCTGTGCAGGAAAAGGTGGAGTTAGTCAAACATCATTACCAGGGCCTGTCTTACCGGGAAAATCAGGCCCATTTCGCCGTCACACACCCGGATCGACCGACACCCTCGTTAGCGACCATCAGGAATCTGGTTCTAAAATTTGAAAAATCCGGTAGTGTCGACGAGAGGACCAGGAAAATCTCTCAACCAAACCGTCAGCTGAGCTGGGATACCAAGCTGGACATCTGCTTGACCGTCGAAGAGGATCTATTCAAGCCTATCAGCCGCATCGCCCAGGACTTGGAAATATCTAACGCGTCGGTCAGAAGAGTATTGCGTGAAGCTAAGTACAGATCGTACAAGTTTCAAGTCCATCAAGAACTCTTGGCTGGTGATAACGATAGTCGTCTTCGCTTCAGCCAAGAGTTGATGGAACGTCTGAACGCAGACGAGGGCTTGTTGAGTCGCATTTGCTTCTCAGATGAAAGTACGGTGATACTTGTCGGGAAACCGAACAGGCAGAACACCAGAGCCTGGTGTCGAAACAACCCTCGTCTGTTCATTCAGGCGGGCACGCAGTACCCGTTGAAGCTCAACGTCTGGCTTGGCGCGATTGGCAATCGGCTGATTGGGCCATTTTTTATTGATGGAAACCTCAACGGCGAGAAGTATCTCTGGTTACTGAGAGAGAGGATTGTACCGGCTCTTAGGCTGATTGAAGAAGAAATCGTGAGTGTATTTTATCATGTAGAGCTGGCGTTATTATTAGCAGAGTGCGTATGATTTTCAAATAAATAATTTTACGCTTACTACAAGTAACGTATCATTTTCTGTGTTTAGGGCGAACCTGTTTGGTTTCAGCAAGATAGAGCCCCACCGCACTTCACACGTGCGGTGCGTGATTACCTCGACCAACAATTCCCTGGACGCTGGATTGGCAGGGCAAGCCCGGAGGTCGAGTGGCCAGCCCGTTCACCTGATCTCGCTCCCTTGGACTACGGCATGTGGGGCCATTTGAAAAATTTTCTGTATGCCCAAGGTAGGATTGAAGACCTTGCCGCACTGCAAGCTAGGATCTTGGACATCCTGCAGAACCTGTCTCCGGATATTATATCCAACACGACAAATGCCTTCTACGACCGGCTCGGTTACTGCGCTGCAGCTGCTGGAGGGCATTTCGAGCACTTTTTGAAAGGCAACCAATGGCCAGACGAGGGGTGATCAGAAGAGTGGAGATTGGTCTCCCAGTGTTTTCATAATAACTGTTGTTCTTTTTCTCTTTTTATTTTTGGATATCTGGTGAACCCTCTTTGTTAACGGAATATTGATTGTTGTACAATGGAGCTGCAAAAACTTTGTCAACTAATCAATGATGTCGGCGAGGGTTTTTGTGAGTATTGCGTCGGGTACGTTTTCTGTTAATTGCTACTCTTTGTCCTCCTAAGCTTCGTGTTTAAGATGAATAATTTCTTTATTCCTTGTTACTCATTTCTTTTATTCATTTCATGTTCATCGGCACTAATTACTGACTTCTGGAGCACTGCACCGTAACGAATCTACTCTGGAAATACCTTCTACTGGGTCTCAACCATTCATTTATTTTTAATTTTATGTAAATAAAGAATCTGTTCACAATAAACATTGTTTTTACTTACCTACCTCTGTTTGTCCAGACTCCCACTTGTTAATGACATTTCACGTTGAATTTCAGATTTCTTCTTTCAATAAATAACACCCAATTTCTGTATCATTTGATATTTGCTTTTCCGTTAAATTCTTTATTGCGTCGGTTGGATATCTTCCGAAATCAACCACGGTATTGCTGAACGATACTATTCTTCTTAGACAATTCACGCTACGTGAAAATAAACAGCAGCATAACCTCAATCCACGACTTTACGCGCGAGAGAATTACAGCTTTTGTTTCATTTTGTGTACGTTGGCGGCTTGCTCAGCAGAAGAAAACATCACCGCGGCGCGATTTCACCGACCAATGAGATTAAATTATTTGGCGCATGCGCGTTATATGTATAGTTTCAAGAGATTGTCCCGGTATACAGCCTTGTGTTACAATCCCAGTCTCAATTTTTGTTTATCGGGTGTCTCCAGCCGGTCTGTTGCTCCCCTTGAAGACGTTGGCGTGGTGTAGTCACAGTGTTCTCTCTCTCTCTCTCTCTCTCTCTCTCTCTCTCTCTCTCTCTCTCTCTCTCTCTCTCTCTCTCTCTCTCTCTCTCTCTCTCTCTCTCTCTCTCTCTCTCTCTCTCTCTCTCTCTCTCTCTCTCTCTCTCTCTCTCTCTCTCTAACGGAAATCACCACCTGGTATGTCATAGAAGCGGTCGTGATAGGAGGGGCGTGATCTCCCTCTCTTTCTTAGCCCGAAAAATCTGTGATGACCTGACGTGCAGCATCAACTTCAATAAGATTATCAAATTCAGCGTACACTAGGCAATTCACAGTTTCTTTGAGAGCATCGTCGAACCGCACTTCGACCCTGAGAGTTCCATGTTTGATGAGCGACCAGTGCGATGTACAGTTGGCCGAGAGATCGGGGGTTAGGTCAAAAGCCAATAGACAATTTCCTTTAGCGAACTGCTGCCGGTCGATACAGTTTCCTTCGTTCAGAAAATGAATCCATGTACCGGAGAAGAGGGTGTGATAAGCGTCCACGTAGAGATCGTCTTTGCCAAAACTCATCTGTAGCGGCTTCGATGGGACTTGCACCCCGTCGACGTACAACGATAGAAAATTCAAAGAGTAGTTTTGAAAATTAAACGGATTGCACTGTCTGTCGCCTTTGAAGGCTTTATTGCTGACAAAACCGATTATCACTCGTTTCGGTAGTTGTCCGAGTATGACATTGTTCAGTGTTTCTGCCTGTACTCCTGCGTGTATGGTGAAAGACTTCACCTCGACTCTGGTTACGGGATATTTTGCCGTACCTTTGGCTAGCGTCCGTGCGTGCGCCAGCAAGATTCCAGGGCTGATCTTCATTCGGCGAACGAGCAGTGAAGTTTCCAGTATGTGCAGCCTGTGGCGATTTTCGGCTTCCATGATGCAAAAACTGTCTCTTGATCTCACAAGTCGAAGACGTAGTTCCACACCGTTGATTAAAAATTTGTCTTGATTAAATACGTCCCCGTGCAGATGTCCAATCAGATCAACGGTACGTGCATTGCTCATGATCCGTTTGCGTTCGATAAAACCTCGGTCAGCATCGACGGCGTCGGCGTCGTATACATCTGATACTCCATCCTCGCTGTCGTACCATAGAGCCGAAGAAAGATGGGATTTTTTGGCGGGCGGTGCGTAATTCAGTAGAGTCTCTATATATGCTCGATAGGCGTAAGAGTTGTTGGCTGGTGAGACTAGTTTTAGATTGAAAAATATATCGACTTAATTGAACATCGAGTGAAGCAGATTGTTTACCGGAGCGGCATGTGGAGTAGCCGCGTTGCCTTCGCCTGCCGGCGGGGTAGGAGCAGACGGTTGTAGCTTCACTCGTACGCTAAGCATAGTGTGTGCCAAATCGATGTACTCATCACCGTTTCCAGGTACAACAAATTCAATCGGGGAATCGTCGGTTAGAGATGATACGGGCTTGTGGTGTACACATTGACTAGCCTCAATAGACGTCTGCGTTGGTGGTAGAGAAAACAAATCCAGTTCCGACTTCATACACTCACCCGAGTGCGCGTGCAGGAAGGCCATTGTTGATGTTTAGATTGAAGACGAGCGGCGCGTGGGCTTACCGGGGTCCGAATATGTCTGTAAGGTCCCGTTTTTTACAACACTTTTTCCGCTTAGTTTTCCTGACGGTTCTGGCACGCTTGGGTATCTCGGCCGATGTTTTCTTTTTCGACCTTTGTCTAATTTTTCTCGTAGTACCAGCTGCTTGGTGCGCGCCGACAAGTCTGTTGACGCGGGCAATGTTTGACTGACGCGCTAATCCGCCGGCTCGGCTTTTATAACCGCTGCCCTCCACGAGTTTATCAATTTTTTCTTCAGCAGCTCCTTTCAATTTGTGTCCTGATTCTATGAAATGACTCTTGACTGCTTGTTTGAACAGAGTGTCGTTTCTTACGTCTGTCATGACGTTCATCCCTGCACGTAGTGCTTCTCTTCCGACCGCGCGAGCACCACTGGACAGCAGAGGTAGTATTCGACGAAACAGACCTCCCAAGAAGCTGCCGATTCCGTGCCCGCGTAGATGCGGTGCTCCTCGGTAAACCGTCTCAATGCCTCCACCGCCGAGCTGATTTTCGTAATGTTGTATATAATGAGCCATGTCGTACCTAGTATGTCTTCCCTCTCTCTCTCTTTTGCTGAGCGACACCTGTGATTTCAGTCAATTACTGAACGCGTCTAAAATGCAGCGTTAGCGTCAGTGTCCCGCTCGTGATTGGTGCTGGGCTACCGAATTGATCTCTTATATCGATCTCGATGGTTCGAAAGTCCGTGAGCATCAGTGGTACGTAGTACAGTGGCGATAGTGTTTTCATCTCTGATTCGCCTTGTAAGATATTGTCTTTGCCGCATATTTGAATGACTCGTAACAGCGGGGCGTAAACATCTCCAACGATACGTGGCTTCACCAGATCGCAATAAATAAACATCTGGCAGCCGGGGATCCTTGATGATTTGTTGGTTTCGGACACCTTGCAATCTGATCCCTCAACTGCACCTTTCCCAGGAGTATTGTAATGCGTGACACAGGTTATCGTTTCATTTTTCACTGGCGCATACCCCCGAGGCTGTTCAAACGTGAGTGGATAATGAATTTCGGCCAGCCCGACTTCCCAGTCTCCCGTTAGTTGAATCTGACGCGGTAACTGGGTAATGCAACAGCACGTCCGATTCTCCGGAAAAAACTGCATCGAGCTGTTGCTCGGTAAAGTTAGGTAAAACTGATCCCGGGACATTTTCTTTGATGCACGAGTCGAACGGTGAACACTCAACGACTGCGAGACATGCTGCAATAACACGCTATTTTATCATCACCGTGTTTCCCCCTCCACACGCTGAAGTTCAGGGTCGTAGAACAAGCCGTCGATTACTTCGCCGTTGAGATATTCCAAGACGTACACTATCGGTGAACGTGCAAGCAACCGTCGGATCTTGAATAATTCTTCGCTCCAGTTTGCCGCGTAGCCTTTTTCAAATGTTTCCTTGGTTTTACTAATTCGTACAAAATCATTCTTATGGAATCTCGGTTTGCCATTTGGACGGGGAGGTTAACGCTTTTTCATGTGGGCACGTACTGTAGCAGCATTGCGAAGCGTCACTTCCGACGGCGCCATGCCGATGCTCGAGTGAATTGTATTGTTGTAGGCTTGCACGATTTGTGGCAAAACATCGACGTAGCGTTGCGTCTTTTTATGCGTGAAGTAACGCCACAGGTGTTCTTTGAGTGTACGATTGAATCGCTCCACGATAGCTGCTTTCACGTCGGGATTACGAGTAACACGATATCGTATTTCATTGTCGCGAAGTATCTTCTGAAAAGCACTCCCGACAAATTCTTTACCTTTGTCCGTTTGCAGTAGGTTGGGTCTGCGCGGCGTAGTGTGTAACACTTGCTCGAAACCTTCAGCAACGGTTGCGGCTGTCTTTCGTTTCAGCGGGACCACCCATGCGTACTTGCTCAATACATCGATGACCACCAGGAGATAGTGAAAACCATTGTTGCGGCTCTTTATGGAACTCAGGTCAGCCAGGTCAGCTTCCCATACGTCGTCTATGTTGAAAACGTTGTACCTTGCTCTCGGAAATTTCCTGTGCACGGGCTTGTGTAAGGTGTAGGCATCCTGAGCTGCCAGCCATGTTCTCACCGAATCGCGAGAGTTGTTTTCGCGTGCAACATCTTCCAGAATTCGTGCTCCCGCGTAACCGGCAGTATGCGAGGGATTGTAATACGTTTCTTCAAGAAGAGTCGTCATTTTTCTTCAGCCGAAGTGTTTTCCAACCGGATTTTGCTCCGGTGGCGCGTTTGCGTAGAGCGTATCCTGCGTCGTGAGAACGGCTGGTTACGGGTGTAACGTTTGCGGAACTTCGTCGCTCCGTCGGGGAACTACTGGTGTGTGTCAATAGTTGTTGCGATGTTACCGTCGGTAGACCCGGAGCGTCGAACGTGCGTATGTCTTTCCAAAGCGTATCGTTTCCCACGTATTCTCGGGGTACATTGATCGTCTGAAGAAACCGTGCAAACTGACCAGCCCCTGCAGGAGTAAAAGTCTTCCTAGATCGCATGGCATGATTGACCAGGTTGACGATGTTTGCGCCGGGAACTGTAACGCCGTCTAACGAGACGGTTCCTGCGGCATCCCAAGAAAATCGTTCCGGTACGCTGCCGAGTTCGCGCATCAGCATTTCGGCCTTTGCACGATACTTCCTTGGTACCGCTGACGCGACTTTCTTTGCGCGCGCTTGAACGTTGCCAGGACTCGCAGCTACGGTGGGAGATATCATTGATTCTTCGGCTGTGTTTCCGTCTTCTTCCTCCTCCTCCTCCTCTTCCTCCATCTCCTTTTCCTCCATCTCCTTTTCCTCGAGCACGTCTAATTTCATGGGTTTGCGTGCGTCGTTTGCAAAAAACAAATATCGTTTAAGTACCTGCTGATAGAGTTTCCATTTTTTTGCGTCGTCTTTCGTCGGTTTGTTCAAGATGTCCTTCATCTCGTTGTCGAGTCTTGAAGCGGGATCGGTGCGTGTGGTAGTTGTATTTCCAGGTGAAAGCGTAGTGGCTATACCCTCGCTGACGCGTTGTTGAAATCTCTCTATACTCTCCATAGGAATTAAAACTATCTTCTTTGTACGTTCCATTTTGCTACTTGGAGAAGAGGCTGGAAGCTAAAGTCCCGAGTAACGGAGCGAGCAAGAGGGTGAGAAATCCGTTTCCACGTTGAACAAGAAAACGTTTTTTGGACTTCCAGGTACCCCGGTTGCTGGCCAACCGCCGTAATGTCTGTTTATGACGTGCCAGACGATTTTTCTGAATTCTGGACAGTGCTACGTTACCCTCCAAGATGTTCAATGCACACTCACAAATGGTCTTTACCAGCGAATTGTCGGCCGGGCGTAGCAATGCCGATCTCTGCGACGGGTTCAATTTCTGCAGAGCGTGCAGCGCTACTGCGTTTGCTTTGGTGAAATCGGCACGAGCTCTGCGACCGGACGCGGTACGGCTTATTCGAGGCATCACAGCTGAACGACTGGAACCCGGTGCGCATTGGTGACCTTTATATCCTTTCGCGGAACGTAAACATAGTGATTATCGTCCGAAGGGAAGATGTTTGATCGGAAACGGCAATTCTCCGGAGTGGATTGCTTCAGGTCGAAAAGCAGATATCCGTGTGGCGCTGCGGTAGCGTCGTGATAGGCCTCTTAAAGAAACCTCGGATCTTCGGGATACACCTGTCTGGCTAGATGTTGAATTTGGGCACGATCCCGTGGATTTTTGAAGAAGACTATGTAGTTTGCGTTGAGGGAAATATCTCGTTGACCGTTGCGCTTGTGAAAGAGATTTTGTGTCATGGAGAAAACGCTGAGGTTCTTATGATGACAGACCTTGGTAAAAAGATCAACGACGACATTGTTTGAAGCCTCTCGCATCAGATCGTCGATTACCAAAAGTTTCGGTTTTTTGTCAGCCTCGTAATCGGCGTGTTGCGGTAACCCCTCGCGGTACTCTATACTCTTCTCCCCGTCGTACAACGGCTGCCATTCGTCAAAGTACCATATCACACGACTAAATCTTGTGTCGCACATTGACGTTCCATGACGCAGAAAGTTCTTGACGAAATTTGATTTGCCGCATCCTGATGGCCCGGCTACAAAGGCCGAAAACGGATGTTTTCAACGTGTGTCCGTCATCGAACAAGAAGAAGAAGAAGAAGAAGAAGAAGAAGAAGAAGAAGAAGAAGAAGAAGAAGAAGAAGAATCCAGGGATAATGCGAGATCTATAAAAAATGGAAACAACTGAAAACACGTTCTTTTACCACGCTAGCTTGCTCGCGGCGGCGGCGGCACTCCCTTCGTGCGCTGACCATGAGCTTATTCAAGCGCACGCGGAAGCATAACCGTACAGGTACGAGCTCATCGGCGCGGTCGCGGTCGAGCTGATTGTGCGTGAGGTGCGTACGCCATGAGCTTATTCGTACGCGGGCGCGCAGTGATATCAGCTTGAAAACAGCGCGCCCCGCCGCGGTTGACGAGATGAATTTTCACGAGCAATGCGAGATTTTTTCACAATTTTTCATGCGTAGGGTTTAAGCGTGGTACTAACCTTTATACAGTTTGGCGGGGCACATACAAGAGAGTATCTGATGGGTTGGCCTGGCGTCTCGCCGGTTGGAATAACAGGCGGTTGGGGTAAGAATCCCTTTGGTGTCCTCTGTCTGTCCGTCTATTTGTTTGTCTGTCTATCTATCTGTCGCTCAAACGCGCGCGTCGCTTGCCGTCCGGGTGTCCGTACTACCGCAGGGTGAAAAGACGGAAGCTGTGGTGTGCAACTGCTCGGAGTCCGGGATCTTCGTCATCATCCGGTGCGATAACCGTAGGGCAGCGTATCGAAACCCGTGACGCAACAACGCCTTTTCACGTACACCGGTTTACACGTTTTGTGCTCGGAGTGCGTCACGACTGCGTGCAGTTCCGTTCGACGAATGGCGCGATACTCCAAGGGAATGGGTGCAGCGGCTTCTACCACCATCCGCTTGATGGCCTCGAAGTTGATTTTCGAGCTCGTTGCGTGATTCAGTGATATGCTTTTCACCTTGCAAATTTCCACCTCTTCACCATTCGGACGTTGAATGATGAAAGCATAGAATTTTGGCCCTCCCGAGACGAAAGCGCGTATAAAACTCACACGGCCGTAAGACGCCAACTCGTCCTTTAGGTCGCCAAGAAAGTTACCCGTGAGAGGTTCATACTCGTTTGGCCTTCGGAGGTTTCGGGTATAAATTACTGAATCGGTGTCGTAATAGAGCACGCGCCGATCGAGCTTCTCAAGGAACGAGAAGAGCTTCAGCCGAGCCTGGGCAGTGGTGTACGAGGCAATCACGACGTTTGCCAGCGCTGACGGTTCAACGCTGTGTTGCGCGTGCGACCAACGCACGTACAACACTTCTTCGTTCACGGGCAGCAAACCGGACACCTCGACTTCAGGGTTGGTCAAAAGCTCGAGCAGCTGCTGACGCGTCTTTATAACCTTTGTTTTTACCAGATTCTCACGTTTCCCGAACTTGGCCCAAAACGAATTTAAGCATAATTTGGAAACTGATCGCATGCCGGGATTCTTAGCAATACGGTCGCGATCTAGCCGTATACCCTCGACCCGCTCATACTCATCAAGGTAGCGCATTCGAACCGGCTCGTCCTCGCATTCAGCAGGCCAGCCGCTTGCCTCTTGCTTAATCTTGAGGAAGGTGTCGATATAGCCGGCGAAATGCCCACCTTAACGAGTAGTCGGGTCAAACGATGTCACCGTATACGACCAGATCTCGCTTATGCTCCTGATCTTGTATCCCATTTCCACGGCTTTTTTTAATTCGATCGACACCCACGTGCCCTCGAATTCTCGCGCAGCCTCGTCATCATGTCTACACTCGTCCTGGTTCAAACTCTGACAACATGAGCGGCACAAGGCAAACATGAGTTTGTCATGCATGCGCACCGGCAAAACAGGGTGATAAAGATTGCGAGGCGGTAAAACTCGGCACTTGATGAGCCCCTCAACTCGCGTGATGTCGCAACCGCTCGACCCTGTCAAGAGCTTACACTCCTCTCCAACGTAGACCGTCGGGTGGCCAACAGGGAACCTTCCATTCTTACAGATGAACGGATACAACGAGCAAACATCGACGTATCGTATTTCCTCGTACGCGTTGCCCGTTGCATCTGTTTTCACCTCGTAGTATCGGGAAGCGTTCCCCGTTCGACCGCCGTAGAACGCATCACGCGGATTGAGTGCTTCGCTCGTGGCAGTGCCAGCGATCAGCGGGTGTGTTGCCACGTACTCCCTCATCTCATCGTTCTCCCTCAAGCTCCGATCAAACTCGCATTCCCACTGTTCCGTCACGCGGTAACCCAATTCGCGCATACGGCTGATCTTTGCACGAGTTTCCTCGTAACGCCTATCCAACGTCTCGCCGTTGACGCTACGCCTATCGCGGTTGATTCGTAAACATTTACGACAGCCGTGCCAAAAACAACCGTGAAACTCGTAGACGTGTCGCGTACCGTCGCCCGCGACATGGTATCCGTCCACCTTGCGACCCGTCTCCGGAATCCGAAACTCACGTCCGTTTCCGGCATGCCTGATGTCAATACCCAGCTCGCGCTCTTTCACGACCAACCACTCCAGAGCCTTACGAGACTGGGCATCGGCAAGACGATAGCCGCCCGGTGGCAGGATACCTATTCGCACCGGTTGTAAGAAATTTTTACGGAACAGCACCGAACAAGCCGAGGCAATTGTCGTGCTCTCGGTAAAGGGACACACTCTGCCGCACTCCAGAAATATGTCCCTGAATGCTACGCACGCACGTCGCAGAATATTCACGTCCGACCGACAGTACGACAACAATTCCGCGTCAAAGTCAAACAGATGGTCGTTCGCTACAGCCTCGTTGTACCATGAGTAAAACTCTGCTCGCGCATCGCTACTCATGGTATCCGGAGAGTAAAACTTCGCTGCGGGGAGCGGTCCCACGTAACCCACGTTTTCAGGGGTATTGAAAAGGTGGGGGAATACACCTTTCACGGAAGTAGTCGGTAGTCCAAAAGCCTTCGGTAGCGCCGATAATGCCATAGGCATATATGCTGAGGAATCCAGAAATCGGGTGTGACCCGTTTCGAGCATAATGATCTTACTGCCGCTCAGGATGACCTGCGGCGGGTTTCCATCCCGCTCAACCATATGCCGCAGTATGAATTGCGCGTCAAAACCTTTTGCATTGTGCGCAATGCATACGATGCGGGCAAAGTCCTGAACGGGCCGAGTAGCAAAGTCTACCAACTCCTTCACCGGTTCCCTCCTGAAAACGAAGTTACGTACGAGCCCGCAAGCGGAACAGCCGTTCGATATATCGGGATCGTGGATTCATTGCGTACACACTTGTTGCGCTACGCACAAGTTCGACACATGTATGTTTGTCGTCGCGTCACCGTCTACCGTCTCGCATTGCTGCGTTTCGAAATCATAAAAAATGAAGATGTAACGTTTCGGTCTTGTCGCGTCTTTCAGCGGCGTCATGAAGCAGTAGTGATTGTACGGTCTGTTGCAGCGGCACGTGACGCAAAAACGAGTTTCACAAATGTGTGCCCTCTGCGAAAGATTAACGAATCGCTCGCAATTCCGGCATATACGCGGCGTTGCACAAACGGAGCGAGGCGCACTGAAGAAGCCGATCCTGCGGTGGTACTCCAGACAACCGTTACCGCGGAACACGCGTCTGCAATCGGGACACTTGATTTCGCGAGACTCGCTGTTGCACGGTGGCGATGCGAGGCACTGTGGGCACTTCACGGAACATCGGTGTTCGTACCCGTTGTTAAATTTCCTATTGCAGGGTTGACAGAAAAAGGCCCCTGCTGCGGCCGCGGTTAAATTTACAGTTGGGCAATAATGCTGTTCTTCGGGATAATACAGCAGATTCAATCGGTGCCTGACATCGCCTGTTCCGTTTGCTCTCACCACGGCAGTACCGTCGTCAAATGCCGCTTCGCCGGTACCTAGCCTCCCCAACTCGTACACTGTGATGAGGAATCCCTCGCGTGCCAGATAGTTCTGGAACTGTGCGATTTCATGCACTGTGCACCCCGTTGGCGGAATTTCGACACCGGCGTTCGCAACAAGATTACGCGCTTCTGCACGCTGGAAACTGGACCTAGCGAATCTCACCATCTCGTAATGCTCGTGCAGAGCGCCACTGCGGTTCAGGCCTCTCTCGGCGTGAGCCTTGGCGACAACAAGGGCACGAGGTGAACACAACCCGTCACTGTTGACAATCTGCACGACGGATTTTTTAAGTACCCCCGCGTGCGTGATCGGCTTCGGCTTTCCGCGACCCTCCGGTACTTCAACACTGTGTACCGTCACGGTGAAGACGCTGTCGAAGCCAAACTCTGATGCGCTCTGGGCTACGCTGAAAACTAACTTCCAGAGGTCACTGTACCGCGAATCCCTCACCGGCCGGAACGATAACCACGCAGGACCATGATTAAAACTCTCCGCGCTAAGCGTGAAACCTATGTAGTCGCTACTTCGGCACGTTGCTACGGCATACGCATGCAGGTCTCTGAACGCGTCCTCCAGCCACTCCACTAGATTAACACCCGATTCAGGGGCCGCGATCTTCATTCGCAACTCACGCCCTGTGACCGCGAATTTACGAATGAATTTCGTTGATTCGCCGATAACCGTGAAACAGTTACCCAGTGAATCAGCCCCGTCATCGGGTGCCTGACTTGACTCCTTCTCGCTCGCAGCTTCACTCTCTAGCTCCGATTCTCTGCCCATGTTTCCAGAGTATGCACCCTCTGTCTCGTCGTCGTCAGCATCGTCATCGAATTCAAACGTCACTTCGGAAGCAGTCTGTGTCTCGTCATCGTCATCGGCATCGTCATCGTCTGACTCTAATGTCACGTCAGAATCGTAACTCGGAGCCCTCTGGGCCCTACCCCCGCCGATCTGTATGCCCGAGGTACTGGCGCCCTCGTTTACGTGAAACGGTCCAACAGTTTGCATAAGACCCCCTGTTGTACATATAAACCAAAAATAAGACTAAACTCCATGGTAAAGCGTCGTCAATCCGCAAGTATAGTTGAATTTTGCGGTTTTACTAGAAACGCACACCCTAGAGTACCCGCGTGATTAGTTCCCCTAAACAATATCCTCGTCCATCGCCGGCGGAGTATAGCTCATCTGAGTGAATATTCCACTCTCGGGCGTCTGCGGCCACAAAAATATTATCGCCTCATCCATTGGGGATATAGAATAATTGTCTCCTTCTTCTGCTACCGCCGGCTCATGAGCATCGACCGGATCTAATTACCCGCCCCACCAGAGAAGAAATTTCTCGTGAGTTCATATCAAAATGCCTGGTCTGCATTTTTGTTTTCAAACTTTTCCTATATACCTTGAATTTCCAACACTCCTGACGGACCTGGACGTGACAACACTAAGGTCGACGCCTGTGATGAATCGATTTCTGCAACGGACACAATAACCTTCAGTACACGCGTGAAAGAAGATTTCTAGAACTCTTGGAACACCGCTCACGCACAACGTATTCACACACGGGTACTCCATGATATACGGCATATCGTACAGACAAATCATCTGGACTTACCGTCACGAGCTCCGACAGAAATCGGCTCCTCGGCCGTCCTATCGTTTACCATCGTCTCATTCACCCCTGTCTCTTCCGCAATCGCCAACTCCTCGCAGGCAACACAGCCCTCGAGAAGAGCTGCCTCGTTCTCGCTGGTATCATCCATCATGAATTCTGTCACACAAGGAAATTTTGATATACCACTCGTGCACAGCGTATTTATACGCGACAACTCCCTGCTACGGCACAGCGTACGGACAATCATCTGGACTTACCGTCACGAGCGATAGAAACCGGCTCCTCGGCGGGCCTCCCCAGCGCTACTTCTTGCGACGCAATCGCCTCATCGGCGACGTCGACGACGATATCGCAAAGAGCCGCCTCATTCTCCGCGGAGTCCTCCAGCATCGCGCGGAATTCTAACGGTTGGAAAACTTGATCTTTATTTTTCCATATTACATATTTTCTTTTATCTTTTTACCCCACTCTGAAGATCCGGTGATTCAAACTCCACACAAACGTACACTGCGCACAACACAAATAACAACTTACCGGTTCGCTCGTTGTACTCGGCCATCAGCGCCCGAACAACGGCGAAGAGGGTGGCACTCCGCTGGCGAATCACACTCGCGGCTGCACTAAGGCACTCGTAACCCCGCAACGCACCGGTGCTGTGGAGGTGAGCCAGGGCCCGTGCCCCGCAGAGCGCCAGAAGCTGTCGCAAATGCCGAAGCAATTCCGCATGTGATATGCGGAACAACAACTCCCGACGGAAAACAGGGCACACACGCACAAGACTTGCGTTAGCCCTCCTAGCCTGGCTAGCTGCCTTCACCACCGCGTAACGGAGATCGTTAATCGAATGCATTATTTTAAAAATATGGCAATAATTGAAACAGAATCGTTGTTTTCAGCAACACCGCGATTTTCTAACTGAGAAGATCTCCGGGCCCACAACTACTTATAAGTTCAACAGGTTGGGTTTTGTTCAGGGCAAATGCTATTACAATACGTTACCACGCCGCTTCTTGAGCTAAGTATACGAAATTTTACTATGGTCCGCTAGCTTAAACCTTCCGCGGCGGTTCGCGGTGAGACACCCGCAGCCAGGGTGAAAATAAACCAAAGCCACCCGGACCCAACGCGGAGACCGCCTGCTACATATGGCAAAACAAATCTATTGACAGCGATAATCATGGTCTTCTCATAATTAAACAAAGTTGTACAGCTGACGTCATTTATCCTGTTGAAAAACTTGCATGCCCTAAAGCCTACTTTGATTAACGGGAGAACGGGTATTCGTCGAGACATATGAAATTTAGAGATAAAATAGAAAACGATCCGATGGATTCACTCGCAATTCCTACCTCAAATCGTGGAGCTGATTCGGCGGTTGGTGACGGTTAGAAACAAGTGTATTTGAGAATAATGTTAATACTCTTCTCATGCGACGTCTATGTATACCGCCATCGATAAACTGCAACTGTTTGTACCACCCTCAGAATAGGAAACGAGTTATAAACACAATGCATACTGGACCTATGGAGATTGTAGACTCATCTTGCGACATCAAAATGGTACAGCCGATGAGACCCCCTTCTGTATTCCTTCGTCCACTGAGGCATAACAATCAACATACCGTAAGAGTGTACGTTGGAAAAACGGGGAACAGCCTACCGTCTGACGCAAGGCCCAAACATTGCAAGTATAACACGGTCCATGCCGTATACACCCACAGCTCTTCCCATCATCTTTCTTCTGTTACAATGATTACGTATACGTCCCTCGATAGACTACAACTGTTTGCACCACCCTAGGGAACGAAAACTAGATATAAACCTAATGCAGACCTACGGCGCTTGTAGACTCATCTTGCGAATACGAAATGATACACCCGGTGAGACCCCCTTCGTATTTCCGCGACGAACACTAAGGCATAACAAACAACATATCCTAAGGCTGTACGTTGGAAAAGCGGGGACCAGCCTACCGTCCGACGCAAGGCCCAAACATTGCAAGTTTAACACGGTCCATGCTGTACACACCCACAACTCTTCTCATCATCTTTTCTGTTACAATGATTACATATACATCCCTTTATAGACTGAATCTGTTTGCACCAGCCGCAGAAACGGAAACGAGATATAAACCTTATGCAGACCTACGGAGATTGTGGACTCATCTTGCGACAACGAAATGATACACCCGGTGAGGCCCCTTTGTATTTCCTCGTCGACCACTAAGCCATATCAAACAACATACCCTAAGGCTGTACGTCAGAAAAGCGCGGGCCAGCTTACGAGCCGTTACAAGTCCCAAGCATAACGTGTACAACATGAACTATGCTGTCTACACCCGTAACCCTTCCCATTATCTTCTTCTCTTGCAATGTCTACGTATACATACCTCGATAGACTGTAACTGTTTGCACCGACCATAGCACTGAATTCGAGCTGTAAACCGAATGCAAGTTTGATACAGGCCTATCGAGATCGTTGGGTTTTCTGGCGACATATTTACATTTGTCTTACTCCCCATCGTGGAAATGAAATATAATCAACGGCGGAAGCTTGATATAGTCTGGTAAGGAACGCCTGAATCATACGAGGCATTAGAATTTCGTTAATTTTTTTTAGTCACGCTGTAAACGCCGTTTCGTGGAGTGGGGGTTACACCCTCTATATTCAAGTGAGATACAAAAGAGCGTCAGTCTTGCGACAACTACGGAAGAATCCTCACGTGAACTATGGCTACATCCAAATATCCTGCACCAATGGGTAACGTGAATAAAATGTATAAAACATTTACGAAGGCTTTGAAAAAGACTGAGAAAAATCTGCTATTGTCGACAACGTATAGTCTAAATAATTCTTTTACTAAGAAAATAGTCATCGGTCTCGGTCTACGGTTCGACGATCAGTTTGAACCGGTCACCAAACTCGTCAACAACTCCTCCGGAGGCGTGCGTCTGACACCAGTGGCCTGGTCGCGACTCGCAGATGAGTTGGACAATATCTCCGAATACCTTGACATAGACGGATACACCGATGCCCAATGGTATTCTAATCGGATTGAGCTTGGTGGTTGCAACGTCGAATTGTCAACAGCACATGGTGAGCGAGCCGTCAGATTCGAAATACCTACGGAATCCGAAGTCACCGAATCGGAAGATAAGGAATCAGACTGCCCAGACACGGCCACCCAGGATGAGAACTTTCAGTCACCCGCCAAACGCCAGAAAGTGTATCAACCCACAATTGTAATGCAGAAATCCACATTCAACGGACTTAAAGCTATATTTGTGTGTGTCGACGAACGGCTACGAAGGCTTCAGCGTTTAGCCCATTCAGTAAACGAGTGCAAGAAATCATACGTCGCATACATAGCCGAGAAAGTGAATCTGACGCAGCTCAAGGAACCGAGTCTTCATCGCATCAGGCAAATAGTGGAGAAGGAATACGGCGCTGTCCTAGAACACATCGCGTCGTCAGCGAATCCTGCCTTTGCCGAGAATTACCTCAGTATTGTTCTCCTTGAAATTACGCGGCTGTTTTCATCATACCTCGCTGCTGAAATCAAGCAGGCCATCGAAACTGAGGACAAAGCCTTAGCCAGTCTCTGAACAAACTATTTCGACACTACCATCATTAAGCATCGGGATAACCTCCTGTCCGCTATTTCGCAATGAAGACCAAGGGCACCGTACAACTCGAAATTAATCAAGAGGAAATATCAGACAACGTATGTGTTACCCTGAGAATTTTTTCGTGCAAAGAGACTTGGATCAACACGGCTACACCCCACCAAGCGAACGCAGATGCTGTAGATGAACCATTGTACGTGCCCGAAGAACAGCCTTATCCATGGGTGGTACTGTCTATACTCGTGATTGCTATAATTATTATAAGTAAAGTGGTGATGTGGGGCGCTGTAACTATCACAAATGAAAACATCCTGCTCCAACAACAAGCAAAAAAATAGTAATAACCATGTACGTCTTTGCACCTGTGTCAACCGAATGAACCTGCAAGGATGAGATTTGATTTTTCACGCAATCCACCATTGAGTTCTGTTTTCTCACCCACCCGCCCTAATCCTCGAACATCTGAGTTTGCCTATAGTCTTGCATTAAGAAAGAGAGAGAGAGAGAGTGACCAGGTCTATATTTTTCAAGCGCACGTAAACCTTAGGATAAACACTGACGGCTGGGTAAGGTCAGTGACACGAGCACCCGACACAGAGAGCAGGGATGGAGAAAGAACGAGAGCCGGGGTGAAGGACCTGTAACCCCAAACGTCCAAGTCGCAGAGTTCGCTTCGTGAACGGAGGTAGCGGGGCCAGATGGGTAGGTGGCCCCAGAGTCGGCCGCACGGGCAGGGGCACCAGGGTAAGGGGAAAGAGATCGTCCCATGGTCAGGGTGCACAGGCCCAGAGGCCATCCCGTAGAGTCCGGAATCTGATTCGCGGTCAACGGTACCCGGGGTAAGGGGTCGTCACACGATATTCACCACGTGGCGAGGGGGTCGCGGGCGAAGGGCTGACGAGCCGCGGAGCTTCGAGGCGGAAAAACCGCTCCTTGGCAAGGGGTTGCGGGAAAGGGGTGGTCGTCCGGAGAAGCTTCCAGAATAAAATACCTCCTAGACGAGGGGCTGCGGGGGAAGGGGAAGGGGCCCCAAAATTTGCTCCTTGGCGAGGGGCGACGGGGGAAGGGGATGGCGTCCCAAAGTCACTCCTCGGCGAGGGGCGGCGGGGGAAGGGGATTGCGTTTCAAAATTCGCTCCGCGGCGAGGGGCGGCGGGGAAAGGGGAAGGCGTCCCAAAGTCACTTCCTGGCGAGGGGCTGGCGCCGGAGAGGGGTGCGTGGGGGGTTTGTTGTGACGCCCCAAAGTGCCCCTATACTACTCGGATGCGTGGTCATTTTGATTTTTACCGATAGACAGTTTGATAATGGAATTTTTCGCTTAGTCAGATGAGCAGCCATTTTGATTTTTTCATCGTAGGATGAGCGGACCATTCAAATTTTTTTATTGTTAGATGGCAGACAGTTTACCCACCGAATTGTTAATATCCAAGTTCTGCGTGAAAGCGTGATATTTCTATGCAACGAGGAACGACTGTTGGTATTACCGGGTGTTGCCACAGGTATGTCGCATTATCGATCAATCGATATTCCTCCGATCGATAATGCGTGATATCTCCAAAGCTCGCTGCAAGATGCTAACTTTTTTATTTATCATGTGGATGGGTGAACGTTTCAAAAAAATAACGGTTGGATGCTCTGAATAGATGTTTTTTATTTATCAACAATTACAGTCTGTTTGCAGCTCATACATAATAATGGAAATAGATCATCGTATTCTAAATTTAACAAGTAAAATTATGCATATCATTTACAATATCCATATTAATTAAACATATTATTATACCAAAATTGACTTATACTAATTTCTTAAACGTACCGCTAATCGGGTTGTACTCGACAATACGATCGTGCTAGATCATACACTAGGCTGCGGTGTTTTGGGGAAATTCAACGCTCGCTTCAAATTCCAATCGAATATCCACTGGTCCGGTTTTCAAGGATTCATTCTGTCTCGAGTAATCGATAACGATGAGGCGAGCTTGGTTTATAAATTCGTGCTTCGATAACAAAGGTTCGGCCTCTTTGTTGCAGTAGACTGTTCGAAATTGAAAATACATGTTGTGGAGAATGGCGTACTGATTATTGGATATATCGAGATTCAAATTTCCGTAAGGATAACACTGCGAGTCGAGGAAGAGTTTTACATCTCTGATTCGACAATGATCAAATTCATTGGCATTTTTCTGGGGATCGTTTCTTCTTGCAGTTTGGAATCCCAGAACGACATATCTCGGTTTCTCCAACTGCGTCGATGTCTTGACAGCCCACACATGTCGCGTCGTCAACGGGAGTATCGGATACACGTACGTTTCCCAAGAACGAAAACTCATGGATATGGCCAGATTCTTGGCAATTTAGTTGAGTAGCTGGATTTTCGGTTTATCGGCCAGTTGGATGTAGGGTAGCAACCATTCGATTTTATTAAGGGTAATTTTAAATTTTTTCGTGGGCGGGGTCTGAATCACCGCATTCAAATCGGTGTTGGAATGTCTGAGAATCAACTCGTGTTTGCCATTAACGATGACTCGACAATTATCTTCGGCAAAGCCCAGCATATAATTTAACGGTAGAACAACGTCCAAATTTCCAGAAGCATCAGTTAGTTTGGTATCACCGCTCAACCAACCGGTATTCTCCAGACTGTATTGCTGACCGGGACTTAGGGATAAGTGACCCTTTACAACACTGGTGATACCAACATGTTTATTCCGATCAATCTCCATACCGTTCAACTCGTAGCGAACTTTCTCAAACAAATGGCAAACAACCATATTGATCAATTTCGTAGTCGTCACCGCATTTACACCATCATCCTTTGTAATTTTTCCACGAATGTGGAGAAAGCTTTTACTGGGCAGTAAGCACAATTCTTGATGTTGAACAACAATATGGATTTCGTCGTTGTTCTGGAAGGTGGATGATGCAAATGGCTGATGAGCATCAATCTCAGAGTGCGCAATCGATTCGTCGAATACCACAAGTTTCTGTATTCTTATTATTTCTTCAATGGTAACACACACAGGATGCAGCGAACACGAATTCTTATTTTCCAAAATTTCCACGTGATCGAAGACCTAGGCTCCGTAGAAACTAAACGTTCAGAGGTGTCAGCGGAGATGTCGGCTCCGTCGGAGGTGCTGGACGACTGGTGATATTTGGCCATGACGTCTCGCTTTTATAACTCTTGCCCGACTTTTTCGTCTCAAACACGATCCCCATTATTCGAGAGATTTCACATGTAAGCGCACAGTTATCGTTTCTCCGCGAAAATTGATCAACTCGTCGTCTTGATCGGATATTCTCAGCTGTATATTATGTATGGACTGTACGGCGATCGGTAGGTAAAGGATGTTTGCGGGCACTTCACAGCAATCTTACGTCCTGATAGAACGATGGGGAAAAATTCGTAAATCGTATGAGCTTTACGATCGTTTATGTACGCCCCTGTGGTTATGTTGCACTCAACGCGTATCGTATTAACTTTCAGTATGGCCACCGGTAATTCCGATTTATGAGTAACGTCTCTTGCCAGCTCAACCGGCTTGAATCCCAATAAGCGCCCGATGGAATCTTTGTGTTTGAAATCTATTACTTGATTGCACGTAACTTCACTGTTCAGCTCGTTGTTGTTAGTTTGCAGACTGAGGGTGATGTCGTTGGGTATCTCCTTACGCAGAAAATTTTCGATATCTTCAATTTCGTAGCTCCCGGTGGGTATAGTTATAACTTCTCGGCGCTTGTCCACCCGCCCCAGATAAAATTTACTACAACCCTCATGAATATTAGGTATTGAATCGAATGTTGTGAATTTGACGCGTCCAAGAACATGGTTTTTCTTCGATGATAGCTCGATTGGAGGAAAATATTGCGCCTCCAGCACGGAAGATGTGCCTGATAGTGTTAACGTCAACGATTCCGGCATGACTAATGCTTGCTCATGTGACACTTGTCTTTTTACATCCGTTGGCTGAAAAATTTGGGACACAAGTGGCCGCAAATCATAGTATTATACTCCTAGTATCTTCTATGACTATATTCAGCGCTACCGACACCGAGATAGTTCATCAAATCCTTAGGCGGTTGCAAATCATCAAAACTATCGAAATACACAACATCAGCACCATTTTTCTTATACGCAACCTAATGTGTTCCAGGCCCGTTTTTATCGTCGAGATTAATGATTGCAGTTTCTGGCTTTTTTGGTCTAGAGTCTGGCAGATCATTTCGCATGAAAACACCACAAAAATGCGGAATCTTCATTTCCTTAGCATATATGTGTAAATCAATATCAGTAAGAGCTTGGTGTGGTAGCTTTATTAGTTTTTTGCCGTGTTGGGGTTGAGTTAGGATACAAAGTAGTAGGGGTGCGCAACGGCCCAAATGAGCGGGAGAGCAAGCACAGTTGCTCTGTAATCGGCGAACGGACTACACCGTTATTACATTACCTGTTTGTGAGTTGAAGTTACGTTTTTGATTGAAAGAGTTAGTTATTAATAAAGACATATATAGAGTTGATAACCCTTGTGCACTTTATTTAAAACTTACACATACAACAGTTGGTGACGAGGATCATAAAAAAAAGAAAAGAAAAAAAAAGATACAGTTCAAAGTACAAAGGTGAAGAGACACACCGATAGTTCCGCACGCGTAAGTGTATTATAGTTCCAAAAACACCGTGGTGCCTGAGCCAGATAAAAGTACAGAGAAAGAGGAGGAGTCGTTTGAAAGTGCAGAAAGTGAAGATTCTTAAGCAGGGGGTTTTGGTTCATCTGATTGTGTTCCGTAGGAAGAGTAAAAACATAAATATATATGTATATCAGCACATATATACACACACATAAACAAATAACATTTGCTAGCTCGCGAGAGTCTTCTTTCAAAAAAGAGGACTCTTGTTGTAGCAAGTGAAGTTTCAGTTATCGCGAAACCTTTTTATCGTACGCACGGAGTCCCGGAGCAAAAAAACATATAAATCCATACAAAATCGAATACACCTTCTTAAAGCAATTGCCTTTGGCAAACGAATTATACGATCGAGCGCTGTCTCTCAACTAAATCATACGATCGAGCTTGTCTCTCACAATATAACGCGACGGGCTGACGAGCCCGTCCGTAGGAGTCGAGCATTTTCTCCTCCTGACTTTCCTCGTGGAGTCGAGCGGTCTCCTCCCAATTCCACACTTTATCATTCACACGTTATTTAATATTCATACCTCTTCGATATTTAATTGATTTCATCTAACCTTTTGTTCTTGTGTTGAAATATAAATAAATTTGGGTTTTTTATGCCTTACGGCTTTTTCCCAACTAAATTCCCTGGTTCAAGTTATTTTCACATAGAATAAGTGTCTTCGTAAGTTTCCTCGTTCATGAATAAACATTTTGGTGCCTCCTGTGAGGTATGAATTCAACAAAAACACAAACATAACACAAAACATTATTGAAGTGTGAATGCAAGAGTACATCCTGTGAAGCTCGGTCAGCATTTCCCATTGGATTATAATTCTGCTTTGTCAACGTTTTGGACTACATCATCACGATACAACAGCCGCCCAGTCTCCACCAGCAGCATTCACCACGGATAACTTCGATCAAAAAAGATAAGTGAACACAATTGGATACTCCTTGTGATAACAAGTTTGAAGATTATCGTTACGCGCTTCATACCTCGTTGAAAGAATACGTTCATTTTTTCCTTGTTACATTTTTACCAGTTTCATTTAATTTGATTGTAATATTATATTTTCCTCGACAAAAAATTAGTCGAGACGCGAAAAAGGTTGCCCTTATCGTTCAAAAAGGCAAAGGCCTTAACGAACAATTGAATATATTGACCAACGGGCTCGAACAAGCGGAGATTGATTACGTAAATGCAAAACTTCGCTTAGAAAGAATTACTGTTTTATTTCACGCGTATGAAGAACACCATGACGAACTCGCTATTCTCGATGCCGATAACGTACAAATACAAGAGATTGACAGTCTCAGAGACAAATATTACCGGGTCGCGAGCCGAATTCAAACGATGCAAGTAGCTAACGCCGAAAATAATATTACCGCGCCTATCGGAAATTCAACGTTCATGGAGAGACAGAGATTGTTGAAATTGCCAGCGGCCGAAATTCCGAAATTCGATGGAAATCACGACAAGTGGCTATCGTTCAAGAATACTTTTAAGTCTATGGTAGATTCGCGTACTGACATAGATGACGTCATAAAGTTCACTTACTTGAGAAACGCGTTAAAAGGAGAAGCTCTCAACAAATTATCAATCTACGATCTTAGCGCGGAACATTACGAGAACGCGTGGAAACTTTTGACCGATTCTTATGACCGCAAACGTGTGCTCGTATCCAAGCATCTCGATGCCATATTAAACATTTCGACTATTGACAACGCCACTTCGACTAATTTATCAAAGTTAATTGACGACATGAGACAACACATGAGCATGTTACAATCTTTGCAAGTAGAGCCAGACGAGAGAGTCATCATCAGAATATTAGAAAGGGCATTGCCAGTGCATATTCATAGAAAATGGGAAGAGTCTTTGAGCCTGGACGAGCTACCGGAATTGAACAAATTTTATCAGTTCATTAATGAGACGATATTTAGACTTCGCACCTTTGAACGAGATGAGTCGCGGCGGGAAGGAAGTATCGCTATGAAACGCGAACGGGACATTTATTCAAGCAAGAGTGTTACTCGATACATGCGCAACAGCACATTTTGTCACAACAAAACTCGCGCGGTCATTAAATTTACCTATACGCAAATGTGCGATATCCATCAGTGCGATCGACGAGATGGAAACGAAATCAAACGGGTGTATTGATATTAGCTTCCGATCGTTGCACAGCGATTATCAAAAATCGTTGAATTTTCTAATAATTCCGAAAATCGCAGAATTCTCACCGAACAAAATCTTCCCGCGAAAACACTTCAACATTCCCCCTGATTTACCACTAGCCGATCCGCAATTCAATATACCCCGTCCAATAGATATGTTGATAGGTTCGGGTGCTACAATATCATTGTTGTCTATCGGTCAGATTAATTTATCCCAAGGAAATTTCGACCTTTACGCCGAAAAGACTTTGCTTGGCTGGGCAATCGTGGGAGGAAATAATTCTCAAAATGCAAAGAATCGTGTGACGTGCAATTATAGCGAGTTAACGTCACAAATGAACAAGTTCTGGGTAATCGAAGAACCTTATACGAAAAACACAAAAGATTCCCAAGAATCGTTGTGTGAGTCACATTATAGGAAAAATACAACGCGCAATACGGCTGGACGATACATAGTGCGCTTGCCATTCCGAGAAGAGAATATCGAACTAGGCAATTCTCGATCTTTAGCTTTGCGTCGTTTTTATTGTCTCGAACGTCGATTCAAAACGGATTCAAATCTTTTTGCGGAATATAGCAAAGTAATGCAAGAGTATATAACTCTTGGGCATATGTCAGTAATAGAAAATGAAATTGAAGAAGGATATTATATGCCTCATCATCCTGTGATTAAAGAATCAAGCTCAACGACAAAACTACGGGTAGTGTATAACGCGTCCGCGAAAACTAAAAGGGGCATTTCTTTAAATGACGCGTTGATGGTCGGCCCGACCATACAGAATAAATTGTTTGAGCATATACTCCGATTTCGCATGTACGAGTACGTGCTCACAGCTGATATCGCAAAGATGTACCGACAAGTTCTCGTTGACGCTCGCGATAGAAAATACCAGCGTATTTTCTGGTACCACGACAATAAAATAAAAGCGTATGAGCTGAACACTGTGACGTTTGGTGTTGCGTCCGCACCGTATTTAGCTATTCGGACAATTCAACAGCTCGCGGATGATGAAGGAGCGGCTTTTCCCCTGGCGCAGAAGGTACTAAAACGCGACTTTTACGTCGACGATTTTCTTACGGGAGGGAATTCTATCGAAGAAGTGTTACAAGTACGTGATCAAGTCATCGAGTTGTTGAAACGCGGCGGATTCATTATACGTCAGTGGGCGTCAAATCATACACACGCTCTCGACAACATTAATGAGAAAATTTTCGGAGTTGATTGCGCGGTGGACCAAAATACCGTGTTGAGAACGTTGGGAGTAACTTGGAACTCGCAATGTGACACTTTTGTCTACAGTGCAAAGCCCATTGATTTAACAACAAAAATTACGAAACGGATCATTTTATCGGAAATCGCTAAAATTTTCGACCCTCTCGGTTTGTTAGGCCCAATAATCTTAACTGCAAAATCCATCATGCAAAAATGTTGGAACGCGAAAATCGATTGGGACGAATCAGTCACACAGGACTTATTTACTATTTGGTCCTCTTTCGCGAGCCAAATGAATCTCATACGCGATGTATCCGTAGAACGACGGCTTTTAATCAAAGATCCAACGCGAATTGAGCTTCATGGTTTTTGTGACGCAAGTAAGATAGGCTATGGAGCATGCTTATATATGCGTTCTACGAATCAAAATAACGAAACGATCGTACGACTAGCTTGCGCAAAATCTCGTGTCTCTCCCTTAAAGGGAAATGAAGATGGGATTACTATTCCTCGGTTGGAACTTTGCGGCGCTCTAACTCTTTCGCGACTTTTCATTGAAGCTCGGTCGACCTTCGAATTTCATCTCGATAAAATCATTTTTTGGTCAGATTCGACGACCGTATTACAATGGCTTCAAAAATCTCCACAGACCTTGAAAGTTTTCGAAAGAAATCGTGTTTCCAAAATTCAATCTCTTCGAGATCAGGTCGAGTGGAGACACGTGCGTACAAAGGATAACCCAGCGGATGCACTTTCGCGAGGACAACTTCCTGCTGAATTTCTAAAAAACACGACGTGGTTCAAGGGACCATCGTGGCTTTCAAAACCAAAAAATCAATGGCCAGAGAACTTAGAAATTGTGATTTCAAGGTCAAAAGACACCTGTTGCTTAGTCGAATTGCCCAACGAACTGTTCAAACTTTTTTCTTCGTATGAAACAATGTTACATGTGCTAGCATTTTGTCTTCGTGTACGTCGAAACAATACATATGTTCAAAAAAATATCTGCGTGCAAGAAAAAATCGAATTAGAGCGCCGAATTCTGCAAATTATTCAACAAGAACAATTTCAAGACGAAATAAAATATATAAAAAAGACCGGTAGCGCAAAAGGCTCACGACTTTCCTCTCTCAATCCGTTTCTAGACGAGTATGGATTACTTCGTGTAGGTGGACGCTTACGACATGCTGAAGTAACGGACGATTATCGATGCCCTATTCTGTTGCCCCCTCAGCATCATGTAACCGATTTAATTATCTAAAAGATTCACCATGAGAACTTTCACGCCGGAATTCAAGGTACCTTGAGCGCGATACGTCATCGGTTTTGGATAACAGACGGGAAAAATCAAGTTCGAAAGATTGTACGACGATGCGTGCGCTGCATTCGACATAGACCGAGTTTACTCCATGCTCGAATGGGAGATCTTCCGGAGTCGCGTGTCAAGGCTACGGGAGCTTTTACCCATGTAGGGGTCGATTTCTTCGGTCCCATTTACATAAAAGAAAAGAAACTTCGAAATCGCAATCGGGTAAAAGCGTACGGGTGCATTTTCATATGTATGTCAATTAAAGCCATTCATATTGAAATAACGAGTGACTTGACAACAGATGGCTTTTTAGGCGCGTTTAAACGTTTTATCGGACGAAGGGGAATACCTCAACACGTTTATTCCGACAACGGTACAAATTTCGTCTGTGCAAATAACAAATTACGCGAATTGTACACTCTTTTAAACTCAGAAGATTTCAAGAAGAATCTGAATACATTTGCCATCCGAAAAAATATAATTTGGCACTTTTCCCCTCCTATATCTCCTCATTTTGGGGGTATTTGGGAAGCAGCCGTCAAGTCTTTCAAACACCATTTCTACCGAACAATAGGCAACCAATTATTGACTTTTGAAGTATTCAACACCTTGACAATCGAAATAGAGGCCATATTGAATTCGCGACCTATCTGCTCTATTTCTACAGACCCAAACGATCCCCTTGCACTTACGCCGGCTCACTTTTTGATTGGTCGTCCTATGACTATGTTAGTCAAAAATGATTTTTCATCTGTTCCAGAAAATCGTCTCTCGAGTTGGCACTTCATCACGAAGGCTCGCCAAGATTTTTGGAAAAGATGGTATCAAGAATACCTTCATGAATTACAAAAGCGACAAAAATGGCATAAGTCAAAGGGTGAAATCAAAGTCGACACAATCGTCATCATCATCGACAAGAATATCCCGTGCATGCAGTGGAGACTGGGTATGGTGGTCGAAGTGCACCCAGGAAAAGACGGCATCATTCGAGTAGCTACTATAAAGACAGCAAACGGAACGTACAAAAGAAACATTACGCAGCTTTGTCCGCTCCCAACCGAGAATTAAATATTAAACGTTTCACAAACCTTTACACAAAAATTGACACAATATTCCTCGTTTCCCTCGCAACGGGGGGAGTATGTTCCGTAGGAAGAGTAAAAACATAAATATATATGTATATCAGCACATATATACACACACATAAACAAATAACATTTGCTAGCTCGCGAGAGTCTTCTTTCAAAAAAGAGGACTCTTGTTGTAGCAAGTGAAGTTTCAGTTATCGCGAAACCTTTTTATCGTACGCACGGAGTCCCGGAGCAAAAAAACATATAAATCCATACAAAATCGAATACACCTTCTTAAAGCAATTGCCTTTGGCAAACGAATTATACGATCGAGCGCTGTCTCTCAACTAAATCATACGATCGAGCTTGTCTCTCACAATATAACGCGACGGGCTGACGAGCCCGTCCGTAGGAGTCGAGCATTTTCTCCTCCTGACTTTCCTCGTGGAGTCGAGCGGTCTCCTCCCAATTCCACACTTTATCATTCACACGTTATTTAATATTCATACCTCTTCGATATTTAATTGATTTCATCTAACCTTTTGTTCTTGTGTTGAAATATAAATAAATTTGGGTTTTTTATGCCTTACGGCTTTTTCCCAACTAAATTCCCTGGTTCAAGTTATTTTCACATAGAATAAGTGTCTTCGTAAGTTTCCTCGTTCATGAATAAACATTTTGGTGCCTCCTGTGAGGTATGAATTCAACAAAAACACAAACATAACACAAAACATTATTGAAGTGTGAATGCAAGAGTACATCCTGTGAAGCTCGGTCAGCATTTCCCATTGGATTATAATTCTGCTTTGTCAACGTTTTGGACTACATCATCACGATACAACAGCCGCCCAGTCTCCACCAGCAGCATTCACCACGGATAACTTCGATCAAAAAAGATAAGTGAACACAATTGGATACTCCTTGTGATAACAAGTTTGAAGATTATCGTTACGCGCTTCATACCTCGTTGAAAGAATACGTTCATTTTTTCCTTGTTACATTTTTACCAGTTTCATTTAATTTGATTGTAATATTATATTTTCCTCGACAAAAAATTAGTCGAGACGCGAAAAAGGTTGCCCTTATCGTTCAAAAAGGCAAAGGCCTTAACGAACAATTGAATATATTGACCAACGGGCTCGAACAAGCGGAGATTGATTACGTAAATGCAAAACTTCGCTTAGAAAGAATTACTGTTTTATTTCACGCGTATGAAGAACACCATGACGAACTCGCTATTCTCGATGCCGATAACGTACAAATACAAGAGATTGACAGTCTCAGAGACAAATATTACCGGGTCGCGAGCCGAATTCAAACGATGCAAGTAGCTAACGCCGAAAATAATATTACCGCGCCTATCGGAAATTCAACGTTCATGGAGAGACAGAGATTGTTGAAATTGCCAGCGGCCGAAATTCCGAAATTCGATGGAAATCACGACAAGTGGCTATCGTTCAAGAATACTTTTAAGTCTATGGTAGATTCGCGTACTGACATAGATGACGTCATAAAGTTCACTTACTTGAGAAACGCGTTAAAAGGAGAAGCTCTCAACAAATTATCAATCTACGATCTTAGCGCGGAACATTACGAGAACGCGTGGAAACTTTTGACCGATTCTTATGACCGCAAACGTGTGCTCGTATCCAAGCATCTCGATGCCATATTAAACATTTCGACTATTGACAACGCCACTTCGACTAATTTATCAAAGTTAATTGACGACATGAGACAACACATGAGCATGTTACAATCTTTGCAAGTAGAGCCAGACGAGAGAGTCATCATCAGAATATTAGAAAGGGCATTGCCAGTGCATATTCATAGAAAATGGGAAGAGTCTTTGAGCCTGGACGAGCTACCGGAATTGAACAAATTTTATCAGTTCATTAATGAGACGATATTTAGACTTCGCACCTTTGAACGAGATGAGTCGCGGCGGGAAGGAAGTATCGCTATGAAACGCGAACGGGACATTTATTCAAGCAAGAGTGTTACTCGATACATGCGCAACAGCACATTTTGTCACAACAAAACTCGCGCGGTCATTAAATTTACCTATACGCAAATGTGCGATATCCATCAGTGCGATCGACGAGATGGAAACGAAATCAAACGGGTGTATTGATATTAGCTTCCGATCGTTGCACAGCGATTATCAAAAATCGTTGAATTTTCTAATAATTCCGAAAATCGCAGAATTCTCACCGAACAAAATCTTCCCGCGAAAACACTTCAACATTCCCCCTGATTTACCACTAGCCGATCCGCAATTCAATATACCCCGTCCAATAGATATGTTGATAGGTTCGGGTGCTACAATATCATTGTTGTCTATCGGTCAGATTAATTTATCCCAAGGAAATTTCGACCTTTACGCCGAAAAGACTTTGCTTGGCTGGGCAATCGTGGGAGGAAATAATTCTCAAAATGCAAAGAATCGTGTGACGTGCAATTATAGCGAGTTAACGTCACAAATGAACAAGTTCTGGGTAATCGAAGAACCTTATACGAAAAACACAAAAGATTCCCAAGAATCGTTGTGTGAGTCACATTATAGGAAAAATACAACGCGCAATACGGCTGGACGATCATAGTGCGCTTGCCATTCCGAGAAGAGAATATCGAACTAGGCAATTCTCGATCTTTAGCTTTGCGTCGTTTTTATTGTCTCGAACGTCGATTCAAAACGGATTCAAATCTTTTTGCGGAATATAGCAAAGTAATGCAAGAGTATATAACTCTTGGGCATATGTCAGTAATAGAAAATGAAATTGAAGAAGGATATTATATGCCTCATCATCCTGTGATTAAAGAATCAAGCTCAACGACAAAACTACGGGTAGTGTATAACGCGTCCGCGAAAACTAAAAGGGGCATTTCTTTAAATGACGCGTTGATGGTCGGCCCGACCATACAGAATAAATTGTTTGAGCATATACTCCGATTTCGCATGTACGAGTACGTGCTCACAGCTGATATCGCAAAGATGTACCGACAAGTTCTCGTTGACGCTCGCGATAGAAAATACCAGCGTATTTTCTGGTACCACGACAATAAAATAAAAGCGTATGAGCTGAACACTGTGACGTTTGGTGTTGCGTCCGCACCGTATTTAGCTATTCGGACAATTCAACAGCTCGCGGATGATGAAGGAGCGGCTTTTCCCCTGGCGCAGAAGGTACTAAAACGCGACTTTTACGTCGACGATTTTCTTACGGGAGGGAATTCTATCGAAGAAGTGTTACAAGTACGTGATCAAGTCATCGAGTTGTTGAAACGCGGCGGATTCATTATACGTCAGTGGGCGTCAAATCATACACACGCTCTCGACAACATTAATGAGAAAATTTTCGGAGTTGATTGCGCGGTGGACCAAAATACCGTGTTGAGAACGTTGGGAGTAACTTGGAACTCGCAATGTGACACTTTTGTCTACAGTGCAAAGCCCATTGATTTAACAACAAAAATTACGAAACGGATCATTTTATCGGAAATCGCTAAAATTTTCGACCCTCTCGGTTTGTTAGGCCCAATAATCTTAACTGCAAAATCCATCATGCAAAAATGTTGGAACGCGAAAATCGATTGGGACGAATCAGTCACACAGGACTTATTTACTATTTGGTCCTCTTTCGCGAGCCAAATGAATCTCATACGCGATGTATCCGTAGAACGACGGCTTTTAATCAAAGATCCAACGCGAATTGAGCTTCATGGTTTTTGTGACGCAAGTAAGATAGGCTATGGAGCATGCTTATATATGCGTTCTACGAATCAAAATAACGAAACGATCGTACGACTAGCTTGCGCAAAATCTCGTGTCTCTCCCTTAAAGGGAAATGAAGATGGGATTACTATTCCTCGGTTGGAACTTTGCGGCGCTCTAACTCTTTCGCGACTTTTCATTGAAGCTCGGTCGACCTTCGAATTTCATCTCGATAAAATCATTTTTTGGTCAGATTCGACGACCGTATTACAATGGCTTCAAAAATCTCCACAGACCTTGAAAGTTTTCGAAAGAAATCGTGTTTCCAAAATTCAATCTCTTCGAGATCAGGTCGAGTGGAGACACGTGCGTACAAAGGATAACCCAGCGGATGCACTTTCGCGAGGACAACTTCCTGCTGAATTTCTAAAAAACACGACGTGGTTCAAGGGACCATCGTGGCTTTCAAAACCAAAAAATCAATGGCCAGAGAACTTAGAAATTGTGATTTCAAGGTCAAAAGACACCTGTTGCTTAGTCGAATTGCCCAACGAACTGTTCAAACTTTTTTCTTCGTATGAAACAATGTTACATGTGCTAGCATTTTGTCTTCGTGTACGTCGAAACAATACATATGTTCAAAAAAATATCTGCGTGCAAGAAAAAATCGAATTAGAGCGCCGAATTCTGCAAATTATTCAACAAGAACAATTTCAAGACGAAATAAAATATATAAAAAAGACCGGTAGCGCAAAAGGCTCACGACTTTCCTCTCTCAATCCGTTTCTAGACGAGTATGGATTACTTCGTGTAGGTGGACGCTTACGACATGCTGAAGTAACGGACGATTATCGATGCCCTATTCTGTTGCCCCCTCAGCATCATGTAACCGATTTAATTATCTAAAAGATTCACCATGAGAACTTTCACGCCGGAATTCAAGGTACCTTGAGCGCGATACGTCATCGGTTTTGGATAACAGACGGGAAAAATCAAGTTCGAAAGATTGTACGACGATGCGTGCGCTGCATTCGACATAGACCGAGTTTACTCCATGCTCGAATGGGAGATCTTCCGGAGTCGCGTGTCAAGGCTACGGGAGCTTTTACCCATGTAGGGGTCGATTTCTTCGGTCCCATTTACATAAAAGAAAAGAAACTTCGAAATCGCAATCGGGTAAAAGCGTACGGGTGCATTTTCATATGTATGTCAATTAAAGCCATTCATATTGAAATAACGAGTGACTTGACAACAGATGGCTTTTTAGGCGCGTTTAAACGTTTTATCGGACGAAGGGGAATACCTCAACACGTTTATTCCGACAACGGTACAAATTTCGTCTGTGCAAATAACAAATTACGCGAATTGTACACTCTTTTAAACTCAGAAGATTTCAAGAAGAATCTGAATACATTTGCCATCCGAAAAAATATAATTTGGCACTTTTCCCCTCCTATATCTCCTCATTTTGGGGGTATTTGGGAAGCAGCCGTCAAGTCTTTCAAACACCATTTCTACCGAACAATAGGCAACCAATTATTGACTTTTGAAGTATTCAACACCTTGACAATCGAAATAGAGGCCATATTGAATTCGCGACCTATCTGCTCTATTTCTACAGACCCAAACGATCCCCTTGCACTTACGCCGGCTCACTTTTTGATTGGTCGTCCTATGACTATGTTAGTCGAAAATGATTTTTCATCTGTTCCAGAAAATCGTCTCTCGAGTTGGCACTTCATCACGAAGGCTCGCCAAGATTTTTGGAAAAGATGGTATCAAGAATACCTTCATGAATTACAAAAGCGACAAAAATGGCATAAGTCAAAGGGTGAAATCAAAGTCGACACAATCGTCATCATCATCGACAAGAATATCCCGTGCATGCAGTGGAGACTGGGTATGGTGGTCGAAGTGCACCCAGGAAAAGACGGCATCATTCGAGTAGCTACTATAAAGACAGCAAACGGAACGTACAAAAGAAACATTACGCAGCTTTGTCCGCTCCCAACCGAGAATTAAATATTAAACGTTTCACAAACCTTTACACAAAAATTGACACAATATTCCTCGTTTCCCTCGCAACGGGGGGAGTATGTTCCGTAGGAAGAGTAAAAACATAAATATATATGTATATCAGCACATATATACACACACATAAACAAATAACATTTGCTAGCTCGCGAGAGTCTTCTTTCAAAAAAGAGGACTCTTGTTGTAGCAAGTGAAGTTTCAGTTATCGCGAAACCTTTTTATCGTACGCACGGAGTCCCGGAGCAAAAAAACATATAAATCCATACAAAATCGAATACACCTTCTTAAAGCAATTGCCTTTGGCAAACGAATTATACGATCGAGCGCTGTCTCTCAACTAAATCATACGATCGAGCTTGTCTCTCACAATATAACGCGACGGGCTGACGAGCCCGTCCGTAGGAGTCGAGCATTTTCTCCTCCTGACTTTCCTCGTGGAGTCGAGCGGTCTCCTCCCAATTCCACACTTTATCATTCACACGTTATTTAATATTCATACTTCTTCGATATTTAATTGATTTCATCTAACCTTTTGTTCTTGTGTTGAAATATAAATAAATTTGGGTTTTTTATGCCTTACGGCTTTTTCCCAACTAAATTCCCTGGTTCAAGTTATTTTCACATAGAATAAGTGTCTTCGTAAGTTTCCTCGTTCATGAATAAACATTTTGGTGCCTCCTGTGAGGTATGAATTCAACAAAAACACAAACATAACACAAAACATTATTGAAGTGTGAATGCAAGAGTACATCCTGTGAAGCTCGGTCAGCATTTCCCATTGGATTATAATTCTGCTTTGTCAACGTTTTGGACTACATCATCACGATACAACAGCCGCCCAGTCTCCACCAGCAGCATTCACCACGGATAACTTCGATCAAAAAAGATAAGTGAACACAATTGGATACTCCTTGTGATAACAAGTTTGAAGATTATCGTTACGCGCTTCATACCTCGTTGAAAGAATACGTTCATTTTTTCCTTGTTACATTTTTACCAGTTTCATTTAATTTGATTGTAATATTATATTTTCCTCGACAAAAAATTAGTCGAGACGCGAAAAAGGTTGCCCTTATCGTTCAAAAAGGCAAAGGCCTTAACGAACAATTGAATATATTGACCAACGGGCTCGAACAAGCGGAGATTGATTACGTAAATGCAAAACTTCGCTTAGAAAGAATTACTGTTTTATTTCACGCGTATGAAGAACACCATGACGAACTCGCTATTCTCGATGCCGATAACGTACAAATACAAGAGATTGACAGTCTCAGAGACAAATATTACCGGGTCGCGAGCCGAATTCAAACGATGCAAGTAGCTAACGCCGAAAATAATATTACCGCGCCTATCGGAAATTCAACGTTCATGGAGAGACAGAGATTGTTGAAATTGCCAGCGGCCGAAATTCCGAAATTCGATGGAAATCACGACAAGTGGCTATCGTTCAAGAATACTTTTAAGTCTATGGTAGATTCGCGTACTGACATAGATGACGTCATAAAGTTCACTTACTTGAGAAACGCGTTAAAAGGAGAAGCTCTCAACAAATTATCAATCTACGATCTTAGCGCGGAACATTACGAGAACGCGTGGAAACTTTTGACCGATTCTTATGACCGCAAACGTGTGCTCGTATCCAAGCATCTCGATGCCATATTAAACATTTCGACTATTGACAACGCCACTTCGACTAATTTATCAAAGTTAATTGACGACATGAGACAACACATGAGCATGTTACAATCTTTGCAAGTAGAGCCAGACGAGAGAGTCATCATCAGAATATTAGAAAGGGCATTGCCAGTGCATATTCATAGAAAATGGGAAGAGTCTTTGAGCCTGGACGAGCTACCGGAATTGAACAAATTTTATCAGTTCATTAATGAGACGATATTTAGACTTCGCACCTTTGAACGAGATGAGTCGCGGCGGGAAGGAAGTATCGCTATGAAACGCGAACGGGACATTTATTCAAGCAAGAGTGTTACTCGATACATGCGCAACAGCACATTTTGTCACAACAAAACTCGCGCGGTCATTAAATTTACCTATACGCAAATGTGCGATATCCATCAGTGCGATCGACGAGATGGAAACGAAATCAAACGGGTGTATTGATATTAGCTTCCGATCGTTGCACAGCGATTATCAAAAATCGTTGAATTTTCTAATAATTCCGAAAATCGCAGAATTCTCACCGAACAAAATCTTCCCGCGAAAACACTTCAACATTCCCCCTGATTTACCACTAGCCGATCCGCAATTCAATATACCCCGTCCAATAGATATGTTGATAGGTTCGGGTGCTACAATATCATTGTTGTCTATCGGTCAGATTAATTTATCCCAAGGAAATTTCGACCTTTACGCCGAAAAGACTTTGCTTGGCTGGGCAATCGTGGGAGGAAATAATTCTCAAAATGCAAAGAATCGTGTGACGTGCAATTATAGCGAGTTAACGTCACAAATGAACAAGTTCTGGGTAATCGAAGAACCTTATACGAAAAACACAAAAGATTCCCAAGAATCGTTGTGTGAGTCACATTATAGGAAAAATACAACGCGCAATACGGCTGGACGATACATAGTGCGCTTGCCATTCCGAGAAGAGAATATCGAACTAGGCAATTCTCGATCTTTAGCTTTGCGTCGTTTTTATTGTCTCGAACGTCGATTCAAAACGGATTCAAATCTTTTTGCGGAATATAGCAAAGTAATGCAAGAGTATATAACTCTTGGGCATATGTCAGTAATAGAAAATGAAATTGAAGAAGGATATTATATGCCTCATCATCCTGTGATTAAAGAATCAAGCTCAACGACAAAACTACGGGTAGTGTATAACGCGTCCGCGAAAACTAAAAGGGGCATTTCTTTAAATGACGCGTTGATGGTCGGCCCGACCATACAGAATAAATTGTTTGAGCATATACTCCGATTTCGCATGTACGAGTACGTGCTCACAGCTGATATCGCAAAGATGTACCGACAAGTTCTCGTTGACGCTCGCGATAGAAAATACCAGCGTATTTTCTGGTACCACGACAATAAAATAAAAGCGTATGAGCTGAACACTGTGACGTTTGGTGTTGCGTCCGCACCGTATTTAGCTATTCGGACAATTCAACAGCTCGCGGATGATGAAGGAGCGGCTTTTCCCCTGGCGCAGAAGGTACTAAAACGCGACTTTTACGTCGACGATTTTCTTACGGGAGGGAATTCTATCGAAGAAGTGTTACAAGTACGTGATCAAGTCATCGAGTTGTTGAAACGCGGCGGATTCATTATACGTCAGTGGGCGTCAAATCATACACACGCTCTCGACAACATTAATGAGAAAATTTTCGGAGTTGATTGCGCGGTGGACCAAAATACCGTGTTGAGAACGTTGGGAGTAACTTGGAACTCGCAATGTGACACTTTTGTCTACAGTGCAAAGCCCATTGATTTAACAACAAAAATTACGAAACGGATCATTTTATCGGAAATCGCTAAAATTTTCGACCCTCTCGGTTTGTTAGGCCCAATAATCTTAACTGCAAAATCCATCATGCAAAAATGTTGGAACGCGAAAATCGATTGGGACGAATCAGTCACACAGGACTTATTTACTATTTGGTCCTCTTTCGCGAGCCAAATGAATCTCATACGCGATGTATCCGTAGAACGACGGCTTTTAATCAAAGATCCAACGCGAATTGAGCTTCATGGTTTTTGTGACGCAAGTAAGATAGGCTATGGAGCATGCTTATATATGCGTTCTACGAATCAAAATAACGAAACGATCGTACGACTAGCTTGCGCAAAATCTCGTGTCTCTCCCTTAAAGGGAAATGAAGATGGGATTACTATTCCTCGGTTGGAACTTTGCGGCGCTCTAACTCTTTCGCGACTTTTCATTGAAGCTCGGTCGACCTTCGAATTTCATCTCGATAAAATCATTTTTTGGTCAGATTCGACGACCGTATTACAATGGCTTCAAAAATCTCCACAGACCTTGAAAGTTTTCGAAAGAAATCGTGTTTCCAAAATTCAATCTCTTCGAGATCAGGTCGAGTGGAGACACGTGCGTACAAAGGATAACCCAGCGGATGCACTTTCGCGAGGACAACTTCCTGCTGAATTTCTAAAAAACACGACGTGGTTCAAGGGACCATCGTGGCTTTCAAAACCAAAAAATCAATGGCCAGAGAACTTAGAAATTGTGATTTCAAGGTCAAAAGACACCTGTTGCTTAGTCGAATTGCCCAACGAACTGTTCAAACTTTTTTCTTCGTATGAAACAATGTTACATGTGCTAGCATTTTGTCTTCGTGTACGTCGAAACAATACATATGTTCAAAAAAATATCTGCGTGCAAGAAAAAATCGAATTAGAGCGCCGAATTCTGCAAATTATTCAACAAGAACAATTTCAAGACGAAATAAAATATATAAAAAAGACCGGTAGCGCAAAAGGCTCAGGACTTTCCTCTCTCAATCCGTTTCTAGACGAGTATGGATTACTTCGTGTAGGTGGACGCTTACGACATGCTGAAGTAACGGACGATTATCGATGCCCTATTCTGTTGCCCCCTCAGCATCATGTAACCGATTTAATTATCTAAAAGATTCACCATGAGAACTTTCACGCCGGAATTCAAGGTACCTTGAGCGCGATACGTCATCGGTTTTGGATAACAGACGGGAAAAATCAAGTTCGAAAGATTGTACGACGATGCGTGCGCTGCATTCGACATAGACCGAGTTTACTCCATGCTCGAATGGGAGATCTTCCGGAGTCGCGTGTCAAGGCTACGGGAGCTTTTACCCATGTAGGGGTCGATTTCTTCGGTCCCATTTACATAAAAGAAAAGAAACTTCGAAATCGCAATCGGGTAAAAGCGTACGGGTGCATTTTCATATGTATGTCAATTAAAGCCATTCATATTGAAATAACGAGTGACTTGACAACAGATGGCTTTTTAGGCGCGTTTAAACGTTTTATCGGACGAAGGGGAATACCTCAACACGTTTATTCCGACAACGGTACAAATTTCGTCTGTGCAAATAACAAATTACGCGAATTGTACACTCTTTTAAACTCAGAAGATTTCAAGAAGAATCTGAATACATTTGCCATCCGAAAAAATATAATTTGGCACTTTTCCCCTCCTATATCTCCTCATTTTGGGGGTATTTGGGAAGCAGCCGTCAAGTCTTTCAAACACCATTTCTACCGAACAATAGGCAACCAATTATTGACTTTTGAAGTATTCAACACCTTGACAATCGAAATAGAGGCCATATTGAATTCGCGACCTATCTGCTCTATTTCTACAGACCCAAACGATCCCCTTGCACTTACGCCGGCTCACTTTTTGATTGGTCGTCCTATGACTATGTTAGTCGAAAATGATTTTTCATCTGTTCCAGAAAATCGTCTCTCGAGTTGGCACTTCATCACGAAGGCTCGCCAAGATTTTTGGAAAAGATGGTATCAAGAATACCTTCATGAATTACAAAAGCGACAAAAATGGCATAAGTCAAAGGGTGAAATCAAAGTCGACACAATCGTCATCATCATCGACAAGAATATCCCGTGCATGCAGTGGAGACTGGGTATGGTGGTCGAAGTGCACCCAGGAAAAGACGGCATCATTCGAGTAGCTACTATAAAGACAGCAAACGGAACGTACAAAAGAAACATTACGCAGCTTTGTCCGCTCCCAACCGAGAATTAAATATTAAACGTTTCACAAACCTTTACACAAAAATTGACACAATATTCCTCGTTTCCCTCGCAACGGGGGGAGTATGTTCCGTAGGAAGAGTAAAAACATAAATATATATGTATATCAGCACATATATACACACACATAAACAAATAACATTTGCTAGCTCGCGAGAGTCTTCTTTCAAAAAAGAGGACTCTTGTTGTAGCAAGTGAAGTTTCAGTTATCGCGAAACCTTTTTATCGTACGCACGGAGTCCCGGAGCAAAAAAACATATAAATCCATACAAAATCGAATACACCTTCTTAAAGCAATTGCCTTTGGCAAACGAATTATACGATCGAGCGCTGTCTCTCAACTAAATCATACGATCGAGCTTGTCTCTCACAATATAACGCGACGGGCTGACGAGCCCGTCCGTAGGAGTCGAGCATTTTCTCCTCCTGACTTTCCTCGTGGAGTCGAGCGGTCTCCTCCCAATTCCACACTTTATCATTCACACGTTATTTAATATTCATACTTCTTCGATATTTAATTGATTTCATCTAACCTTTTGTTCTTGTGTTGAAATATAAATAAATTTGGGTTTTTTATGCCTTACGGCTTTTTCCCAACTAAATTCCCTGGTTCAAGTTATTTTCACATAGAATAAGTGTCTTCGTAAGTTTCCTCGTTCATGAATAAACAGATTGGTATCCGGGAGTGGAAAATAAAAATTCTAAAATTCCAGCAAAAATGACTACAGAGAAGGAAGTTTTTCACATGGATAAGTTCGATTCTACGCAATTGAAATAGAAGCGTTGGTTACAACAAGTAGAAGGTGCTTTTATGATTTCCAAAATTGAACGGGAAGACAGGTTACCGTATTTCTACACTACATTGGTACAAAGAATTTTTCGACATTGTGCGATTATATGGATGATACAGATATTCACAAACAGAAATATGATGCCGTCACTGCAAAATTGAAGGAATTATTCGAACCAGAAGTCATTGAAATCGCCGAAAATTTCAAATTTAATAGCAGAAAACAACAACCAGGTGAGAATATACAAGATTTTCTTACCAGTTGCAAGAAAATGAGTCAGTCGTGCAACTATGGCACAGTCATGAAGACGGCCCTGCGAAACCAATTTGTTTCTGGATTAGAGAGCAGTCGAACGAGACGAAGGCTGCTCGAAACAGCAGACACGACCTTGGATAAGGCCGTACAAATAGCTTTGTCCATGGAATTGTCAAAAAGAGAAAATACAGATTTAAATGAAAAATACAATATTAATTAAAATTCCGTACATGCTGTAGGTGTGAAAAAAGAAAATTTTGCGCCCAAAGCAAAATACCTTGATAAAACTGAATAATTTTCAAGTAAAAAAAAAACTTCAGGAAATAATCAAGATAAACAGAGACAGACACCTGAGAGAAGCGAAAGGAGAGGTGACATGTGTTGTTACCGGTGCGGTAATACCGAACATTTGGCTCCGGCGTGCTCATTGCCAAGGAATATACAATGTAATATATGCGGAATACAAGGACATCTGAGCAAAGTATGTTTCAGAAATATAAACAATACAACGAACGAGTTTGAAGACGTATTACAGGTGGAACACCCGGAATTTCGAGCAAAATTCTACATTACAGTACAAGTAAATACAGTTGTGTTGGAGTTCGAAGTTGATAGTGAAGCTGCAGTCACGTCGATGTCAAAAGAAGATGCAAGAAGATATTTCAAAGGTACAAAGGTTGTGACGTTGCACCTAGAGTGCAAGTCACAACAAACCCCAAACCCGCGGGGAAGAGCCGAACGGGTGAGTCCCGGCCCGTCGGGAAACACCCGAAGCTAACCGAAGCCCACCGACGCTCGGCTGAGCCGAGCGCCAGCCAGCAGCACGACAGCGACCTACGAAGAAGAGTGACGTGACACGCCAGAAGGAACAAGGAAGAGAGAGAGAGAGAGAGAGAGAGAGAGAGAGAGAGAGAGAGAGAGAACGACGAACCGAGGAGACCCCAGACGCTCCCCCCTCAATATCGCTACACAGACACTCCGACGACATCAGGTTAGCCTGCAATCTACCGCCGATCTGCCCCTCCCCCCGCAATACCAACCCTTTCTACCTCACACTCCCCGTCACCCTACACCACCTCCCCCCGCAATACCGACCCTTTCTACCTCACACTCCCCGTCATCCCCTACACAACCCCCCCGCAATACCGACCCTTCCTACCTCACACTCCCCGTCGCCCTACACCCCCCCCCCCCCCCCCCCCCCGTGCGCGTACCTGTAAGTTAGAATTAAGTGACGCTAAGGGCTGAGGCGTGATCAGCCACCGTTAATGTCTACAACCCCATTGTAATAATCTTTTGTAGTTTTAAGTCGACTCCCCCCCCCCCGATCGCAACTCATGTACACTTCCCCACAAATACAGACACTAAGTCTTACCTATTCAATCAGTCTCGACTTCCTCGCCCCGTCTCTCATTGTTCCTCCCTTCCACATAATTAGTGCGGACTCAAAACCCGTCACAAATTGGCGCCCAACGTAAATTACCCACATTTTTACCCCAAATCCGAACAATTAAGAGACAAAACACAAGAATAAACGCTAACAAAGTACACATCGACTCACGAAACAAAGCTACACAGTCACGAAAATTCGAATGAAGACAGTTAAACACACACTACCAAACACGATACACACAATGGCAGACCAAGGACACAGGGAACCGCAAGGCCTGGCGCGCGAACACATGGACATACACACACCCGAACGCAACCAAAACAACTCGACACAGAGCGAGCCGCGCGCGACACGAGACCGACAAACGCCGACCCAATCACAGGAAATAAATAGACGACACACGATAAATTCACCGAACGCAATAAATATAATCGATGCAGCTATCATAGAGAATACCCACAACTTACATAGTACACAAATCCAACCACAAGAAAGCCCAGAACCAACAAACCCCACACAAACATACAATACAATCCCAACACCTACACACACGCAAACTAACACGGTAATAAACAATCAAACGAACCGACACTTCACGGGAACAGACACATTTTTAGCCACCAACACACGTAACACACGACTTATACAAAACCTAATAGACCTCGGAGCACTACCAAGCGACAGAAACGAATACGAAGATCCACACCTATACAGCACACAGTCAATACACCCCACAGACAACCAAAACACGACACACCTAAACCACACACCAAACCCGAACAGTACATACTGGAATCAGCCAGCAATGGCAATGAGAACAATACAAACATGGAACATAAAATACTCGGGAAATACAAACGAAAACATACACGAATTTTTACAAAATCTCCGCGACTACCAAACGGGATACGAAATACACGATACACAATTAATCAACAACCTCAGCCCGATACTCGAAGGTGACGCAAAAAACTGGTACAGATTAAATAGAGGCAAATGGCGAACACTGGTAGAATTCGAAAGAGACATTACACACGCATTTCTAGACATACAACACAGGGACAGACTGAAACAAAAAATCAAAAACTACGTACAAGGACCAACACAAAAAATTACACAATTCCTAATACAATTTAGAACACTACTATCACAACTGAAACCGCCATACCACCCACGAACACAATTAGACTTGGCATACAGAAACATGAAAATAGAATACAAGGCATACATAAAACCATACGACTTCACGAACTTCGACCAGCTGGAAATAGCCGCGAAAGAAAGGGAAGCAAACATCGAATGGGAAAACACAAGACAAACAATATTAAATAACTACACACACCCACAACAAACCTACACACACCAAACACACCACACACAATACATCCCATACAAGTACGCACAAACACAACCCCGCCCAGCAATACTCCCAACACCAAATATACCACCGGCACTCACGGACAACATACGACGAAACCAAACAAACCAAAACACACAACAAACTCGATACCCCGCAATCACCTATAACTCACCACACTACACTCAGCAACAAACACAAACGAACTCAAACACAGGCACAACACCACGCAGATGCTTTAACTGCAACCAACCCGGACACCTCAGATGGCAATGCACACAGGTACAGAACCAGGGAAACGAGTAAGGGTTGACCCAGCAAGGGTGGAGGGCAGCCCCACAAACAACACAAACACACCCGAGACAGTAGCACCGACAACAGATAACAACAGAACTGAAAGTAGATTCCACATCAGAATCGAAATACACGGTCACGAATTTAACGCATTAATAGACACAGGCGCGACACACTCATACCTAGGCGCAGAAGTGATACAAATACTACACAACACAGACACACCAATAGACGACACGCCCGACAGAACAGCTACAATGGGAAACGGAACACAGGTGACGATAGAAGGAGCAGTAACACTCCCAATACGCCTCTGCAACATAACAAAAAAAATTAATTTCGGATTAATACCAAACTTAGGCTCGCAATGTATCATTGGGAACAGCGGCTTGATGAGATTTGGAATACAAATGAATTATGGAGAAAACACATGGTCACTTATAGACGACCCACAGACACACTACCACATGCAAGCCAGACCACAAGAACTACCAACACCACTCAAAGAATACATACAAATACATCAAACACGAAAAATACGACATCAATCAACACAAACACACACAAAACAAGCAGAAACAGCAGAAAAATTAGAAGCAACGAAACAACAAACGCACCCGAAAACAACAGAAAGACACGAAAACACAGAAAAAACAACCATAAAACAAAAACCACTAACCCCAACACTACCCAGCACGAAGACACCACCGGAAAACACCCCCCCAAAAGACAACCCACAGAACACACAAATCACAAGTCAAAAAATCATACCCACAAACGCACACACAACAGACGACACACAAACAGACGAAGAAACCGAACCACAGATATGCGCAGGAATACAAGAACTCACACAATCACAACACACACAACTACAGACGACAATACAGCAGAAAATCTCAACACGACCAGGCCAACTCGGCCTAACACACCTAATCAAACACAAAATAGACACACAAGGACGGGCACCCATAAAACAAAGATATTATATGGTATCACCAAAAATTAGAGAAGCTATCCACACAGAAATAGACAAAATGTTAAGAGAAGACGTGATAGAACCATCAGAAAGTAAATGGTCGAGCCCAATCGTCATGATAAAAAAGCCAAATAACACATATAGTTTCTGTTTAGACTTCAGAAAAGTAAACTCAGTATCAAAAAAAGATGCATACCCACTACCATACATGACAGCAATATTAGACAAACTACGGACAGCACAGTACATATCAGAAATCGACTTAAGCCAAGCATACTTCCAAATACCACTCGACGAAGACAGTAAACACATAACAGCCTTCACAGTCCCGGGAATGGGCTTATTTTAATTTAAAAGAATGCCATACGGACTGACAGGCGCACCGGCGACATTCCAAAGACTACTAGACAGACTCATAGGCCCAGAATGCGAACCATATGCATTCGCATACTTAGACGACATAATAATAGTAACGCAAACATTTGACGAACACTTACAAAGACTAGAACAAATACTCAAAAGGATTACAGACGCGGGACTAACAATAAACCCAGAGAAGTGCGAATTCGGATGCGCACAAGTAAAATATCTCGGATACATAGTAGACAGACACGGACTACACATAGACCCCGACAAAACACAACCCATAGAAAACTACCCAAGCCCAAAAACAATAAAACAATTACGAAGACTAATTGGCATGACATCATGGTACAGACGCTTCATACCTAACTTCGCACACATTACAGAACCACCAACACGACTACTGAAAAAAGACCAGAAATGGCACTGGGGAGAAGAACAAGAAAACGCAATGAACACAATCAAACACGCACTCACATCACCACCCACACTCGCATGCCCAGACTACACACAAACATTCACACTACAAACAGACGCTAGCAGAACAGGGATAGGTGCCGTACTAACACAATCTCTCGATGACGAAGAGCATGTCATAGCATACGCTAGCCGTGCGCTAAGCGAGGCAGAACGAAAATACTCCACCACTGAGAGAGAATGTTTGGCGGTACTCTGGTCCATAAAAAAATTCAGACCCTACGCGGAAGGATACCACTTTAAAGTAATTACAGATCACCACGCACTGAAGTGGCTAAGAGAATTAAAAAACCCCACAGGCCGACTTGCACGATGGGCACTAGAACTATTAGAATACGACTTTGACATTACACACCGAAAAGGTACAATGCACGACGTACCAGACGCACTTTCAAGACGACACGAAGACGAAGAACACATAGAGACAATAGAAGACACGACAGACAAATGGTACACATACAAGAAAATACAAGTACAAACACGCCCAGAGAAAAACGAATCGTGGCGAATCAGAAACAAACAGCTATACTTCCACCGCCCTAACCCTCTACACTCAAACCTCCTACCAGACACAAACCCATGGAAACTAGTAATACCCAAAGACAAAATAACACACATACTACACGAAAATCACGACGTAACACAAGCAGGCCACTTAGGGATCGAAAAGACATACCAAAGAGTAGCCAAAGAATATTATTGGCCAGGGATGTACAGAGACACAGTAAACTACATAAAAAAATGTGACACATGCCAAAGAATAAAAACAATACAAACGCGACCGGCAGGGCTAATGGGTACTAGAATAATTGAAGAACCGTGGACAGTAGTAGCCTCAGACATCATGGGCCCACTCCCACTATCAAAGCAAAAAAACCAATACATCATAGTTTTCGAAGACCTATACACCAAATGGGTAGAAATTATACCAATACGCAAAGCAAACGCAAAAACAGTAGAACAGACATTCCACTCACACGTAATATCACGATGGGGTACACCACGCATACTACTAACAGATAACGGCACACCATACATAAACAAACTCATACGCGAACTGACACAAAAATTCAATATAAGACACGCAACAATCCCCCCATACCACGCACAAGCCAACCCCGTAGAACGAGTCAACAGAACCGCTAAAACAATGATCCAAGCCTACGTAAACAACGACCACACAGAATGGGACATACACTTACAAGGCTTACAATTCGCAATCAATACATGTACACACACATCAACTAAACACACACCAGCCTTTTTGAACCTAGGAAGGGAATTAAACCTACACAATGCCTAAGAAATCAATTAGAGAACGACGACGAAATAGAATTACAAGACACAGACAGATGGACAGATCGCCTGAGACGACTACAAACACTTAGAGACGAAGTACAGAGGCACTTAATTGAAGCAAACGAAAAACAAGCACACTACTACAACCTACGAAGACGAGACATACAATTCAAGGAAGGAGACAGAGTACTGAAAAAGAACCACACACTCTCATCCGGACCAGAAAGAACGGCAGCAAAGCTAAGTAAAAAATTCATAGGCCCATACATAATAACACAGAAAATCTCACCCACAATATACGAATTGACAACAGAAAGCGGTAAAAATATAGGAAAATGCCGCATAGAGGACCTAAAATTATATACATGATCGAATAAGCAATAAAAGTGTCACGAGCGCCGCATATTTACCCAAAACTATAATATATTACCGATCATATCAATCATTATTTTATATATTATTATTATTTCTAGAAACAAGGAAGCATAGTTTTAGTTAGTCTATACAAAATATTTTATCATAACCAGTTCGTGGAGTAGCCAAGCGCAACGGCGTAGTTGGACAGCCAGCAACGTCAGCGTCTTCGCGCCCGCCAGATCCCGGGTGTAATCAACACCAGGATGAGGCGAGCGCGAAATCACGCGCTTCGAGGATGACTGTCGCGAGGCGAGCCTTTGTCTGGAACTGTGTATTTAGCGAAAACATCGAATTGTAAATTCAGCGGAAACTCGCTCGCCGCCCGACGTTCCAAGGGGTGTCGGACGAGCGAGCGAAGTCAGTCCCGTTAGAGACAGGATCAAACCAACGTCAACGGAAACAGGCTCCTTCAAAGCTGTCGAGTGTAGAGTTATAAGTCTTGGGTCTCCGACGATTAGAGAGAGCATTCCTTTAAATCTACACGCGGTGATCCAAGCGTCTCGCGTCGCGACGTTAGCCTTCGAAGTTAGACTTCAAGTGTAGGAAGCTGTGCCACGAACTTAATCAAGTTGTGTAGTCTTAATTGAATGTGAGTGTGAAAGCGTGAGCCGTTCTGCGAATTCGGAGCTGAACCACCGAAGAGTAAGTGCGAGAGAGAGAGAACGTGAGTAGTATAAGAAATAGTGTAAGCTTCCTTGTTTAGAACCTTTTCTGCTTGTAGTTTTTGTTTTATTAAACATTTTTACTTTGCTTCCTTCAAAATATTGGTGCAATACAATTGAAATCCTCCAAACCTTTTCCCAGGGAACGCCCTGTAGAGGACGTTCACCTACCAACCCACCAAAAAAATTAAATATAAACCTCTGTGAGATCTAGAGGGTTGAAGCTGTCGCGTGCGAGACCGCTCCGCACGTGACAAAAGAACCACGCCCGATAACACATCTCGAAAATAAACTAACATGTGTATTCACCCCACAGAAAGACAACATGGAAAACAAACGACCAAGAATATCGGCCCTAATGACACTACGACTAACGAGACCGACGACAACAACAACGGACACACAAACAAACACAGAGAGAACACCACTACTACAAACACTAGGACAGGCCCCACACCCACACAGATACGGACGCGACGGCACACACCAGACAGAGACCCGACGAACTCTACTACCGACACCCACTACACACACACAGGTAACAAAAAACTCCACGACAGCAACACACACAACAATCACTACACCCACAACCACCCAGAGACACCCACGAACACACACACCAATGATCACACACACAGTCACACGCTCCGGACCGATGCAATGCCCAAAGTGCAACGGGCTGGTCCGGGGCACAAAATACTCACAACACATACAGACCTGCACACAAACAAACACAGACACACAACACCCACCAACAGTCACCCAATCTACACGAACCACAACCACGCACACGACGACACACCCACTCACCAACAAACAAACACCCCACACAACCACACACCCCACATCGACACCAACACCACGACACACACAACCTCGACACACACCACTCCCCGCCTCACCCCCTTTATGGACACGCACCAGACACACGAGACCACAGACAACAGAAGATAGAATCCTAGAAACATTTGCCAACATGGACACACGCACAGAACCAACGCAGACAAGACAGACAGACAGAAAACACGTAGGACCACCCCCAGAAATAATCGCAATTATTGCAAATCTACAAGCGACAAGCACCCTGGACGACGAACTACAGGCAGAAAGAGACAGCTTCATGATCAGACGGGCACACCAACGTACGAACACAGACGAGACAGAAGCCAGCACCTCCACACACCAACCACACATCACACACCAGACAGCACCACACAAAACACACCCCTCAAACACACCAGACACCCACACCGACACAGACTCCACCACCTCCACCGCAGACACAGTTATACATATCGAAACAACACACACAACCACGCAAGAGACACAAACGACAGACGACGGACAGACAATAACACCGACACCACCACACTCAACGACACAGACGAACAGACACAAACACCCCAACCAACCACACACACAACACGGGACTCAAGACGATACAAAAAACGAAAAACAATACGTAAACAGAAAAAAGAACAGAAAAAAAAAAGAACAAAACAGAAAACACTAAATAAACTGACAACACCAAACCGACGGACGAACAACGACAGACGGAGGCCAGAGAAACAGAACACAACCCAAAAACTGTAACGCAGAACCACGGAGAAGCAACCACGAGCCACAAGGAACAAGGAACAACGCAGAAACTTACTAAGACCCACACCAACGAGAGCCAACGAACCAAAACCAAAAATTTAAGTACAAAATAGTATAAGAATAGGATAAGTTAGTATAAGAGAAAAAGCATAATTTTGATAAATACACAGGAGACCACGTAGAATAAGTAGATATAAGACAACTAACAACCCCACACCCAACACACACCCCCGCAAATACAACCCGACTCAAACCCCTAACCCCGACAGATCGGAGCAAACAGCAACCCGGACAACGGCAAAAGGAAAAGCACAGACGAAATGACCACAGACGGCCACAGAAAAAACAAACGTAATGAAGCCGGCTCACCCTATAGGCCTCGCCCCGCGTGGGGAGGGGGGAGTTGTGACGTTGCACCTAGAGTGCAAGTCACAACAAACCCCAAACCCGCGGGGAAGAGCCGAACGGGTGAGTCCCGGCCCGTCGGGAAACACCCGAAGCTAACCGAAGCCCACCGACGCTCGGCTGAGCCGAGCGCCAGCCAGCAGTACGACAGCGACCTACGAAGAAGAGTGACGTGACACGCCAGGAGGAACGAGGAAGAGAGAGAGAGAGAGAACGACGAACCGAGGAGACCCCAGACGCTTCCCCCTCAATATCGCTACACAGACACTCCGACGACATCAGGTTAGCCTGCAATCTACTGCCGATCCGCACCTCCCCCCGCAATACCAACCCTTTCTACCTCACACTCCCCGTTACCCTACACCACCTCCCCCCACAATACCGACCCTTTCTACCTCACACTCCCCGTCACCCTACACCACCCCCCCCCCCCCCCCCCCCGCAATACCGACCCTTCCTACCTCACACTCCCCGTCACCCTACACAACCCCCCCCCCCGCGCGCGTACCTGTAAGTTAGAATTAAGTGACGCTAAGGGCTGAGGCGTGATCAACCACCGTTAATGTCTACAACCCCATTGTAATAATCTTTTGTAGTTTTAAGTCGACTCCCCCCCCCCGATCGCAACTCATGTACACTTCCCCACAAATACAGACACTAAGTTTTACCTATTCAATCAGTCTCGACTTCCTTGCCCCGTCTCTAATTGTTCCTCCCTTCCACATAATTAGTGCGGACTCAAAACCCGTCACAAGGTATACAAGACTGAACTTCAACTGATCACATATTGCAAGAAACAAGTAAACGTTTTAGGTTACATTACGGTAAATGATACACATGAAAATAAAAACTACGAATTGAATATTCATTTAACGGATATTGAAAGAAAACCCTTGATGGGCAGAGAATGGATTTGCCTTTTATTGTCAGTTGACAATACCAATGTATTTTCAAGTTTATCGGAAATCAAAGAAGTAGATACTGTACATAGTTTCGACGAAAATATTCGTGAATTACTAAAAAAATACGATAGGATAGTTAAGAATGATTTGAGTAAAATTGGAAATTTGCAAGCAAATTTGGTTTTGAAAAAAGATGCTACGCCGGTTTTTGCCGGAGCCCGTACGGTACTATTTGAATTATTGGCATTGTTGAACAAAGAATTAGATTTTTTAGAGACAGAAGGCGATATAGAAAAATTTGAAACTTCAGAATACGCTACACCAGTCGTTCCAATTTTGAAAAAGGATAATTCAATACGTGTCTGCGGGTATTTTAGCATTACAGTTAATCCCCAATTAGTTATCGATGATTACCATCTACCTACACTGGATGAATTGTTTGCGGATCTTGCTGGGTGTACCGTTTTCTCTAAGTTGGACTTAAGACAAGCATATTTACAACTAGAATTAACTGACGTGAGTTCAAAATTGTTATTACTAAATACGCATAGAGGGCTATACAAATGCAAGCGCCTGTGGTACGGCGTTGCATCTGCAGTAGGTATCTGGCAAAGAACAATGGAGAGTATGTTCGCAAGCATTCCAAAATTGAAAATTCTGATTGACGATATGATTATAGGTGGAAAAGATGGAAAAGCTTTACTGGAAACACTGGATAAAGTATTTCGGATTTTAGACCGGTTCAATATTAAAATAAATGTTGATAAATGCAAGTTTTTCGACACAGAAATTACATACTGTGGATTCAAAATAGATAAATACGGATTACATAAAATGAATGAAAAAATTAAGGCAATCGAGAATATGCCAAGACCAAAAAATCAATCAGAAGTGCGCGCTTTTATCGGTTTTATCAACTATTACAACCGATTTATTCAAAATTCTGGCACATCAATGAAACCCTTATACGAATTATTACAGAATGACAAGAAGTTTGTTTGGTCAGAAGAATGCGAAAATACTTTCATAAAAATGAAAAAAGAGTTTCAAAGCGAGAAATGTTCAATTTTTTACGATGCCATGTTGCCATTAGTAGTTGCAACTGATGCAAGTCTTTACGGATGCGGAGCTGTTTTATCACACAGGCTGAGTAATGTTACGGAGAGGCCAATAAAATTTGTGTCTCATGCCTTTTCAAAGACAGAAGCGAAGTACTCTCAGATTGATAAGGAGGCTTTCGCTATAATTTTTTCTATAGCAAAGTATCATCAATATTTATACGATGCAAAATTTACGTTAGTTTCTGACCATCGTGCTTAAGTTCAAATTTTTTCGAAAGACAAGCCTTCACCCGTGTTTAGTGCAATGCGTATGCAACATTACGCGATTTTCTTACAGACATACAATTACGAAATAAAGTACAAGCGGTCAGAAGATAGTAGTAATGCAGATTGTTTATCGAGACTACCTATCCTAGAAGGCGAAAAAAGTTCGGATAAAATAGAGATATTTTTGAATGAAATACTAGACAAGTTACCCGTTACAGCCAAATAAATAATTACAGAAAGTACAAAATATAAGAAAATGGCCAAAATCACAGAAATGTTAAGGTGAGGTAAGAAATTCAACTCCAAAGATGCTTGGAATTGCAACGTGAATGATTTTTGTTTGGTAAATGACCTGTTGATAAAAGCACATCAAGTGGTCATTCCAGAGAGTTTAAAAAGTAGAATATTACAAGAATTATACATAGGCCATTTTAAAGTAATAAAAATGGAAAATTTAGCTAGAGGGTATTGTTGGTGGCTAAATTTGCGAAACGATATAGAAGAGCTAACTAGAAACTGTTTCGAATGCAATGTGAGCAAAAATAATCCGGTACATACAGAGAAGCACATTTGGGAACCAACCGATGCACCTTTTGAAAGAGTTCACGTTGATTTTGCTGGTCCCTTTTACGGAAAATGGTTTTTTGTCATGGTAGACGCATACAGAAAGTGGCCAGAAATTGTAAGATCAATTTATATTATTTTTACTTTTATTTAACATATGAGGCACATATTTTCACACATAGTCACATACAGATACACACACACACTCATTCCAATTTATACATCGTTTTCTGATTTGTCTCGGAGTTTGGTGAGATTTTTGAATAAACAATAATTCAAATTTCGACTTATCTATGATGCTCGTTTTTTCCCACGTTGGCTTCTGCCCTGGGACTGGAATCCGGGATCGAAGTCGATGATTTCAATATTTTCTCCACGTTAAATCTTGTTTTAATTACTGGCCAGTTTTCGTTGAGTCGACTACAGAGAGATGAGCGGATGACCGGTCCCTTCGACGTCCCAGAGCAAAGACACCGAGCTCACGAAAGCGAACTCTGTAGTGTGATCGGAGGGGGGGAAATGAGAAATCGAGGATCGATTGATTCTTCGATTATAGAATTCGATTTTAACCGCGGATAAATTCAAAATTTGGATTTATCACCTTACAAAATACATATAGTCAAAAATATTACAGCTGGTACAATTATTCAGAAATGTCAAGAAATTTTCGGAACGTTCGGTTTGCCCAGAATCATTGTGTCGGATAATGGAAGCACTTTTACGGAATTTAGAAAATTAAAAAAAAAAAAATGGAATTCAATCGAAGTTTACAGCTCCATATAGTCCGGTAACAAATGGCCAAGCTAAACGTTTTGTTCTAATTTTGAAATTAGGGATAAAAAAGCTAAGTTACGAGAAAAATTCAATTGAGAGTTCGTCGAAAATTTTGTTAGAAAGGTACAGAATAATGCCACATACAAAAACAGGCGAAGCACCGGCAGAGTTGATGTTCAATAGATAAATTCGTTGTAGGTTAAATTTGTTGAAAGAAAATACGGACAAGCTAGATGTTACGAAATACAAAAAGGAAGATGTAAGAAATTTTGAGCGAGGAGAGAGAGTTATCGTGAGGAATTACATCGGTACACGAAAATGGAAATTTGGCACAATAAAACAAAGAATTGGTTTATGACATTACCTCATACAATTAGACGATGGTCGTATTTGAAAATGACATTTGAATCAAGTAACCAAAGCAGGCGAAAAGGCTAGAATGCCAGGTTTGAATTTAGAAGAGGACTCGGATTACTATATTGAGCCAAATGAACAGATTTGTGTCAAATAGACTAGGAGAAAGAAGCCAAAAGTGATAAATGTAAATTTCCCACATAGTCCTAGAAGACTTAGAAATAGGGATGCCTTAACGCTGCCTTTACGCTACCCTGCAAGAGGAAATTAAGTTACGAATACTTTGTTTATTACAAGTGGAAGTGTTGGGGTTGAGTTAGGATACAAGGTAGTAGGGGCGCGCAACGGCCCAAATGACGGGGAGAGCAAGCACAGTTGCTCTGTAATCGGCGAACGGACTCCGCCGTTATCACATTACCTGTTTGTGAGTTGAAGCTACTTTTTTGATTGAAAGAGTTAGTTATTAATAAAGACATATTTAGAGTTGATAACCCTTGTGCACTTTATGTAAAACCTACACAGACAACATGCTGGACGTAAGTACAGGCCCATTCCGCTGCAGTACGGTCGCAGGTATAATCCCTTGCCTAACGCAATCGCCTCCATTGTTGTATTATGCCATTTGGTTTCGTTCAACCGATGTTTGTTGACACTAGCTTCGTTGACGGCTGTAGCTTTACCCGCAACACCACCCGCTAGAGCCCCAGTAGCGCTTAGACCGGCGAGAATTAGAATGAGAAACGGTAGGATACCGCCAATTTTATCAGGCACAGGTATAATACGAGGCATACGAATATTCGTCCCAGTCCCACGCGCGGCTGCACGAGCATCCGCCAACGCCGACACAACGGATTTATAACCCGGTCGCATTAATGCCTTTGCGGCGTTAATGATAGATTTAAGATTTATTGCCCTCTTCCGCTGTTTAGTCTTTACACCAGTTGTGGATTTCTTTTTCTGCGCGCCCGCTCCAAGTTTCTTCTTCTGCGCACTAGCTCCAAGTTTCTTCTTCTTCTTCGCAGCCATTCCAAGTTTTGACCGCTTCGCAGCGAAGCCCATTCCGAGTTTGGATTTAGCTTTCATGGCGTTGGTGACTCCCCAGGCTACCGCCTTTTCACCCACACTAGCGTCCTTGGCTGAGACGCGATTCCACGCCTTCCCAGCGAGCACTTTTTCAGCAAAATTTCTCGCTGCGATATCACGATTCTTTGCGTATGCAATGTCGTGGTCTTTACACGCAGCGTCCGAAGGGTTAATACCTGGATTACCATGAGCCAACCTCTTAATTAATTTCGTTCCGGGTCTGCAGTACTTATACCCCGGCACGTGCAATTTAACCGGGGGATGATTGATAATGTATTTAACAAACTACTGCCGCGCTTCTTCCGTGTGCACGTCCTCATAGTCGGGCAGCAACTAACGAAACTTCTATAAAAAGAAGAATTTATATACCGTCATCTTAGTTCTCGTTGTCATGCTAACGAAGCATCATGAGATTTGAAGATCAACCCGATAAACTACCTATCGCGAATTTCGATAAAATGGTTCGGCGTGGAAAGAGGAAGATAGAAAAACCACATGGAAAATTGTTGCCACATACGTGAGAGCAATTTTTTGCAGGCCATCGAATTGTGGTAAAACTAATGCTCTTCTGTCACTCATCACCCACAGCAATGGGTTGCGATTCGAAAATGTCTACGTCTACTCGAAATCTCTCATCAAGCCAAAGTATCAATTTTTACAAAAGTTACTAGAACCCGTGCGGGGTGTGGGTTATTTCCCGTTTCGTGAGAACGATGAGGTTGTAAAACCGGAAGATGCTCGCCTCAACTCTCTTATGATTTTCGACGATGTAGCCTGTGAAAAGCAAGATAATATCAGAGCATACTTCAGCATGGGGAGGCATCGCGATGTCAATAGCTCCCACCTAATTCAAACGAATGCGCGCATTCCAAAACATCTAGTGCGTGACAATACAAACTTATCTTGCTATTTCAGCAAGATGAAATGAATCTGAGACATATATACAACAATCATGTGAACACAGACATGACGTATCAGCAATTCAAAGAATTGTGCTCGGCATGCTGGAATGATGGTAATTACAGTTTCACCGTGATTGACAAGCATAGCGAAATCAACGGAGGGAGGTATAGGAAGGGGTTCAACTGCTTTATAAGCATAAACTAACATAAATTTGCACAATTTCATTGCAACAATCGAGCCGGCAACATGGAGAGCTCCAAGATTCGAAAGCATAGCGATACATTGAGTGACATATCTGAAGCTAGCGATGTCATATGTCGGAAGCACAAAATGATCAAGTTAGACAAAGACACAATCGAGCAGGTTATGGAAAAGATGTTCAAACCACTAGTAACGCCGTTTCAAGAATTGGTGGATACCTCAAAGCTGCAGAGGCAGCAGCATATTAAACAAGAAATTAAAACCCGGATGTTACGATGAAAAAAAAAGAAGAAAAAGAAGACGAGAGTACCAGGGATGACGATGAGGAGGATGAGGATATGGACGAGGAGAATTTCATGGATGCTAATGATAAAACACTGAAGTTTGGTGAAAATTCTACTACAAGTACGCCGGTGAAGAAAACAACGGATTCCATGGCGCGATATTTGAAAATGTTCAGCACAAGCAAAAAGAGGGATTGGGATACCACATACGGTGTTCGAAATTTTACAAACGGTATGATAATTGGTTATATGCCAATCAATTTCTCTGATGATCAGATCAACGTAGGAGATAAAAGTTATGAGAGAACACCAGGATTACTTGAATTATTGTTCAAAAAATCACCCGATGCATCGATTGTAAATGATGCCGACAAGAATCTCTCTATCTCTCTATCTAATAAAAAAGTTTCGAACAAGTGAAAGAGAAGCCTGAAGCCAAAGAAGCCTGAAGCCTATAATAACAATAGTATACAACGAAGTTGGCGGTGGGGTGAGATGCCGAGAACAAAACAAAAAGCATCTAGCAAACAAAGCTTCCTTTGACAGCTGTCATCGGCTGTGTATGACAGTCTTTGAGAAATATCTTTATAGGTATCTTTTTCTGACACGCAAAAAAAAAACATGCAAATTATCAAGATGATTCCCGACGGGAATTGTATTTTTCGCGCTTTATTGTGTATACAACACTAAAGATCGACACGCAGAGGTGAGACTGAGTATCGTTTCAAATAAAGTTGATATTTGGTCTACATTTGCAGGTCTTATTACAGGTAATGAGACAAACGGTGCCGTGATTAGGTCACCTGGTGATTACAAATCACATTTGAATAAAAATGGAATTTACGGGGGAGAAGCGGAATTAGCTGCAGCTGCGGACATTTTTAAGATTTGTTCAATCATGTATCGCGGAGAACAAATTCATCCACCCCGAATCGGATCGGTCTTTGACAAATATCTTGATAGGTATCTGTTTCTGACACGCAAAAAAATGTATAAAGAAATAGTAAGGGACGTAACGTCGAGGCGGTGTTGGCGCGCGAAGCGCGCAGGGGCGAAGCCCCTAGTAATAACATAAAAATTGTAACGACGAGAAATGCGCATCGAAAACGTTATCAAGCCGATGGAAGCCTTTGAGACGATTCAAAAAGCGCAAAGTATAGAAATTTCATTGCACAACACGTTATCTCGCAAAAAAAAAACAGGTAAAGGCTTACCTAACTATAATATTGCGCGAAAGGAGGAGTAAGATTTAGATTACATCCACTGGGATGATCCGAATGGAATTGTAGATCGTCTCCAGCTGCTTATGGCATCACGGGCTGCAGGTCATACCAGTCTTACCAACGAAATAGTGGCCATTATTGAAGAGTTACGGAAAGCCGGAATCGTTCATTAGCAGCAGATCAGCATAAAATCGTCATTCGTTCAGTGACTGTCTAACGATGAGCATAGATATATTCGGACATCATTCGGAACGTGGCGATAAAAAACTCGTTCGTGTACCATGGTGTTGGATTCAAAATCACTCCTGACAATCAGTACGATCTGGATGGTAAACGATTGTGTAACATAGCTGATCCGCAGCACCCCACCGATGCTGTTTCCTTAAAAGCTCTCAATACTGCTTTACGGTCTATGGCTGTGGATATTATGGATACTTTTCAATCAAATTTTGAGAGATTCATATATAATCACAACGAGGAGTTGAAACAACTACGCATAAACGGCAAAATCATGGATAACGCGCTGAGTCGCATCAAACATATTGGGATTCAAGCAACACCGACGCTGGAACAAGCCAGCAGGGAATGAATATCGATTGAAGATTAAAAGCGGTTGGTCGACAGTTCAAAAAATTGGAAGGTGAAGAGTTAGGAACAATAAAGGCGGTAATAGCGGCTGAAATTCACAGACCGGCTCGACGCAACTATCCGCGCCGATTCGTAGATGTACGTGGACTGGATGAGACCTGGCAAGCTGATCTCGTCGATATGACCGCATACAGTTCACACAACAAGGGATACAAATACCTGCTTACAATCATCGACATATTTTTCAAGTATGCGTGGGCGGTGGCGATAAAGTCCAAGAGTGGGAAAGATGTGACTGTTGCCATGAAATCGGTACTGATACCGAACCGCATACCTAAAAATCTACACGTCAATCAGGGCAAATAATTTTACAACCGGGAATTCAAGGCTCTCATGAAGCAACACAATATCAACATGTATTCGACATTCAGCAACTTGAAGGCTTCGATATTCGAACGTTTTAACCGAACGTTGAAAAATAAAATGCGGAAGCGGTTTTCCCTCTAAGGATGGTATAAGTGGATTAATATTTTGAGGGATTTGATGAAATCCTACAACACCAAGCATCACACGATTCGGCTGAGACCGGTGGATGTCAACGCGGACAATGAAAAACAGCTGTATTGAAGGGTTTACAAGCCTTGGCAAATCAAGCGGAGCAATCGGAAGTTGGTGATCGAGTTCGAATCAGCAAGTACAAAAATGTTTTCGAAAAATGCTATACACCCAATTGGACGACTGAAATATTCACCGTGAGTCAGGTGAAAAATACCAATCTACTCACCTACAAACTTACCGATTATCAGGATCATCCCATCCAAGGAGGCTTCTACGAGAAGGAGCTCAGCAAAGTAAAATACCCAGATGGCTACCTTGTGGAGAAAATATCACGCAAACCAGGGAATCAGCTCTATGTGAAATGGTTGGGATTCGATAGTTCACACAATTGTTGGATAAATAAAGCAGACATGTAATATAATTTGTATATTTTTTATTTGTATATTTGTATTTTCAAAATGACAATGAAATATTCAATTATACAAAATATCTCCACATTCTCTTCCCTTATGCATACATGTGTCACATATCATTATTAATAATAAGACTCATGATAATAATGATGATGATAATGACGAGGACGAGGACGACGACGACGACGTCGACGACGACGACGACAACGACGATAACAACAACAACAACAACAACAACAACAACAACAACAATAACGATAATAATAATAAATAAATAATTGTCAAGTATATGAATTCATTTTTTGAAACTTTAGTTTCATTCAATATCGTATTGATGGTGAAACGTTTTCACCTGATTGTGGATCTTCCGAGGCGTCAAACGCAGATATTTAAAACTGTTCTATTCTATAGCTATTGGGGGGTTGCGGCAAACCCCCAAGGTACAGTTTTGGTCTGTCCAAGTATCAATCGCCGCTTGTCATCTTGCCAACTCAGAGCCAATTTTTTTTATATGATCGTGCTTACTTTGTGTTTTTTGGTGCGTATTAAACACTGTGGAAGGGTCAACTCTTGGTGAGCCATCAGACTGTTCTTATAATCATCAAATGTGATGCTATTTATCGTTGAATTTTGACACCCTTGGCACGCTTACTCACTTTTACGCCGTTGCCATATTTTTCCCTATCCTCACCCCTCGTAGTAAATGTGTGCAGCTTTGCTCGCAGCCACACAAACTCGGTCATGATTTTACCGTTATTTTCATCCTTCATTAACCCCAGTCGTTTCTTATTTTTAAGAGGAAGACCATACACATTGTCGGGCGGATAGTCAGAGGTATCAAATATTGCATCCACATCACGTTTGATGATATCGTAGATGTTCGATACGTTAAATTGATAAATAAGGCTGCCTGTGTCGGTGTACATCAATTTAGCATGTTTGTTTGAAAAGTTGGTTTTAATATAATTGTAGTGAAAATCATAGAGAATGATTTTTGATAGATCTAGAATTGATGCACCTACGTAAATAGGTTCATCGAAGCGAACTTTGACACGATCCAATTCTGTAA